>NW_027131850.1:2400000-3018230 GCF_026122565.2 Emydura macquarii macquarii
AGATTAGAACAGGAAAAGATACAAAGAAGGGCAACAAAATGATAAGGGGAATGGAACAGCTTCCATATGAGGATAGATTAAAAAAATTGGGACTTTTCAAGTTGGAAAAGAGATGACTAAGGAGGGATATGATAGAGATCTATAATATCATGAATGGTGTGGAGAAAGCAAGTAAGGAAGTGTTATTTATTTCTTCACATAACTGCAGAACCAGGGGTCATCCAATGAAATTAATAGGCAGCAGGTTTAAAACAAACAAGGAAGTATTTCTTCACATAATGCACAGTCAACCTCTGGAACTTGTTGCCAGGGGATGTTGTGAAGGCCAAAAGTATGACAGAATTAGATACATTTAGGGAGCATAGGTCCCTCAATGGCTATTAACCAAGATGGTCAGGAATGCAACCCCATGCTCTGTGTGTCCCTAAATCTTGGACTGCCAGATGCTGGGACTGGATGACAGGAGATGGATCACTTGATAACTGCCCTATTCTGTGTGTTATACCCACTCTTTGTACCTTGTTTAAATTAAATTGTAAACTCAAATTTAAACCAAGGGCTGTATTTCTGTATACATTTTTATAAAGAGCAGCACAACAGGTCTCTGATCCCATCTGGTGCTGCCCTCAATACAAAATTATTATTATTAATAATTAACAGACATTGCAAGGAAATATTTGTCTGTTTAAAACAATTGTTTGCATTGGAATAACTGAAAAAATATTCCCATAGGAACATTTATATTGATTTTTGGTCTGGTAAAAGATAGTTTTGTTAACCAAATCTAAAATAAGCACCAGATTTGCCATGACAGTGCCCCTTTATGTACTGATTTTAATGCTCCAATGAAATTCTCCTCTGAGTACAGAGGATCCCTCCTTTTCCTTTCTTTGCTTCCTCACCATTCAAGGCTAATGTCCTTCTGACTGAAGAGGGCTGGATGTGACTCCTTCCAAAACCCACCAAACACATCCCTGAATTGCTGATGCCCTGCAGAGTGATGCAAGGGGCTCTGTCCCCTCCACAGTGTGTTTCCTTTGTGATGCTCCTAGTAGGCAGAAGACCAAGCTCAATCTTGACTTTAGTTGCACAGTCTGGTAGCACATTGTGCAATTAGACTGCCCAGCTGTCTTTGCTCAAATAAAATATAGTAAAAATATAACATATATTCAAATGACAAGAACTGTAGAAGCCACTTGAAGCTCAAGTTACATGTGAAATTCCAGTGCAACTTTTTGACACTCTGGACCCCACTGAAGCTTTAGTGTAACTCTTTGGGTTCTCTCACAATGGGACTTTTTATGTAAGATGAGTTCATGTTATTTGGGAGACTACAACTCATTAATGAATCAAGAAGCTGAATGAGATTAGTGGGTGACCGTACGTCCCATTTTGGTCAGGACAGTCCCCTTTTTTAAGACCTGTCCAGGACGTCCTGACTTTTTTTTGCAAAATTGGGCATTTGTCCCATTCGCTCTTGCCAAATGCCTGGTTTTGCCAAAAAAGTAGGGCAGGGAGGAATGTTCGGGGGGAGCGCCAACACCAGCCCCTTGTGGCAGGGCTTGGGTGAGCAACGACATCAGGCAGCTCGGGGGCCCTCTGTGGGGAGGGAGAGCTTGGGCCAGCTCTGTGCAGGGGAGGGGGAGGGCTCAGGTGAGTGGCTCAGGCCAGCTCCGCAGGGGGCTGTAGACAGAAAGCTCTTGATTCACTGTAAATCTGAGGAAGTTTATGTCTGTTTATTCTAGCCTGTGTATGGGATGTACTGTACTGATGAAGTGTCCAGCGGGGCTAGTTTCAGACAGAACTATGCAAATACATGACAATATGACTTTAGGGCTCGATCCAGCTCCTGGTCAAATCAATGATTGTTTTACCAGTTTCTTCAGTGGGAGCAGCGTAGGTCCCTCAATTTGCATACCATCAAAGTTGCATAGATTACAAACCGTGCCCCCAATGCTTTAAATAATAAAGCAGTGCCTGGAGTAAATGACAGAAAGTAAAAGTTTATAGACATTATATGTGAATAAATTACCAAGTCGTTAGGCCAATAACAATGAGAGAGAAATTAAGAGGCTTAAGTGACAAAGATACAAATAGATACATTGTGGTGCAGCAGTAGCTGCATTACAGAGTTCAGTTAAACCTCAGTTAAATGGCAAAACCCAAAACAAACGATAAACATTGGTGTGATGGGGTGTACCAGCCCCTCCTGCCAGATGGGGAGCAAAATCAATTGTGTTTTGTTTAGGCAGGCTGTAGTTTAAAAATAATTGTAAATAATTTTATGGGACTATTACAAAATCTCAGTTTAATGAAGCAAAATATCTACTTAGACAATTATCATATTCCTCCTTAGGAAAGAAATATGTAGATGTTCTCTTCTGCTTATTCCTCATACCGCCCTGAAGTGTATGCAGGGTGAATGATCTTTCACTTCCTTCATGATTATGTCTGCCTGAGAGATACTAGACTGCTGGTGACCAGCTGCAATTTGTTTTGTGTTTGCTGAAGGCAATGGACGATGTAACCAACAAAAAAATAACAAGAATTAGCCTCCTGAAAAACATCCTATTGAGAAGCAATTTTGCTTATATTGGCCACACTATACCAGAGGGTCCGCTTAGTGTTTTTAAGCATCAGGTTTTGAATACCTAGCCTTGTTGGTTCCACATGTTCACATCTCAGCAGTAGTCCTTTTGAGGAAGATACATTGAGTATCATGCAGTTTGCTGCATGGGGATCTTTGGAACAAGACCTTAAAACAGATATTCTGTCTGTTCTGTGAAGACTCTAAAGAGTGATGGCATCTATCATAAAAGTAGGGGGTTTACCTGGTGTCCTTGGGCAGTATTTTCCCTCTCTCGCCCACTATTGCGTGGTATTCTTGTGCTGGCAAGGCTTGGAAACAGCTAGTACACACCCATGTGCTTTATGGACACTTCTCTGAAGCCACTGTCTTGTTTTGCAGGATCTCAGTGTTCATTTTAGACAAAAAGTAAGGCTTCTTCACAACTGCAAAGAAAACCTTGTGAGCTGAATGTAACCAAAGGAGAGATGAGTCTGCAGAGAGCCTGGAACAATAGCTTGGAGAGGGGCAAACTGCCATATTCATTTCAGTGATGATAATTTGAACTTCAGCACGGTTAGCTATTTCATTCCTCTTGTAAGAAAGGAGATTGAGGGTTCCAGATCTGCACAATTTACTGAGAGTAAATTTGGGTGCCACAAGTGAGTGGAATTTGGTAGATACCACCACTTGTTTTTTCCCCCTTCTGTCAAGAAGCAGCCAAGCCCAAGGCGCCTAGTAGAGCCCATGGACATATTCAAACCCCATTAAGGGGGAACCAAGCTCAAAGAGTCCAGTGGAGTCAAGCAGCACATGATCATGTTTTGAACATCTGCAAAATCTACTATGCGTGGAGTCTCATTACAGATATTCACGTGGGGGGAGCTTATTTTCTGGTCAGAGCATGGAAGGGTATCGTTCTTTTCCCCCACCCTGAGCATGGGTGCTGATGGCTGCATTTTAGTGATACTGTCTAGTGACCAGATTGTGAAATGCTTTGGGATGAAAGGTGCTATACAGATGTAAGACTTGATTATAGTTTATATTAAGATGGTATTTCCATGCTCTGGGCCAAATTAGGAGGTGAGACTAAGCAAGTTTAAGTAAGCCAAGAGGTAATCTAGGTTTGTGTCACTTACACCTTTTGCCAGGGCCTGCCACGTGCTGAGCACCCCTTATAACTCCTTATAGCACTCTCAAATGGAGCAGCAATAGGTTTCAGGTTAACCACCCAGGGCAAGCCAGCACACATTAAGTAAATGCCATGTCCATTTAATAAACTTCAGCCCAGAGAGCATTATCACCATCAATTCATAGTCCAGGAACCATTACAACAATTGTTTCACTAGACCCCAGGTTCAGGGCTCCCAAACTCACATTCTCCACCCAAGTCTCTTCATCAGGTTAGGCTTGTCCCCAGGTGGTTCAGGGAGCAAATGCCCCTACTGGTTATATAACCTACCAGGCTTCTCCTCCTCCTCCTCTCTCTCTCTCTCTTGTTCTGCTTCCTGTTCCTGGTTATAGCTCAGTTCCCAGGGTGGGGTGAGGCCTTACGGACCAGCTGAAGGCTGTCTCCTATGGAGACAGTACTCTTTTTCTCCATGCAGTTTGCCACGTACACCCACTTGGTTCCTTCTAAACCCCCTAATATTTACTTATTTAGGCTTATTTAGCCCCACAGCCATTTTCCAATATGTCTCTTATGCACCATC
The DNA here is from genome assembly GCF_026122565.2 of Emydura macquarii macquarii. Taxonomy (NCBI): domain Eukaryota; kingdom Metazoa; phylum Chordata; order Testudines; family Chelidae; genus Emydura; species Emydura macquarii. The sequence continues at coordinate 2,404,279 of NW_027131850.1, forward strand.
CCGGCTTGTGCACCACCTCTGAATTTGGCCTTCTGAGCCTTACTGAATGTAAGGGAATCTGAACTGATGTAATTTATATGCCAAAGGTCTGAAGAGAAGAGTGTAGCAATAGGAAAATGGAAAAATGAGTACATTAAAGGAAGTATTTGCAACTAACACCTTCTTCCAGCTCCTCATTATGTAAGTCACATTAATTTAGACCCCTGACTCTAGTCTAGACATTGGTAAGTGGGTATGAGGGAGTCATATCCTCAGTTGGTGTAAACTGACATAGCCCCATTGAATTTAATAATGGACAATTTGATGTTTTTCAAATGGCTTCCACACAATGTCAAATGGTGACATATCCCATTATTGCTGCTGTCTTGGAGGATTTGTGTGACTATTACTTTCCTCACCGGGAGCATTGGATCATTACTGACATTTGCCTGAGTTCCAGAATCCTTCTGGGATTTTTCAGTACATTCAATGTCATCAACCACACAGAGCAGATTTATCCCACAGTATCAAAGGATCCAATACTTTTTGATATTGAACTAAATCCTGAGGTCCTTACTTGTTCCTTACTCAGGTGAACTTCAGAATGATTCCTCAGGATATTGCCCATAATTCATGGAGATAGATGCCTTAAGGTCCTACAAGAAGTTTTTGAAGAACCTGGCACACAAGTTTCTAGTGTAAGAGCTATATTAGGACTCTAATGTAGTACAGTTTTAGGGCCTGATCCTGCTACTACTGAAGGCACTTTTGCTATTGTCTTTGATGGGAGCAGGATTGGGATTTTATTTTGTATAGTGTCTTCCTACAGCCTGTGTCCCAAAACACTTGCTGTAAACAATACAATTATGGAGATAAAAAATTAATAAGTGAAGAGAGATGTTTTTTGTCACAGGGAAAGCAGGCCCTTTCAGGTCCCAGCTGGTTCAGGTCCCAGCTCTGACCTGTGCTTGGTTTCCCTCACCAAGGGAAACTCATCTCAGATCATATGACTGAGAACCAGGCCTGCTGGGTTGCAGAAGAGGCAGTTTTTCCTCACAGTAGATGAGAGCCCTGTATGTGCTGAGAGAGATCGGGGAAGACCTGGGGTAGGACTCTCCACAATGGCTCAAAAAAGAGACCTGGCAAAGAGAAACACTCAGGCAAGCAGTGGGTTTGGAAAAGGCTTGTGAGGAGGCAGGAGATACTAGGATGCTGGGTGGGCTAAAACTAAAGAAGGAAAAGGCCTGTGGTTGTATAGTGCTGGTGTAGACTGGAAGCCAAATGATGATCTTGGTCCTTGGTCAGGGACTCCAAGCTGGAGTGTCTGAGAGAACAGGAGGAATCCCCCCTTCAAGTCGCGTGTCAACAAGATAGGGACCAGGACCCACCTGATGGGGAAAAAAGGACTGCTGACTGAGCCCAGGGAGAAAATGGCTGAGGGTTGTTTTGTAGTTGGATGTTTCTGTTTACCTTGAAAGTAGAGGACACTTATTTGGTCTGGCCAAAAGGCTAAATCCCAAGTCACTCTATCATCCTGAGTAGCCATCATCAAGGGGTGAAACTTAGACTGCAGCCATATCTCCACATAGGGCAGGGATAAGCTATTGCTACAGCTTTCAAGTGAATTTCAAAAAAAGGTAGGGGAAAGCTGTTCAGATTGGCAGGAGCTGGAGAGAAGAAGGCTCTTGCACAAACAATGACAGATTTGATGAGGGACAGTGAGGATGAAGGTGTTAGATGACACAAGGGAGTTTCAATAGTCAAAGCAAGAGGAGATGAAAGCTTGGAAGAGGATTCCAGTAGAGGTGGAACTGCGGCCCTTTGTATGTGCTGTATAAGTGATGACAGCATTCCCTGTTAATAGCTGGGTCTCCATGCTGTGGCAGGTCCTCAGTTTGTGGTGAAAGCTTTTAGAACTATACTTAGTTCTAAAAAGGAGAACATGAGGATCCGTAGCAACTTAACTAAGAATATTATGAAAAATTTGGCTAAATAAAAAGAAACAATGGTTAATGGACTTCGCTTTTTTTTTTTAGAGACAAGGTGGGTGAGGTAATATCTTTTATTGGACCAATTTCTGTTGGTGAGAGAGGCAAGCTTTGAGCTTACATAGAGCTCTTTTTCAGATCTGGGAAAGGTACTCTGTGTCACAGCTAAATACAAGATCAAACAGATAGCTTAGCATAAGGAGTTAGCACATATTCTAAGGGACCATTCAAGGTGAAGTGGCCAGTTAACACCCCTGTAGTCAAAAGACAAAAAGGGGGTTAGTGGGTTACAGACTGTTGTAATAAATCATAAACCCAGTGTCTTTATTAAGACCGTGGTTTTTAGTGTCTAGCCAAGTTATGAATTTAAGCTCCCAGGAGTGTCTTTTGAAAGTGTTGTGCAAGTTTCCTTTGTGGATGAGGACTGAGAGGTCAGATATAAAGTGATCACTTTGTGAAAAGTGTTCACCCAAAGGTGATGGGGTGTTTTTGTCTTTTATCATTTTCCTATGTGAGTTCGTTCATCTGAGAGAGTAGTAATTGTCTGGTTTCACCCATATAGGTGTTATTGGGTTTGTATTTAGCTGTGACACTCTGAGTACCTTTCTCAGACCTGAAGAAGAGCTCTGTGTAGCCAGGGGCACTGGAACAATTTGTATAGCAGGGGTGCTGAGAGACATTGAACCAAACATAAACCCTGTATATAATGGAAACTACTTCAAGCCAGGTGGTGCGACAGCCCCCCTAGTTCCAGTTCTTATGTGTGTAGTTTGAAAGCTTGTCTCTCTCATCAACAGAAGTTGATCCAATAAAGATATTACCTCACCTACCTTATCTCTCTAATATCCGGGGACCAACCTGGCTACAACAACACTTTATTGTTTTATGCACGGTTTCCACATCCTCACTGTTCTTGAGTAGATGACAGTGTCATTTATTTTTAACATATTCTTTGCTAACCTGGTATTGAGGTTCTCTATTTCGTAAAGAAAATCTAGTGTATTCTCTCTGTTGAAAAGTTTAGAACCCAAAGATGGTTTATCAGAATGACAAGATTTTGTAAGACTGAGGCTATGTCTTCACGGACGGTGGCAAATTCACCACCGTCAGATCGACTTATCTGGATAAACTGAGAGGTCAGTGAATACCTGCTCAGTTGATCCAGAAATCGACGAATTAAGACCACCTGCTCAAGTGGTGTAGCGCAGTGAAGACGGCACACAGAACAGAAGCACAGAAGTCGACGGGAGTTATGCAAATTTTTTGCATAGTTTGCGTAACTCTGGTCGACTGCCGCTGAATCTCCGAGGTAAGTGAAGACAAGCCCTGAGTGGAACTGAGGCCATTAGTCTAAAATCAAAGGTAAACTCAGACTTGCAGTCAGGGTATATAACATATGTAGTGTGATATAGCGAAGGCAGAAGGCTGTAAAAAAAGTGATTGAAGGGAGATATGTAAGCCTCAGAATGCTCTGGGCTCTGTTCCCTGCAGTTTAGCTGAGAGTTGTTAGCGGGCAATTAGGAGCAGCTGGGGCTAATTAGGGACCAGTCAGGTGCTCCATAAAAACCCTCTGACCCAAACAGACAGGGCATGAGCTGGGAGGAGCAGGAGTGCTGTGCAGGAGTACTGATTGTGAGGAGGAACAGACCAGAGGGCAGAGATTTTGTGGAAGAGCGGGCTGGAGGAAGGTACCAGGCTCAAGAAGCCAGAAGAAGGGGGAAAATTAGCCCAGGGGAAGAGAGATTGCAGTTGGGAACACGGTGCCAGCACAGGGCCCCTGGGCTGGGACCCGGAGGAGTGGGTGGGCCCGGGTCCCTACCCCCTCCTCGGGGAAACTGGAGTGACTGGAGACGCCCTGACCCAGTACAAGCAATGGAAGCGTGAGGCCCACTAGGGTGGACTTGGCTGTCTGCCACAGTAGCTATAATAATCTCTTGTGCTTTTATAGCACCTTTCATCTGAAGATTTCAAACATAATGAAGTGAGCCTCTCCTTCAACCCTGAGATAGACTTCATTCTCCACATTATATGGGAACTTAGGTTCAGAGAACTAGAAGCCCACAATTTCAAAACTGGTCTCTATTTGGGTGCCTCAACGTCTGAGTGCCCAACATTAGACACCTAGGGCCTGACTTTCAGAAAGGCTGGGAATTCACAACTCAAGTTGAAGTCAATGGAAGCTGCAGGTTCTCAGCGCCTCTCAAAATCCAATCCCAATGCATCTAAAACCATGGAACTCCTCCCTTTCCCAAAATTGATATACCTAAAGTTAGAGGCCACTCTTGAAAATCTGGCCTTAGGTGATTTGTCTAAGGTCACAAGGCAAAAATGTAGAAGGAAGAGTTGGTAAAAACAACCTAGTTCTCTTGACTCCCAGTCCCATATTGTCTCCACTCAATATTGGAACTGACTGGAAGATGACAAGAAAGTCCAGGTGGGTGAGGTAATATCTTCTATTGGACCAATTTTTGTTGATGAAAAAGACAAACTTTTGAGCTTACATAGAGTTCTTCTTCAGACCTGTGTGTAAGCCCGAAAGCTGGTCTCTCATCAAGAGAAGCTGGTGTGGCTGGGCATCCTTAAATATGTGACTGGGCATCCTCTGCATGAATCAATTGGGCCAAGAGCGATTCCTTCCTCCTGGGCTCTTGGCAGAGCAGAGGTCCCCCATCACTGACCCAGAAATTGCATTGGTGCACCTCTAGGATTAAAGTGCTATATTTTGTGTGGATCTGAGCAATATGTGATGCAGAACTGGGAGTGGGCTGAGGAGTGGGTGTTGCAGGGCCATATGCAACAATGGCACTGGCTCCTCCTTGGCCTTCCTTTTAGGGACAAGTTTCAGTTGTCAGAAACCTCATGGCCTGGCCCACCAACAGCAATTCCAGGCCTTAGGACAGAGCAGTCAGTGGCCCCCTAGAAAGGGATGGCTGAGGTCTGAGTGAGCTTCCGCCAGAAGTTTTTAGTTATTATGCACCATGCAGATTCCTGTGTGGCTGAGGAGGCAATATCTGCTACTCAGCTTCCTGGGTCCCTTGGACTCCCCAGGGAGTTAACTGATGAACCTAGGAAGCTGAGTAGCAGATACCACCTCCTCAGCCACCTGGAAACCTGCGTGGTGCATAACAAATAAGCTCGGCTCAGGGGAGGGGTGGAGAGTGCGAGTGGGTGTGTGGAGGAGACGACGATACGTATCTATCCTCCCATCCACTTGGGCCCTTTTAAATCTCTGGGGCCCTGGGCAATTGCTCCCCTTGCTCCCCTACTCTCCCCTTGTCAGCAGGCATGCTCATGGCCTCAGTATTGTGGCACTGGCTGGTGTGTCTGGACCCTCCCCATGAGCTCCTGCCCTGGATTCAGAGACACATGAAAAGCTACCATTTGCTTCTATCCTCTGTGCTATTCTTGCCATTAGAGGAGTGAGGCCAGGGGCTCATTGACCTGCTCAGTAGGGCATCAGCCTTTCGATTCCGCTCTGTTCAGCGGGTGCTGTATTCCCTCTCAACCTGGAATTCCTTTGCTTTCTCTCTCCTCTGTCATGCTGGGGGATGGGCTTAGACGCTCATTTATTTCTGCAGGTGCCTGGTTGCTCAGAGTCCGGGTCTGCATGCATTCTGCAATGGCCTTTTCAATGCTTGACAACTCTTGTGAGGTGCTTGGCCAGACTGGCATTTTCCAGTCTGTGGCTCTTGGAGAGTTTAAAACCTCTCTTCTCCTCTGAGGCTCTCTCCTCCAGGAGCCTGTCTTCTGCTTTTACTGAGGCAGGACTGACCAAGTTCTCCCACCTGCTTGATTCTGCTTGATCGGGCTGGAACCCTGCCATGGCTCTTGCTGCTCAGACTGGGTTCCACTCTGTGTTTTTTGCATATAGGTCCTCGCCACCTGGAAACAGGCGCTCCCGCATCAGGCTGCCGGTTTCTACAAAGGTTGTACACAGGGTTTCTTTTTTCCAGGGGGACATCCCATGTTCCTTTCGTTGTCAGTTTCCTTCTCCATGGACAAGATTTGTGTGCAACTGGGCAGGTGGTTATCCTGGAAGGGTCTGCTAGTTCTTTTTCTGGCCATGAGCAAGAAGCCACTCTACAGTGTTTGTGGCAAGGCGCAGCATTTTGCCACTCTCTCTGATCTCCCTGACACCTCCTGGAGAATGCATTTGTCCCTAGGTGACTCTGTCCCTGGTCTGGAGGATGCTGTACAAACTTCCTCTACCTAAGCACTCTGGCAACTTGCAGCTGTGGGTCTTGTGAGGCAGGGTAGCAACAAATCACATTGTGAGAAGTATCACCCCTGAAGGGTCTGTATGTTATGCTCAGTCTCAGATGTGGTGTTTCAGTTTTTCCTTGACTGGCCCCCAATGACTCCTCTTTGTGTGTGTGTGTGGGGGGTGTGTGGGGGGGGTGGGGGTTCTTTTTATGCAGCACCTTGGGACTGGTTTTCTCTAGGCCCCTGTTTATCCTGGCAGTGAGATAACTTGGCCAAGCAGGAAACAGGCCATGGTTTTTTCTGTGTCAGACTAAACTAGCTGTTTTTTAAAATCCCACAAGAACAAACGGCATGGATGGAGGGGTATGATGTGTGGCATGCAATTAGTGGCCTGGCAGTGGATTCCTATGGTTTTTACAAACTGAATTGTCATCTGGATACCTTTCAGTTGATTTGGTGCATTATGATATCTTGGGTGATCTTGGGGTGATTACATCTCAGTGAGCCAGGTTTAATATTTGTTTGGGGTGGGTTTATCTTTATTCCCTTCTCTGTGTGTACTATAATGTATAATATTTCCTACATTGTTTGATTTGGTGTCTCATGTGACTGGGTTTTTTATGGTGAATAAAAGGGATTTTTCACATCACATCTTCCTTTGTGGAACATTTTGGCTTTGACAAAACAGCATATTTAAATTAAACTTGTTAGCAGAAAATGTTCCCACCAGCTCTACTTGATATGCTTCCTGTCCTAACTTATCTAACTACTATTTTATAATCCTAAAGCTACATAATACTTTGGTGATTGAAGCTCAGACCAGATGAGATTTACATGGGTATAAATTTCATTATATACCCAAAACAGAGTTGCCAAAAGACTTCCTAAATTTTGCAAACTCCTTACCAGTCTGGGTTTTAGTTTCTGGTGAACCTGGTCACACTTTTCTGCAAACAAAGACAAAGGTATGGATTTGGGTGTTGCTTGGTGACTTCATATGGTTTTGAAGAGCTATCAAGCAATCCTTGGCAATATTCTGGCTGAGATTAATTTTTAATTTATCTATGTTCAAAACTCAGGGGAAGTGGACCATGTGAACTAGAACTGTGAATTCTAATGAGCAGGCAAACTTGAGTGCTGCTTTAATGTCAGTAAAACTGATAGATCATTGATTTAACCCCCCAGTTTCAATTTTATTTGGGCATTGGGGAGGTGGGATTTTTTCTTGGGTTTATACTTACCAGTGTATCTGAAAATAGCTTCTTAAACCTTATGGTGGAGAAGGAGCTGCTGCTGCTGAGAATATGTTGGGATTATATTGGTATAGCAGGACCACTGCAGTTAAGATTGCATCACAACTTCAGTTTAAAGGTTCATTTTACTAAATTCTCTAAAATCAACATGCTTAGACCGATTCCTTTGAAAGGAGGGTGCTCAGTAGGATTAGTGATCCAAATTTGGGTTCATTTGAGCTAGGGATTGGGGAGGTATTAGCCCTGGAATAAAATGTCATTTTTCAAAAAGTTTCTAGGTTTTTTGGGGGGGTTTTTTGCACAGAGCTAGTGATCAGTCTAATGTGATGTAGGTCAAAAGGTCTCAATCTGTCAAGTTTTACCCAAGGTAGTGCCTAGCATCCACTAAGCTTTGGGAGAGCCAAACTGAAAACGGTATTTAAGAACATGTTATCATCTTTGCTTGCATAGATGTGTAGTCTGGTAGGATGACATTGTGTACACACCAAAAAGAGGATTTCCATGCAGCTGCTTTATACTTGCCTGGTAGTTCGAGGGAATGTGCCAACACCATTGCCCCTGGTGAAGGCCACAGCACTGATATTTCTAGTCTGAACTTTTCTACATCCAGGCAATAGATTTAACAATTCATGGTATTCGCTATAAGTTGTCTTTGTTACAACTTATTACTTTATGGGGAGATTTACTGTGAACACAGTGGAATAATCAGATGGTCTAACCAAAAGATTTGTTATATTGGATGGGGAGAAGACAGAAGCCAGAGACAGGACTGTGTAAGTCAGGTTATAGGATGGGGATGGGGAGTAAGGGTAATAGAAACTTTTGTGTGCCAGGGAGTGAAGACTTCAGGGAGATGCGTTTCTTGCTTCTGTGTGTGGGAAGGCTGGATAGAGTAGTGGGGAGGGGGCTCAAAGGAAAGGAGGCTTGTGCAACCCCCACTTTTTTTCTTCTTCTCCTTTTTGTCCTTTAATAGTGTTGGATGGAATCCTCTGAGTGAATGGGTTGTAAAAGGAGATGAAGAGCTTGTACGTTTCAGCAACTGTGGGGTTGGCAGAGTAGAGATATGTCTGTTTACAGGGCATATTGGAGCATTGCTGAAAGAGGTCAGAGTTAAGGCTGCATGGGCAACCTTAACTGTGCATTTTCTGGTTTTTGGAAGCTTGAGTTGAGCAAAACTCAATGATCTGCAAGGGGACGACATATCACCAAGAACCTTAACTGCATGCATGCAGTTTTTTGCCATTGAATAAACATAGACACAAGGCATAGAATCCTGTGTTAAGCAAGACGATCCCTTGTTTAAGACTCCTTCTGCTGCTCCATCATCTGCCTCTAATCTTCCATCAGGTCTTCCTCCTTCTCAATGCGCTGCTCTGCTCTGCTGTTTTCCCCCTCTCCACCAAGAGGGGGAGTTCGCTGATGATCTCCTGAACATGTGTTGGGTCCCTGGGACCCAAGTGTCAGGCTACTGGCTCTGGACTCAAGTGTCAGGTGGGATGGGGAGTGTGGATGACCAAGGAAGAGCTGGTCATAAATTGGCAGGTATGGAGCCTCCCACGCTGCAAGCAGGACAGGAGGGAAGTGAGGGACAGGGACAGGAACAGATGGATGGATTTGGAAGGAGGCAAGGTAGAAAAGAAGTTGGTGAAGGGGCAGAAAGCAAGACCAGAGCAACAAAATCCAAACTTCCCTCCGTTCCCGTACAATCTCATTCCAGGACCAGGTAGATCGCCCTCAGGCAGCAGCCTGGACTTGGCAGCTATGTTAAGTATTGTTACACATGGTTATAGGGTCAGTGGCAGTAAAGCATCATGTCAATGACAGAAGGGATCACCTAAGTACCACCCAATACTGCTTTCCTAAGGCCGAAGAGAAATCACAAAGAAGCATTGAGCTGTTCCTGGAGTTCATCCCCAGCCTGGCATATCTGTTCCCTCCAACAATTAAATTGTCAGCTTCTGGCTCAGAAAAGAGCTGCAGCCCTAGGAAAGGAAAAAACAACTATGGCTTGTGGGTTTTTAATTTTTGTTGAGCACTTTCATTTCAGTGCAGATGCTCTTAGCTGGCATCTGTGTTGTCAGCCATGAAGCTACTGCTTGTCCTGCAGCTTGTATTATCCTCATTACCCAGGAGCTCTGAGGTTTCACTTGCAAAGTTCTCACTCTTGGCAATCTCCTTTAGACATGTAGGCCAGATTTTGACCTTAGTTACACCAGTGTATCAGATGATAAACTCTGGCCTGTAGTCTCTGTAAATAAACAGTCAGAATCTTATACCCCAGTGTTATGCTCCCCTCTATGATAGACTAAATTAAGATACTTGATTTGTGATGGTCGAGTAATCATGCAATATTTAGACTTGAATTGTCTTATAATATACAGTGGAAAATGGCATGTCACACTGAGGAAAGTCAAAGATGTCTAGGGCCAAATTCAGATCTACCTATACTGAAGTCAGAGGATTTGTGCCTGCTTGTCTCAGACTTCAATTTGATGCTAGGGCTGCAATAGTCCATACGTATCCAGTTTGGATCCTGTTTGAGTCAAATCCCCTCACTGCTGTTCAGATATCTTATTTGGTCTATTTGCTGGTATCTGAATGGTAAATTAATACACATGGCAAAGCATGACTGCCATCTAGTATCTGCCTCATTCAAAATTATAGGCCATAACTCATTATTTGAGATGCTCAGATGAAAGGCACCATATAAGTGTTAAAGTTTTTATTATGGAGTTTTGGCACAACTTGCACTTTCCAGAAAGATGGTGAGATGTAGGTTTTATTACCTATTTTGCCTATCCTTTTGCACCAAGCTCCATTTGTATGAAGTGTGGAAAAGATTTGATATTTATGAGAGTAAAAATCAGCCTATATGCAGTCCTTGGGAGTGTGCAACAACATATAAAAGCTCTTGTTGAAACAAAATATGAACATTTATGAATTTTAAGAAGTAACTGACTTTCAGACGACAAAATCCAGAGGTTCTGCCTCAGTTTTTATATGCCTTAAAATGCACAAGACCAGGAGCCTGAAGACCAGCTCTCTGTTCCCACCACCGTCACCTACTTGCTGTGTGAGGTTGGGTACGTCACTTTGTCTTGATCTCCCCACTTGTAAAATGGAGCTATAATGTGCTTTGAGAGGTATGGCTGAAAGATGCACTATATGTGTTAAATATTTGTATTGCAAGAATGGATTGAGGTTTGGAGCCCCTTGTACTAGGCTCTGTGCAAACATATGAAGGGTGGGTCCATGTTCTGAAGAGTTTACAATCTAAGATGTTATTAATTACTTATCAATAGTTATCAATTAACATTAAGTGCTTAATTAAAAACAATTACCTAGCTATTCATCAATATATCTATAAACTGAGTTGGGATTTGGTTTGTTGACTTGAATGAATGTTTTTGCATGATTAGTGGCAATGGGATTTTTGGCCTCATACCCTTTTTAAGCAGTCATTGTGAGACTTTTGTTTTCTTGCTTGGAAAGAGCCCAGTCAGCTGGTTGCTTGAACTGCTATTCTTGTGTTCCTGAAAGCACTGTGATTTTTTTTTTTAAATAGCAGCAATCATTGGAAGGTACTGTTATTACTGAAATGTTATTCATAGCCTCCTTTTTCTTTAATTATGTTTCCACGTGTAAAATTAAATCAGCCTGCATCCACTTCTTTTAAATCTCTGCAGGGAAACGAGGCATAGGATTCTTAAACTGAAATAATAGTATTCCACAGAACAGTCTTTTTAATACCCTGACAAAAAGCAGTCAAAAGAAAAAAGGAACTGGATGGCTCAGTGGATTGGTAATAAGATAGAGCTTTTAATCTCTCTCACTTGTTAAAATCATCACTACCAGGTTAACAGTGACTAGAACTGAGCAAATAACTTGTTCAACAAATTTAGCTTCTTTTTCTAATTGCACAATATCTGCAAGCAGATTACGATTTCCTTGACATGTTTTGAGTTTTGTCACTTAGTTGTGGTTGGTCAGATGTCACATGGTATGGTTTTCTTTCCTTGATTGGTGACAATATAAGCACTCCCAGTATGAGATACAATTGAATTTTGACATTTGCTTTGTGTGAAAATGTGTGCCACTCCTTGAATGTGTGCAGAAAGTGAACAAAATAAGTGTGTGTTGGGGGGATACAGAGGATGAAGTGTGAGAGAAGCAAATTCCTTCAAAAAGTTGAGTGATTGCTCTTTGTACAGTATTCACCCAATTCTAGTAGTGAGAAACACAAAGTCATTAGCATGTGAAGGTTGTCTGCTGTCTACATCCATGTTCATCACTATAGTTTGAGTGCTGACCTGTGTATTGATGGTTTTAGACCATTACCTAGTGGACAAGTGTCTACCTCACAAAAAAAGCATGTTTGGGGAGCCTCAGAAGAGAAGCTAGGGATTGAATTATCCCTATTGAACTCCACTCTTATCTGGCCTGCCCCCTCCCAGTCTGGTATAGTGAACAGATGTCGGTTACAGCGCTTAATGTGCTAAATTGGAAGGGGCTCATATTCTATTATGATGAGAGCAATGTAAGAACCTATAGAGGATAGGAATAGTACCCTGAAGTCTTAAATTCCTGGTAATAATTGGGTACATATTCAGTGTGTAACAGCATTAAGGGATATTTTCACAGTGTGCTTCACTAAGTGGGAAATCCTTTTATTGGGAATGATTCTCAGTGAGCAGACTTATTCCATGGGAAGGACTATCCTAAAATGGGGATTGCAGAGCCATTTTAGTAGAACACAAGATTCTTCCTAAGTGCATGCTGTGTAGCTTCTAAGCTGCTTGACTGTCCCTATGAGGCTTTTATGGTACAGGGTAGGAAGCTTAAAATCTCCTTAGTTCTTACAGCCTGATGACTGACTTCAACACCAGCTTTGCAGGACTCCCTTCTGATAATTGGGAAGCCATCTCAAATGGGATGACAAGCCTTGCCTCAAACCGTCTTGATTAGTTGGCTTCTACTGTACTCCCCTTTTTGGCTTCTTTGTTTTCTTTGATTGCCTTAACTATAGCTTTCTAATAAAGAAGCAAGAAAATAGCACTACAAACAGTGGTGTGTTTCATTTTCTCTTTACAACTGCAGTCCAAATCAATTAAGCATTGGGTTATTCCAAGAGCAATTAATTACGGAGTGTCAATTATAACAGATTAAGTAGAATCATGTAGATTGGTTGGAAATTACTGAGGATCGTATTGTCAGCTGTCGATATATCACAAAAATTGCAAAATTGTTTGTACATGACACTTTTCCCCAACGCTGCTGGCAGGGATGAGAAATCAACAATTAGGCTCCATTCTCATGTGGAATACGCTGCTGATATTTCTCTCTCCTGAAGCAAAGCCCTGTCAACACCTACAAAAAACCACCTTTGGGCAGGAATGTTTGGGGGTAATTAACATACTATCTTTTTAACAACACACTTAGCCTTTTTGTTTTAATATTAGGTAACTATTTATACCTCTTCTACCATCTCTGTCTTTCAGTCCTTAGTTGAATTTGTTGCCACCGATGACTGCCTTTGCAGCAGATCGCTGAGATATTGCTGGTGTCAGCAGCACTAATACTGCATTAGAGACTCCACTTTAGATAAAATGATGTTAGACTTAACCAGTGGGATGCTGCTGCAGTGCAAAGCCATTGCTCTGAGGCGCAATGTACATTTTCCCAGCAAGTTATTTGTTCAGCTTTGCTTTCACTGAAAGCGAATATAACAACACCTTGTGCTCCTATAGCACCTTCCAGCAAAGTGCTTTACAAATACGAGGCTGAAATTGACTCTGCCGTGGCAGGCTAGTTCCAGGTCCTCTGCCCTGCATTTGGATGCTACTAGAGGAGCAAGTTCAGAGAGTACAGGATGTCCATGCCGGTGTTGCATAGGCCAACATGGAGAGTGGGCTATTAGATCCACTATTATCTGGATCCAATGCCCCACCGAGGGGCTGTGGTTGCTATTCTGACTCAAGCAAGAATAACAGCAATGGGAATGCTGGGATGCAACCCAGTACATTGTCCCAGCCAGAAGGAAGGATTTTGTCTCCTATGCCCTCATTACAAGCTGAATTTCACTCATTAATTATTTAATGTTTGTTTGTGGTAGTGCCCGCAATGTGCTAAGGTGTGGTACAACTCAAAGAAAGGCACAATCCCTGTCTCCTGCAATTTACCCTCCGAGAGCCAGATTTTCAGAAAAGCTCAGGATCAGATTTTCAAGTGCTCAGCACCCACAGTTAGGGCCAGATTTTCAATAGAGCTCAGCATCCAACATGTGAAAATCTGGCCACTTATTGCGTTGCTAAATTGATGCTGAGTGGTTCATTTCACCACTTCTGTTCCTAAAAGACCCAGCAGATGGGGGTGGAGAGCAAGGGAGAGTGGAAGGAGAAAGTAAGGTGGCTGGACAGTAATTAGCCATGCAATGATAATGCAAAGTTTTAATGGCACAATTGGTTTTTTTGCTATTGTGTGTGTGTGTATAGACAACTCCTAAACTACATTATACCACACCTATGCCTGTAGCAGCCTCCCACTTCCTGCATTACATGTGAGCTTCCTTCTTCTGTTAAATCCTCACTCCCCTTTCTACTTCACACATATGGGCCTGGTCTACTCCCCTGCACTGAAACTTGCGTATCTCCCGTTGACTTACTAACTTTCACTTACCGTGGCATCTTCACTGTGCTGCGTTGACAGGAAACGCCCGCCGGTGGACAGTGTTATTCTTCTCGGGGGTGGAGGGGGCAGGAGGATAGATTTACTGCATCGGCCGGAGAGCACTTCCAGGATCGATTGTGTGGATCTCCACTGCCCGCTCAATTGACCCTGCTGCATCGATCTGCGGAGCCCGACACCGTGCTTGCAGAGTAGACATGCCCATGAATGAGAAACACATGTGGCTAATAGCTTAATGCACTGATTGCTTCATCGTGTCCTCTTGTGTACCCCTGTCTGAACTCTTCCCCACACGCACAGCTCTGTTATCGGTCCCTAAGCAGCCAGTTTAGTTGAAATCACATCAGAGAATTTCTGTGTGCTTTTTTTTGAGATGAGGAAGTGAATGGTACAAACCCATTTCCCTCAGGAGCTTCTATTTGGAAACTAATCCAGGGCTCTAGAGGGGGAAGGTCAATGCATTATCCACTGTTGGACTGCTCACCTTTCAGTCCTTTCACACTGTTTTAATAGGAAAATCTTTGGATATTAATTGTTCAGTGCAGTGAGTGGGCCATTGAGAAGGGCCACTTCTGAAGGAACAAACTCATACATCTTCGCACATAGGATAGTCCGGTCAGTAAAAATTACATGTAGCCCCATCCTGGGAGCAGCACTGACCCTCAGTGGTGGTGGAGCTCTTTATTCCTCCCTCCTCAAGGACTAGATCAGTGGTTCCCAACCTTTTTGAGTGAAAGCCCCTCTGGTTAACACTAGGTTAAACATGTGCCCCCCACCCTCTCACCAGCCATAAGCACATATAACTCCTATAAACACATATAATGATAATAATAATAATAACACTAATTACATAATAATAATAATAAATTACTCTTACCTGAGTAAGAAGCTAAGCCTTCCCTGGTGCAGCCGCCACTGCACGCCCCGTGTGGCCCTGCCTCTTCCCATCCCTCATGGACTGAGGGTAATGGAGGCAGGCTCTGGCGGGTTGGCCGGGGCTGCTGCAGGCTCCCACCGGCTTCGGGCTGCTCCTTTTTGGCCAGGCGCCCAGCCAGTGCAGGGCTGGGGGTTGTTGATCCTCTGCTCCAGCCACAGTTCAGGGCTGCTGCGCCTGGCACAGAGCTTGGAGGGCCAAATGACCTTAATATTACTGAAACCTCATGTACCCCCTGGAATCTTTGGTACCCCCCCAAGGGAGTCCTGCCCCCCCAGGTTGGGAGACGTTGTACTGGATGACCCTTAGGACCAGTGGACCCTGGGTTCTTAGTGCTGGGCCAGGGAGGCCTGCTGGGCTTAGCTGGCTCTCAGTCCCCCTGGGTACAACAGAATCTTAGGGCTCAGGCTCTGTCTCAGGCCCACTGACAAGGAGAGACAATGGTCACCCCCCCTTTTGCTGCTGGGTTCTCTTCTAAAGCTGCTTCTCCCCCATCTCCTCCAGCCTGACTCTCTACAGCCAGCTCAGGCTTTGATCTTGTGTCCAGTCATGTGTATGCTCTCAGTTTTGCCCAGATGGGCATGCCAGGCAGGGTCCAGGTCTATGGTGTTATGAGGCATGTGTTTGGAATTGCAGACTATCGCTTGAAGAAATTGTGAGTGTGTGTGTATGTGCGGGGTGGTTTTCTGGTCATGCTTGCAGGTTAGAAAGCTCTGTAGAAGAGTGTACAGTCAGTCAGTATGTAAAGAGCCACCTGAAAGGAGAGTGGGGTGAGTTGTGCCTCTCTGCTTTAGGGAGCAGCCTGTTTTCTCTCTCTCTGTGTGTTTTGGGTTCTTGTGTGTAATCATTCCGAATTCTCAGAAGTAAGGTAGTGTTATATTGCAACCTTCCAGCAAGAGTATTTGTTTTATGCTGTGAACATAACAGGGTTCACCTCCCCCCTGGCTGTGTGCATCTCTCTAGCACAAGGCAGGCAGGCAGTCTCAGTCTGTGGTCCAGTCTCAGCCTCAGGGATGTTCTTTGTGGGAGCTGCTCCTCGGAGCTTCCCTAACTGGCAAGCAGCTATGTAAATTTCGCAAAAGATGTGGTTTTGAATCGCTTTGCGGGGGTGCATCAAGGGCTTAAGGCCGTGCTGCAGAAGAGCTGTCTGAGTAGGGTTGGTGGAAGTTGATTTTTAATTTTTTTTAAATAATTTTAGTTTTTTAATTTTAAAGATTGTTTTTAACTATTTTTATTTTTACACTTGCTGGAAATAAAGGAGGGAGGGGGGTAGGGTTGGGACTAGGGCTTGCGTTAGGGCAGCACCCACCGCAGGGCTCCCTCAAGAGCCCAGGGGTGGAGGTTCAGGGGTAGGCTGTGGTCCAGGCATGGCAGAACAGAGACACCCCACTGGGACTGCATGGAGGAGTTGGAGGAGGAGTCCCTGGGCGCAGCAGAGGCCACCCCACTGCTGAATGGCTCCATCCCCAGGCAGGAAGCTTTCAGCAGCCAGTGGCTCGACCTCCTTGCAATCCTGGCCAGGTGTTCTGCTCTGCCTCACCAGGACCACAGCCACAGCCTTCCCTGCACCTTGTGCCCACAGGTGTCAGCAGCCCTGCCGCCATTCAGGGAGTCCTCTGCAACTCTGCTGTCAAGGGAATGAGGGCATGAGGCCGTGACAGCAGAGCTGCAAAGAGCTCTCTGCACTGCTGCAGGGCTGGTGACATCTGATCCTTGCAGGTGCAATGGCGGGAGGCTCCACTCGCTCTGACTGTTACCAATTAATATTTTTTTCTGTTGATTTTCAGTGTGTCAGCTGAAATCAACCTTTCTCAAAAGTTATCGATTTAAATCAAGTCCTGCCAAGCCTACGTACATGTATTGGTATCCAAATTCCCAAACTCATCAGAAACCTGCAACTCACACCAGGGTCTAGTTGTCAGTGCGGTGGCTTTTGTGTGAAGCAAGTCTTAGGAGGTCGCCACACGTGGTGTCTCTTTACTTGGAGAATGTCCCTTTGAATTAGGTTCATATTCTATGTAAAAGAATCATAGAAATGAAATCTGAGGTGCAATATTACAAATCCCAGGTCATTCCAAAATCAGGCCCCCTCAAATCCTGAATTTGACTTAAAAATTATACATTTTTTTAAAACATAATACATTTTGTGTTCTCTTTTTTTTGCCTTCTGGTTTCTGAATGCTTAATGTACATTTGAGTCATGTTTACAAGCTTTTCTCCACAACCATGATGGCTAGAAACTTTTTTAAAATGTGAGCTGAGATTTTCTTATAATCACTTGTCTCCAGGAGCTGAGGGTTTATGAAAAATACCAGTATTAGACTCAGGATAAAATTGTGAGAGTCGGCAACAATGGCCTGGATGGAAAAACTTTATAGTTCATTTAGCTGTTCTCCAAGGGGCCAATGCAGGATCATTCCTTACTGTACATTCTGACAGAATATTATTTCCTGAACTTTTTTCTAGGCCCCAATCCTGACAACATCACTATTGACTTCAGTGGAAGCACGATCAGACTTCTAATGGGTAAAGCTCTTGCACTCATCACCTGTCAGGGAAGGTTTCATGTTCTTACATGGCACATGAAACAAAATCTCTAAATCCAAGCATTCAGGTCATTAACTATTTGATCTTTAGCCACCACCTAGTAAAAAACAATGTATGCATCCCTATAGTAACAATAATATTTTACATTTCACTCTTTTGCCCTGCCCTAACGTACTTTCCCATCAATGGCTGGGGTTTTGCTAGGTTAAATCTTATCCGATGTTTGAAGTCACATGTGTAAATCCCTCTGTACTAATCTGAAGCTTGACTATTCTGTTCATGGAAATGCAGAAGGTTTTCCAAGGCTTGGCTATGGTAGCATGACTCTCTGAGGTTAGTGGGAGTGCAGAAGCTGACATTTAATGCAGTTGGTAACATTAGTCTGCTTGTTTCACTCTGAGGCTTGTCCAAACAAACAGTATCTTGCTTTCCCCACTGGCATACTCTCACTGGGAAAAGGCCTGTGTCAAAACATGCGTGTCCCTTTGAGGGCTGCATATTTGCCAGTAGAGTGTGTGTGTGTGTGTGTGTGTGTGTGTGTGTGAATGGAGAGTCATGATTGCTTTTAATGAGGCAGATTAATTCGCCTTCAATATGATTTAACAAACATTGCCCTGGGAAAAACCCATTCTGATGATGGCTTATTTTGAAACACAATAAGAGATTAATAGAAATGAGATTTTGTTCTGCATTTGCTAATACACACTCCTCTGTTCCTGTGTACTACATACATCTTGTAATAAAATAATAGTATTGCAGAGCAACTTGTAATGATTGTGAAATGAATTCCTTTATTCCCATGCAGTCAACCAAATATATTATAGGGAAAGCTGGTAGCAACGTCTATGTTGAGATTCCCTGACACTACAAGACCATATTTTCAATTGCTTATAACTGCCATCCTTAAATTGCTGAGGCTGCAATTTTCAATAATGGGGTGTCTGTCTCACCCTGGACTTTTTTGGGAAGTGTCCCCTAAAATGGTTGAGCCCTACCCAAGAATGAGGTGAGGGGAAAAATATGTTTGGTTTTGATTTTCCGTTTTTAAAAAGAAGAAACAAACCTCCCTCCATCCCCAGCATTCTTACAGTGGTTTCACTGAGAAGCTGTAGCCTTGTCATGCTTTAGAGCAGGGACTTGAAGTTTGTCAGGGTGGGTAGCCCTGGTGTCAAGGATGTGCCTTGTGCTGTCAATGTGAAAACTCACCCAAATTTGATCAAGTTATAAGCCTCTAAAAAATTGCAGTTCACACATGCTCCTTGTTAGATTCTCGCATTTGAATTTTTCGACAATTCCATCTGCTCTGGGTATGATCCATCCCTTCATGGATCCTGTTTGCTGACTGGACTGCACTATCCCCTCAGTGTCACTGAATGTGCTCCAGTCCAGGCTCCAGGGGCTGACCAGGAATTCTTTGTAATTGCTCCTTGTAACTGCCACTGTGATGCCGGACCCCAGAACTGAGAGATGGGATAATGGACCAACTTCCGCTGGTGAGAGAGACAAGCTTTCGAGCTACACAGAGCTCTTCTTCAGGTCCTTTTTTCTCTGTCTAAGCTCAAAAGCTTGTCTTGCTCAACAACAGAAGTTGGTCCAATAAAAGATATTACCTCACCCACCTTGTCTCTCTAATATCCTGGGACTGACAGGACTACAACTACACTATATACAGCTGGGATAATGTCTCTCTTGTGCTCTCAGTCCTCCCCCTGCTGGCACCCAGAGAACTAATGTCAGTGGAACCTCTGCTCTGGATATATAAAGTGGTATAAAATGCTGAGTACTCTGAAAAAATCAGGCCCTTGGCTTCTCAGATTGGGAACTTGAAATGAGTTCACATTTTTACTTTCTGTGCCTCAGTTCCCCATGTGCAAATGGGGATAAAGCCACAACACCTCAGAGGGGTGTTGTGAAGATAAATTATTTGATGTTTACATAGGACTCAGATACTATGATCAGAGCGCCACAGAAAAAGCAGTGCAAGGTTCGGATGATGTGCCAAGAATAGAACATCAAGCCGAACACTGAATGATGAAGATAAAGAGAACCATTGAATGGCTACTCATTCAGTGAGCACCATCTGTCCTATACACTAAATGAGATCCTATGGAAAAAAAATAGTATGTGCATATGTAATCAAAGACCATATCATAATACATATGTCCAAGGGGGTTGAATTAAAGTTGCACAGGCAGCTTTAATTCAGGCACTTCCTAAGTTTTGAGTGCTTGACTTTACAACCTTAATGTTCTTTTAGCATAGTTGTATTGGACGTAATATTTAATTACAATGAACTGATTTTACATCTTTTTAGATGGGTTTGTTTAGATCATCAGTCAATGAGACATCAAATAGCTCAGCTCAAACCGTTTTGTTAAGTCAGATTGTTCTAACTAAAGACAGCTCAGCACAAAGACAGAAAGGAGAGGTCAGGATTCCTCTAATTTAATCTTCTGGGGATGCAAGTTGCAATGGTCACTGTTCCAAATTGGTTATAATTTCATGTCTTGTTTTTGGTTTTTATATCTTACATGTTTACTTTTTTCTATAATGTGTGGTTAGCTATATACCTAGCATCATCCAAACATCCTGGCAGTCAACAATCTAGACAGCATTGGTTCCATTATGTCCTAATATATTCCAAGTTTCCAATGTATAAAACATCATATCAGCTGTGGCTTATTTAACAACCTCACTACTTTGTGTGGCTAGTTGCATAATACTTTTTACTAGTCATTTCATTTTGCCCTTTGCAGTTGGAACACCCTGTGCATCTGCAAGACATACTCATTTCTTGTGGTTTTGGTTCTAATCTCATAACTTGTTGTTCAAATAGTCAAGCCAATCACAAAAACAACCTTAAACTGCTGTAAAAATCAATGATGCCCTAGACCCCCTTCCATTTCTTTTAAGGTACCTTTGCATAAGTATAATATGCTCAGAGCCAAATAATCTGTTTGTTTCTATTGACACAACTGTGAGGGATGCTGGGAGCTCTCCATATGGCTACATTTCTTTCAGATGAAATGTAAAAACCTCATGGCCAGTTGTTGTTACTAAAGATCTCATGTCACCTTTTTGGATGAATAAGGGTATAAATCTTAATTTCTGGGCTAAATTCCAGTTTGGGTAATTACATTGTGTGGTAATTGTAAATCCACTTTTGCTGTTTCAAGTGAATATGGAATTCTTCACATTCCTAAACTGTTTTGTAGTGCTGCTATGTATTGTCAAACTACATCTCCATTTCATTCTAGAGGTGCTTGCATTTCAGTAAAACTCAGCATTTTTATAGACCTTTACATACTGAAAGCATCATGCAGACACTAATTCTCACAACATTCTTTTGAGGTAGAAGAGTAAGCTTTATTATTCCCATTTTACAGTTGGGAAACTGAGACTGAAAGGTGAAATGACTTGCCCCAAAATACAAGGAGGTTGCAGCAGAGCTGGGATTAGAATTCAGGACTTTGACTCCCCACATTATGTTCATGCCAACAAATCCTTGGGATGTAGGGGAAAGTAGAGAGGGGATTCATGTCAGAAAAGCTGTTTTCCTTCTGATTCTTGGGTGCAAGCTGTTTTCTGTGTGCTAGCTCAATCCTCTTCAGTCTCTTTGCTTTTGAGGTTTTCAACAGTTAACTTGTAAAAAGAATATTTACCTTTCGTGTAAAGAGAGCTGCATTCAGTAGGTTTCTGTAGTATGTTGGTCATTATATAGGTGGAAGATCCATCCCCAATGTAATGCTTAAGAAAAGTACCTGTTTTAGGAAAATTTGATTTTTTGGCAGACAGCAGTTTCTCTCAATTATTCAGTATCCACAAATTGTTCTTCTGCAGTAGAGAGTTGTAACCCATTTTCTAGTTAATGGTGTAATCATGCTGGTGTGTTCAAAACATATGTAGGCAGCAACTTCACAGTACTGCTCCCCCATAAGTGTAGTTTTAAATTAAAAGAAGCTAAGGTACTCTGAGGGTAAAGGCAGTCTTGGTTCAGCACTAGAGGCTATATTTTTGTCATCTGGCTTCATTTCATTCGTGACCTAAACCAACGTGGCCTCAAAGTGGTTATGGACTAATGATAATGGCACCATAGTTAAGGTTGCAGCAGAGATTCTGTTTAAAATATCTAGCATCCTCTCTAAAATCCATATATATATATGAATGAGAGAGTCAGATCAGATCAGCTTGAAAAGTAGCATGCCATTTCAAGGGCCCAGGTTGCTCTATTCTGAGGGCTCAAGCAGAACTCAAGTGACACATAGGCCTTGTGCTGACTCTGTGCATGGTGATGAATTTCACCCTTCATGAACAGTAAATGTCTGGCAAAAACATCAAATGAAGCATGTTTCATGCTAAAATCTTTAAAACTCCCAGGATTCATGAACATTTTCATAAAAACCTGTTGGCTTTCTGAGTACTTGTGCATAATATGGTCCCACAAATCATTTTGTTTTGTCAAGATGTTTGCAAAGAAATTTTTCACTATTCTAGCAGGTCTAGGTTCTAACTGCTTCTGATCCCATAATAAATAATAATAATTAATAATAAATTAATAATGTAAAACTAGGGTGCTAATTTCAGTGTTCTGACAAAATTCCATTTTGCGTGATATACATTCTGCTGACTTAAAATCCCACTTGGGGTACTAATTGGATAAAAATTTATTTCCTAAATAGTTGCATCAGCTGTCATGTTCTTAGAAGCAGTGGGTGAAATGATCCCTGTGAATGATTTACATATATTAATTTGTGAAATGCTGATGGATCCTTCATATAGGAAGATGTCCCATCAGTTTGAGATGATCATTACAATGTAACAAGGTTTTTCTGTGTATCTTGGACGTGATATTTTACAAAATTATATGTGCAGATATATAAAGACAAAGGCCATGCTTTCAACCTTTGATTTTATTTTTTAAGGAGGCTTGGAAGGATTAGATTTTTATTGGTAAATGTCGATTTCATCATACATACACAAACTGATGAAAATATATTTCCAATGATGAAAATCAAAATTTTGCAGATATACAAAGTTTAAAAAAAATGCAGTTGGAGAACTTATTAGCATTTGATTTATGGATATTTACTCTGTATATTTTGACATGTGATGTTGACAACTTGTGTGTTAAAGGTTATAAAGCTTTAACTTTTAAATCTGTGTCTCTTATCATTAAATAATTATTTCCTGAAACTGTGAAAATTTAAATCAATAGAAATCAAAGAAAAACTTGAAAATAAACAATATTATCCACTGAAATTATATGTATATAAATCAAATTCTGCCAAGCCTATTTTTAACATCCTTTGTTTTGTATTTCAGTGGCTGTTCCGTCAGCCATGCCAGCTTGTGAGCCCAAGACTAATGGGCAGCACCTAGCTCCACGACTCTCTGTTTCCTCCCGGACCAGTGTGGTCGCCAGCATAGAAACCACCTCCCAGGGCTTGCAGACAGTCATGAAGTGGAAAACAGTGGTGGCTATCTTCGTTGTGGTTGTGGCTTACCTGGTAACTGGAGGTCTTGTCTTCCGTGCTCTGGAGCAGCCTTTTGAAAGCAGCCAGAAAAATACAATAGCCGCAGAGAAGGCGGATTTCCTTCGGGAGCATATTTGTGTGACCCCAATGGAGCTGGAGACTCTGATTCAGGTGAGATGTAGGAGGAAGACAGCGACTCACAGCTAAAGAGGAAGGGTTTTTTTTTTTTTTCTTTTTTGAGCCTCTTCCTGGAAGTTGTGAGAAATGAGCTTGGCATTTATTGCTAAGCCAAAACCCCGGCTCACTGGATTGCTCTGGGAGAGTAGCAATGAGCTAGGGATCCTTCCAGCTAGAAGTCTCTGGTTTGAATCCAACCCAGGTGGGCAGTAATAGAAGTTTTTATCACTGAGAGATGTTTGGTGGCCTATGTGAAATGAATTGGTCTCATTCCACCTGAGAAGTGTCTGTATTGCCAACATTCACCATCTCAACAGAGGGGCCAAAGACGAATGGATAATCCTCTTTTTGTTCTTTAGGTGCTGTACATGTTCCTGTGCTTCTAATCTGGCAGTTTTCACCAATGCTGAATTGACATTAAAGCATCTAGGAGCTGGCTTCATTTATTTATTATTAGGCCTGTGCACACTAACATAAGAGTATTTCCTGCTGGTTTGACTGACAAAGCTGGGGTTCATAAATAAGATGGCCATTCATTTCATAAAGTCCAAATCATACACAAAAAGTCTGGAATTCTTATAGTGAAAATCTGTTTTGATGAGGAAGATTAGAATTTCACTTCAGAAGAGAGTGGCAATGCTGGTTTTATTCTACAGTAGTGTCAGGGGAGCCATATTCAGTGCTGGTGTAGCTCCTCTGAAGTCAGTGGAGAACGCTAGAGTTGAATTTGGCCCCATGTGTTTAGCATTTCAGTCTGAGAATTTTCTATCCCCCCCTTACTGGGAGCAGCTAAAATTGCAACACTGAGCCTCAGTAAGGAGGTACATGAATGAGCTTTATTGATGAGGTCTGCAGTGCATAAGTATTTGCACACTAAAGCACACCTCCCAACATTACAAGTAGCTAAAGTGGGACTCAATGCCACTCACCCCCGCTGTAGATAGAGACTGAGATATATACAGGCCAAATTTGATTGCAACTCCAATCTAGCACACTGAGTTGCAGTGCCATTCAAATTTGGTCTGTGAGCCCCTCTCTCTGCATCTATGGAGGGGTGGATGGGCCAGTCCTGAGTGGTGCTGTAACCCCCAAGCTAGGTCACAATACCACTTGGTTCCAGACCCCTCTCAAACAGGAAGCCTGGAGCCTCTAACGCCCCACCCTGGATTCCCTGAATGCAGAAATGTTTGCTTCAGCTGAGCCAGAGTTTTTGCAGGGGTCAAAGTGGGATAGTTCTGCAAAACCTGGTACTGTTTGGAGGTCTGTTCAAGTCCTGTCCTAACATTCACTGGGCTCAGTGCAAAACCGGTGATGGAGTTTGTGGAGGACAGTCTCTTTTTGGTTGTTCAAAATCCTGGCTTGGAGTATGGAGAGGATGTCTGGAAAACATTGTAGATGGATGTTCAGATTTGTTCTCTAAAGCAGTGCAAAATGTTTGCAAGCAAACTTGAAACTATTTTATACTCACCTGGACTGGAGTTTTGTGACAGGTTCAGAACTCAGGCAAGAGGCTTGCTTAGGTTCACAGAATTTGTGCATGAAGCTGGTCTCAATTCCTCCTGCCTGGTCAAACTGTTCAGAATCTCATAACTATAGTTCACAAGAAGAAACTATGCATATTTTAAAAGTGTATACATTTTGACGTCTGGCAGATGCTCATCTTATATATTGCACTGGGAGAATTGTTATACCCAACTGAAAAAAAGATGTAGCAATGCATGTATTTTATACTATGAGATTAAATTAAGGCCTATATACATATTACTGATGGGCCTGACTCTCAAATTGCAGATCTGGATTTGCATCTGCATGTCCCCAAAACACAATTTGCTCAGGCCTGGGTTTTTTCTTCATCCCACTGTAAGGAAAGGGGCTCAGCTATGAACGTAGAATCTGGTTTAGAATCTGAACTCTTCCAAGTTGAAAGCTTCTGGTCTGGGATTTTTGCTCTGATCCATTTCTAATACACATCATGAGAGGTCTGCTGAGGTTAACATATCCTACTATTCTTGAGGTGCAATACATAATGGAACAGTGCTAGGTATGAATATTAAAGCAAGAAATTTGCATGTTTTAAGTGTGAAAGTCATTGATGAAAGATATGCAAAGTCCTTGTTTTTCTAAGAAACAGAATTTCTAATTGGCACAAAAATGTATCTCAACAGGATGCAGAAGACGGCTATCTATAGGGTGCAACACCAAGATATTTTTTAAAACCATATAGTCTGAACTGTATACCAGGTTTTAGTTCTCATGTGTACAGAACATTTTGTCCTTTCTTTTACCTCAAAGGTGGTGGCATTAATCTAATATACAAGCATGTTGAGTCACTACAAATCAGATATTCCAAACAAACATTATCTCTGTTGAATTCAGTTTGTCCTCAGGCATTTCACTGGCTAATGGGAATATTTTCTAAAAAGTAAATTAAACAGGTTTAGCTCTTTAACATACTGAATAGCTTAAGGCCTGTTAGTGTAAAATATTAAAATGTATTTTGTCAGTAAAGAAGAATTTCTATTTGAGTCTTCTGAGTGACTGGGAATAGGTAAGCAGGACCCACAGCTGTGGTGAAATACAATGATACATTATAAAGCTGCAATTGTAACAAAGCTGAGTGTAAGAACACAAAACAGTGTTTCAGATTATTGTCAAGGGGTTAACATTTTTGCTTTCTACCTTTATGTTGATTATTTAGAAAAGTGACATCTCCCTAGCTGGCACAATGGATTACTGCATTGCACCAAGTGCTGGCCTGCCTGTAAGGCCATGAGTTCAGAATAATGGAACCGATGTGCTAACCTCCTTGGGTGTTGGCGACGTTACATGTTTTCATCGCAAAGCTACACCTATGGATGACATTTATTATTAATTTAATTAGACGAATTTATATTGTGTAGATGAATGCAAAGATCATGCTCTCCAGATTTACAATGATAACTCAGCTCTGAGCTACTGGTGAACATTCACATTCACATTCACTTTCACAGTAGGGGAGTGAAAGGGAAACTTTAACCATAGGACAGGCTGGAGTGGTCTTTGTTAGATGGGGGCAGTAAGGAGGGGTTGTAAAGAGGGGGAGAATGCAGTCTATGATGAGTTTGCAAGGTCAAACTTCTGACCTGAGCTCCGTGCCCTATGCCCCCTGGAAGGGTCTTGCTGTGGGAGACAAATCATAGAAGAAAGATGCATGGCAGCTGTGTGAGTCTGGGACAACCTCGGTGTGGTTGGAAGGTGCCCTCCATACTGATCCCCTCTTCTGCCCTCCAAAAACATCTGTATTATTGGCACAAACACTACTTGTTTTATTGATAGGGATCAATCAAAGAGGTGGTCCAAGGCCGTGAAGTTCAGGTGTGCAGGTGCTCAGATACCAGTGATAACTGCAGTATAAATGTGTAGATAGAGGGGAATACAGATCCAAATATCTTCAAAGTTTATGCGTGGTCAGATATAGGGCTTCTGTTTCACCTGTTGTAGAGATAGGGCTTGTCCATGACATTCAGAGAAAGATGTGAACTTCTCAAGGTTTGTGTTTGCCTGTGAGGTTCATTTCAGCCTCACCTCAAATACTGATGCTTGCTGTGGTGCAGGGTACAGAACAGTTTCTCCTACCAAGAACTACATTGCTTTAGTGCACAAATGTTGTGATCTCAGTGCACCTGAAGTGAAAGTGTGTAATTTTGTCAGCACACATCTGCTTCCAGAGATGAATATACTGAAGTGAAACTAACTCATTAATTAGTGCTTCATGAAATCTATAACCTGGCTTCATTTATATTATGAACTATAGTAAATATAGAGGAGTGAGGGATGGACAAAACCAGCTATGAGCTACTTTCTAATCACAGCCTTTTTGGATGTGGGGACTTTCATTAAATTGATCTGAAGTTGAATTCTGAGAGGAAAAAAGAGAGAAAAAAGTGTAATGTAAGAAAAAGAAAACAGACCTGACCGTTGTTTTCTTGTGTTTAGCTCCCTAATTCCTATTCGGCCAAAATGTTGTAAGATTTAACAAAAGATTAGACAATTATTTTAATAAAAATAACATCTGCAGTTACACTTGCTAAGGTAAAATTACAGGGGTTACTAATCCTCATGGTTCAGGGCATGAGATGATCAGCACCCTGTCTTTATAGTATTGCACAATTTGAGTGCATTATGAGGAGGTTACACCTGCTTCTGAAGTATTAGGCATTACTCTTTGTTGGAGACAGGGTAGCAGACTAGACAGAAGATTGATGTATTTTGGCATTGTAGGGGTCTGTGGCTGTCCCTCCCCATCAATCTCAGAGGGATGCCACACCCCCTCACTACTACAGCTCTATAAAGGCAGACTTAAAGGGAAATTAGCAGTCTCCAAGACCCCAGCCCTCTAGGCTGGGCAGAGCAAGCAAGCCATCTAAGGGCTCTGGCCTTCAGGCCAGGTGGAGCAACAAACACAGGCTTCTTGGCCTCAGGAGGGTAAGTGGACATGCAAGGGGTGGGCAGCTGCAGGAGCTATGGGGAGCCAGGCCCACCCTGCCCCACTGGGCCCCAGCCCAGGGTCCTGACAGGGGTGGAAGGCTCCACCCCTGGGTTAGCAGGGATCTGACTGCAACACACTGACCAATATTCTGGCCACACAACCAGACTAGTGTTGGATGCCCCTGATCTACTCCCTACAACCTCATCATGGTGTACCTCTATCTTGAAGGGGCCCTCTGTCTCTCCAAGGTACATGGCCTGTGGCAGTCCTAGCAGCTCCTCCATGCCCTTGTTGGCTGGAAGATCCAGCAGCCCCTTCAAATTCTGGGTGCTGAAGAATTCCCTTTTGGGTGCAGGGCTCAGCAGTGGGCAAGAAGCATCTGGCTCCTTCAGTGGCTCCCACCCAACTGAGCAGGAAGGCCCACCTTTTAAACTTCCTGTCCCACCCCTCTGCTTCTGGCAGGGTGGGCTTGGCCTGCCTGGCTCCACCCACCAGGGGGTGGCTGATGGTTCCTCCCCATCAATCTCAGAGGGAGGCCACGCCCCCTCGTTACAGGCATGGTAATTCCTTTGGGCATGGTTATGAAGGGTGGGATCCTTTATGGGATTTAGACATTGCAATGTTCAGCATCTTGGCACCTAACATTTAGTTGTTTAGAAAATCACAGACACATCACTGTAAGCCGCAAAGTCTGAGTTAGGTTTTTAGGCTCCCTGTACAGTGAATAGAGAGAGACAGGCGACTAAGAATGTGATCCACAAAAACTAGCATGCTAGGCTGGGAGTCGCTTAAGCCTGCCAGCTGGAAATGCCCACCAGAGGGTGTGTGCTAACCCCTGCTCCTCTCTTGGAGATAGTTGTCTAAGCCCAAGCTACAGGGAGTCACCTAGCCCTGTTTAGTAATCCATGAACAGGAACCAGCCACCTGGGGCTTAGACGGCAGATAGGCATCTGGATGCCTAGAGGGAGGCAGCAGTGCTTGCTCAAAGGCTGAAACATGGGCATATAGGGAACTTTTTACCTTGAAATTAACTTAGGTGCCAAGTGAGTTTAAGTACCTACAGGGTTCAGCAGGAGTATTGTGGATTAGAGGGGAGGCAAAACTGGGATTTAGGTGCCTAAAACCAAGACTTAGGCACCTAAGTCTGGAGTTTAGGTGTCTAAGTACCTTTGTGGATCTGAGCCAAAGTCCACACTCTGTTTTCACTCACTCATCGCCCAATAAGAACCTCCGAATTTGACCCTATATAAGTAGGTGTGATAGTGGGTGAGTACCTTAAGAAGTTGCCTGGGTTTTTGATGGTTTGCTTTCTTCTCCATGCTCCCTCAGAGTTGAACTGAAAAGTGTTGGTCATTATAGACCAAGTACACACACCTGGGAACCAGATCTTATTATGAAGGGCCACCAGCTCCACAAGTTAGCCCAGGAAGGCCACAGGAAATGGTATTAATGGTATGAAGATGAGAACACGAAATCGGTAAAGAGGGAGGCTAGTCAGTAGTTACTTTCTGGAGCTCAGCTATTTGCACTGATAATGCTGGCTCCCCTTGCAACTCAGGTGTGTCTGGGGTTTTTTCTCCTAAGTTGGGGAAGAGCAGAATTAGTAAAGACACTTTAGATGTTTTGGCCCAGATCCATAAAAGTCCTTAGGTGTTGCAAGGCTGAGTGTTGCAATGACTAAATTTTAGGCAACTAGAGAATCACAGGAATAACACAAAGCCTGGTTAGGCACGTCGGCTACCTATATAATGAATGGGGATGGATAGATGCCATAGAATGTGATCCACAACAGCCAGCATGGTAGGCAGGGAGCCACCTAAGCTAGTCCATGGGAGATGCTGACAACAGCAGGGGTGTTATCCCTCACCCCTCTCAGAGAGAGAGGCACCTATCTTTGCTTGGTGATCCACGAATGGAAGCCTATCTCCTGGAGTTAGGTGGCTTAGGTGCCTATGCAGTTTTTTGCATGAATGAGTTAGACACCTGCCTCACTCCATGCAAAACAGACAGTGCTGGAGGAGGTGATGGTATTGGACTGGGGGCCTGGGTGCTGAGTTTCCCATCTCTCTGGTGGGTGTCCTTGTGAACACTGGACTATAGAGTCATTCTCTCTCTCTCTGGCTGAATGACTATTTAAGAGTATTTATGCACAGCGGATCAGTCTTTGAGTCAGAGAGAAAGTGAGTGTGTGGGAATGACGCTGTAGCCTGGTGGATAGGGCACTCATAGAGAACAGCCAGGATCCAATCACTCTTTCATTAGCTAGCCACAGTGAAACAACTTCAACAGGAGAGACTGGGGGGTCCCACATCACAATATCCCACAGCTCCGTGATTTGCACATGCTTCTCAGAGGTAGACGATCCCAGTTCAAATCCTCTCTGACAGAGAGGCAGGAATCGAACCTGGGTCTTTCACATTGCAGGTGAGGGTTACAAGAGCAGTAGTTGCCATATTTTGAATGGTCCCTGATTCAGCAGGCAGTATTTGAACCCACCTCTTGGATCAGTCCCCACATGCAAGTTAGGTGGCTGAATGCCAATCTTCCCTGGTTTGTGAATCACTCTGGGGCTTAGGCAGGAGAAAGGCACTGAGACACCTAGAGGGAAGCAGCAGTGGGCATGCTTAGAGACTGAAACTGAGGCACGAGGCAACATTTACCCTGAAAACTTAGGCACCTACAGGGCTGGGCAGGAGTTTTGTGGATTGCAGCAGAGTCAAAACCGGAACTTAGATGCCTAGACCTCAGACATAGGTACCTACATCAGAGGTTTAGGCACTGAAATACCTTTGTAGATCTGGGTCTACCTGCCTGATTGGAGCACTAATGTTATAAGCCAAACTGCCTGTGCAGGTCCTGTGACAATAGAGCAAAGAGAAATTGGGTGACTTGAATGAGATGGAAAAAAAAAGCTCTAAATGGAACAGAAAGAGGGTCTTTAAACAAGATACAAAGAGAGCTTTTTGTTGCTGAAGGAAGTGCGAAAAGACTGGGTGTGCAGTATAGAAAGGCAATCGTAAACTTCTGAGAGTTGACTGTCTTGTGCATCCTATTTATGGAAGCTATTTTCTTAATATATCCTCATCTCCTTTCTGTTCCTAATCTTCACTTCTTAGATTTATAAACTTCAGGAGAGACAAAAAGAAAACTATTAGATTTCTCCAAGTGACATGTGATCCATCTCCTATAAGAGGAAGAGGACAACATTCAGATAGCTTTATAATATTAGATGGGTAGATTCTAAGTAGTGCTGGGGTTGTGAATTCTTGCAGGGAGCATGAGATCTAGTGCTAAAGCACAGGATCCAGGGCAGGAGATTTAAATTTAATTCTTGCCTCTACCACTGATGTGCTCTGTTTCCTTGGGAAAGACAAACATGCTGTCCTGCAGTCTCCCTATCTGCAAAATGGGGATAATAACAAAGAGGATTGTGATGTTCAGTTTATAAAAATTTGTCAAATAAAAGCACTTTGAAATTCTCGAATAGAAGATGCTGTAGAAGTGCAGTGTACTAGCAGCCAGAGTCAGCCTGTGTTTCTTTTTTTCCTTGTGAGGAGCCTTGAAAATGTTGCCGGTGCAAATTGGTCATTGAGACAGAACTTGGAACTTGGAACTGATTGTTTCTGAAGATCAGACTCCTCACACTTGAGGTTTGGGCTGGACTTTAAGTGCAATTCACTTCTGATAA
The DNA here is from genome assembly GCF_026122565.2 of Emydura macquarii macquarii. Lineage (NCBI taxonomy): Eukaryota > Metazoa > Chordata > Testudines > Chelidae > Emydura > Emydura macquarii. The sequence goes on from NW_027131850.1 coordinate 2,435,674, forward strand.
TCAAGCCACTTACAGTGCCTGGGCGTGTAAAATATAGCCTTGGGCCCAACTTTAGGCATCCATTTCTGTGTATCTTGGCATTTGACTCTAACTTCTCTGTGCCTTGGTTTCCACATATCTAAAATGAGGATAATAATTGCCTATTTAATAGGGGGATTATCGTAATTTAGTAGTTAATGCTGTAAAAGACTATATAAATCCTAACCAGCTGTTCACAAAATGTTTCAATGGTTGGTGACCTTACAGGTCCCAGGGCAGCATCTTATTTGGGCAGTTGTCCATTGCAAAACTTTTCTAAATGTTGGCAACACCTGAGCTCCAGTGCTCCCTGCAGCAGGAGGGTAGAGGGAATGGAACCTGAAGATTGTGCACTTATTCATTTATTGAAACAAATCAGCTACCTCTGGGATATGTGCTGAAGAATCCTCATATTAACTCCCTGACTCTGCATGGGTGGGAGGTCTGGCTTGAGGGGGCTGCTTTGGAGAGGAGGCAGGATGGTAACACTACTGTATGACAGGCTGTGGTGTGGTTCTTGAGGTTTATATGTGCTCACCTAGTCTTCTGTCAGTTCCATGAGCTCAGCTGGCTGGTGGTTCTTTCAGGATCCTTCTGGGATTTACAAAAAACTGAGCAGGACAGGCTCTGAAAGCAGGAACTTTTGTGTTTTCAGTGGTTACCTGAATTTATAAAATCTGAGATTGTGATATTCATCGACATTAGGGTCCAGTGGGATGTGACTGTGGAAGGGTTTTGAAAAAGTCAAGGTTTTTCTTTAACTTGGGATGGGTGGGACAGGAGATAGGTGTTTTTTGTTTTGTTCTTTTTTGTTGTTGTTGTTGGTTTTCTTTTTTTTTTTTTTTTTTTTTTTTTTCACGGGGAAGCAAAGACTCCCATTGACTTCAATGGACTTTGAATCAGGCCCATATGTTTTGCAGATCTGACCAAAAATGCTAAGGTCTGCCCTGGTGTTATTGTATAAAATTAGAGAGGTAAAAGCTCCATTTCCTTGACAACACAGGTGTGTTCACTACAGGCTGATTCCTGAAGCCTTAGACTTTTAGATTCATAGACTCTAAGGTCAAAAGGGACCATTATGATTGTCTAGTCTGACCTCTGCACATTGCAGGCCACAGAACTTCACCCACCCACTCCTGTAACAGATCTCTAACCTCTGGCTGAGCTACTGAAGGCCTCAAATCATGATTTAAAGACTTCAAGTTACAGAGAATCCGTTATTTGCACTATTTTAAACCTTCAAGTGACCCAGGCCCCATGCTGCAGAGGAAGGTGAGACCCCTCCAGGGTCTCTGCCAATCTGACCTGGGGGAAAATTCTTTCCCGACCCCAAATATAGCATCAGTTGGACCCTGGGCATGTCATCAAGACCTACCAACTAGACACTAGCCTTATTTAGTTCTTAGTCAGGACTGAGTGAAAATCTGAGGAAGGACTTCAAGAAGTGTCTCACCAGTACTTGTTTTATAGAAACACTTCCCCCCCGGGGAGCATCCACACACATTGGAAGCGCTATACCACTTACTTGTATTTTAAAGAACTTTTATTTAGTTTTTAAATAATTTAATTTTTTCATTTTCATAGAGCTAGTATTTTAGCAGTGATACCCAACAAGCGGTGCAGTTGGGTTATAACTTTTTCATTGTATTGTATCGCAGCCAAGACAAAGCATTAACAGAAAGAATATGTTCTGTGAGAAACAATCATTAGGATCAGTAGAACAAGATTTCCAGGAACTCATTTTATTTTACATTTTGAATGACCATATCTCAAAGAGAGGCAGGCTATCTGGTAGTCTGTATCAAAAAAGACTGATATCTACTTTAAAAAAAAAACTGGTTCGATCTCATTTTCCTTGAGATGCTCGTGGAATGGCAGCCATACAATATGGATATCACCTTGTCATTATTTGTTGAATTCTGTTAACTTTTCCATTAGTAGCTCTTCCTAAATTCTCTCAAAGCTTTTATTTTTTTCTAGTCTAAGGACGTCTGTTTCCATGTGGCTGTAATTTCACATAGCCGAAACCTCAACAGATTAGAGATCATCTGATATTCTGTTAATTATATTTCTCATTATCTGAAAGGCCCAGAAAATTAAATTATGAATCACAGAGAAGCTTATTCCCAGTTACATCCTCTATCGGTTTAAGGAAATAAATTGATCTAGGGGGGACTTCAGAAGATGTGTGGGAGACAGTTGGTTGCACCACATAGGACCTGATTATCCTTTCACTTTTCCTGGTATAAGACCTGAAGAACTCCAATAGTCTATGGAGTTACACCTGTATAAAACCAATGTGAGAGGAGAACCAGGCGCCTTGTCTCTATCAGTGGTCCCAACTGTTCTAGTACAGCTACTGGAGCAATGCATGCTGAGACAATGTCCTCATACAAAATCATAAAGACTGATCCTTGAGCTACTTAACTGAGAAGAATCCCTTTAATAGGAATTTTGCTTCATTAAAGACAGCAGTATCTGGCTCTCATCTCTCACGCTGTCTTCAATGGAAGTTTGGCCCAAACTGAATAAAAACTAAGTACGCATCCCATGTTTGTTCTGAAGTGGTCGCTTTAATCAGTGTTATGTTTAATAATGTTTCTTTTCAATGTTTAACAATTCAGTTAGGTCACTTTGGCTTTTTTCCCATTTGTACAGTCCTTGTAGGTGTAGTTAGGAATAGTAGGCCAGATTCATCCCAAGGGTAATTCCACTACCACCAGTGGTAAGGTCATGGCTCAGTAACTAAGACAGGGGGGCGTGACTAGTTCCAATAAGCATCATCCAAGAGGTGGAAAAAATGTCTGAAATCAAATACCATTTTTGAGACCTAAATCTGAATGGCCGTATAGCCCATAGCACAATGGAGTCCTAGTCCATGACTAGGACTTGTAGGCACAACAGTAATACTGCTACTACTACTAATTTGTCATCCATATTATGTCTAGAAAACATCTGTGTGGTTGATGAAAAGCTCAACCCTGCATTCCTAACACGGGCAATGGCACCTTTGTCTGAATTAGAACTGTGAGATCAGGCCGTTACAGTGATGGTTTTCTTTAAGAGGCAATGATATTAAAGCCAGGTTTTTTAAAACATCCTTTTGATCCAATCCATGTTTCCAATAGATTTTTTTCCCTGTGGTTATTTTAATTATTTATCCAGCCCCCCAGGTGTGCATGGTATTTTGCAGACAAAGAAAAATCTATCCTGTGGGGCTTACACATTAATGGTCAAATCCTGCTTACGTCATTCACACAAGTAGGTCCCACTGAAGCTGGTGGGCCCCTTTCTTCAAGAAAGGCATGAGGAACTGGGGCTCAATTAGAAATAGCCTGGGCAGGAGTGTCCATTGATAAAAGGTGGAGAAAAGGGCAGGGGAGGGCTAAGGATAAAGGTAAAAGTGAAAGCTCATAAAATGCACTTATTACCACACTGATCATCCTGATTCAATGTTGTTTTTAAATAAATTCATATAGTGAAATATGTAGCTGCATGAAAGTCAAGGTGGAAGTCAGCAAAGAAAAGTTTGTAGTACTTGTCCTATATGCTTGAGTAAAATCCTTATGTCGATAACCAACTCTCATTGACTTCAATGGAGCTAGGATGTCATCCTCGGGCTTTTCCTCTGTCTAAGCATTGCAGTTTTTTGGTTGGGCGTGATTTATTCCATGCAGCATGCCGATTCAGTAACCTCCAAGGAAAAGTCTGATTGTCAATGGGGCTTTAGCCTGTCATTCTGTTTCAGATTCACTTGGCTGCTACCCAGGGATTTCATGCTGGGAATTCAGGAGATAGATTCTGGGTATCTTCATATACCCAGTACAGATGATGGAGAAGCTGACTCAAGACAGAAAAAAATGATCTGCAAAAATACAACATTTATAAGGAAAAACTTGGGCTAATTAATTCCCAGTCATATATGACAATCAGGAAATGACAACAATATTAATATTTGCACTTATATGCCACCTTTCAACTAAGGATCACAAGGCACTTTACATGCACTGGACTAAATTACTGAGCTTTCTGGCAGACCCATTGATTTGGCCCACTGATTACTATTTTTAATACAGTCGGCCTGATTTTTACTTACACTATGACCCCTTATACACTGTCAGTGTAAAGGCCCTTAAAGTGGGTGTACATTTAATTTATGCTCACTTTAAGTCCCTTTTACATGGCTAGAACAGTGTAAAAGGCCCTTAGTGTAAATGAGAGTCAAGCCAGGTGAATTACAGTTTTTTTTTTTCCTCTGCCCTAAATTGCTGTTTTGTACATTGTTAAACAGCTGCCACTTGCCTTAGTGGTGGCAGCGCTTCTCTGATGGGTCTCATCATTCATAGCGGGATGACTCAGGCATCATCTTCATCTCCAGCACTGCTCCACTTCTCTTGACCTCCCTCATTGCTATGATGCAAGGTCATGCTCCTAATTTATAACAGTAACGGTACTTAGCTCTTATATAGCACCTTTCATCCATAGTTCTCAAAACAAATGAGGCAATTATCATTAGCCCCATTTTATAGATGAGGAAACTGAGGCACAGAGAAAGGAAAATGATTTGCCTAAGGTCACTGGCAGAGCCAGGCATAGAACCCAGCTCTCCTGAGACTTAGGCCACTGCCCTATCTAGTAGGTCACACTGCCTAGGACAGTAGAGAAATCTGGTGTCTGGTAGGAGAGGGATAATTGTTTCTATATGGTTAGCAATAAAATCAAAAGACCACAAACACAGTAAACTTAAATTGTATTTCTGTATTTCAACAGAGCAAATTATAAGTATGATTGTATGTAAGGCAGATAGAGTTTTTCTGATCGATCAGCTCTTGTATAGAGGCATTTTAAAGAAAGAGCTACTGTAGTTAGTATAAACCTAACACTTTATTCGTTTTAAATTGGACGTAATCAAAATGCTGGGGTTCTTGTTCTATTTAAGGATATCTTTGTATTGGGCTAAAACTTCAGAAGACAAAAGAAAGATACATCTATTATTTATTTAATGAAACAATGTTGCAAAATTCCATTGTTTTGTTCAGAGACTCCGATCATCAAATCACTTGGGATGTATGACCTGGCTTACAATTTAGCAAGACTTTTCTGATGCTAATGTCTGAGGCGTAATCCAACTGAATATTTGGCCAAGTTAGGTTGATATGATTTTCTTGCTCCCTAATAAAACAGTCAGTGTCACATTTGAGCAGAAACTATGAAGCAGGCGGTTATCTCTTTTATATAAGATGAAGCATACAGTCATCATTAGGTTCAGAGACAGCACTATTATTATTATTTGGATGTATTGTTGATTTTGCCCAAGAAAAGCAATCATTGAATTGAAGAAGATGATATAAAATGCTTTTCAGGCAAAAATTAGAGAGCATGGTAATTAATGTGGCCATACCTCCAGAAGCTGAACTGACAATTAAAGAGGTGGGATCCAAAAAAAAAAAAAAAAAAAATGTATATAGAAATGCAAGAAGAAAGCATTGCAGACTAAATTGGAAATGATGTATAATCTTCTACACATCTTTCGTTTTACGTAGTGTCCAAAGTGTGCTGGATGCTTTATGGACCAAGTCCTCATCTCTAAAAACTTACCACTTAAATAAAAACATAATAGGACAAGAGAAGACAAAAATAAAGGGAGCTCGTAGGTAAGTGAAGGACAAGGGTTTCATTTACAAGGTTCTGAGTTAGCTTTGGTGATTCTACACACATCCTGTTTCTTGTTATTTTGTTGGTTTGGTTAAGGTGGAGCTGGCAAAGAAACAAATAATTGCTGGTGACTTAATGAGTCCTCAGAACATTATTGTAGGAGTGGGAATTAAGTGAATCTACAGTGAGCATCCTTTAACAGTCACTGAAGGGAAAAAAAACACAAGGAGAGGAAGAATCTAGAGAAGTGTTATCTTCTTCCTAATGAGGGGGTCATTATAATAGAGAAACATAAGAGCACAAAATGCAGCTGGAACATCCTTTTGTCACCTTGACGATTGAAATCCATTTGGAGGGGAATGATGGTGAGGGAGACAGTGATTATAGGTTAAACACAATCCTTGGAAGGGACTTAATAAAACTGGAAAGAAAGGGAAAAAGTGGAAGAATTATTTTTTGACTTTCACTATTTTTTTGGCCAAATTTCTGCCCTTGGATACATTTGGGCTGCTTCCACTGAATAACCTTCCAAATACTCAAGAGGGTTTGTGTATTGTATTTGTCCTCTGTTGGTAAGGAAAACTTTTTTTTTTTGGTTTGGACTCTTTTGAAGAAGCTAAATGAACTAGAACACCAGTTGAGCCATATAATAGCACTTCACTCTCAGGAACCCAGTATCAGTCCTCTCTCTCACATCAGCAGTTCATAGCACCACCTCTCAGCTGTCCTGCTGTCTCTGATGTTGGAGCCATTAGATTTTTTTTTATCTCAAATTGATTGCCAATTAAATGGAGGAGTTTAACATATTTATAAAGGCTAACGCGCACAAACACATGTACAAATGGCAATTGAGGGACAAATGGCCTAATGCACATACTGCCTGGGGACGGTTGTCTGGATTAAGCTAAATATGGTCAAGGAGCAAGTGATGTTAATGGAAAGAAGCTAAAGAACACATTAAAGAACTATCCAAAACTGTATCATCCTTAATTGCGGGAGCTGATCCTCTAATTGTGAAGACAATTCATAATTTCCAGGCTCTCTCAGACTCTTTGCTGCTACTGTTTTCCATATGGCAAGCAGGGCAAGAAGCACCCTTTACCATTTCTGAATATTCAGGAACTTACATCCCATTATCTCGGGTGCAGATTTGTCATTGTAACCATCAGATTTAACGACTGTAACTCTGTGCCTCAGAATGATAACTCTGAAAGTGCTCCTGCTGCTTTGAAATGTGGCAGTCCACCTGCTAAGCAATATAGGATGATGTGAGCATGTTACCTAGGTGCCCCAGGCATTACTCTGGTTCCCTATTGGATATTAAATTATAGTCTGATCCTGATCTTCAAATCAATGCCTCAAGCTCAGGCTACCTATCATCTGCCTTGTTGTTCTGTGACCATGAACTTCTATAATAGGTCATGCTTTTCAAGGACAATGGAATTGTCAACTACAGGGTTAAAACTGGTGTGTGCAGTAGCTGGTCCATGGCTTTGGAATTCCTCTCCATTGAAGATTAGAATGACCACAAATCTCACAGCTCTTTGGACAAAATGTCAACTGTAATCTGGCTCTGTCACAGGCTGTGGGTGTAAATCAGTTCTTCTTCGAGTGCTTGCTCATGTCCATTCCACTATAGGTGTGTGCACACCTCCGTAAGTACAGCTACCAACCTTTTTCGCCTTAACAGATCCTGTAGGGCCGGCTCTGGCACCCCCTGGAGCCCCGTGCACATGCCGTGGTATATGAGGCGTTGCCGGCCCTACACCCCCTCAGTTCCTTCTTTCTGCCCGTGATGGTTACTGGAACTGCCTGTGCTTGTGCTGCAAGTGCATAATTCCCCGTGTTTTGAACTTTAAGCAAGGATTTTTTGTGTTAATTAGTTAGCTAGCTTAATAACTGTTGTTAGTGGTAGTTAGAGACTTTGAGAGTCTAGCTGAGATTTTACAGGGAGCGGATATGCTCCAGTCTCATGGCTTCAAGCCGTGTGCTTCCAGTGGGAATGCTTTCCAGCTAAGTGACCCCCACTGTCTGAAGTGCAGGGATCAAGCCTTCGTAAGGAGAAGAACGGATCTGCAAGGCTTTCAGACCAAAATCTGTCTGAAAGCCTCGCTCACGGAGTCCCTGACCGGCTCTGAACCAACCTGCTCCGCTGGATACCCCCACACTGGCTAAGCAGGCGGGGTGGAGCACCAATCCGTACCGAGGTTGGATCACGGAGGCTCTCTGCCTGAGCCAGTGTCTCCAGCCAGGAAGCCTTCCTTGACTCTTGGGAGTGGGTGAGCCCTCGGCACCTACTGGCACCATCAACTTCAGAGGCCGTCGGGCGGCAAGAGCCTTGTTGGCCTTGCATACACCACCACCGCCCATACCTCCACAAGAGAGAAGGGGCTGATGTTACGGAGGAAGACTGCGTTGGGACCCCCAGAATGGCTCAGGAGATCCCCAGCATGGGGAGGAAGATCTCCTGCAGACTGGTTTCCTAGGGTAGAGCAGGAATGCTCCCTTAGAAGTTATTCCAGAGCAGTCACCAGACCGACCTGCATTAAGGTGGAGAGCAAAGTTGCCCACCCAACACCGGTCTCGATTCCCTGGCACCGGGTGAGGTCCGTCTCACCATTCCCACTCTCCAGCAGTGAAGAGTTCGCCCGCAATGACATGGTGCTGATCCCAGTCATCGGAGACAGCCTTGGCACCGAGGAGTCGCCCCGCACCGAGGCTGCGTCAAACTTGGTTGCCGGAGACAGACTTGGCACCGAGGAGTTCGCCCCTGCACTGAGGCCACGCAGAACCTGGCGCTGGAGTTTGACTCGGCGCCGGGATGCACGCAGAGCGCAAAGTCCTCAGTACCGGGATGATCCTCTGGTAGGCCAGCTCGCCGGAGCGTTGTCCATACACCTGCTCCAGCCACGGCACCCGTGTCGAACGTGGTAGTTGAGGTTGTCGACGTTGAGGGGATGCTCGCCGGAGCGATGGAGCACCTGTGGATCGGGACACTGTTCACTCACCCGCCCCCTCCCAGGCTCAGTAGTGCACAGTGAGAGCCTTTGGGGCAGCGCCACCGTGGTCTTTTGACAGTGCCTTGGTGTCCCTTGGGGAGGTAGTCACTGGGGGAGCCACCACCAACGAAAGATGCCAGAGCCCCCGGCGCAGGTAACCCTGGATGGCCTCAGAGGCAATGGTCATGGAGGCCTATGGGGTTTCTCGGGCGGGGGGGATGGGACCATGGTCTGTCAACCCCTCAGGGATGCAGTCAGTGCCTCGGATACAGGAAAAAGGGCCACCATTTGCCTTTGGATGACGACTCAGCCCCAGAGGCAGGGACTCCTGTGGGGACCACCTGTCATTGGGTAGAGGTGCTGGGGCCCTCCTATTCCCCCCCACCTTCCCCGCCGAATGAAGCATGCTCCCAGGTCCTGGTTGATTCTAGGGTACACTGGGGACTGCTCAAGAGGTGGTCTCCACCTTGGGGCTAGAGGCAAAGGAGCTAAAGGGGCGTCAGACATTCCCTTTAATGTGCTAGTGGTGGGCACCCACAGCGGGGGTAGCCCTCCCGGTCTACAAAGGGGTGCTCAAGATAATGAGGGCCTCGTAGCAACCCCCTCCTCTGTAGCCGATACCTAAATGAGCCGAGAAAGGTATTACGCCCCAGTCAAAGGGTTTGAATGCTTGTTCACCACCCTGTCCCACGTCAACCACAGGGCTAGGCAGGGCAGCTGGGCTCTACTCCAAAGAACAAGGGCGATCAATTGTAAGCCAGACTTGTTCGAAGAAAGATTTTATTGAACAGCACTACCAGAAAGTAGATGAGCCCTTGGGGGACTCAGTGAACCACTTTGCTGGGGCTCTGCCCGGTAGCAGGCACTGAACTTGTATACCATTGCAGAAGAGGGTACCAAGGGAGCTAGAGCAGTGCTCCAGACATCCTAAGTTGCTGCTGATTCCGTGGGCAGAGCCATACCTTCTGCCATCGGCATGCTCAGAGGTTAGTGGCAGCAATCCCGGGCTGTCCCAAAAGGCCCTCCCTTGGACGAGTCAGCTTTGTCTTCGGTTCAGATGGATGCGAAGCTGCATGGTCTGAAGGACTCCAAGACCACGCTCTGTTCCCTGGGCTGTTACATGCCACAGATCTTTAGGTGTCAGGCATGTTCCCAGGGACAGCAGCAGCAGAGGTGTCAGCCACGGCCGTCTCATGACCTACGGGCAATGGGACAAAGTCAGGGGGTTTTGGAGACACCATCCGCCCTGAGTGGCTCCTTAAGCCCTCAGTAAGGGTCATCTCATTGATAAGGCAGTCAGAAAAGGCCCTTTCTGATGGTGCATGCAAGGGTAGCGCCCTAGCCTCTACCCTCCTTCCAGTTCGCGTGGGCCAGAACACCTTTGGACCACTGGGTCCTTGATATGATTTGGTGGGCCCCCAGTCGTCTCCACTTCCCCTCCACCAGGCCCCATGACACCTCCTCCTTCCTCTCTCTCAGTGGTAATTCCACATCCAAGAGGTTGAGGCCGCCTCAGCCCGAAGCAGTGGGAAAGGTCCTTCAGGGCACGGCGGAAGATGTCTTACTCGAGGTACTTCCTTGTCCCCTAGAAAAGGGGTGTCAGAAAAAGGATGTGTCAGACCTACGTTGTCTCACAAATACTGCAAGGGATGCAAGTCTAGCATGGTCTCCCCAGCTCTCCAGGAGCCTGGTATGCTGCCCTGGATATCAGGGACGCATATCTTTAATGCTTCCTTCACCTCATAGTGGTTGGCTTCCTCTAACGCTGATGGCTTTACCCTGTGACCTATTCTTGGCTCCAAGGGTGTTTACCGAAGGCCTGGTAGTGGTAGCTGCACGCTCGAGGCAAAAGGGGTGCAGGACTTGCACAAGGTAGGCCCAGGTCTCAAGTCCAGAGCAGTGTGAGCCAGTCAGGCGCCATTTGCGTCTGGTGGGTCCTGCTGGTAAACAAACAAAAGTTCATGTCAACTCAGGTACACCCTATGGAATGCATCAGCGTGACCGGTTGCTTCCCAGGCCAGACCTTCGTGCTGTGAGACAGTGTCCCTCAGGATGGCCCACCTGCACAAATGCCCGACGACAATAGCCAAATGTGGCCAACAGCTAGTAGGTCACAGGGTGGCCTGCACCTATGTGGTGAGACTAGCGAGCCTGACACGTAGGCCGCTTTAGTCACGGCTAGCCTCGGTGTACAATCTGAGCAGGGAACTTCTGCATCGGGAGGCTATGGTCCCCTCTCCTCCCCCACCCCAAAACCCCCCCCAAAAAACCAAAGAGCAGGAAACCCTAGACTCCCTAGACTGGTGGACAACTCCTCAGGAGATGTGAAACAGCGTTCAGTTTGTAGAGGTGGCTCCCTCAGTTACCCCGATGTCAGATGCTTCGGGCAGAGGGTGAAGTGCCGTATCAGCACTGACCTCGGTTCACAGGGCGTCGGGTCAAGGGATGAGGGGCGTTGGCACACCAATGTAAAGATCTGCAAAATGCTCGCAGGGCTTACGGAATGTTCCTCCGCATATGGAAGGCATGGTAGTACAGGTGCTGACAGACAGCACAGCGACCATGTACTGCATCGACAGGCGGGGGGAGCCCATTCATCAGCCTCATGAAGGGAAGCTATCAGTCCTCAGGACCTGGCGGTGATTATCTCCCAGGGGTGATGAATGACAAGGCAGACCATGTCAAGGGGTTGCTCTCCATCACCACAGTGGTTGATCCGCCCACAAAGGGCATCTACAACCATCTGGAGGGGAGGTTTCCCCAAATGGAATCTGTCCGTATCAGACTGGAGCACGAGGTATCCACAGTGCTGCTCTCTCCATGGTCAAGGGGCAGGGGCGATCGCCAACGCCATCTGTCTGTAGCGGTCTTAGAGCTTCATATTCACTTTCCCGCCTTTCCCCTCATGCATGCAGTCCTGCTAAAGATGAGGAGGGGTTAAACAGATGCCATCTCGATTTCTCTGGCCTGGCCACGCCAGCATGGTTTAGCATACTGCTGGACTTCTCGGTTGCCCACCTCAGAAGCCTCCGGGATAGTGTGATCCCAGATCCCAGGATCACGGTCACTGGCAATGCCCAGACCTGGACCCTCGACACCTCAGAGAGTGGTGGATCGGTGACTGAGAGACGACGAGCGAGCTGCTCACAGCAAGTCCAGTGAGTCCTGCTGGGTAGCAGGAAGCACTCCACGCAGGTCATTTACTGGGTTAAGTAGAAGTGGCTGTGGCCTGCCGGGAAGAGTCCAGAGTATTCCGCCCAGCCTCTCACCAGTGCAGGCAATCCGGGAAATACTTGCCACAGTTAAAGCTCCAGGGACTGGCTGCAGCCTCCCCGAAGGCCCATCTAGCAGCCACATCAGCCTTCCATCAGTCGCTGGAAGGGGGATTACGGTTCTGCCATCTGATGTCGGTTAGGTTCCTGAGGGGGTGGGAGGCTCTATCTGTAGGTCCGCGAACCGGTGCCTCCCTGGGATCTCGACCTCGTCCTTTCATGGCCCACAGGCCCCCCCCCTTGGATCCTGTGGCATCATGCCCTCTACTTCTGTCTTCCGGGAAGTTGGCCTTCCTGGGGTATTTACCTCGTCAAGGAAGATCTCCAGCATCAGGGCTCTGACCTCGGAGCCTCCCACCCCATACTGTATCCTATAATGATAAGGTTCGGTTGAGGCCGCACTGGGCCTTCCGACCTAAGGTGGTTCCCTAGTTTCATTGTGACCAACATATATTCTCCCTATGTTTTCCCCAAACCACTCGGTTCAGAAGAGAAGAGAAGGTGGCACCTGTTAAACGTGAGAGAGGCCCTGGCTTCTACATCAGATATACGAGGCCATTCCAGAGAGCGATGCAGCTCTTTGTCGCAGCAGCCGACCGGATGAAAGGTTCACCAGTCTCTGCTCGGCACATCTTCCTTGTGAATAACTTCCTGCATCGAGTTTGGCTCAACAGAGCTCAAGCTCCATCTACAGCCTTCCTAGCAGAAGTGCCAGGGCAGGGCATCTGCAGAGCAGCTGCCAGGCTGATGGTACATACATTCACGTCCCACCACACCTCTGTTCAACGGGCGTGGGAAGACGCGGGCTTCAGCAGAGCTGTGCTGCAGGCAGCTCACTGCTAACTCCGGCCCACCTCAAAGGTATTGCTTGTTAGTCATCTATAGTGGAATGGACATGAGCAAGCACTCGAAGAAGAAAACAAGGTTACTTACCAGTAACTGACGTTCTTTGAGCTGTGTTGCTCATGTCCATTCCACAACCCACCCCCCCGTCCCCGCCGCCGGAGTTGGTGGAAAGGAGGGACTGAGGGGGCGTAGGCCCTACGGGATCTGCTAAGGGGAAAAAAGTTCCGGTAGCTGTGCACAGAGGCGTGCACACATCTATAGTGGAATGGACATGAGCAACACATCTCGAAGAACAGCAGTTACTGATAAGTAACCTTGTTTTTCTCTGTACCACAATTCCCAGCCTGCAAAATGGGGATAATAAAACATCACTACTTCACAATGGTATTGGTAGGATACACTCACTGATGTCTGTGAGCACAGCAATACTACGTCAATGAGTGTCACAGCAATGCCTATAAATAAATCTCACCATAGCTTTCCCACATAATAACAGGAAAAGAAAACCAAATATCAATAATGATTAGACTGTATAGTGAGTCCAGGTAACTCTGTAAGGCATCTTTGTAACAGTGATGAACAGAGTATAAATAGGGGTCATTACCTCTGAAATAGGTGAGGATATCAAACGCAGGTGGAGAGTTTACTGTGCCAATCTGTATGCCTCATGAGAGCCACTTACAATACAGGATGATAGAAAAGTGAGTATGCACCCTGCGGGAGGAAGTGAGGTTTGCTATTACGAAAATGAAGCCAGGGAAAGCACCAGGGATATTTAATTTACCAACAAAACTGCTAAAAGTGGTTGGTGACTGTGGGTATTGATCTCTTGGAAAAAATTTGCAAATATATATGGATGACTAGAAATTGGCCAGACAACTGGATGAAGGGAATCTTTCTGCCCTTATCAAAGAACAGTGATATAACAGAGTACAGTAATTTCACACCATGTCCTGGATATCACATGTGAGAAAAGTATTGCTCGACATAATTCAGGATGGCATGAAGTGAATGATAGAAGAAGATCTACCACCACCAGCAGCTGGTTTCAGAGAGGGACAAAACACACATGATTAAATCATGACTATCTGTGTCAGGAGTCTTGAACCCAGGCAAACCTTACCCTCTGCTCCACCTCACTGTAAGGTCAGATGAGAGAACTGTAGCTAATACCTCACTGCCAGAGGCTACACCCACAGACACAGCAGGGGCAGGTGACTAGCATCAGATTGCTGACTAGATACCACTATCCACAAAGCTTCCTGTTCTTGTTCCACCCTTTGTCTGAATAACTAGTTGCTAGGCCTGCTGCTGACTAGACCAAGAGACCAAGTTCCTGTCTTCTTGCCTGGTTTCTGCTCCTTACTCCTGTGCCACTCCTTGTTCCTGGTTCCTGCTTCTTGCTTCCTAATCCTAATTCTAGTGAGTGACTCCAGTTTGACCTTTGGCGTGACTTCTGACTCTGATGGTGGCTTAATCCTTGGCATGTCTTCCGACCTAGGCACTGACCCCTGGCTTGGCTTCTCACTCTGGTTTTGACCTTTGGTGTGACTTCTGATGGTGACCCTGACTCTGCCCCTGGTTCTGACCACTATGGGCCATGAAAGTCTGTCATAACATTGAAAAATGTAGAGAGTATAATCACCCATTAATTATGTTTCCTTGAATACTTCATATAATCTGATACCCTCCGACATGACCGTTGTTTGAGGATACTGGCAGATATTGCAATTCCAAAGCATTTAACAGAACTCCTCACAATTCTTTACTGTCAACAACAGACCACACTGTGAATGGCAGCAGGTGACAGTGAGTGGTTTTGGGCAGGGTTGGGACAAGGCTGCATCTGTTCTCAGGTCTTTTCAACATGTATGCAGAATTTATCATGTGACAGGTCCTGGAAGGTTTTTATAAAGTGAAAGGAACTGTGATTTCCATTGGTAGACACCTCTTAACTGACCTCAGATATGCTGAGGATATGACACACTTTGCTGCAACCATTGGTGCAATGCAATGAATGTTGGAGTCTGTAAAAACAGTTAGTGAGGAATATGGACTACCTCTGAATGTGACAAAAACAAAGTGCATGTACATTGATTCAATCAATAATAAAAGGATGAAAGCGGACACCACAATAAATGGTCAAACTGCAGAGGAGGTAAATGAATGTAATTATCTTGGATCATACATATCCAACCAAAGAAGCTATTCCAAAGAAATCAGAAGACAAGGGATGGCTTCCCAGCCAGGGCCTCCTTTATGAAAGTATGGAAAAACCATGGCATCTGGAAATGTATGAAGATTTGACTGGTGAAAAGTTTCATCTTTTTTCCATAGTGACTTATGGATGTGAATTATGGGAAATAATACTGCTGACAAGAGGAAAATTGAAGCCTTTGAGATGTGATGCTGGGGAAAACTCTAGCGTGTCACCTGGATGGAAAAGAAGATGAAGACTTATGTTAGAAATATTATTGGAGGGAAGTGGACTCTGCTCTTAGAAATCAACAGGCATAAACTTATTTACTTTGGTCACATCAGGCATAGAGATGGAAATAACTTTCTCAAAGCTATCATGGAAGGAATGGTGGTGGATCATCATAATATGGGATGACCAACGAGGAGTTAGATAGACAGTGTGCAGCAGATCACTGGGAAGTCAGCTGCTAAGTGTGCAAAGTTAGCAATGGATCAAAAAGGCTTCTGAAAATTCTGCTATGAGGTCACCAGGATTCAGACATGAATAAATGGACATTACTTTCTCTTTTATGGGGGAGGAAACTGAAGCACAGATAGATTAAATTAATATCCCAAGCAAAAAACTTCACACAATTCTCCTAATCTCCAGTCCTGTGCTCTAACACTAGACAGTGGTTCCTGTATAATATCCATTACTACTCTTAAAATGCAGAGGCCATGTTAGAAAATCCTATGTCAGTTACCCTTCTAGCCAGTGTATTCCCATATAATTGTAATATAACCTAGGTTGCTAAACTAGATCACCCCATCACCTCCATATCAGTTGTGCCTTTGAACAGCTTTTGCTGTTGTATGTATCTGAACTTCTGTACAAACACAGCTGGGCTAAATACCTTGGTCCTGAGATGCTTTAGACCTTGTCCTGAAATGTCTCTTCTGATCTTGGAGAGGTGCTTTGCACTGGTGCCTTATGGGATAGGAATACAAAGCATAATTCCACAAGGACCTGGAGCCAAGATTAGTTCGGTGAATAAATGGTGAATGTTTTTCTATAAAATTATGTGTGAATATTTTCAGCTTTGTTGCAGGCATTTCCCTCCCACTCTAATTTGGCTTTTGAGAAATTTTTGATCACATGGACTGTTTTCATTGAAAAAAAGAACATTGAAATTTTGAACTTCTAAGCCACCTATCACTCTAAATGGACCTATTTTCAAATGAATAACCACTGAAGATTGGTAATTTTTGTTGCCAAAATGGGGCCTGTTTTCAAATTCTTAAATTCAAATGATTATGGCCTGATCTACACTGTGCATTGGGTCGACGGGAGATATGCAAGCTATGTACTGTAGAATGCATATCTCCTGTTGACTTACTTATGCTCCCTTACCGCAGCATCTTCACTGCACTGCACCGAAGGGAAATGCCCTCCCATCGACGGAGCGTTACTCTTTTCCGGGGGGTGGAGTTACTGTGTCGAACGGAGAGCATTTCTGGGATCGATTGAGCGGGTCTCCACTGGCCGCTCAATTGATCCTGCTGCGTCGATCCATGGAGCCCAATGCAGCGGAATCAGTATAGACATAGCCTAAGAGAAACCCCTTTACAGTGTGAGTAGTGTCTTCATAGGTAGCAAATGGTTACAAAAGGTGTAAATGTTTTAAATGGAATTTAATGGCTTGGATTCTGGATACTTTGGAGACCCTCTCTTGCCTTGTGGGATACTACAGCAATTGAGATCCACTGAGCTCAAATCCCTAGTTTAAACGGGAAGGGGTTGCTGACAGAGCCTTCTTAGTGAGGAGCCCTTGACTCTAGAGCTCGCTTCCTTCCACTCCAAAAGAGCCTGAATCTGCAGATCTTCATGGCATGCTGCAAAGCCTGTCTATGCTGTCACTGAGAGGAGGGGGAGAAAGTTCTCAGTCCTGCTGGACTGGGTGGGCTGGGAGAGTTTGATTACCGAAAGTGGCCAATTTGGAATCCTTTGTGTCCCTTATGTATATAGAATGTTTTATGTTTCATGCACCAAGAGCATGAATAGCTGCTTGTTTATAAATCAAAAATAAGTCAGTCACGTTTTAAAGATGGAAACTGATGCAGTTCTGAGAGCACAGGAGAATCTTTTATGATAGAATGAGGTATGCAGTCAAGTGAAGGGTCAAAGACCAAGCCTAAAGGGGCTGTCTTGGTCACTGCTTCCAGAGGGGTGTTGCAGACAAAATATCAAACATATAGGTATGACTGACCATGTTAAAAGCACTAGAGAGGTCAAGAAGATGAGGATAGAGGACAGCAGCAGAAGAGTCATGGGCATGGATGGATTGCAAATGGTTAGCTGGTCAATGGCAGTGGGCATATGGGCAGTGTTGAAAGAGGGGTGGTCAGAAAGGGGCTCAGAAGGGGACAGATGAAAGAAGGGGCAGTGTTTAGAGCCGTTAAGGCCAAATGATCAGTTGGTGGGAATGTTAATCTTAAATTGAAGGAGACTGAACAAGGAGGTGAGGTGGGAGGCCAACAGGTCAGACAGGTTGTCAACATGGAAGTTGACCAAAGTCACCAAAAATAAATGTCAGAGATTATATTTAGAGAGAGATGCAAATAAGAGGTGAAAAGGGTTGGGGGGAATCATGGTGAGAGCAGATAACAGCAACATGGAGTGGGAAAGGAGAATAGTGTCTAAAGGGGCTCAATTGAGAACAAATGGGAAGAGGGAAGAGGGAAGAGTTGAAAGTGGCAGGAGGGAGAGAGGAAAAACTTGACACTCTCGCTATGATTCTTTTGAGGGTGATTCATGGTAGTGAGTATTTCAGAAGCAGAGATGATGATGTGAAAGCAGAGACCATGACAAAGTGGAGGAATCTAGATTTCTGTGTGTCCCAAGCAATGGAGAGCATGAGAGATGAAGGAGTTGTGGATAGTGGTGATCTCTTCAGAGATGGAACAAATGTTCCAGAAAAAGAGTGGGTGAGACTGCCAAGGGAGGCGCCAGTGGGGAGGAGATGGTGTCAGAAAAAGGCACAGAAAGTTTAGGGAGGAAAGGAAGGTTGCAGTTGGGATGGTTCTGGATCTAACATCCTGGATCCTGGATCTAACATTTGGTTAAAAACAAGAAATATTGGAGTGATAGTTTAAACTATATCAGTTCATGTATTTTTGTGCTATGCAGGCAGTTTCCACACCTTAGTTACCACCAGATGCTAAATGCCCTCTAGAGTTGTGGCTATCCCCTCAGGATACATGAAGTCACATATATAAATATGCAGAGAACACAGAAGTCTGAAGGGGGTTTCTGTGTTAACCACCACTGCAGTTGTAATCCAGTCACAGTCCTACAACCAGGCCACTTGCACACTTTTTATAGGCTTTGAGAATACTCCATTGACCATGCATGAAAAGCTACACGCTGCTTGTGTCTATGTGGTGCACTGCCATCTACAGAATGGGATCAGAACTGTTCTCCTGTGTCATGGCTACTGATGAAGGCTAATTGAGTTTTATATCAGGTGGCAGGCACCTGTGCTTTTAGGACAGGAGGATCTATCACCACTAGTGCTGTGAAATCCTAAGGGTACGTGGCGTTCATCATAGTGGCAATTGGGAAGTCTTAGATGGTCACAGATTTCTTCCAATATATTTTTATTAAGGAGTCTTTCTTTTCTTTTTTTTTTCTTTCAAATGAGGTATTCTGTACTTTATTTGGCACCTGATATCAACAACCTTATGTAATTTATTTAATTGCCTAGTGATTAAAATCCTTGACTGACTAGATTCAGTTGACTTAATGAGCATTATTTCTATTTACTACCCTCACTGTCGCATCTAGCATCTGCCTCGTCCCCATCTGCCATTAGAATGCCTTCTCTGCAGCTTCTGCCTCTGGAACAGCATGCTGGCACTTCTCTGCTGCATCAACTCTCCATTTGATTTCAAGACTCATTGTATCTTTCCTCATTTGTCTATGCCTCTTAACGTTTCTTCCCCTTTGATATTTATTATTTAATTTTGTAGAATACTTTGGGGATACAATTTGTATGGAGGATGCTACTGTACTTAGAGTATCAAATACAGAATTCAGATCCAAGCTTCCCCACAGGTGTGTGGAGCTAGAGCTCCTATCTCTAACTGACCATATTTGAGAAGGCACTTTGCATGCTGACTTGTTATCTCTTTCCTTGCAGCATGCCATTGATGCTGATAACGCAGGAGTCAGTCCCATAGGAAACTCATCTAACAACAGCAGTCACTGGGACCTTGGAAGTGCCTTTTTCTTTGCTGGAACAGTCATCACAACCATAGGTATATTTATATTTTAAGGTAGATGGTGACATTGAGAAGTGGAGGGTGAAATAAGATCTCAGAGAGACAGGCAAAGCAGCAGAACTTCACTCTTGGAGGTGCTCCGACTGTATCGTTATGTGGTGTATCTGACACTGAGCTGTGGGGTAGACATCAGGAACAGCTTATATAATGTGAGTGCAAGAAAGCAAGACTGAACCAGAAAGTAAGCAGTGTAGAAATTTTCACAGTTCTGCAACCCTGTTACTACTAGTACAGGTATCTGCCTACTTGCCCATGGCTATGCAAACCAATTCTGTCTTTGAAGTTCAAGTGTAAGTGCCAGATGTTTAGATGAAGGTGAAGGAACCCTGTAGTGGTTATTTATGGAATAACTTGCCCACAAGGGTAATTTCTTGCTAACCACATCAGATATTGGATGGCTTATGCCCTCAAACATGAGTGTTTATATCCCTCATACATTTTTCAAATCCTAGCTATTTTAACTGTGAGTATACTCATTGTCCATATAAATGTCTAATCCTTCTTAAAATCCTACTAAACTTTTGGCCTCAGTGATATCTGGTGGCAAAGAGTTCCACAAGTTAATTATGCATTGTGGAAAAAATAACTTCCTTTTACTGGATTTAAAATTATCTTTAAATATCACAATGTCTCCTTGTTCCTGTATTGTGTGAAAAAGTAAACAGGAATGCCCAGTTTACCTTTTCAGTACCACTAATATTTGTCAATCTGTCAGGTTCCCTCTTACTTGTAGTCCCAGTCTTTTCAGTCTCTCCATTTATGAATTAAATCTTTACCCCTTGAATAACTTTTGGACCTGTCTCTGTACCACTAACTTTAAGCATGTACTTAAGTGACCTTCCTGAAGAGGGACACTTTCCTGAATCAGGCCCTGTTGATTCCATCAATTAGGGCCTTCGTGACTAAAATCATCACTAGGATTTATCAATTACAATGTCAAATCTAATCTGATTTTTCCTTTCTATTTTTAAATAATTCATTCTGGGCCTGATTTGTAGGTATGTGCTAATTTTTGACATAGCCAAGCAACAAACCGCTGTAATTAAAGTGTTTTAATGGAGACCTAAAATAATCTTGACTGTAATGGTGCTGGTGACACAGCTATAACTCTTGTTTCTTCTCTTTAATGGTAAAGACGCTTCCCAAATAGAGAGACAATGGGTACTGATGTCCTAGAGCACTCTATAGAGGCACATGGAGAATGGGAAGAAAGGAGATATCTGTTGTACAGGTGTTTTGCTCGTTTGCATAGGGACATTATTGCTCTTCCTTCCCTAGATGTGCTGGGGCAATGCATTTACTGTCAGCCCTGGCTATGCTTTTAGAAATGTTGCAACATGTTCTCTTCCTCTGCACACACAAGGCTCCTGGCACCTTCCATATGCTAAAGGGTGAGACCTTTCCTATGCTTTCCAGGCACTCCTCCTAGTACATCCAGTACTGCTGCCAGTACTAGCATCCCACAGTCCCCTTGAACTGTGGCTGTAGTATGTTTGTGGGAACTTCTGGGCAAGGGGCTCCCTGTGCTTTAAAGCAGTTTATATGAGAGTTGCTCTCCATAGTGTACTGTATCGCCAAAGGCTCCTACACTGACAGTGAGATCCTGATGTCTATGCAAGGAACTCAGAAACTTCCATCCATGGAGCTCTGAGGTTTGGAACCAGAACTGGAGCCCAAACCAAACTTGCCCAAAGGGGCTCAGGCTGAACAGAGAGCTTCAATTCACCACAAATAAGCAGGTAATTATGTGTTAATTAGTGTTTGTGCTCTGTTGAGGCAGCTCTGTGAGTTACCTTAACAGTGGGCAACATGAAGACATATAGGAGTCTTTATTACTGCATTAACAATGCTATTTAAATGTAAATGGGAATATAATCTCCAGAGGGAATTCTCAAAAACCTGCTTGTGAAAGCCCATTAAAAATCATGGCAAATAAAACTTAGGCTTTTTTATTATTAACTTGAAAAGAAGAGTGAATAAAAGAAGCCCTTGAAGCCTCATGTTAGCACAGCAGCAAGGACTGGAAACGGCAATTCGTATAATCTGTCATAAGGAGCCTATGTAATTCAGAGCTGAAAACTGAAAATGAGAATATTCAGCTGAGTCATCCTCCCATCAGGAAGCAATGGACAGAGTTAAAATGTGGCAGCAACATGGAGGAGATAGGCTAGGGCTCTAATCTAAAGGTTTCCTATAGCGTACTGTGCAGCTGCCATGCTGAGTAAAGATAGCCCAGTTATTCAAACAACAGCTTTAGTTAGGAAGATGAATCCAGAGAGAAATAGTGGTAATGTGTGAATAACTAATGTGTGGTAATAGTGTGAATAACTAATGCTGGTTTCCAGTGGGCACCACTAAAAAGGCCAGACTGGCTGACCTCTGTTTAATGGGAATAATGTGGTGGAAAGCATGTAAGGAATCTTCATCTTCTTGCTCAGAAACCATCTGCAGTCACACTGTGGAATATAGGCACCCACACACAAGAGGCCATGTCTGAATTGTGAAGTTATGATGATTTTTCTCTCCAGGGTATGGGAACATCGCCCCAAGCACTGAAGGAGGCAAAATTTTCTGCATTTTGTATGCCATATTTGGGATTCCACTCTTTGGCTTCTTGCTGGCTGGAATTGGAGACCAACTTGGAACCATCTTTGGGAAAAGTATCACAAGAGTGGAGAAAGTTTTCCGAGTAAGATCATGGTTAAATGTCTTTGCTGGTGTGGCCTAACTTGTTTAATCTCAAATTCTATTAACATTACATAGAATCTTGAAAAAAGTTTTGCATATTGGGCACAAATATCTTTAATTGTATAGCTTGTTTGTGTGATCTATATTTCCTGCATTTAAAATGAAGACAAAGGGATACAGATTCGGTGGGACCGGGTATATAGAGCAACCCTCAGCAGCATCATTACTGAAAATAGAAAGAAGATTTGGAAAGTCTGATTTCTGGGGTGAACTACGTAGAACTGAGGGAGAGAGGTAGCTGAAAAGTATATAAAGAATAACAGAATATATAAAGAATATATAAAGAATAACAGAAACATGGGGCCAGATCCACAGCTGGTGTAAATTGGCATAGCTCCATTGACTATGATTGAGCCAGCTGAGGATCTAGCCCATAGTTTCTCCCCTTCTCCATGGCTTATCACATTTGGGTACTACTTACACATTTGGTGCCAGCTCCTCATGAAACACAATGTTTTGAAGTTGAGTTGGAATGACCTCCTACTTACTGTACCTGTTGTGTCCATTCTGTTGAATTACATCCTCTATGGAAGTGTTTCTCCTCCATCAAACACTTCACATGGGAGTGGTACCACAGCACTGGCAAATGCTGCTTTGCTAACATGGTGGTTTCACATCAAGGATTCCCCTTTTAGATGCACGACTTTCAGGAGTGATGTGACCATATCATAGTTCTCTCTCTGTAAATATTAGGCTATTTATATGTACCCATCTTTTAGAATTACTTTGAGATCTAAAGTTGAATGGAATTACCATTATTTCCCTTGGAATATTATTCTCACACCCTATCACAGTACCTTTTTCTTTTCTTGATTTGATGCCTTTGCTCCTTATTTCTCTCTTTCCAAATCATTCCCCCCTCTTGGTATTTGCACCCTTCCAAAACCTGCTGAGGGCTATGTTGCCCCCTGGCATTGCAGAGCTACACAGATTTAATCCTTTTACTTTTTCCCCTTAAATTCATCATTTCAATTGATGGATAATTTTTGTTGCTTTTTTTCTGAAGTCCTTCAAATTTGTCTACACCTGTGTGGAGCTGTGGTGCGGACAGCTGAGTACAGTATTCTAGGTGCAGTTCTAGCATTCCCACACAGCCCAATAACATCTAGGTCTAAACATATAGTCTGAAGAGTCACCTGACATCAAAATCGACATCAGGTGTTACCAGGCATTTTGAAGCTGTAGTCAAAAGAGTGGGCAGAACAGAGAGGAGGGAGAATTTAGCTCAGCCTAGAAATTCTAAGATATATATTTTTTCTCCTTAGTGGCAAAGTAACTATAGATCTCAAATGCTTATCTAACTTTAGGCTTGTATTCCTCCCAGTACACTCCCCTGGGCAAATGGGCTGTGTGCTGCAGAACTCTGTTGGTGATGTTATCCTCTTAGCACTGTAGCTGTTACTGCAGTCTCGTGGCTATAGTAGCCCTCTGCTCCTTCTGTTCACCATTCTCTGCAAAGAGAAAGGATGATGGATCTGTGTATTCATGGATGCATTGGCTTTACCCATCAGTGCTGACTCAGCATCCCCCAGGCATCAGTATGCTAAGACCCCTCCCCTCCCCCCACTTGTGCTCCATGGAGCACGAGTGTGCCTGGTTTCCCTGAATCCTGCCTCCAGTTGCTGTGCAGTGGAACTGCACTGGTTCACTTGGGTGTAGGTTGTTTTGTGGTTCTGTAGAGGCCTAAGGAGGGTGACTGGATTTATCCTGCAGTGCAGAACATTTATCATCCAATTCCTTCTCTTAGCAATTCTGTTGCTCACTGCAGCAGCATTACCGTGAACAGCCATGCCACATCATGTGGCAGACAGCTCATATCTGACATCCCAGAACATATCTGGAAAGGTAAAAGGACGATTTCTTCCTGAGGAGTCACACTCGCACAGTTCGGGTGTCTGACAAGACCTGTGCATCCTCACAAAATCTAATTTAGTTAACAGCATAGATTAGAACCCGAGAACACCACATTTACCTCTTACAGTAAACAGCCCATGTGATCTGCGCTCAGAGTCAATTAAAGAACAGTTCACACTCTTGGGGGAAAGAGAGCTGCTCTTATTGACTGTGCGCTACACCCACATTATTGACAGGGTGTTTCGGCAGAGGAGTTGGATGCGTGCCACTGTTCAGCTGGTATTCCAAGAACAATTTTGTCACTACATCTGACCGTATAAATAGCCACCAAAAGAGCCATTCGTTTTCTTGCACTGTATAAACTTGTTCATCCCACTTTAAGGGCCTTAATTATCCTTTAACAGCACATTCAGTTGGGGTTTGACAGGGCAGTCACTGAGGGATAAATAAAGACTAAGGGCTAGATTCTCCTCTGCTGTGTGGGTGCACTAGTGAGCATAGGAAGTCTTTTCTCCTCGGTAGAGGCAGCAGGGCAGGATCTCTCCTTAGTGCTGGAGAACACTAAGTAGTGGAACCTGCCTCTGTGCCATTCACTGCAGCCTCAAGAGGTGTGGTCTGCTGGAAAAGGGCTGTGCCTAGGCCTACCACCCAGCTGGTGTGTACGCTGTGGTCACTAACATTCTTACGACAGGGTGATATGCTGCTGCTTCAAAGAAGTATTGAAATGCGCCCAGTGTAATCAACACCCAGGCCCATCGGAGAGAATCCAGTATACATACAATTTCTAGTAATGAAGGTAATAACAATAATCACGTTTATCTGACAGTGCTTTCTAGGCACTTTAAAAGCTAACTCTGTGAGTCAAGGTGCCATAAAGCCACAAGCTTAACAACAATACTCCTACACTTGTGAAGTATTCTATGCACAGCCCAAGTTTGTTTCTGCAATAGACATCAGTGATTTAAAAATCCTTAGCATTACAATCAAACCATTTTCTTTCAGTCTGTTCCTATATACACACAGATTCTGTGAGCTTCTAAAAGTAGAAGGCAAAGTATTCCACAGGCAAGGCTGACTGTTACAGAATGCCATTATCGTAAGGTTAAATTTAGGGCAAACTAAATAGCTATCTGATTCAGATCTTTAAAGACTGTTTAGAATCCAAAGTGAAATCAGATCAGATGAGTATATTGGAGTAAACCTACTCTCAGTCTTAAAGTCCAGTAAAAGAACATTAACATCCACAAGCTGTGTTGTGCCTCTAAGGAAGTGCTTCTCAACATTTTTTCATTTGCAGACCTCTAAAAAATTTCAAATGGAGGTGCAAACCCCTTTGGAAATCTATTATCTGCATATATAGTTGAATTCTGTTCCATCAGTTTTCAGTTTAAGTCTTTCATGGATCCCGTAGACATAATCCACAGACCCCCGGGCATCTGCGGACACAGGTTGAGCACCTTAGAGGCACTGGCCCAGTGTGAACTCTGGGAGGTATTCTGTGTGGGCAAACTGTCCCTGATTGAAATGCAGGGACTTACCAGATCTAATATATCTGTTATCTGCCCTTCAGGGTTTTAACTTTGATGACCAATTGATATGCCCTTTAGATCTTGCCTTATGAAGTCTGACATAGAAGCATGAGATCTGGCCTTAAAGTTCTTTGAAAATAGCATTTACTATTATTCTCTAAACAGTAGTAGGTTTAACACAGGGTTGTTCAAGCATCTTGTCTGCACTTCCATTCAACTTTGGAATAGCCCCGTGAAAAGTAGTTCCTAGTAGAGAAATAAGAAAAGATCATACTAAAAAGCCCGATGAATTCCTTTCTTCTGCTGTTTTTTTTAAACAGATAGCTTTTACTTCACTTTCTGTAAACTTGTTCCTTCTTTGTCTTCCTGGATACATCCGATTGGTTCTGCTTGCTCCACTTTCCCTACCCCCACTGCCTCAGCTGCGCTTTTAGTAGAGAACTGTGGCCACTTTGAGCTCATTTTCTATAGTATAAGTTAAACCAGGAACTCTTTAGTACTCTCGAGAGTAGAAAATGAGGTAAAAGTGGCTGCTGGAGCAGAAACTAGTTCAGGAGGGCAGCTCCTGCAGGGGTGAAGCAGTTAAAAACCACTGTTGTTTTCTCTTTAGAGAACCTCCCCTCTTTCCTCTACATTTGCCTTTTTACCTGTCCACTTGCTCTTTTTTATTCTCTCATTTGTTTCCTTCTCTTCCTGCTCTCTCCCTAACTCTGACTTTAAACTTGTAACTAACTTGGGATTCCTGGATCAGATCTCAGTGGCATTCTTAAGCAAAGGTTCATTTCATAGAAGACCCACAGCTTCCGCAGCACTGTGGAGTTTTGTAGCCAGGCTGGGGGGGAAGTGGTAATTACCTTTGAAGTGTCCTGGTTTGGTTGTCTGTTCTCTAGTAGTGTAATGCCAGGGTTCAGAGACCTGCTTTTTTCCCAGCAAGCGGGAGTTACTCACAGACCTCTGTCAGAACCAAACTTGCATCCATTTCCTTTCTCTGTGAGAACTGAACCAGACATACAGATGGGAACATTCTCAAACACGGAAATTCAGATCCAGATCAGAACTTAGCCATGACACTGGAGTTACTCTGGATTTACATCAGTGAGATCAGAAAGTGGCCTATAGTTAATTAAATACAAAGGGGGGAAATCTCCATTTTCACCTATACTGATACATTCACTAGGAACCACCTAAGTGCATCCCTGAATGTCAGACATTGGATGCCCTTTCCTCTAGTTTGTTTTTCAAAGCTGTGCCCTATGTCTAAGAATGCACTGAATTAGTGTTTAAATAAATGGGAAGCTTTATATGTCTGCTTCCCAAGTAGATCCTGAAATACAGAACAAACCAATTTTACCTGTGTCTATATGAAGTTCTATTACATTTATGTTTTGGACCAGTATCAATGTATTAAAACATATACTCAAAAAGCCTCAAAGGATCAGAATATTTTCTGCAATCTTCTTTTCAAACGCTATTCATTGAACTTTCCTGTGAGTAAAAACCACATCATCTATGCGAATTCAAGAACTGCCACAGCAGGATGAAATAGAACAATGGTCCATCTCTCTAATTCAGTATCCTGTCTCTGATGTTGGCTGATGGGCAGATGTATCTGGGCATGTATAAAGCCCAGCGTAATGCACTGAATGTATAATATTATCCCATGAGGGTATAAGATGAATAATTTGAGACTTTGGTCTCCAGAGCTGTTAGTCTGGCACTTTCCATCCACATTTATTTCAGCAAAAGAAAATCATTGGCAAAAGTTGGCTCATCCGCTAGTGAAAAGAACAGAATAAATCCTAGAATTTAATCTTAACATTTTCATTTCTGAAAACTGATAGTATTAGCAGGATCAGAAAGAGATGCCATCTATTTAATCCAACAAAGTAGTGAGTGCTGTGATGGTTTTCATTTGAATTCCCTCCAACTGGTGAGAGTGGCATTTCTTTGCTTGATAAACTTGTTAAGCCAATTGTAAAAACCTTTGAGGTAGAGATGATGTAAACCATAGTCTCTGGAAAGCAAATACTTCGGGCGGACACAAGGTTACCTTGCTATTAAAAAACAAAAAGATGATGTAACCCTTGAAGAGGATCATTACACAAAGTCTTGCGGTAAACTGACATGAAACACTTTTAGTTTGGATTCTGTGATTCTATCTTTCCATAACAGCAATTGGGGATTTGCTTCTTTGAGGTTATTTCTTTTTTGCTTCCTAGAGTATCTTGCTTAGAAAGACTAAACTGTGAGGAGAGAGCTTGTATGGACAGAAGGAAGTTTGTTAGTGATCATATTTATAAAACACTAGCACTATGTACAAGTAGGTTTGAACACAGTTTCACCAGACCGCCTCGCCATGTATTAACTGTCTACTAGCTTAAAGACCCAGCTTAGAACATCTACACTACAGCTCCATGAGCAAGGCCAGATGCACTAAACAGAAATAGACAGGCCTCAGAAGGTTATGTGAAGTTTATTCAAACTAAAGATGGTCCTGAATCCAAACCTCAGATCTGAATGCCTCTGAAGTCTGGGAGTGACTGAAAACCAGACCTAGATCTAGATCCAAGTTTTGCAAATAGTCTCTTGTCTTGAAAATTGGCCAAATCTAAACCTTGGATCCAAATATTCCTATAAATCCAAGATCAGAAGAATTCAAAATCCAGATGGGATCCAAAATTCAAAGAGGTTCAGATCTGAGGTTCAATGCCTGGCCCATTTCTGATTTTTATATATGATTGCCAAGATGCACGAAAAACTTCCTTTATTCAAACCTTTCTTTATTCCTTTCCTAGGCATGGGTGCAAAGGGGCTCCACTGAATTATTAGCACTAGCTAATCTAGTTCAATAATAGACAAATTGTCTGAAATTTCTGACAGCGACTGGGCTGGATAGATTACTGACTCTGTCACTAATTGATCCACAGCCAAAGCCAGACAGTTTTCCAGATGAATCCAGCAGGACTGAAGTAAAGCTCCAGTAGTTTCTTGGAAGGTAAATTTCATTGCAGAAGCAGAATATGACATATCACCTTTTGTCCCCTGAGATTTTCTGCATTTCCATAAAGAAGGCTCTGTGCCTTTTTGATCTTACAAATTTCCACTGGATCACTTCATTTCTTGAAAGCGGTTACTTATTCTAACTCCCTGGTTGGCACATGCACAGGGCAAAAGTTTCTTCTTTGATACACACTATAGATCTTATTTTGCCCTTGATCCCCACACAAAACTTCCACTGATTCCAACTGAGGTTTCACAGAAAGGTGAAGGTGGAGAACAGAGAGATCTGTACTGCAGGTAGGAGAACAACAGTGGGGTTGTAAAAGAGTTGTTCCTCCATATGTTTTCTAGTTGGACAGACACTCAAATACCAACAAAAAATGGTAATATGTTAACCTGCTTAATTCTGCAAAGGTGAGACCTCATAATGCACTTTGACACATAAAATAATAATAATAACAATACCTAGCTCTTATCTGGTGCTTTTAGCAGTAGATCTCAAAGTGCTTTGTCAGTGAGATCAGGACCATTGTCCTCATTGTACAGATACTGAGGCACAGAGAGGGGAAGTGACTTGCCCAATGTCACCTAATAGGTTAGTGTCTGATCCAGGAACAGAGCTTGGGTATCCTACATCCCAGTTTGTGCTCAGTCCATTAGGCAACACTGACTATCACAAGAAACAACTTGAGCTCTATCAACCTTTAGAACAGTTCCCAATTTATTTATTGGGTCATATTCTGATCCGTTATACTGTTGTAAATATGGAGTAACACTTTTGTAAATCAGCAACCAATGTAGGTGCTTCAATATGGATTTAGGGGTAAAATTTTCAAAAGTGCCTAAGTGACTTAGGAGCCCAAGTTCTATACTTTTCAGTGGGACTTAGGGTGATATTTTCAAAAGTGCCTCAGGGCCAGATTTTTAAAGGCATTTAGGTGTCCAAAAATGCAGATAGGTGCCCAGCTCCCATTGGGAGTTAGGCATCTGTGTGCTTTAGAAAATCCCACTAGGAATCCATCTGTATCTTTAGGCATCAAAATGGGTTTTAACAATCTGGCTGTAGGAGCCTAACTTTAGGCATTCATTTTTGAAAATCAAGGCCAAAGTGATATGCTCAAGGACACAAATTCAGTCAGTGGCAAACACAGGAATAGATCCCAGAAGTCCTAACTCGACGTTCCCTGCTTTATATTATAGGCAACAAGCTCTTCTAAATGCAACCTGAGGACACTGTTAATCATTCAAAACTCTTCTGCCTTCTCCTCCATTTTCTAAAACAGCCCTGATTGTTGGAAATAACTAACCAACTATTCTTAACCCTTTTCAAAACTCTCAGCTCTTTCCCTCCCCCGCTTTTTCCCAAAGCTGTTATCAACTCTGTGTACAGTCAGCTTCAGTTCATCAATAATTTATCCATTATATAGGAAATAATGAATCACCATGGACTTTATACATCCTTCACTCCTCTTTATCTCATCCCACACCTGGCTCCCTGGAGCATCCTTATTAACAAAACTTTCACAACAGTCTCATTACAGCTCTTCTAATTGCTCTTTTGGTGGCAAGCTCATTACAAAGCCATGCTCATCTGGACACATTAAAGAATGTTCAGTTTTACTCTGTGTCCAGCGGTGGCAGGAGTGGAACAGCTGACTTTTCTAATGCAGAATCCAGAGTGGATGGCAGGCAGGGACATTCGATTGATGCTCTGACTGAAATACCTTGCAGGCTGTCTCAGGTGGTATGTTTCATGTTGGTGTTTTAATGACGGCAGTGGAAGGATAGATATAGATTTATTATTGCTTTTGATCGTTACCTCCTTTGTTGCTTCTTATGAAACATTGGTTAGGGAAGGACACTGGCAACCAGGACTCCTGTGGGCCAGTTAATTCCCTCGTGTAAACTGGTGCAGCTCCATTGCATTCAGTGATGTTGCATCCACTTACACCAGGGTGAAATGTGGCTCCTGGATTCTCTTTCTGGTTCTGCCATTGACTCATGGCATGACCTTGGGCAAGTCACTTAACCTCGTTGCCTCACTTTCCTCCATTTGTGAAATGGGGATAATAAAATGCACCTATTCTACCTGGGCATCAGGAAAATGAATTAATAGCTGTAAAATCATGTAAATATGTTTGGATCTCAAATCCAGTGACTCCTGGGTGCTGATTCTGGAATTGTATCTCCTTAAATATACTATTTAATGAGACTAGGGATACTTAAAGCTTATTTGTTTTTGGAGAAATTAAGAGCATGGTGTGTCCTTCATACACTTGTCCTTAGCCAAGCACATCACTTCCTTACTTGAAGCTAGTGAGTTTATAGTCTACTGCTTGGCTCAGCTGTCTATGGGCCACAGTATTAGTAAGTTTTCCTCTTCCAGGTAATCTTTGGCATCATTATTTAATCCAACAGGGCAGTGAACAGTTGTAAATTGAAATGTGTCTCAAGGATTAATATTAACACCAATGGTTAAATACAGATCACACCATATCCTAAAGATTCTTTAATACTGCTGGCTTTATCAACAATATCTGGTCTGCCTCAGGGACACGAGGAAGGCAGCAGTAATCTGCAGCAATTTCAAAGAGAGCTCTTGAAGCGAGTCCATCTCTATCACTATGGAGAGCCCAGGAGATGGTAATCCTGGTGGTGGTTGACAGGCCAGTCCCATAGCTGGTAGGAAGAGAACATCATGGGATTCTGAGAGGAGAGAATGTCTGTTCTGAAGAGATCTTGTCAGCATCAAGCAATGAGAAGCACCACAATTATTGTTTCACTTTTGGAAGCACATCAGTCCTTTCCCTTACTGGGGAAAAGACAGTCTAAAGAGAAAAGGAAAATTCTTGTTGCCCAAGACATTAAAGTTTCCCACCTGTGCTAGAGGGCATTCAGAGTCCAATCTCTCTTTTTCTTATACCTCTCTATTCCGTGTGGAAAAGAAGGTGTTCACCACTGCCTTCCATCTTTGCTGGTCTCCACTGCAGTCTGAGCTTCTGCCCATGTCATTTTGGTAGCTTTCAATTCTGCTTCTATTGAATGTTTCCATGTTATCCTTGGGCTACCTTGTTGCCGCTTGCCCCGGGGATTTCAGGCCAACTCCTGTCTTGTTATGTTATTTAGGTTTTTCCTCCATGTATGTCCTAGCTATCTCCATTTTTTAATTTCCTTTTCAATTTCAGTTTGCCCTCCTCCAGAGTCCTTTGTGATTTTTTTCTGTCTGTCTGATATTGAGGATATGTCTAAGGTAGCTGTTTATGAATACTTGGAAATTTATTAAAACCTTATTATCTAAACCTCAAGTTTCAGCACCAAGTTTTAACACCACTTTACACTGGTGTTAAATATTTGAGCCAGATCAATACCCGACCCTCAGTATGCATTGAATTCTATTAGCCTTACCTAATTGTCTATGGTATTTCTATACCATCTATCCCCATAAAATGTAGCATTGAACAAGGTGACTGAGATCTGCAAAGCATTATCTACAATGGACTTCAGAGTGAATTATGTCCTTTGCTTCTCTAGCCTCTAAGAAGCCCTTCTCATCTTTATTTTGTTGAATTTCTTCTTCGTTATATAAAATGGCTAATGGTGCAGGTCTCCAATAATTCTCCTCACCAGAGTCAAATTGCCATCATTTAATACCAATGCCCCTGGTATTTTATGAACCTTAAAAATAGAATCCCCTACAAAAATGAATGAGGAATCCATGATTAAGACAAAAGGTTTTGTTTATCACAGTTCCTATTCTCCCCTGGATTGCAGTAAATTATAATAATTATTTTTCTCATTTGGGAAGCAGTCTGCATTTCCTTGCCTCCTGCTTGTGAATATACTGTAGCTGTCCAAGCCTAAAAAATCCCTTGTAATAAATATTCCCCGTACTCGTGTTACCCTTAGGTCTTTCCCTAATTATTCTAGCCTTTCATAGAATGCCTGACGCTGTAGTATCTAAGTGCCTTTTGGTTGTTTACTCAGAAATAAATAAATAATTAGAGATGCATTTACCAGACACCCATCAGTAGAAAGACACCAGCTAGGTCCAGAATCCCACAGACAGGCAGTTGGATTCAAGTGTAGAATAAATTTCTCTGCATTTTACAGGTTATAGGATGGAATGTTTTACAAACAGGTGTAGCTGATCTTACCCCCCCATGCCAACCCCAAATGCAATGCTCTGAAATGGGGTTTGAAGGCCAGAGAAGCAATAGAGACCAGCGAATGAAATTTCTTCTGATTTTCTTCTGGGTTTCTTCTGATATTTTTATCGGCTCAGGCAAATCATGCTTTAGCCCTTGTTATTTGACTCTGTCCTCTTCTCACCTGATATTCCCCACTACATGACTTTCTCCACCTTCAAAATGAATGTAGGTTCCAGCCTAAATGCTGAGGCCCAGTGCTATCTACCTCCAGTTTTAACCTACATTGATACATGGCATGCTCCAAATCCTTGAGTGTACAAAATTGTAGAGCGCAGTTGGGGTTGGACCTGCTTTGAGAAGGAGGGTGGACTAGATGGCCTCCTGGGGTCCCTCCCAACCCTAATCTTCTATGATTCTATGATTCTAAGCCACATCGTGGATTTGGCCATGCACAAATGAATGGGAATCAGCAGTGGTGATGCATCACAGCTCCAGACAGAGCCTGAACACGAAGCTCTCCAATAAAAAAGAGAACAAAATGGTCACTGACTCCAGAGGAAGAAGGAAAAGAAGATTATTGGCCTCAGGGGAACTGGGGTGAAGAGGCTGCTGCTGGTACAGGTCTTAGTTTGGCAAACTAACATAGAGGCCTGAAATCACGGAGACACCTTGTTTTAGTGGTAATTGTTCAACCTGCATGACTC
Organism: Emydura macquarii macquarii; assembly: GCF_026122565.2. Taxonomy (NCBI): domain Eukaryota; kingdom Metazoa; phylum Chordata; order Testudines; family Chelidae; genus Emydura; species Emydura macquarii. Next base: position 2,468,966 of record NW_027131850.1, read on the forward strand.
CCTGTTAAACTTAACTGTTAATCACAAAGCTTTAAATCTCAGCGGACTGCACTGAAAATGAGCTCAAAGCAATTATCCCTGCTGTGGAAGTAGGAGACAAACAGGGATTTGGAAGCATGATTAACAGTTTACAGAACTGCTGGAGTTTCTTTGCTGTTCTTTGTGAAGTTTGAAAAATGAGATGCTGGAACGGAAACTACAGAGTAGTGGGAAAGAATGCATGTGAACTTTCCAAACAGCATAGGTGCCTGAAAGTTGAACTGTCTCCAGAGCAGTACCAATGATCATTCTTCCTTTTTTTATTGCCCTCTGTTTGGTCATATTATCATGGCAACGTGTTTGAATTTCAAACAGTATGGTGCTGAAATGCCATAGCTAAGTTCCAGGATTTATATCCAGGCACTGTTATATCTGAAAACATCATTTATATCCTGGGGAAAATCTCATTCTGAGTCAAGATAATTTAGGCTGTCAGTTTGAGGCACATGATCAGAAACCACCCACGAAAGAGATAAAATGAAAGGATGCAAATATAACAGAAAGAAGAAAAGTGATCGGTGAAAATACAATGACCTACTGCCCCCTAAATTTAGGCACAGAACCATCCTACCAGCTAGGTGTCACACTGCAAAAACACCCACCACAACCCCCTGACCGGCAGCTTTAGCAGAAATGCCACAAACTGAACTATACCCTCACTCAAGAGATGATGCTCTAAAGTTAGATAGAAGCATTTTGGCATGACTATAGGTGGGAAACTTGATGTGATGCTGCCTATGGTGTGTCTATTCTCTGGATAGGGACTTCAGTCTCCATGGCTGTCAACTCAAAATCTTTAACCAATGCTAAATGATGTGTATGTAATTTCCTTAACAGCCTGTGGTGAGGGATCTTGTCAAAAGCTTTCTGAAAATGCTAGTACACTATATCAATCAGGCACCCTTATCCATGTGCTTAGTGACACCCTCGTGGGTACTCTGCCCACATCCCAAATAAAAATCACTGCAAGAGTGTGGCCTGTAATATGAGTAGGACCGGAGAGAGAAGTCATTTGACATCTGATCAGTAACAACTAGTGTTTTGCCTGAACCAAACTGTAAATCTGTGACTCAAAGACTTTGAAAAGTTTGGAACTGGATCCAGATTTGAATGTTGTGGCATGGATCCATCTCTGGTAAGAATGCAACAATGGAAATTGTCTAATATTAAAAGCTAGGAGAAATCCATAGCAAATACAGCTATAAACTCTGAAGATTTCAGCATCAAATTCCCAGAGGATACAGGAGAATGAATGATACAATAATCCTTGTGAAGAGGGAAGAGAGAGACTGTATGTTGGACAAATGATTCCAGCTAAAGAATCAAAGACTGCAGGCTAAAGGAAAGTGAAATGAAAATGTACAGCAGCCTGCCAGTTTCTGCAAATGCAATCTATACCAAGAAGTCTAGACCAGAGCCAACTTCCTTCTGCTGTCCTAAGGTCACTGTTTAACCTTTGGAAATCTAATCCAACCAAGCCTCAGCTTCCCTGTCAGAGTTTAGCTCTGCTGCTATTTTTGCTGCTATGTTGGCTGTCATGAGGGAATTGTGCAGCAAAAGAAAAGCTTCTGAAAACACAATCTGAAGAAACCTAAGTGACTTATTTCGGCTGGTGGTAAAAGCACTACTAAAGCGAACAATGGAGAGGTAGAACTTTTCCAGCCCTGACACAGGAGAAATTTCCAGGGCCATGTCCAATTTTCTATTTCTTGCTAAGATTTTGGGAAAGGACTATATTCATGTAGTGGCAAAAAATGGATCTTTCATTGATGTGGCCATGCTGTCTGGATCTCTCTGGGTTGGCTCAGCTTGTTGCAATGCTTTTCTAAATTAGAACCAGCACAACCACTCTTCGAGATACAAGTTGTTCTATAGTCTTGCTATTCATTCTCTTTACAATATCAGAATGTGTCTTCTCTAAATTTCATCTGTGATCTAGATGAAGGCTTAGAAACAACTCTGATCAAAACTGGTGATACCACAAGTGGGAGAATAACTTCATGGCCTCTGTTCTGACATCTGTGTGCTGGCTCTGCTAGCATTTCAAATCTGAAAAGCCAGTGGATCTTCCTGCTGGTGAATATTCTGCTGTAAAGGGCATTCTGTGGTAGGGTAGAACTGGCAGAGCAGCCCTCTACACCATCCCTCACAGCCCCTGGTTTAGGGGCATGCAGGGGTCTAGCTGGCAGCAGGAGGCATGTTCAGGAAAGAGAAGGTGTGAGTAATGTATTCCAGCTGTTGCGTCAGGACTGAAATGATTGCAGTCCTTGAGGCTGCTTAAGCTTGTGCCATGCCCCAGATTCTATAAAGTGAAAAGGTGAAGAAAAGGCACCTTTGCTCCCTACTCACTATTCCTGCACCACACTCAGCTCAACTAGAACAGAGATTTGGGGCATTATTATTCCTCAGAATGATGACACAAAAGGCCTGTACGGCACTTTTTCAGCACTGTGTCAGAGAACGTCCAGGCCCAGCGAAGCTGATTGCACATGCTGTTTTGGACAGACATAATCAAACCATTGAAGGATTAAAGTGCAGTTTTACTGGAAAAAGTAGCTGTGAACAAATGGCACCTTCCTACTCAGATCTACCTGCTAAGGTGTGTTCAGGATCATATCCCCTGACTTTAGTAACAAATACGAACTTTAATAGCTTTTTAATCCTGTTCTCCCTGCAGCATTAGCATAGCTAAGAAAGCGTGAGCTGGATGCTACTCCTGCTTGTGCATCGTTATCAGAATTGTTTACTAAGTTCCTGTCAGGTGCAAGATGCAAATGTATTGAATGCTGTGGCATTGCATCAGTGTCATTGAGGCCACGCTGAGTGTTGCAACGGCGAAGTCCCTTTCTGGCTTTGGGCCCCTGAGTTTAAGGGCTAGACTCACAAATGGACTTAGGCATCCTGCCACCTGGTGGAATCTACAGCCCTGAGTTACATTCCCAAGCTCCCTGTGCAATGCATGGCCTGGGTTAGGCTCCTAAAAATGAAAGTCATAAAAGCCAGCACGCTGAGCAAGGGACTGCCTAAACTAGACAGTCGGAAATGCCAACAGGAAACCCTTCTCAGGAAATTAGGCGCCTAACTCTCAGGCAGTCACAGCTGTGACTCTCTCCTGGAGATAGGTAGCTAACCCATGTCCATCTTTTCTCATAAAAAAGGAAGAGGAGGAGTGCCCCCTGCCATACAGCCTAAAGGCCAGTTGTTAGAGCCCTCACCCAGGATGTGGGAGACCCAGCTTCAAATCCCCACTCTGCCTGATTTGGAGCAGGAACTTGAACTCCGTTGTCACTCCCACCTTCCGTGTAAGTGCCCTAACCACAGGGCTATAGGGTATTCTGGGGCAAGTGTTTCTCAGTCTCTCCTGTTGAAGCTGTTCTACTTTGAATGAAATACTTAAATAACCATTGGAGCAGGGAGAGGGAATCTGTCCCAAGAAAATAGGAGGCAGCCTAAAAAGGGACATGAAGTCAAAGCATGGGTAAAGTGGACCATGGGAGTAGTCAGAAAAGAGGACTATATTCCCAGAGGGAATGATTCTGATTGACAAGCACCCTGGAGAGAACAGAAGGGTGAGCTGCTTGCAGTAATGTGCTATTCAGTATGAATCAATGTGAAATCACACAACTAGGGAAAGAAGATGAAGTCTGTGGAGCATTTACCTGGAAATGGGAAAAGAAATCTGAGAGTGAGATGTGGTAGTAGCTACACTGTATGAACTCGCAGAGTGACAGTGGAGAAAAAGTGTCAATAATTGTATATTGAAAGGGATTTTATGTAAAACTAGAGATGGCACTGCAAAGTCTTGGAAGAGCATGTACCATTCGATATACTTTAAAGTGTAATTTACTCTGAAAAGTGACTGTAAAAATGGCATCATTTGGTCCCCTATTGATTGTCACTTGGTGATTTCTGCTCAGTTTGCAAAGGAATATGAGTTCCTTCTATGTGCCACCCCTGCGACCTCAGTCTCGAGACTGAAAACCCAGTTGGGTCCTTTCATCATCAACAATAATGTTGTTGTAGTAATAGTTGCTCTGTGGGACCTAAGAGGAAAAAATAGTAAAAAGATATTTCAGTCCCAAAAGTCAGCACATATGACTGAATACATAGGGGCTCAGATCGGTTGAGTGAGAACATGCCATTTTTACATAGTCCCTTTCCACTGAACTTTAAGAAGGCCACTGAAAACCAAGAGAGAAATACAGAGAAGGGCAATACTGCAAAGATTGATGGAGAGGGTACACACTGAGTGAAGTCCCCTGACAAGGACTCCCTTGGTGAGATTGCCCTGTTTCCGGCCTTGAGATGACGGGTGGCAGTAGGTTGTTAATTTGAGTGTCTCAGATGATCTCAACTGCAGTAATATCACATGAAGGAGAAAGGTGATCTCTAACATAAGCAGCATTCAACCCATTTAAAGTTAAAATCAGTACTTTCATTTGCACATGGAAATGATGCAGAAGCCCATACAAGTGACATGGTATAGATGTGACATGATCCCAGCAAAAGAATCTTTTAAAAACTCATATCCTAGAAATATCTCTTGTCCTCTTGTCAGTTTCTTCCTTCAGTCTCTCTCAAATTAGCTTGTTTTGAATTCAAGTTGCAATCTTTCTCATTAGCAGACACTAATTTATTATTTGATGAGTGTCTCACAAACACTTAACCTGCTTCCTCAAATATTTGGAGGATTTATTGGGAAAACAACAAAGAAAATATTATTCCTCTTGAAAGTGTTTTCAGTTTATTTAAAACTGAAAGTAAAGAGATCTCTTTTTGCAGTTGGACTTTTCTTATAGTTTCACTACCACACCATGCTGGGAAATTAAATGCCATGCTGGGAAGTAGGTTAAACAGCTGTACTGAAGCCATCTGCAGTAGGTCAGCTAAATGCCTTGTGCTGTTTGTGTCTAGCTTGCAAACACTGTTAATGGGGAAAAGTTCTTCCACTGTTAGAATCCTGTGTGCACTTCATTTCAGTTAAGAAAACCACTGAAGACCTTGAGAGCAGGTTTCATGGGGGTAACTGTTCACATACTACAGAAACTTAGGATTTGCCATCAGATCATGGGTTGGTCAAATCTGTTACCCTGCAAACCTGATGTTTCCTGTTGAAATATTCCTATTCCTATAATGCATCTGGGCACTTGGGGATGGACTGGGGGAAATGCCTGTGGTGATTAGCAGGCACCCTAAAGTATGTGATGTAATTACCTTAATTTTAGCAGATATGATTACAGTGTCATCATTGGTCTGTAAGAGAATGTTCTTTTTTGGTGAAGGCTTTCATTAAGCATTTACTGTTCTTGCTTTCACTGTGTTCAGTAATTTCATGCACGTAATGTTGCTTCTTTAATTCTTGTGATCATGCCACATTAGTGTCCCTCTTCCCACATCTTATTCTGAAAGTTAAAGAAATGTGTGCCAGTGGTTTGAATGGTCACTGCACTCTTTCTTTAGTGGTCCCACCCATGATGGGAAGCTATTCCAAGAGACAGAACAGCCGTTTATACAGGAGGCATTTGAGTGGCATTAAGTTGCAGTCCATGTTTCACAAGTTGCTACACTACAGTATGTCACACCCAAAGTATCAGACATAAAAAGAAACGTGTGTTTGAGTGCTTGGTAAACCATTCTTGAACAGATGCCTTCTCAGCCTTCTGTTACAAGGTCCACATACTGGGCAGAGTAAAAAAGCTCACTCTATTCCTATAGTTTTGGTTTTATTAACAAATTAACAGTAACACAATATAATGTTTAACACAAGCTTTCTCCCCAACTTTGTCTGCTTTTAGGGTGCCTCCCATAGCACTGCTCAGCTCAGACCCTAGATCTGTTCTCTAGAGAGCCACTTCCCTCATATCATAATACCTAGCTCTTATAGCACATTTCTTCAGCAGATCTCAAACTGCTTTACAAAATAGGGCAGTATCATTATTTGCATTTTGACAGATGGGGAAGCTGAAGCACAGAGAAGTGAAGTGACATGTCCATGCTCACTCGCAGACAAATGACAGAGCCAAGGCTAGAAACCAGACCTTCCGACTCTAAGGCCAGTTCTCGCTGCGGTATGCCACACTAGAGTAATAAGCCATTTGCTTTAGTGAGTCAGTAGAAGCTGCTTAACCTTTACCCAGCAGGTTCAACCCCTGTTAACAGGACCGGGTGTTTCAAAGAAACATTACTAGGCTGTTACCTAGTTCTTATAAACTAAGAATCTACCTGACCCTTCTTTCAAAAGTTTCACTAAACCTAATTTGAAATTCGATGTCCCTATTTTTCACCTTCTCACACCTTCTGGTGCTGGTTGGGCCTGGATGCAGAAGTGCTGAAAGAGCATGAAGACAATTGTTCCCCGGGAACTTCTGTGCTGTGTAGAACTGGATGAATTTTATTTTTATTTTTTTTAGACAAAGAGTTTATTTGCCAAAAAATGAAGTTTTGGGTCCACAAACTATTCATGAATTTGCCAAATAGTTTCAGCCAATTTTTTTGGTTAGGTACTATTTACAAAACTGAGGAGGGGGTGGTGTCTTCCTTATGTAATAGCTCAGTGATTAGTGTGCTCACCCATGTTCAGCTAGCCATGCTGCCTAAGCCAGGGTAGGGACTTGAATGTGTCCAACTGAAAGTCCATGATAAATGCTCAGACTAATAATTCTTCTGCTTCTCTCAGGCTCCCCCAAAGTCCTCTGCTTCCTGGTCCCTGCAGAGCTTCTCTTATCTTGGTTCCTCCTTAATAAGATTGTCCTACTGCCTCCCTTCCCCCAAGATTCTGGCAGGGATTTAGGGTCTACAAGGAGCAGGAAGATCCATCTCAAGCATCCCCTATAGGAGCTTACCCTGCTCCCTATGAGTTTCTTCTGTTCCCTGATCCCCTTCCAGAATGCCAGCCTCAGGACTGTCTTCCTGGATGCTGCCCCGCGTTCCAGGAGCTCACCAGAGGCATTAGTTCTACTCCCATGGCTCAGCTCTCCGACCACAGCCAGCCCAAATTGCTGGTCCCTCCCCTGTGGTCTCTCTCCCCAGACTGAATTCCCAGCTCCATTTAAGCAGTTCTTCCTGATTCTCTGCAGCGAGAATAACTAATGATCAGTAAGCTCCCATATCACCATTAGCTTGGGGCAAGGGCTGAGCCTGGCTTGCCTTAAAGGGCCAGCCAGCCTGTGACAGAGAGACTGAAGGATCCAGTTCTGGTCTATATCAGTGGTTTTCAAGCTCTGGTCTGCAGGGCTTTTGCTGGTGGCCCAGAGAGAGATGGGTGGTCACATGGTGCTGGCTCTCCCTCATTCTTTTCGGTTTCTACATTGCATTAAAAGACAGGAAAAAATACATTCAATTCTTTCCAATGTAAACTCTCATTGAATTGTCACAGGGATGCTGCGCAATAATGAATGAAAAGGAGGTGCCCTTGCAGTTGCAAAAGCGACAGGAGATGGATCCACACAACTGTGAATGAGTAGGGAGGTACCCAGGAGACAACCTTCCTCTTAGGATATTGGTCTACACTGTGAAAAAAATGGAGTCTGCCAGTCTACTTGTCTACTGGATTCCACAGGTTACAGCCCAGCAAATAATGTACCAGGGGATCTTGCTTTTGTGTTATTTTCACTAGCTCTAAAAACGATGGGCCTGATTCACCATTGTCCTGCACCTTGTGTAGTCATTGATGCTAATGCAGAGGGAGTGTGCAATGCTGCCATTCTGATCTGCTGGCATTTTATGTCTGCTTTGCACTGGTGTAAATGGGGTTGCAGGTGTGCAGTGAATCAGGTCTGATGGCTTTCCATCTGGTTGTGTGGTGCCTCTATATGAATGAATGGTCATTTTTCTTTTCTCTTAAAAACCTTTGGGTGTGTTTATTGTTCATGAAATTGAGGGATTATTAATGCTGGCTTGAACAAGCAGATGCCCAGAGTGTTTCCTGGTTCTGATATATAACACCCCGCATCTTCCAGTCATGGTCCTATCATGAACAGAGGTTGCATTGTCACTCATACTGAAATGCATACAGACATGAACATATGGGGACTAGGGAGAGAAGCACGATATTTATGTTTACTTTACTAATGTTACACAGCTGTTCTAAAGCACTTTTTAGCCAAAGATATCCAAGCACTTTTCAAACATTGCTTAAGCCTCAAAACCTCCAATGTGAGGTAGGAAAATGTTGTTATTCCCTTTTTACATATGGGGAAGCTAAGGCGTAGACTAGAGCATTTACGTGACTTGCCCAACTTACAGCCACCACGCTGGGAAATAAACCTCAAAATCTTTGTGTGGGGCAAGTTTGAATCCAGGTCTTCCAGGGTAAAAGGCTAGTGCCAGAACCCATTGCACCGGTTAATTTTCAGATGATCCCACTTCTAGCCCTAGCCATATCAGCCATGTGTCATACAAAACACTACAAAGTGGAATCTTGCAATTCTGACTTCATCTCAGCGAGAAACAATTCCTAATGAAGTTTTATCAGATTTTAATGTTTTCAGAAAGCTCCTCAAAGCAAAATAATTCCCCAAAGGGAAAAAAAAATTATAGAGTCGGTTTGAATACTCTAGTATTGTTTATCTGCTTGGTACTTGAATAGTGATTTTTTTTTTCAGGTCTTGCATTTGATTAGTCCTGTTCACTCTCATCTTTTTCTGTTCTCTCTCTGAAAAGAGACACGGGGTAAATACAAGTGTTAAGAAAATTAACTGAGGGGAATAATAGCATACAGTATCTGTTTTAATACTGTGTTTATGAGACATGATGTATTTAGGCTACTACCTGGATGTTGTCTGCTGTGTCTCACATTCAAGCAACCTTTCACAATTCAACTTTGCAGGTGCCTAGAAAATGCAGTTTCTGCTCCTTCCGAGAAGCACAATAGATGCTGCGCCCTGGCTGGCTAAATTGGTAACTGCCCAGTTCAGTCCATAGCCCTGAGGGGTATTACAAAGACAATTTCTGAAACCTTCTTTCCTTTCTAGGTGACGTAATTTGAAATGAGATCCAGTTCTGGGTTAAGGCTCATAGTTTGGAGAACTAATTTGAAAACATGTAATATACAACTTGACTTCCACATTCTCTTCCAGGATAAACATAAGACATTTAAACCGGAGTTTAAATTAATCTACAATAGACCAGTGGTTCCCAGATTTCTTGGGCTAGTGTGCCAAATTCTGAGTTAATTTATAGCGTGGTAAATTTGGAGTAATTGCCCTGAAGTCGACAGAGTGTGTGTGCACATGCACGTATGTGTGCGCTCTCCGTTAATTTTTCTCAACCTGCAGTGGAGCCTTAGCTACTCCAAGTCACAATATCATTTGCTCTGGGATGTGGAGCACCCCAAGCTTCATGTAGGTTTACACACATGCCGCTGACCGCGAAATAGGGAGCACCATTGCACTGGAGCCAAGCACAGAGGGTAGATATTGTGGAGAGGTTCGGCCTACTATTGATCAAAAAAGGCAGAAGTACCAGCACCAGCAGGAGTAGCAGTGGTTTGGGACCAGGCACAACAAGGACTGTTTTATGTGCTTGTTTACATGACCAGTCCTGCAATTAATGTTAAACTCAACAACAGGGGAAAAAGCGCTAATAATCTATTAAAAATGTTTTCTCTCTCATTGTTTCCGTTTTCTAGAAAAAACAAGTGAGTCAGACAAAGATCCGGGTGATCTCCACTATCCTCTTCATCCTGGCAGGGTGCATTGTCTTTGTGACCATCCCTGCTGTCATTTTCAAACAGATTGAAGGATGGACAGCCTTGGAGTCCATTTACTTTGTGGTCATCACTCTGACCACGGTTGGCTTTGGCGATTTTGTAGCAGGTGAGCAATCTGAGCACTGAAATGCCACCCTTAGTCTAGTGGCACCAGGTATAATGCCTGGGCTCCTACATATTTTTCTAAGGTGCATAGCAGGCTTTTAAAAACATGTTGAATTCCTCTGAAAATGATTCTGAACGTCTTCATTGTGTCACCGTGCAACTGACAAATAACGTATAACAGTGCAGATGAATTTAAAATCCAGGTGCCTAACCGTATGAAGACTGCAGGCGCTGAGCAGTGTAAGTAAAGTGAGTATCTTCCTCTTGGAATCTCTTATTGTCCTTTATCATGCTATGAACTATGCATGAGTGACATTAATTTCCCATTGAATTCAGGACACCTGAATGGTATTAGCGCCTTTTGCATCACACTGAAAAAGCTGAATAGGCAAAGCAAGTAGATAAGGTGATGACACTGATGACACTTTCCCATTGGATGGCCCTGCTGCAGCATCTGTCAGCTGTGCAGTCCAATACCGCGGATGGCTTCCATTGCATGAGCTGCTGCTTTCTTGGAGACAGTTGGCGGGATTTTACTCTCTAACCGTGACAGTAATTGTGACACGGCAGCCGTCCCATTAAGGAAAACTAACATTGGAAGTGAAATGGGACTAATGGGATTTGATTTTTATGCATTTAAATGGTATGTGGATACTGTATGTTGTCTGGTATGAGCGCAGTCTTAAACAGGTACCATAAATATTCATCCCAGTGAGTTTCCAACAAAGGGGCTGTCCTGGGATTGGTGGTCACAGAAGCTTTGCAGAGGAAAAGGTAGTTAGAAACTGAGAGGCATCTGCACTCCCATTGGTATGTGATCTCCACTCCCATTCAAATGATATAACAATAACAATACAAATACGCTATGACAAATGCTTCGAGACGAGGATGGATCCCCGTGTAACAGAGATGTATTATGCAGTGCCCTGTTATTTCCCACTATACCAATGAAATCTGAGTGAGTTAAAACAATTCAAATTCAGCCAGTGGGTGATCACTTTGCTTGCTAAGAGTTGTACTTTTATAAACAGTCCCCTCACCCTCCCTTTCTTATTTTGGTAGGCAAGACATGAGTTATCTGTGCAGATGGGCCTGAATCAAACCCCAGATCTGAATACACCTGAACTATGGGAAAATTCAGATCCAGATCTGAATTTTTTGACTTTGGTCCATCTTTAACTATTTGAATGTGAAGAATAATGGATGGAAGAATCCACTGATGGTTGGGTTTTTGTGGTATCACAAGAAGGTAACCAAAGAAATTTGGGAGCTTCACAATATTTTTCCTGGGTCTGTGGAACTTTCCCTTCCCCACTGGTTTTTAAAAGAAATTTAATTCTAAAATATTAGATCTTTAAATCTAAAAAAAATAAAATAAAAAAATTGTCTGACATCTAAGATGGCCAGAAGAATAAAATCCAGAATCATTCAGCAGCCTACAACTGGTGTTTTACTAGAGCCAAATGCACTGTAATCCAAAAAGCCTCAAAGATGATCTAATGATAAGAGAATAGGAGCTGGAAGCAGAGTTGGGGTTTATTTCTGGTTCTGCCACAGATTTCCTGTGAGACCATGGGGAAGACTCTTTAATCGTTCCCTGACTCAGTTTTCTCATCTGTAAAATGGGGATAAAGATACACTCATATGAGGTAAAGTAACAACAAGGGAACTGTGTACTGATTTATGCCATTGGAGAATTTGGCCCAGTGTCTCTGTAAACTGGAAAGAGTGTTTGCTGTTGCTTAACCCAGTGGAAAATTTTAATAGGCTGGGAAAAGTGATGCCATCAGTGGCCTGGCTATTCAATGTGATAGACGACTGCAATCCACTTTACAGAAAGCTTCCACTGGGACATGGGTCATCAGAATGGCCTCCTTGTACTATAGCAATGACAGTCCCCACCTCCCCCTGTTTCACATGGTTGAGAACTAGAAGGGCAAAATGATTCATAGTGTGTATGAAGAGAGATTAGCATAAAAACAATATTTGGGTCCCTGCCAGCACTTGAATGCCTGGGCTTTCAAGGGAGTGTTCAATCATTGTAAATACACTCATTCTTAGGCTGAGTAAAACTCATTTTAAGGGTTCATTAGAATGTATCAGATTGCAAACAGCCTGTGAAATCTCAGGGGAAAATGGGTTGTTAGTGAGGAAAAATCCTGTGTTCTGTCTATGGCCATAAACATATAAATGTGTAACACTGGAGTGCATCTTCCTTAAATAAATTGAAATATGCTAATTATTGGTCAAAATGTAAAACAGGAAAATTAGATTCTGTATCTGAATTGGAACTGTTTAAGGTAAAACAGAAGATATAACACGTGAAGAGCCCAAATCCAGATTGTGGATCTAGATGGCCCTGCATAGTCTCTTATTCCTGCCGATCCCTTTTTCTAGACTGGACCAGATCAAATCCCCAGACCCAAATAGGTCCTATCTTTATGGAAGTTTGGATCCTGATTCAAATATAATATTTCAGGTTGGGCTCATGTGTAGAATTTAGTGAAATGTGCTTCAGAGTAAACAGTTACAATTATTTTCCATAATGTGTAATTTGTAGGGGGTGTTTTTGCTGGTTTGTCACTGTTTTAAATATAGTGCATGATGTATCAGAAAATGATATTCTCTACTTGTATTAGGCTTAGTCTTTGTAAAGTTGTTTGTGCCCCTAAAGAAACATTAAAACTGGGGATCCAATACCTTCCTTGAAAATATTATTTACTGTAAAGAAAAAAATTATGGACTATTCTGACCAGCCACACAAAAGCAAAGTATTAGACCATTTTGGGGGTCTCAGTTTAAGAAGGGACTTGGGGATTCCTTAAATCAGATATACCTGTAATCATCTGATAGGACTGAAGGAAGCTGTTAATGAGAACCAGGAAATACTTTCATGAGTTTCCCTGAATTGGAGAAGGTCTCGTGTTAAATATTTTTGCCATCTCATGGTTCCTACGCACGAACAGAACCATGTGTGCTTATTTCAGGGGGAAACGCTGATATCCATTATCGGGAGTGGTACAAGCCTTTAGTCTGGTTTTGGATCCTGGTCGGCCTGGCCTACTTTGCTGCTGTCCTGAGTATGATAGGAGACTGGCTAAGAGTTCTGTCCAAGAAGACAAAAGAAGAGGTATGACTGCAATTGATCAATAATTTGTCATTTTCTAAGAGAACTTTAAATGTCAGAACTTGCTGGTCAGGGAGGGATGGTCCCTTATTTGAACCAATGCTAAACAATCCCTTTTATTTACCCTTTTGGCTGCTTCTTTTCAAATCTCTTCCTTTTTTGTATTCTATTGTGTGAGTGTGACTAAATAGCTCCAATATCTTGATCCCTTAATGAGGGAGGGAGAATAAAAGGAATTGACTGAATCAGACCCTATGTCATTAGCATTATAGCACTATAGAGATCACATGACATTAGGACATTACTATCATTATGGAAAAAGAGAAGAGAGCCTATAGCATAAAATTAGAAATTGGCCACAAACTCAGGATCCAGCATTTAATTTCCTTTCACTCTCAAAAGACTGGGGATTCACATCTTTTTTTAGGCCTGGAGAAACCATTATGGTCATCTAATCTGGCCTCCTTTGTAACACAGGCAACATACTATTTCACCCAGGAATTCCTGCATGAAACTCAAAACTTCTATCAGAGGTATTGCATATATTTTATGTTTGACCCCAGTGTTTGGCACAGTCCATTATAAAGCAAGAGTCAAACTTTAATCTGGGGTGGATTTTGAAATCCCCCCTTACCACATCCCAAATTCAGGGATAGTGGTTCAGAGTCAGGGTTTGGGTTCAGGCCTGTCTCTACTAAAAACAAAGTAGAAATGTCAGTGGAAAGATACTGTAAAAAACAGAAGAAACTTTAGCCACTTGTGGTGAGAGCAGTGGGTGTCCTAGTACCACCTGCCCTTGGTTAATTTCAGGCAAAACATTGTTCTCTACAATTCGTGGGGAAGGGCAGACAATATACTAGTGACTCACTAATAATCAGTGTGGGAAGTGAGGGTAGCTGCCTTGGCTCAAACACAGAAACCTGTTGCGTAGTAGGTTAGCATAATGTGATTCATTTCATCCCCTCCTATACCCCAACAGAACCTCCTTTGGCGGGTTAGTTAGGAAATGCACAACCAAGGAGTTGTTTGCCAAATCAATACTGCTGTTTATTATCAAGAATCATTTGTGAAGTCAGCTGAGTCAATTGAGGTCAAATGTATCCCTGGTGAATCTCCAAGGACACAAAGCAAGATACATCATGGAAGAATGTGGTTTGTGTTGGTGGGCTGATCAGATGCTATATCAGCCTTAATCTATTCTACTCTTTTCAAATTGGACCTTAGGAAAGGCCTGGATGGGCTGCAACATGAGTTATTTATTCATTTCTCTCTCTTTTTTTCTGTATCAGAAGAAATATTTATACAATACAGTAGCTACATGAGCTCCCTGTTCCTAAATCATTGTTCTGCATTCATGTGCCTGGAGCTAGAAACATAACATAACAATAAATCACTTAGGGACATTTGAATGGAACTATATGTCTCCTTGAAACACCCACAAGGAATTTCCTAAGTGTTTTCAATCCTCGTGCTTTGGGGAACAAACTGATCAGCAGCTGGCATTTGGAAGAAATTTCCACACTTTGGTATATAGTATTTGGATAATTCAAGTGAATTATGGAGATTTTTACACTTCCCATTAAAGACTGAAGCATTTGGTAATTTTCTGAGACAGGGTACCAGACTAGATGGACCATAAGTCTCTTCCAGTATATACATAATTTAATAAGAATATAGAAGTTATGTAAATTAATCACTGCATGGGTCAATACAGAACCTTCAACGGGATTGCACGAGTGTAATCACAATTTGAGAAATAGATCTGTACATAATTATGTTAATAACTTCTCAGTTATTAAAGCCCTCAAAGTCTCATATGGAAAAGTACTTGGTTGCTGGTTGTCCTCTGAGCTGCCCATCTACCTGATGAGGGCACAGAAGTTATCAATCATTTGTTATTTCCCTAATTAAGGAAGGGTTGGTAAGAGTGTGAGAGTGTCCTTCTAACTTGCAAGCTAGATATGATATGTTCACTGACGGCAGCCAGTGTAAGAAGATAAACAACTCACCTGTGTGGGGCACAATTCGTTAGCCAGTCTAGATGCAGTATGATTAAAGCTGAGTTTGATGCTACCCCTGCCAAATTTTGGGGACGTTTAGGGCAGGTCCAGATCTGGGCTTTTTTAGCTCAGAGCAATTGCTAATTCTATGACATACAATAAAAATGTGTGTTGTTAGTTTACAGTGACAATGTCCCTCTTTCCTTAGCATGTTTTTTGTTTCTTTGTTTTCTGGAAAGGTTGGTGAAATAAAAGCCCACGCGGCTGAATGGAAAGCCAACGTGACTGCTGAGTTCAGGGAAACCCGGAGGCGGCTCAGCGTGGAGATCCATGACAAGCTTCAGAGGGCAGCCACTATTCGGAGCATGGAACGAAGGCGCCTCGGGCTGGACCAGAGGGCCCACTCTCTGGATATGCTCTCTCCAGAGAAACGCTCTGTCTTCGCTGCCTTGGAGACGGGACGTTTCAAGGCCTCATCTCAGGAAAGCATCAACAACAGACCTAACAACCTGCGCCTTAAAGGGACAGAACAGCTCAACAAGCATGGGCAGGGGGCATCTGAGGACAACATCATCAACAAGTTTGGTTCCTCGTCCAAGCCTCCCAAAAGGAAAAACAAAGACCTAAAAAAGAGCATACCCGAGGATGTGCGGAAAATTTATGAGACCTTCCGACACTACTCCTTGGATGAAGAGAAGAAGGAAGAGGAAACTGAGAAGATGTGTAACTCAGAGAACTCTTCTAGCACAGCTATCCTGACCAACTGTATTCAGCAGCACTTGGACCTGGAAAATGGAAACATCCCCACCGAAACCAAAGAAAGGGAACACGAAAACAAAGCATTACTTGAAGACAGAAATTAAATGTAAACAATGCTTGACTTTAATTAACTTATGTTAGTGTTTTTATATACATATATATACATTGAGACACGTGCCTTATACAGACTCCTTATTCAGTCTGAATTACATAGCATTGAAGAATATTTCACTGTGCCATAATGACTGAAGCTTGCTCTGCCAAAATGAATCAGAAACACAGCACTGGAGAATGGCAACAGAAAGCAACACATGGGGAACTTCAGCCTGTGTAAGATTACAGTGGCAAAATGCAAAGGGAGAAACTTACCATGGCAATACAACTGGAGTACTACCACCATGGTATAATGTTTGACAAAGGGCAGATATGTTAAAAGAGCCTGTGGGAGGGGAGGAAAAGGTGATAATTGTGTATCTTTTAAATGGACACAGCTTCACTAAGCTTCCCGCTGGCAATTGAAAAGAGGAGAAATGATTGGGGTGAACTAGCAACTTTCCATTAAGGCTGAGTTAACGTTTTGGCACGTGATCTAAGCGAGATTGTTTTTTCATTTTAAAAATCAGATGCATTATCTTTCTAAACTCCAAAAGAATGTCCCGGGGTGTGGAATAGTTGGACACTGGTTGTGAAATCAAGGCAGACATATTAAAGGATGTGATTACTTTTTTCATTTAAAAAAAAATACAAAAATACGGAAAAAAAAGAATTTTTTTCTCTCTTAGAAGAAGTATCTGATATAAACTTAGAAACATTGAAGAAAAGGCAAGTTCAAACACTACATGGTTTAAAAGAGGGGAAAAAGATATATTCAATGTTTTGCTTGGCACATCAAATAGTGGGCCAATTTTTAAAAAAAAATTCTTGCTCATATTTTATATCACTGAAGGAAGTTCAGTTTTAATGCTGTAATACTACAAAGACAGAAAGAAAGCTATAGCCTTTGCATGATGTCAGCAATCTGCTGTTCTCTGTAGCTGACTTGGAATTGTAAAGACTAGACATGAGCATTTACAATACTAAAATGACGGCCAGAGCAACCTTAGAATCTCAGGGCTGTATGTCCCTTTCAGTGAGTTAGGGTTTAGACAGAAGTTGGTCATACTCTTCAAAAAAAAAAAAAACCCAACAAAAAACAAACAAACAAACAAACAAAAAAAGTAAAAAAAATAGTTAAAAAGGAAAAAAAAACAACAAAAAAGATGATAAAATACAATGGAAATATTTTAAGTGCTTCTAGCTTTAAGTGCCATTAACAGCATCTTATTTTGTAACTTTTTAAATAAGTATTTTGAATAATTTATTTGATTTCTTTCTCTATGTTTTTTTCTTTGATAGTCGCTCTCTTTAAGTCCCTTTTCTCAATAGATTCTGAACACAAACTCTGTGTGTTTTGAGACAAACTATGAAATACAATCAAAATGTGAGAGTTTTGTATCTGTTGCTGTGACTGGACATGTGAATATAGGAAGCACAAATGTCTCCAGAGTGCAAAGTGAATGTTAAGAGAAAAGACTGTGACATAATTAATGGGAATTGCAAACAACACGAAGGCCTGGTGCACTCAGTCTGTATGTGATGCACTGCTTGCTATTACAAACAAGAGATTTTGCATGCTAAAAATAAGACATACATTTTGCACGACTTATCCCCTCTTCACCATCACAAAATCCTCAATTTGCCCATCATGCAAAGTGCTCCAATTCTAACAGCATTCCTTGTAGGTTTGCTGCCAAAGTAAATATGGAGACAGGCTCTAGACACATTTTGAGTCTTGCTGGCTATTCATACATCCAAGCACTTCCCAGTTATGCAGGCACAGCATTTCATAAACGAGTGCCCATAACTGCCTGCACAAAAATGCAGACATAATTTTTGTGTGCATTTTCTGATGTATCACATGCAAACATTTGACTGGTCATTTGCATACACAGTTACCACTGTGAATACGTGCATGGTAATTGCAAGTGAAAATTATTAGTGTGCATATTCGCATATGCAATTACTTCTGCACTATTTGCAACTTGGGGCTGAAAGTCACTGCTGCAGGATGCGAAAGGAATTCTGAGTTTGTCCATTCCTTATAGATTCACATCACTTGAAAAATTGTATTATAACTTAATTTGGTTATGAAAACCAACTGTCCTAAAATTAAGGATGAAAAATCACTGGCTGAGAAATTTCAGTCATTTGGGACTGGTTTAACCCAAGAAGATCAATTAAAAGTTGGATTTTACTTAGCCCCTGACCCCCGATGAATGTGTTAAGATACAGGGCTGGATTCTGGCTTTTGCACCCAGTGACGTGTGGAGAAGGTGTGTAGCCAGATGCCAAAGGAAGTATTGTGGTTGGTTCAGCTGGAATTTCTCCTAGAGGCTCCATGGTGCGCGTTTCAGAGCAGCAGCTTTGCCACCCTTTGAATGGGTGCAGTGTGCACTTGCTTCTCTGACAGGTGAGTGCAGAGGGGATAGGGTCATGGCCATGTTCAAATCCCAGTACTCCTCCCTACAGGGAAGAGGGTCTTTCCAAGGAAAGGAAGTGCTTTTATCCTCCCTCTACTCTTGTGGACACATGCCAGAGCTGAACCGAATGTGGGCCACATTCAGGATTCTGACATTCACAATGTTTCTTGCAAACAAATCCCTTGTTATCTCAATTTGAAATAGGTTTAGCATATTGTGTTCACTGTATAGGCCCCAAATGGATGAATCATACAGGACTGTGTATCTGGACTTGCTAAGGTTTTATGTTTTTCAGATCTGGGGTTTTATGGCATTAGGAATTAGCTACAAATTTTCAGATTTGGGTTTGGATTCCAGACAAGGTTAAGGGACGTTCAGATCTGGGATTTGGGTCCGTCTCTAGTTAAAGTGCTGTCTGGAAACACTATATTGCACTTTATTTGTTTGCTTTGTTGGAACAGGGTACACAGAAGGAGCTAATGTGATTCCAAAAGCATAGAGTACAGATGTAGCAATTCGTCTTGCTTAGGAAGTGTAAAAAGACAACAACATACCCAGTCTGATCTCTTTTAATGGGGTTGGCTCCCCTACACTACACAGTATGAACTGTAGAAAAGCTCCCTCAAAGATAACAGCATAGCTTCCCAGCGAATAAGAAATAAGAGTTAGTCCTACAAGGTGCATTTACTCCAAGCGGGGTCAGATCAGCCATTCTTTCTAATATTGTCCTCATCTTTCCCATGTGGTGAGGCAAGCCGAGAGATTGGGGAAAGTCCTGGAAAGTACATCAGCATAAACGCTTTAATTTAATGGAGGCAGTGTTTGTTGGCCAAATTCAGAGCTGGTGTAAGCAGGTGCAGCTCTATTGAGAGAGAAGACTGGGTGATCTAAAATCTCTCCGATTCCACGATCCTTTGCGTTTACTGTTCAGATTCAAACAGCGTCCCCATCTCTCCTTAGTTGTTGCTTAGCCAAGCAATACATAATTCCTCAGCTGACATTTCATTAGGGACTGTCTTCAGCATCTAGTGGTCTTGATTGTTTTTGATCCAGGAACAAAAGATGATGCAAGCTAAACTCCCAGTGAGATACTGAGCAGAACGTTGGTTGACCTTTCACAAGAAAGACATCATCTCAAAAAGTAGAGCTCTCCATTCCCCGCCCCCAAATTTGTGAAACTTGCTGAGAAAGCTGTCAGTCCTGTCTATTAATAGGGATCCTCTCATCTGATTGCTTTCATAGTCAAGTATTGCATATTAAACAGTTTAACATACATTATTTGGATGATGCTATAGAAAGGGTGGCAGTGAGTGCACAGGAAGCCAGAAGGAAATTTCTAATTAGCTGATCTGATGCCATAAAGTCCTAATTCACCTCTTCCTTTTTAAAGCACATCCCTTCATGTCAGCTGTATGCAGCAGTTTGGAAAACCATCTCAGTTGAAGCCTTGACTAGAAGCATGACTAAAATCTCTGTCGTCTTGTTTTTATAACTACATAAAGGCTTTTAATGTCATTTCCAGTGGAGTTGTTGCACTATTATTGAATGTTTTAGTGAGATATGGGCTGAATCAAAACCCATACCTTCAGGTTGCTGGTTCCCAGAGACTCTCCCAGGATTAGAAGAGCAAAGGTGTGACTTAAATCCACTTTGCTCCTTGCTGTTACGCTGAGCACACCATGGCTAGATGTGAGACTCTGGCCTTAAACTACTAAGGTAATTGATTTTTTTTAGCCACAGCCCCCAAATCCAGGAAGTAAAACCACCTGCTTGTTTTCCTACAGATTCTAGCTCACTCTGCTCCACTTTAAATTCACTCTAATGTTTCCCTCTGGAGATCATGCTGAGCTACCAATTAGTAGCCCAGTTAGTACCCAGTTAGTATATACTGGGTTGCCAGGTGGCTCCATTCCATTTCATCCCTGGCTGTTTTGAGAAAGGGTTTTACCTTCATCCATGTGAAATTCTCTGTGGGGTTAATTCACTGTTTCATAGATTATATCAGTTATTAGAAATAAGAACTATTAATAAATGGTCACAATGATTTACATTCAATTAATCCCATCTTGGGTGTTGGGATGACATTATAAATCACCTGAACTTTTGCTGTCTGGATGTTTGATGTCTCCAGAAACTCTTGGTGGAGTTCTGTTCTTGTTAAATCAGTGCAGTCCATTGCTTGTCTCTGTGTTTTATAGGAGTATTGCTAATTCAGGAGGAGTCTTAATTATGTCCATTTCTTACCCAACACCCTCAATAAAATGTGGGCTGGAACTAGAGCTGGAGTTTTCTGAGAGCAGCAGGGTCCTCCCTAAACCAATGGATGTAAAGGAAATGAAAGGTAGGGCTGTGTATTTGGGTCATGACAAACCCTGAGAAACTTGCATTTCTCTGAATTTGTATTTCTGTAGACATTATTTATGGGCTCTTTTGCTTCCAGGGCTCATATATAGTGCCAAAATAACATGAGATCTGATTCCCATGCTTTTTCCACCATCCAGGAAGAAAAATATCATGTAAAGACCAGAGTTTGTGTTATTTCTTATATTATCGTGGAGAAACAATAGAAGTGGACAAATAAATAACTTACAAGGTGCCTCAGCGGTGTGCTTTCCTGGAAAGTGCATACCAAGATGTCACTTGGAGATTGGATAATTCCCAGGATTTTGACGGAGTCACAAGAAGTCTGTTGTGGCTTTGGACCTGCTATTTTTAACCCAGCTGTAAAAATTGCCATGTACACTTAATGGTATGGCATAATATCAGTAATAAATACAGCTCTGTAAATGGGTCCTGAGGCAATAAAACACCCAGAGCAAAAAGGAAACACAAACACAAATCAACACAACTACCTGCAACTCAAATATATTCCCCTAGTCCAGAGCATGCAAATACTTGACTGGAATAAGCAGGGAAAAGAACTTAGACTCAGATCCTCAAAGGTATTTAGGCACCTAACTCCCATTGATTTTGATTGGAATTAGGCACCTTCTGGGCCTTAGTGTCTTTCCACTCTGTTTTTCTCATTGCCATCTCTTTCTTTTTCACTGATGTGATGCAACTGCATAATCATGCTGGCAAATGTTATATTGAAATCAGGTACTATCAAGGTGCAAGTGTAAATGCTTAAAGGAGTAGAGACATGCTATGACTGAGCTGGATTATGCTCTATTGAATAAGTCACATTAATCACAGATCCCATTCACACTGCTTATGAGCGCTCGGGAACAACATGCATTTTTAATGGTTATAAATACAACACTGTGCTCACAAACTTCGTACTGGAACATCCATGCAGTCATTGCATAAAAATTGAATAGTGATGTCCCTCACCCTATGTAGTTTCAGTTTAAATCTCTGTACTATCACGTCAGCATGCAGGTCACATAACGGCCTAGTGTTCCCAGTATGAAATATAGATGCTTTTTATTTAGCAGGAAAGGGACATCATTCTAGCAGATGCCTATCTAGACAACTGGGATTTGGCTTTCCACTTGGATGTCCTGAAGGGTAAATCACTAACAGGTGTCTATCCATTATTGGGTGTGTGAGAGAGAATTTATTTTTGTATCTCTCTATTCTGCCCACACATATTCTCTCCTCATAAGAACTGTGTGCTTGAAGAGAAAAGCTTAATGGTGCCTCACATGATATGCAAACCAAACATACCAGCCTTTAGTCTATCCCTTAGCTATTGCACAGATCCCACAGTGATGAAGGAGATTATCAGATGTATTTACAAATGGGCAGGATTTGCTTCTGGAGTGGAACAGCCTCCCAGTTTGGGTGAGTTCAGCTCCAGTGTCCCAGTGTGTACCCATGTGATAGACATGGGCTCAAATCGCAAAGTTAAGATTCAGATGTTGGTTTGGACTGAGCTTTGCCAACATTCTAAAGGAATGTCAGTCTGATGTTCTGGATCGGTGCACTGAACTGAAAAGATCTGATCTGGAGTTCTGAGATCTGGATTTGATAGGGACTTCCTTAGATTTGCAGGGGTAGCTGCATGTGGGATTTGGATCCAACATGTCTGTTTCTGGTCAATTTCAAATTATAGTTAATAATTAATAATTAAATACACTCGCAGAGATGTTCTACCTGTTTTCTTTTTCTTTCTCTTTCTGTAAGATTTCATGGTGCTTAGAAAGGCATTTTCAGAAAAGGGAGGAGTTCATAAATGTCATTAGCTGGTGTACCAAGCGGAATGTGCTTGTACCTCTCAATGAGTTTTGCTGCTATTGTTTTCATTTTATGATGTAATGTTTTTCAATGATGGGGAAAAAATTGCAACAAAGACCTTCTGGAGGATACAAAGACTTTTTCTGTTGTTCTTTCTTTCTCACTTGTTCTAACTCCCAGCAAAGGCAGAAGCACTGAGATTAGGGCACTAGTCTTCCATTTGCATACAGCTTTGGAAAACAATGTGTAACTGAAATTATCAGCATCACCTGCTTTGTAATTTCATGTTTACCCCAGTCACATTTCCTCTTTGTTTAGCAGAGTATACTGTTCTCTCTTCTGCGTCTCTAATGCAGGTAGCAGAGGTGATGGGAGGGATGGCACAAACCTCCTCTCATCATGGAAACACATAGGTCAGTGCTTTGTAGGGGAACCCCTAACATAACAAGATTATGGATGGTTCTACATGTGACATGGACAGGAGCAATCAACGGGCAAAGGTGCTAAAGCAGTGCTTGATTTGTGCCAGAGTTTCCCAGGGCTAAGCTCCAGCACTGGTAGGCTTGGCAGTTCATAGCCATGGCACTTCTGGGCTTGCCACATCAGTTATGAAAGTAAAAAATTGCTTGAGCCCTGGCACCTTTTTCATTACAAATTAAGCACTGACCCAAAGGTCATAAATTCTAAGGGACTCAGTGATGTGCTTTCCAGGAAAGTGCATCCAGGATATCACTCCGGGACTGGCTAATTCCCAGAATTTTGGGAGAGTCACTAGAGGTCTGTTGTATTAGTTTAGATTAATTAAATGGGCCAAAGGTGTTAACATAACCCAGTCACTATCCAACATTAAACAGTGTTAAATGAGGTCTGGGATTTGATATGCAGAGATCTCCGCTTGCTTAATATCAGGGCAAATACACTACAAAATTCAGACCAAAGGTTAGAATTTTATTAATTGAAATGCACAAAAAAGGAAAAGAATCAAAACAAGATAAAGAACATTGAAAGTGAAATCAATTGTTTGTGAAGAACAAAGTCAAACCCTATCGAAGTCCTTTTTGGAGACAGTGAATAAGGGGTAAAGTCTCTTATTCAGTTGAGCAGTCCTACTTGGCATGGGAGAAAGGGTTAGTTCCATTGTTCAATTCTGAATTGAAAGTGACAGTCACTTTCCTGCCTTAAACAAAACAGACAGATGCTAAAAGAAGAGAAAAGAGAGGTTAGTAAATGTGGGGTAAATACTGCTTTTGTTGATGTTTCGGGGATACAGGGTGGCTGGTCAGTCAGGGATGGATGCTTTGGGCTGGCAGATTGGCCACAATAGCTGTTGCTTTGGACCCTGCTCACTTCCCTGGTCAGGGATATCATCTGGTCAGGTCCCTCTCCTTCTCTGATCCTTCTCAGCTGAGCAGAGCTGGATGGGCTGTCTCAACTCACCATGCTGGTGCCATGCAGTATGGCTGATTTCAGGATCAGGTAAAAAACTTAGAGAAAAGAGAGAGACAGGATAGGAGGAAGATAGGGGGAAGAAAGGCACAGACAAGGGAGAGGAAAGGCAGAGCAGGATCTCACATGTCAGGATGGAATCCTTGCTGATGCAGTGAAGATGGTCAAGCGTCTCCATTCAAAGCCTGATATCATGGCAACTATTGTTGCGCCCCAGCTGCGGTGATGGTAAAACTTCTTGTGTTCTCCTGCAAAATCTCTTTTTAAGGACCACAAACAGGCGATGAGTGGAGTAGTCCGTCCTCTCATTATTTTGTTCACCAAATAGGCCCAATTTCTGGCACACCAATTTTTGGTTCTTTGATTTCTGATCTTCTGCTTCTCTTGTTTACCAGTCATAATCTTAAGAGAGTCCTTGAGTAGTAGGCCCTTTTTGTTTAAATTAGTTCAGTCTTTCTGTCTCCTTCTCACATCTTTTCTTAACCAGTTTTATAAAACAGACCAGTGTGATTATTCATTAATCTTTACCCTCTTTTCCCCAGCTGAGCTTACAATTAAGGTGAATTTGTAGGCTCAATTATCACAACAGGTCACTCCGGCTGACAGGAGGTAAAGTTGCTCGCCCCTGGCAGGCAGAGTGAAGGTCAGCACTTGCAGTGAATCCTGATTTGCTTCTTTGCCTCCTGCTGGGTGTTCCCTCATTTTCTGCAGTCTGCCTTCTAGCTGTGACCTGTTTTCCCCTGCTGCTGTATTCAGCCTCCTTTATGCTAGGAAGCAGTAGCAGAGGCCAATAGTTCTTGGCATGTGGTTATGCCCCTTTTATGCAGGCAAGATGTGTGAGGCATTTCCTGGCATTCACAGGGGATGGGGATCTGGGAAGAGGGGGTGGAGTAATTTTTCCTGGAAAATGGAGAAACCAAGAACACTGAGGCACCTCTATCCCCCTTCAGGACCTCAGTGCAGGGTGCTCACAAAGCAATGCTCTCTAAAGCAGGATTGGCTCAGCATGTTTGATGCTTTTCATAATGTCTGCTGTCGCTGAAGCAAATCATTACAATCTGGCAAACATATGAAAGTTCCATTTAAAAAAAATGAATAATAGAACCGGGATATTAAAATGGAGCACAGCATGAAGGAGGAGCCCACCCAGACTTCACAGCACATTGCCTGGTCAGGTAGGTGCAAAAAAAGAACAAATATTTCCTCAGATTTCACTTAGTTTCCACAGAGAATTCTGTAGCTTTCCCCCCTACCATATGGGTCCCTGTACCCTGCGAGTCTTACTTCCCTGTCCTGTTGGTACCCTAGAGAGTCCTGATATTCTCTTGCTTCCTCGGTGTTGTCCTTTCCTTTGGTGATATCCCCATTGGCTGCTGGGTGGCCTCAAGGAAGAATGAATAAAGGACACTGGGGTTTTGTTGAGTTCCAGGATACCTGGAGACCAAATCCTTGTCTGGTGTAAATCTCTGTAGCTCCATTTACTTCACTGGCATTATACCAGCTGAGGATCTGATCTGTCATATCTATGCTATTAACTGGGGGCTGGACTAGATGACCTCTTGAGGTCCCTTCCAACCCTAATTGTCTATGATTCTATGAACTGGGTGGCAGTGTGCAAAACATTTTAATTGATAGGGATCTAAATCCTGCAGCCATTTTTCCCATGGGAGTTTCACAAGAATCAGAACTACAGAATTTCCCCAGAAAAAGAACAGTGTCAAATGGGCCTTTAACTATGAATTAGAACATTTCTGTATAACTTGTGGTGGGACTTGGAGTTGTTCAGTTCCAGCTGTCTGACTACAACATGAAAAGATGAGACTCCTAGGGTTGTTGCATCTACATGTGAATTTTTAAAGCCCACTGAAAAGTGACTTTAAAAAACAATTAACAACACCTCCCCCACACAAACCCAGACCATCTGCCACAAAAAACTGCGCCTCCAAATCCTCTGCAATTTGCTCAAGGAATGCCCTTTAGGACTCAGGCCTCTACCTATCAGTCATGGAACTCTGCCCTGAGGTATCTCCCTCCAGAATGGGGATTTAGGCTGCAGTTTCTCCTGCCTTTCATTGCTCTTCATTTAGTTCAGTGCCTTAAGGGTGGCGCTCTCTCACACAAGGACTATGACAAGGTTTACCAGTGACCAGCCAGCCTTTACACAGCATAGTGCTTTTATTTTTAGGACAAAAGCATTACAGAGACAACATGGTGTTTAGGGCATTGACGAAGCTCCTCCACTTCTGTCTCTTTCTGGCAAGTCTTTCAATGGTTCCCCACCTGTGCCCCAGCTCTTTGCCATATTGTTTTTGGGCAACCTCGTTTTCACTTGCCTTCAGATATCCATCTTATTGCTATTCTGCTGATGGAATTGACTTCCACCTGAAACACATGGCCAATCCATTTCCAGCGCCTTCTGGTAATGATGGTGCTCATATCTTCTTGGCTACACTGGATGAATAGATCTTGATTTGAGATAGTTCTGGGCTAAAATATACAAAGGATTTTTCTGAGACAGGTTGTATGAAATGAAGAGAGCTTGGACCTGTCATACTTTGCCATTCCCCAGCATTCTGCACCATAAAGTACTGTTGAAAGTACACAACTCTGATAAATCTTAACTTTAGTTTTGATGTTATATTTTAATTATTTCCAGGCTGTATTTAAGCTCCTAAAGGTGTTTCTCACTTCATTGATTCCAAATGTCCTGACTTGTTCCACCATCCTGGATGATGGTACTGCCCAGGTATGTGAACATTTCTATATTAGTGAGAACATAATCCTCTATCCGTACTGGTGATGGTGAGGCAATATTAAAGTCATGATATCTCTCTTATTGCGGTTGATTTTCAGTCCAATTTGCTGGCTGAATATGTTGAGTCAGGTGGTTTTCTTTTGTATCTGGTGATGGGTATGTGATAAAAGAGCAAAATCATCTGTGAAGTCCAGGTCTTCAAGGGATGAGAAAGGTAGTATCCATCTATTACCTCTTGACATGTCTTCTATTGTATGCAGCATTACCCAATCAATTGCAACGTTAAAGAGGATTGCAGACATAACACAGCCCTGCCCATATTCCTGTTTTGACTTCAAAACAGAGCTCACTGTGACCAACACTACATGTAAAGTTGAAATAGAAACTTTTGATAATGTTAATTATATGAAGAGGGATTCCATAAGCCTGCAGAATACAACATAGGGTGATCCTGTGGATGCTGTCAAAAGCCTCCTCAAAGTCTATGAAATTTATATAAAGTTGTTGCCATTTTAAGCATTGTTTGATTATATTTCGTAGAGTAAAGATCTGATCTGTGCATCCATGCCCTTTCTGAAAACCGGCTTGCTCTTTTCTAAGAACACCATCAACTGCCTCTGACATATGCTTGACTATGATCTTACACAATACCTCACATAACACAGATAAAAGTGTAATACCACACTAGTTATTACAATCACTGAGAACGCTTTTATTTAGTATCTTCACTATAATCTCTTTGGTCCACTCACCTGGCATTTTTTTCTTTCCCCAAACTGATGTAAATAGAGGCCAGGATAGATGTAAATAGATGTAATAGACATAAATAGGCCAGAATAGATGCTGCTAACTCAGGATTAACCTTGAACAATTCTGCATTCAAATTATTCCCACCAGGAGCTTTCCCATTTTTTAAAGATTTGATCTTTAAATGAATGATCTCTTCATTTGTTGGGGTATCTGTGTTGATATCCAGATCTTCTTCTGCCGCCAAATATTTGCTTCCTCTTTAGGTGGCTTCCTGTTCAGTAATTCTTTGAAAAGCTCTATCCAACACATTTCTTGTTCTTTTTCTGTTAACAATAAGTGGCCTTGTTTGTCCCTGATGAAAGCGTTTGTTGGTGTCTGCCATTTACCACTAATAAGCCGCATAATTTTGTAGATGGTTCCTTGTTCCTGTCTCTTGGTGTCTGTGCCTTGTCATGGCGTGACAGCTTGGATGCCCTAATGATTCCCAGAGTCTGTGTCAGCGGGGGCTTTTTCGTTCCTGGTAGGTTCAATCATGCCAGATTGGTCTGCAGGGGAGAGGCCAGACAAAAACAGACACCCTGGTCCTCCAGGGTGGGGGTTAGGCACAGGGCTAACAATCCTGTCATGTAAAAAACAAAATACGTTATAGGAACAGCAGCAGAGAAATCAACACACATGCTAAGGCTTATGAAAAGTCACACATCTTCTACATGGGGAATCTGGTTAGTTTCAAAGTCCTTCAAAACCTTCCAGCAGGTTTTGTTTGGTTGTTTGGTTACAACCCCATGTCATCTGTTGGGTCAAAATGAAGGATTCTCCACCATTTCAGGTTGGCCCATTCTACAACACATTCTTTCTTTGTCTCCTGAGCCTCTTGAACATGGTCTGAGTCAGTATATGCAATTCACACCCCCATGGGATGGCACTTCTCTGGAGTTGTTTACCTGTCCCAGAGTCCTCACTAATTACCCCCATTGATTTTAGTTCCTGGATGGAGCTCAGTACCACGCCCCCATGGAGCCAGCATACAATGCCTGGCTCTCAGAGATACAGATAACATTTATAAAGCTGCTACAATAGTCTCAAAAATATTGAGTCTGTTCATAAATTGTCATATCACTATGGTACTGAATTCATCTGCACACCCCACCTCCAAGTACAGTTCTATCTGCTCATTTGAGTCACAAAAATAAGTTTTAACTACTTTTTACTCCCGTTATCCCTGCAGAGACAACAAAGGTAGGAGGAAGTGAGTCAGATTCCATTCTTTCTTGTGCAACATCAAAAGATTGGATTACTAAATTTCAATCAGTTCCACCTGTGCAAATCCACTGGTTTCATGGAGGGCAGAATTTGGCTTGCCAAACTTTTATTCTAGTGATGATGTATGAGGAAGAAAGTACCTAGCTTGACTCAGAGCCCAACCTGATCTTGCAAGTGCTGGCAGTTAAAAAAAACAACAACTTGTAAACTGAGCACACTTCAAATGCAAATGAGAGACCATAAAATAGGGAGGAGCCCCGCCATGCCATTTTTATACTGTCATGTTTCAGCATGGAGGTGGGCTCTGAGATATTATCGTGGGCAAGGAGAGAATTCCTAAAATCATGATGACCCTGCTGAAATGCAGGCAGAGATCTGAAACTATCCACATGAACTACCCCTACCCTCTGGTATGAATGCAGCAGCACACTTTCAAGGAATTCAGCACATGTGCCACCGACTCATTCAGCAGCGTGTGCATTTCATTAAATGTGACTTAAAGCATTTTCTTAGACACGACATTTACAATGAGCAAAGTCTGCAGAAACAAGTAGTGTTACCAAATCAAAAGGGAAGTGCTGTCATTTACTCTTCACGTTGACATGGTATCATTAGGGGAGATGGACGCTGACTTAGAGTCAATTACATTGTTTTACTTCCCACCCCCCCCGTTTTTTGTGTATGCGTGAAGCTAAATTTGATAAACTAAATGTGTCTTGTCAAACTGAGGAAAATACTGTAGGCTGCTCTCATCAAAGCCCTTCCCCCCAAATCCCTGCTGCACAGCTGTAAAGCGGCCTTTGGTTAATGATTTATGAAATACAGTGTTCATTCACTGCTTGATGGAAAGCACTGAGCAAAGGAAAGGAAAAAGTGATTGGCTCCCTGAAATCTAGGTTTGTCTTGGCAATCAGCTGGCTTTAGGAGGGTTTTAGTCACCACTGACTGACCCTTCTCAGCATGGATTCTTTTTAACATGGTGCAATTTAACTTTTCACTGCTTAGCAGGAGGTTTAAAGAAGGCATCTATTTGTTTCTGAATATCAGAGCTTATGTTTTCTGATTTAATGGGTCTGTTTTGATTTACTAAAAGTGGTTTATTTCTCTCTCTAAATATAACTCCTTTTCTGCAAACCAATCTCTAAAAGTTGTCCACACCAGCCTTCAAATGCTAAATGAAATACTCTGACCTTACTCTGCTTATCTCTTATTTAGGGAAACTGGCATTGTCAGTTTTCAAACAATGAGCTCCCTTGGAAACAGAGAAATAAATTCAGGCTGTGCTTGGCATTTTCTCTTTTGCATCATCAATACAACCCCACTGTGCTTCCTATTTATGTTCACCTGCTTCCAATTAACACCCCTGGCAAACTGCACACCTGCAGTAGTTTTAGTCTAAGTTCTCTGTGCTGTAACTTTCAGCCCACAGGACACTGGCTTGTTTGGATGAGGAGAGCAGTAAAGGCAAAGAAAAACAAGGTGCTGTATGTAAATAGATGCTGGTCAAATTTGTTTGGTTGTTGAGTCCTCTTTTTAAGAAATGCGCAACTCAAAAGCTTGATAGCTCTTTCCCCAGAGCTATCTGTCTTTGTACTCCATAGTATCCAAGTACTGCCCTGTATTTTGAAATAGAAACAATACTTGCTTTAGTTGTGGCTTAAAAAGCACTCCTAAAAGACTGTACACAGTCCATGTGTTGTTATGAGACACTTACACTGACAACCATAGAGCTGGAAAAATAAGGTCAGGGGTATGCCCGCTGGTCCTTAATAGTTTCTGAAGAAACTTGGTGTTGTGCGTGAAGAGATTTTGGGTAGTGAGAATTGGTAACTGAATCTTTTATTTTCTAATCAGGCCTGCCAAAGATCCCTACTGTTCATAGCAGTGAATCTAAGGAGTTGAACTAATATGCCTAGTATTGTGTGGTGTCTAGAAGAGTGAGACCTTTATTGTTTTCACAGATATACTGGATTCTGAAATTAAATGGGCAGCTAGACTAATCCTGCATGGATTCTTAAAGAGATTTTGGACCTAAGTGTGCTAATTAGAGGTAGGTGAAACTCAGAAGACTTGGAGTTCAGGTTCCCTTTCAAAAAGCATTGGAAATTGCATAGTCAAACTATCAGATTCTTGGAACTACAAAAGTGAGCTGAAAACCTGGCATGTATAATCTATCTCTTTGAATTTCTGGCCTTTCCTGCTTTAGCCCAGGCACTATCACAGAATCAATCTTTCTCTCATTATTTCAGCATTTCCAGTATTGATCCTGCAGGAACTTGAAAATGCACAAGCAGCAAAAATGAAAGATAACTGGAGAATTCTCCTCCCCCTCCCCCGCCCGATTTAATGATAGATTCAATTTGAGCTCAGTTCCAGTTTGAGGCAATGAAAAGAGTGGAATCTTATTTGGTCTGAACCATTTGATCTATTCCAAGCAACAGCATTTACACCCTGGCTCCATTTACACCGCAAATAAAATGTATCCTGAATGTAGAAGCTTCCCTTTTGTGTGTAGTACTAAGATACCTCAGTGTCTCTAGACCAGGTAGAGATTTGAATGTGTTGCTAGGAAGAAGCAAAATATGAAATACTTGGTTGTTCAGAGACCAAAGTGGCGAGGATCATACATGAAACTATGGCTATGTCTACACTGATGGCAACAAAGTTGTCGCCATCAGATTGACTTATCTGGATCGACTGAGTGGTCTGTGAAGACCCGCTCAGTTGATCCAGAAGTCGACGTTATTAATCCACCCCTGCAAGTGGCGTAGCGCTGCATCAACGGAAACGCGGTTCCCGTCGGTGCAGTGCAGTGAAGACGGCACGCAGAAGAGAAGCACAGTAGTCAACGGGAGTTACACAAGTTCTTTGCGTAACTCCCGTTGACTGCCGCCGAATCTCTGAGGTAAGTGTAGACAAAGCCTATATGGCCAAGATAGGCTATGTCTACACTGATGGCGGCAAAGTCGCCGCTGTCAGATTGACCTCTCTGGATCGACTGAGCGGTCAGTGAAGACCCGCTCAGTCGATCCAGAAATTGACGTATTAAGACCACCTTCTCAAGTGCTGCAGCGCTGTGTCGATGGGAACATGGTTCCCGTCGGTGCAGTGCAGTGAAGTCAGCGTGCAGAACAGAAGCAGAGAAGTCGACAGGAGTTACGCAAGTTTTTTGCGTAGTTTGCGTAACTCCAGTCGACTGCCGCCAAATCTCCGAGGTAAGTGTAGACAAGCCCATAGCTGTGTTTCTATCACAATTTGGCAGAGCTAATTTCTGGACACCTCTAGTCCATTTAGAAGGAATAAAAGTGCTCTGGTAGGGAGAATTCCAATGACCAAAATCTCACCAGGTCATTTAAATGAAGGTGGTAGTTCCGTTAAGCCTCGAGAGGTACGGAGATCAATTTAGCAGAGAACAATGCTTAAAAACAACTCAATTTCTTCTTTCAAGGAAGTAAAAATGAAAGCGGATTGGGGTAAGGAATAGATATAATTGGCTGGGACTTTAAGGACTTCCTTTTGGTACAAAACTGTGTAAGGTCAGCAAGACACTATGAGTGAGAAAATACTTATTGGCTGGGTAAACAGAGGACTGAGTAAGAGGCTGGAGTGCTTTTGCAGAAGACTAACATGTATCACGTAGGCATCAGGAGGCTGAGAGAGTTCGGTGGTGACAGATATGGGAAAAGTTTGTGATCTTTTTCATATTATACATCAAGGTCATAGGGCAATTGTGAAACATGCTTTCATAAATTCATTTTCAAAGAAAATTGTGTGGAAAATACAGGCAAACGGCAAAACAATTTAACTGCTCAATTGTCAATGGTTGTCTTTTATAGTGTGGTTCTGGTTTAGTAGTTGGAAGAGATTAGCAAGTTGCCGCAGCTAATACATACATTTCTGTAATGGAATTTTTGGTAGTACAGTTCAGTTTCTATAGCTGTGTGATAGTCATTTCCTGGATGTTTAACTGAGTCCCTAGGGGATCTGATTTGCAGAAGTGCTGAGCAAACACAATTGTAGCTGAAGTCAATTGGAGCTGTGTTTTGAACATATACAGTGCTATATAATGGCACATACTCTGAAAAATCAGGACCCGGGCATCTCACGTTGGGTACCCAAAATTGTCCAAAACTTTTGACCTTAATTTCTCCATGCCTCAGTTCTCTATCTTACAAATAGGGATAATACCACCCCCTCATCTCATAGGAGTGTTAAGAAGATACGTTAATTAATGTCTGTGAAACACTTAGTCTTGCTGAGCACCGTAGAAAAGTCCAGGAGGAAATTAATAATTCTGTCTTTCAGAACAGGGATACAAAATAGTGCAGTAAATAAGGCCTGGGGCAACTCATTGAACAATGAGGATAAAACAAAATATTGAATTGCTGCTCATTAAGGGAGCAGTCTCCACCTGATGGGCTGAAAGAGGCAGGTGTTCTGAGGAAGAAACAGTATGTGATCTTGTAATTTAAAGGCCGTATCATGATGCACATGCACGAGGGGGCTGAGGAAAGGTCACACAGGCAGCCTTAATAATAGCTCAAAAGTTAGAAAATGCCAACTTTGCTACCTAAATAATGCTCTTTAAATCTAGTTTTCTTGTGTGTAACTTCCTAGCATTTTAAAAAAAGGAACCTGAAAAAATAAATGTTATCATGTGGCGTCGTATTGACACCCACATGGGTGGTCAGCAAGGGTGGGAACTTTTAGACCCACCACACAGAACTCTGCCAGTTGAGCTAGAGAAGTAAATGATGATAATAGAGTGTCGTCCCCTATTTAGACCAGCACTAGAGATGGATGAGAGATTGTGCCAGACGGTTTCATAGATATTTGCTGCCAGCAGAGGAATGGTAAGACTCAGAAACCTTAGATACAACTCCATGCTGTGGAGTGGCGTATGCTGTAGTGGGCTATAATAGCGGGCACTCACCCCTGGTGTGCTTTTTGGCAGCTAGACATACCAGGCTAGTTTTGATCAAGCTAGCTCACTAAAAATAGCAAGGAAGAGCAGCTAGCCCCTGCTGCTGTGCCAAATACAAGTCTGCCAGGGACACTGGGTATGTACTCAGGCAGCTAACCTGTGCCACTGCCTGTGCTGGTTCGCTGCTATTTTTAGGGAGTTAGCTCCATCAGAGCTAGCGCAGATATGCCTATATGTTCTGCAGTCACACCTCTCTCTTGCCGTAGATATACCCTGAGCTTCATTGTTAAAAAATGTTCAATGGGGAGTATGACGAACGGGGAAATATCTATTATTTTTTATTAATATGGTTTGTGCCTTTGGGTTACTTGCTACGGAGTTAGATCAAAAGGGGAACTAAACAGGAAAAGCAACACAATGGCTTAGGTAAGGAGCATTCCATCAAACACAGCAGCCCGGTTTATAGCCGTGAAGAGGCGACTCCTCCCTGGTGCCATAGCTGTCTTGCCAAGGCTTAGAAGAGAGAGAGCAAAGGGAACACCAAGCCATTAGGGGACCCAGCCCTAGCAAAGGATGGAGGAGCCGAAGCTGCCAAGGAATGTCATCCAGAGCTGACAGACTGGTAAGGGGTCACGCAGGGACAGAGAGAGCTGGGTGCAAGCAGGACACTGTTTGTTTTTCCCAGCCAGAGATGGGGGTTAGCTGGGCTGAGGGGAACTTACACCTTAGTATTTCCTTGCCAGCTTTTGTAAGTAAGACCCAGGCCCACAGGCCTTTTTTTCACTTTCACCTTTTGTTCTGTGTGCTTTGTACCTGTGGGGGAATGGATAAACAATGCCTCGTTTTGAAGAGGCTCTTTTTGAGTGGCTTTAATCAGCTTTCTGGTCACAGGTCCCTGGAGTGGAAGTTGGGCCTGTTGCATTCACACAATTGGAAATGGGGGCTGATGTCCAGAGACCCAGTTGTTGAATCACGTGGTTCTGCCCTGAGCAAGGTGCAGGATGCCAGGCCTGCCACTTAATGGGTGCACTGCAAGGGGACTGCTGGGATCCAAAGCACAGTTTGCCCTGTAACCGTGGCAGGGATAATGATACTTACCCCCCTTTGTGAAACACTTTGAGAACTGTGGTGAAAAGTGTTATGCAAGTGTTAACTCTAATTATGAACTCTAGCTTTCTTTGCAAGGCACTGAAAGGGCCTTTCCCTGGTGATTGTGTCTTCAGCTGGCTCTTGCTGCTGTTTAGGCTTGACAATAATTCTTTAAACAAATACTGATCATGATGGATGCTGCAAACCATTTCTGCTGCGAACGATAAATTCCCTGCGTGTCTCTTTCGTTTGCATTTGGATCCAGGCAAGATAGTGCAACTGCTGACCCTCAGAAAGGATCGCTGCTCCCTGGAGATCACACGCAAAGTAACCCACGGCCTGACCTCCCCATGAAGACTGGAAATGTAAAGCATACATACAGGGTACCATCTACATTGCCCGCTGCTGGTGGGTGGCATGTATGGTCTGTGTAGCTACATGCTGCAGTGAAAATCAAGCTGTGTCTACACTGCAATGTGTACCTACAGTGAAAGGCTCTGGCCGGGCAGGGGAGGGATGGACAGCTAGGAACAGCTCCAGCAGTGGGCAGCTGTCAGAGGCTTTCCTTGCTGCTTCCCCACTGCAAGAGCCTGTCCCTGCTGCCGGAGCCTTACACTGTGGTGGGGAAATGCTTTAGCAGCTCCTGTGGCAGAGCCTTTCCCTGAGGCGGGGAAAGGCTCTGGCAGCAGGGAGGCAGCAGGACACTACACTGCTAAAAATAGCAGTGTAGATGTGGGAGGCACAGCGCTGGCATGTAGAGAGCTTTGTATGATACCCTGTGTAAGGCA
The DNA here is from genome assembly GCF_026122565.2 of Emydura macquarii macquarii. NCBI lineage: Eukaryota > Metazoa > Chordata > Testudines > Chelidae > Emydura > Emydura macquarii. The sequence goes on from NW_027131850.1 coordinate 2,504,418, forward strand.
AGGGTTCAGGCTTGTCCGTATTCTACTCACTGAAGCAGTGCCTCACCATTTACACTGCTGTTTATACCCGTGCTGGGGGTGTGCAGTGTCTGTACTCAACACTCTGCTGGAAGGAGTGTGCAGTGTAGACCTAGAGCAGCGTTTCTCAATTAAATTTCCCCGCAGAACCCTTTAGGCTCCACGGGGAAATTACACTCGTACTCGATAACTTCCACCGAAAAATCAAGGACATCTTCCCTTTTTCGGCGGCGCGGAGAACAGCTGCTCTCGGCGGCGCAATGTCACTTTCTCATGGAACCCTAACAGTGTTCCCGCGGAACCCCAGGGTTCTGCGGAACTCCAATTGAGAAACACTGACCTAGAGGAAGGAGAGGAACCCTTCACATAGCCCTACTTAAAATAGCCTTTTTGAAGCTACCTGGATAGCATTGTTATTGTCAAGCTGTAGTTACCATTCAGAACATGATTTTTTTTCTTTCTGTCTAGACTGGGTCTAGTTGTGTTGCTAAAAAACAGGAGTACTGGACTGTAGGTAAAGAATTATTGTGTCCCAGCCCATCCCTATATTAATGGATTTCCCATCTCTTTCCTTCTCATCATGCTAGGCTTAGGAACTTCTCTCTAGCCAGCATCCTACTTCCCCCCTCCAGGAACCTGGAGACCAGTTTTTAGAAGCTTTGGATATGAGTCCCTGAAGCATGGTTCTCTTCTGGGTTTTGCTAGCCCTTCTCCTCTGTCCAGGCTCCAGGGATGGGATGCTAGGGGTCTGTCGAGTTCTTCCCTGCAATGGAACTGGCCCCAGTCATATCACCACATTTTCCATCCCCAACCCATAGGCAACTGTCTTTGCAGTTTATGCCTACAGGCATCCTTGCATCTTGTGTTTCTCTGTCTCTTTCCAATCTCCTAAAGAAACTTAATTTAAAAACATAAGCACTATATACATAAGCACTATAAGCACAGCTTTTCTCCTTCTTCCCTACATAAACCTCGCAATGTAAGAATTATGTACATTGGATCATCCCAGATCTACTCAGCTGAGACTGTATTCAGGAAGTAGGCTATCAGTGGGTTCCAGTGCGCCTGTGTATGCTACTTGAACAAATATTGCAAGAAACCACAGTTTGTAACACCTGTCCAGAACCTTGCATCTATGTGCAACAGCCATCCCAGGATTTTACAGGTATTAGAGTCATAGAGTTTAAGGCCAGAAGGGACCACCAGATTATCTAGTCTGACTTCCTGAGTATCATAGGCCACCAACAGCACTCAGCACCTGCACACTAAACCAAACAACCAAACTTAGACCAAACTATTACAGCCCACAGGAGACGAGACTATTATGGCCACAGGCAGAGAATAGGAGGCGCACCAATGCCCGAGGCCTCCGCAATGGCAGGGAAATGATTAAGTAAGAGACACCCACATGCTGCAGAGGAAGGCCAAAAAAAACAAACAAAAAACAAGGTCACAGCCAATCTGACTTGGGGGAAAATTCTTTCCTGACCCCACATACGGCAATCAGACAGACTCTGAGCATGTCTTAAGTGGTTGACTGCAATAGTAGGAGCAAGTGTCTTAGCTCAGGCTCATTGAACTGCTACAGCCTACCCACTGGCAGGTTGCAGCTGCAGTGCTTCAGCCAGCCTTCCTAACTACATTGCATGGTGTAGCACCTCAATGAGCATTGTAAGATAGGTGCTGTTGCAGTCTCTGGATTCCCTAGTCAGCAGGGTAAAGTGAGAGCACCACAGAACAAGACCAGCTATGACTCTTAATCTGTTGCCAAGATAACAGGCGGAGCCAATAAAGAGCTCCCAATTTTTGGCAGTTCCCTAGCTCTTAATGTGTAGCTGTCTGTCATGAGCTATGAGGGCATAAGGCCTCTCTAACTAAGTAGGGTCAGGCTTAGTACTTGGACGTGGCATTTCTCTGGAAAACCCAGAGTGCTGCATGGAATTGTGTTAACATCTCATTAAGTTGATTCTTTCCTCCAAGTCACTCCAGCATTGTGTTAGGTGGGGAACTGTGTTTCTGGAGGTGCCACATGTCAGATGACATGTCCTAACCATTTATGGTCATTAAAGGCACCAGTACCATTTGTAAAGGAAATGGGTGTGTGCCCCTCATTGTTAACCAGGTTTCCTACCACAACAGAGACGTGCGTTCTTCTAAACATTGTCAGCAGGTGTGTGATGTGTTCTGCGAGTTCCCCAGGAACAGATGTTCCAGAACATTGTTCACCTGGCTTTTGCCCTTAAAATTAAATTCAGGGACATATTATGTCTTTTATCTTACTGTAATATGCAAAGTGATCACCACAAACACTTGGCGCTTATGAGCTGTTGAGAGATGAGGATGAGATGCATCAGCTTTTCTTTGGCATGACACTTAGTCAGTCACATCAGATCACTTTGCTCACATATATACACACACTTGTGATTGGTGAATTCTTATTCTCCAGGTATCTAAACAGATTTCAATTGTTGCAACTGTAATTAGCACCAAAGTCCAATTTGACTAGCTTCAAGTGACAAGTATATGGAAAGCTAATTAAAAACCAGGCAGCAGACCATAGACTGCACAATGGTTTGTGTGAATTCTGGTTTTCTAATGGGGGACTTCAAATGATTTTTGACTTGTTGTTGCAGAGGAAGGAAATCTATAACATTCCTGTATTACCATAATTTATTTACAGACAGAGAACTGAGATATAGGTCCAGCTTTCTGTTGCCTGCATTCAGCAGTCTTTTGCTGCAAGAACTGAAAAGATCAGTCTTTTGTGCTAGTAATTCACTATGTTCTTACTCCGACTAGGGATATCAGGCAGAAAACACCTGGAAAGCAAGGGGTATTAGTGCACTGAGTCACCAATCCGTCTGTAAGGGCTAAATATGGCAAACTCAGCTCAAGAGAACTACCATGCTCTACTGCTTGAAAAGCTGTAGTATAGTGAAAATGAGTCCCCTCAGGAAATTGAGCTTTCAGTGACAGGCTGTGAATGTGCAGTCTGTTAGGGCCTGACTAGACTTCTCTATCATTGGCAGGTTGAGGTAAAAGTGAAGCATATTCATATTAAAGACCATTGACACCTCATGGAAACCTGAATGAAATACTGTTCTATTTAACAAAAAGTTATCCATGTAATTTATGATTATTTTAATTATACTGTATTTTACATTACACGTGCACTACTTTCACCTTTATGCATGCAAGGCCAAAGCCCCATAGATCCACATTTAGGATCTAAGCCAAAACTCAATGGAGCCAGTGGTAGACTTTCCATTGACGATTGCAGGGCTGGCCCTAGACCAAATGGCACCCCAGACAAGTAGTGTCTTTGGTGCTATCCCCCCTCCCCCCGCATCCATTTGTTAAACTTTTGAATACCTTATTTTTTATTGCATTTGTAGTCCCGTTCAAAACTTTGATGCACGGTTTGCATGCTTGATGATAAATTTGCATGCTAGGATCTGTAAATCTGTATTTATTCATGCCAAATGTAAGCAAATAAAAAAAAATTAGTTTCTTCTAAGCTTATAGAAACTTTTTAATTTTAAGAATAACTGAAATGTGCTAACACCAAGAAATTGAACTGTGCGTCAACATTGAGTGAACCAGTATTAGATAGTGTTACAGTGGGTGACAGCCTTAGAATGTGAACCCTAGTGCTCTAGTTCAAAAGGTCACTTTTCCCACTTTTGTCCTTGCGAACTGAAGCACAGCATCAGAGATCTCCAAAGGCTGGACAATGGCATTTTCAAGTGATAAAATAGCAAGCAATGTCAGTCTCTCATCAGCCATCGCTGATCGAAGATATGTTTTAATGAGCCTGAGCTTTGAAAAGCTGCACTCACCACTCGTGACTGACTGGCAGCATGAGCAAATCCTCAAAGCTATCCATGCATTAGAAAAAGTGTCCTTCAGCGCTGCATCATGAATGAATCGGAAAACTTGGAGTGGAGAGTGCTTCCTGTGTGGCAAAATGTGACAGATGATGTTCAATTCAACATAGAGATCTTTATCATTGACGTCCGGTGAAGGTCTGGACAATTGTTCAAGATTGTTTACCTGTCCCCTGGTAGCTTGCTAAGGTCCTCCAAAAACCTCCATGTCTCTTCATGGTGCTGCATTTGTCCAAACCTGTCTCTTATGGACACTCGAGCAGTGTCAATGAGTGACTTACACTCTTCAAGTCTTAAAACACAAGTACACTTTCACAATTACAAAATAAAATGAGGTCTGCAGTATTGCAGCTGGGCTCTCACTTCACTTCACTTTGTTCTTATTTCTCACTGACTGATGGGTGACGGCCTGCTCCTTATATCCCCACGAGGGCCTGGTTGACAACATTCTAAGAGGTTTGAGGAAAATGTAGTTCTTGGAAAGTCTGGAAGGTTCCACAAGATTCTACAAAAGTCCAGAACATTCTAGGAGGTTAGTGAAAAAAGAATCCACATACGGAATGCCTGAAACATTTTCCTTCAAACGTTCTATTTTCCCTTTTGTCATTAACAAAAATAGTACCCCAAACCTGGTGCCCCACATGCCCAGTGCTCCACAAGCCGAGCTCCCCAGGTGGGAGCATGAATCACCTGTCCCCTAAACCTGGCCCTGGACAAGTGGTCTTGGGATCAGGCCCTAAGAGGACATTTTGTACATGGATCACCATCCAGCCATGTTGGAGGGGTGGATTAACTCCCTCAGCAACACTATTCCCTCCTCTTTCGAGATTGCTTTCTCATGGGTCCTGGAATCTGAGCATGGGGCAGGGCAGAATTATTTTTCAAAGTTTTCCACAAGCTATCAGCAGCCTAGTGAGGATTTTACATTACTCATTGAACACCTGTGAAAAAATCTGACTTTATTTTTGAAGTGCCAGTTGAACTCCACTTTTCTGGGTGGAATAATTGCCCAGTAAAAATCTGCCAACTGCTTACACTTTTCTTCTGCTCCAGGGGCTCCATTGACTTTTAAGTTCTTAGCGAGTGTCCCTTTGTGTCTAACAAGAGCCAGCACAATAGACGGAGTAACTGAGAAGGTAGCTGAGTAGCTAGCAGAGGAGCTCTTGAAATATGAGCCTCTAACAGAAGTTCTCAGCCTCCTCTCAACAGAGAGAAAAAATATTGTTGCCAAGTACGATCATTTGTTCTGTTACGTAATACGGTGTTTGATAAGTTTTTGCAAACACCATGAAAAAGTGATGCAATCAGGGTGAAAGTCCTTGGCAGCACAGAGTTGGGGGCAGTGAAGCTGAGGGTGTCTACCCCATGAGCTAGGGGCTAGCACACTGAAATAGTAGTGTAGCCATGGTAACATGGGCAGCAGCAAGCGCTGGCAGCACTGTTTACGTACCCGTAGAGTTGAGGTGAGTTTGTACTCAGTATGGCTAGCCTATGCTGCCGCTCACCATTGCCCATGCTACTGTAGCTATGGCAACCATTTTTAGCATGCTAGCTCAATAAGAGTGAGCACAAATATATCTAGGCAAGCTGTGAATCGGACCCTTAGTTTGTGGGGTATCTGTAGGCTTAGAAGCTGCAGGAAGTGGTTGGAGATTGTCGGTCATGCTCTTCCATATGACTTTCTACTGCCCCAACAGGGTGCAAGAAGGAGCTGTGGTGCTGGAAGAGATGGGTTATTCGGTTGGTGGAGAGTTCCCTCTAAGTCAGCAGACTGACTGACTTGTTGCTGCAGCATTGTGCTAGAGTGGTTGGGTTATGTGATGTGGCCCGTTTTGCGTAGCTCGGCATTCATTCTGTTGCTGTTATTCCCTGTCCCTACACTGATTCACAGGCAGTATTATTATTTCTTTGTAAAGTGGGTGGCTTAAGAATCCTCTCTTGCTGTTTGTTGTACTGTCCTTTCGATAATGCTCAAAATCTTCCTAGACTGGTCCAGTGCCAGCTGCAGGATGTGTAGGCTTCAGCCTCCAAGTTTACTTTTCTTCTTTTTACTTCTCGGCTTCCTTTCTGTCAGCAATCACTAGCCACATGTTTGTTCCCGGACGTGTACATATTGGACAAAAAGAAATAAGCTGCTCACTCTTCCTTAGGACATTCACTCCTGCCTGAACTCCTGCTTATCCCTCTCCTTTTTACTGTAGGTAGATATTTAGTTTCCACTAAGTCTGTATTCTATAAAGAGATACTGGTTAGTCAGTACTTTTTGCTGATGTTTTTATTTTACATAGAAATAAACCCAAGTTGAGGTCCTGGAGCTTGAAAGACCCTTAATGCTGGAGATGGGAGGTTTTCTGATACCAACCCTGGGTCTGCAGCTGTTTTATTTTGGTGTCTTTCCCCCCCCCCCCCTCCACACTCACATTCCCCCTCCCCACCCCGAATATGAAACATGCCAACAAAAAATCCAAATCAAAACAAAAACCCCTCCACATTAAAAGAACATTAAGGTTGCAAAGTTAAGCACTCAAAAGTTAGCAAATGCCAGAACCAAGGTAGCTTGTGCAACTTTAATTAGGTCCTGTGAGGTGTATGCATTATGAGACGGTCTTTAATTATATGATCACATGCTATTTTTTCCAAAGGACCCTGCCTCATTCAGTGCACAGGCTGGATGATGTTCACTGAATGTGCAGCCATTTGATATTTATTTTTATTTGTATCATTCAACATGTGGTCCCAAGCCTTATTTACCTCACACCATTCAAATTCTTCTCTGAAGACAGAATTATGAATTTCCTTGTGGACTTCTCTATGGCATTCATCACTAGAGTATCTAAGCGCTTCACAAACATTAATGATTTTATCTTTACAATATCCTTACGAAGTAAACTTGCATTATTTCCCACATTTTACACAGAGAGAACGGAGGCCAAAACTGTGAGGTGTCCATTAATTTTGGGTGCCCAATTTGAGGCTCTGATTTTTCAGAGTACTTAGCATTTAAATAACGTTAGATGATCAGAGCAGAATCCTCATTGACTTCTATTGTAGAGGAGCGCACCAACACTTCTGCAAATCAGACCCCAGGTGTCTCAAGCTGAGTACCTAGGAAATCAAGAATTTACAATTAGTGACACCTCTGAAAAGTTTGATTTAAGTGACTTGACTAGTATCACTTAGGAATTCTGTGGCAGAGGTGGGGATAGAATTCTGTTCTCTAGGGTGGTATTCAACTACCTTCACCATAAGATCATACTTTCTTTTCCTGCAATCCCCTACCTCATTTACCACATACCTTCTGATTTCTGCAGCAAAGGAGGCTTGTCCTAGAGAAAACAGCTTCCTTAACTATACAACCCTAACTCATTTCCAAAGAACCATCTTTACTGTGCACTAGTGACATAGGGGTCATGTGGCAAACATAGTACATGATCATGTAATCAAAGACTGGCTCACAATGCATATGTACAAGGGGACCAAGTTAAGGTTGCATAAACAACCTGTGGCAGGCAGCCGACCTCTCCCTAGTGGGTCTCCCGCTTTGGTTGCTTGTAGTGGGTCAGGGCATCTCTGGTCACCCCATCTTCCGCGAGGAGGGGGTAGGGACCCGGGCCCACCCGCTCCTCCGGGTCCCAGCCCAGGGGCCCTATGAGAAGCAGCTAGGTGCTGCTGGCACTGTGTTCCCAACTGCACTTCTCTTCCCCTGGGCTAATTTTCCCCCTCCTTCTGGCTTCTTGAGCCTGGTACCTTTCTCCAGCCTGTTCCTCCACAGGATCTCTGCACTTTGGTCTCTTCCTCCTTGCAACTCAACTCGCACATCCCGCTCCTGCTCCTCCCAGCTCATGCACTGTCTGTTTGGGGCGGAGGGCTTTTATGGAGCACCTGGCTGGTCCCTAATTGGCTCAGCTGCTCCTAATTGCCCCCTAACGCGACTCAGCTAATCTGCAGGGAACAGAGCTCTGAGCATTCTGAGGCTTACATATCTGCCATAAATCACTTTCTTACAGCTTTCTGCCCTCGCTATATCACAAACCTTAAATACTAGCATTTCCTAATTTTTGAAAGCTTGAATTTTCAACCTTAACAGACTTATAAGATAATTTTTAAACATAATTTCCTAGATTTAAAAAAACCTCCAAACATGGGAAAAACCCCCATAAATTCCATCATATTGACCATTAGCTTGGGTCATCAACAGAGTTCAGATTTTTATATCCACAGCACAGACCTCTACCCCTTGAACTATCTGAGCAACTGGTAGGAATAATAGGCTGTTATACGCTATGTGAACCCGCCACTAGAGGGGGATGACACACTTTGCCAGTGGCATTCACAACTATTTGCTGACCAGTTATTTGTTGAAACTTGGGGACCTTGGGCCTAGTTCTTTAGGTGACTGTGGTCTTGTGGTCAGCCTGCCAGCCTGTCTCTGTCCCTCCCATTTGCTATCCCCACCTTCTCTTTGAACTCTGTCCCGTCTCCTCTGCTCTGCTCCTCTTCTTTATCCCTTCACCTCTATGTCTTCCAGTCAGTACAAGCACTAGACGCATTAAAAGTACAGGAGACAGTAGCTCTGCTTTCAGTTCTGGTGCCTGGCCTCAGAGTGGCTCTTGACAGGTGGGAGGAGCAATTGCAGGGAAAGTCCTGCTCAGCCCTATAGTCCTAGGTTGGAGCATGCTCTATCAGCATGTGGGAGCTATGTGCAGATGGAGCATGCTAGGGGCAGATGCAATCTTTGAAGAATTTAGATGCCTAACCGAGAGGCCTCTGCTGAGCACATGTGAACTGTGGGTTTTCAGAGGCTTCTGACTGGGGCAAATTTTCACAAGGATGCACGTGACCAATCCCTGCCAAATTTCAAGTCCCTGCTCTGAAACTTGAGAGGTGACAGTTTCTAATTTAAATGGCTGTAAGAATTTTTTTCATCTGGGCACAATTTCCCCCCTAACCTTGTTCTGAGAAATGGCTGAATCAATTTAGCTAAAACTAAAAAAATCAATCAATCCATCCTCAGACAGATCCCCTGGCATGGAAAATATCAGCCCAAATGGTTAACTGAAAAAAGAGCTGTCTGATTAGAGAGTTAGGTAACCTTAATTCCAGGTGGTGCTACCAACTCTGCCAGTAATTTTTAGTGCTTACATAACTCATAGTTGGGTGAGTTGGTTCTACTCAAATATCAAAGCAAAACAGTTACCTTGTAGAGGCTGAGACCAGTCCTTGTGGGTTGATGTTTACAGTGATTTGTCTGGAAAAGGTCTGAGCTGCTGAAAAGGGGAGATTAGAACTGAAATGGTATTTGTCTTCTAGCAACTGCTATTCACAACTCTTCGAAGAGAAGCCACACCATGATAAAATCTGGATCCTGTAAGGTGAAGGACTGGGACAGCTCAGATGATTGTAATAGAACACAGAGCCCTTCACTTCTAGGTTGCTGGTTCAAGTGCAGCGTTGTGCTTGCTCTAGTGAATTAAAGTATCTGAATGCTGTTCATTGGTCTAAGTAAAGTAATTTTGGTATTAGTTCCCAGTGGTCAAATATCCATGTCACAAACAGCTCTCAACCCCAAAGTTGGCACTAACTAGCACCCTGATGGTCTCTACTAAGAGATCAAGGATTGAAGGTATCTGAAAACCGAACTCTCCTTGCTGCAATTCCCTTTTTTTTTTTTGTTACCCATTTGGGTAAGAGTTGTGCACATTTGCAAGGCAAAGGGGATGAGGCTTGTATTGCTGATACCCATGTGGTACCTGGTTTTGGACACAGATCTTCAGTCTCCCAGGCTTCCAATCCAGTATCTCACCAACAGTGAATCGAAACACAAAGATGTGGGTATTATTAGGTAGTCCATGGGGAACTGCAGCTTTGTTTGCACATGGAGTTCTGTCCGGAGACAGCACTATACAGGAGAAGGAAATAGAAAAAAGAAATGGGTGCGGAAGAGGAGAACTTTTTATTCTATAACAGGATTTGAATTTCAAAGAGCCCCTCGGATATATGTTTCTGGAGTTCAAAGCTTCTGTTATTCTTTAAATTAGAGGTGATATATTCATTTTGCTGAAGAACTTAAAAATAGCAGAAGGAGAGAAAAAATATAGTTAAAGATCATGGGACATATATTTCAAAATGAAAAATTAAATATTGATTTTTTTAATCAAGTTTAAAATAATTTCCTCCTTAGGCTAAGCTGAGTAGGGAAAACAAACCATTCCGACAGTTTCTGTTCTGTCCTGAATACATTTCTACTTGAAACATAATTTCTTCTGTTCATAAAGGAAGATGATCCTGGTCCATGAAGTAAGTCCTTTAACTGATTGAGGGCCAGATTCTGTGCTCACAGTCATGTAATTCCAGAGTGACTGTATTGACTATATTATGCAGCAGTGTAAGTAAGATGAGAATACAGCCTGGGGTGTGGACAGAATCCTGGATTGAATTAGGGAGTTCCTCTCCTATTGAGGAACTTTGTTAATGATAAAAATAATGCTGTCCATCCAATGTCACCAGTAAGGTATCCTCATTGCATTTTAGTTCAATGAGATCATCTAGTTAAACTGGTTACGTACGCAGCCAAGGAGAAGAGTAGATTAATTTGCTTCAGTGAGCTTTCAGCAGAAAGAGAAAGGGATCATAGTGCCCTATCTGGGGCACCCAGATCCTAGAACAATCCCATGCACGACATCTGCTGAATTATTAATTGCGATTTCTTTTTCTCTCTCCATGTTTGGGCCTCACGTGCAGCAGTCACATTTGCCAACAACCTGCTGCAGTTAATCACACTAGCCCTCTGAGCACTGTTACACTAGCCCAAGCCTTAGGAAAGCGGGAACGTAGTGCAATTTCCATGCACGTTCATTCTTTGGCCTCTCTGCTGAGGTTGCCAATGGCAGTGGAAGATGGCCTGAGATCAGTAAATCGTTTTACATAGGCTACCCAATGGGTGTAAAAATGGCAAAGGATTTGGATTAATCAATCTGGGCCAAATTCAGCCTGGTGACTTAGAGGCAAATGGCTCTTTATCCCACTACCAGTCCCCGAAGCCTTCCAGTTCCCCTTCCTCCTTGAGATTTCTTAATGCGTTTTTACTGAGCATCAGTTTTAGAAAAGGATGTTGCTGTTCATCCGAAGGGACTGTCTGTCACAGCAAATGTCAGGGCAGCCCCTGATTATCTATCAGGGGACCCTCCATCTCTAGATTGCTATGGATATGGGTAATAAAAGCAGCAAGAGCAGATAATATGAACTCCTACATATGAGCTAGGTTTTGTCCTACTGTATAGAAACAATTGTCTGTCATGTCAGGAAAACTGCCTTGGCTTATTCCTGGGCGATAGTGAGGGAAAAAAAGCCACAATGCACCTAGTCAATTATTTAATGCTGTATATGCTGTATGGGGAAAAAACTCCTCCCTGCCTCCTGTAGTGATCAGCTGATATTCTGAAGCATGAGATCCCCTTACTCTTAAGAAATGCAAGCCCCTTTATTTATCTCAGCTGTCCCAAAGGAGGGGCAAAGACAGATGCAATGATTTCTGAACAAGGGTCAATGGCTTTTTAAGGTGGAGGATTCTCAGGTGAATGCCTGAATAATTCCTGCTTAATTTTACAGTTATGTTGATAATTTGAAGGCCCTTGGAAAACCATATGGCTTCCTAATGGTTTGGAGTTTTTTGTTTACAAGTTATAAATACATTTCAACCTTCACCATGCAGTAAGCAATGCAGCTAACAGATGGCAGAAAACCACAGCCTAGACAGCGTGACCAGAAGGTCCTTTTTTGTGACCGTGTTCCCAAATACAGTTCCTGGGAAAGTCCTAGGTTTTGCCTGTCTGCCTGGGGGAGAGTAGATCTGGCCACTGCTCCAGTTCTATGGCTACAGGTGGCAGCTGTGGTGGCCCCAGCACAGCCATGTCTTTATTCTGCTCCTCTCTTTGCCAGCTGGAGCAGTAGCTCCTAGCATTGTCCTTGCCAGCTACCTCATTTGCCCAGGTATGTTTCTTCTTTACACTGTGATCTCAGGTAGAATATTACCTCCTCTTTCAGTCCCCAGAAAGTAAGTGCTTCCATGTTGGGAAGAGTGATGCCAATGGTGGGACTGACCAAAAACATTGCAACAAAGAAAAACACAAGTACAGCATTTATAGGTTGTGTTCAGAGCTGCAATGGATTTCAGTAATCACAAAATCCTCCTATTCCTCTTCCCTGCTTTCTCTCTCTCTCTTTGAATATGGCTATTCCATTGCCCTGTTATCAGAGAAGAATCTACATTCCAGTTGGTCAAGGTGGCATCAGGGAATGCATTTCATCTGTAAGCTATTGAAATTGTTTTATATAGCTCATTAATAATAACTATTTTCTTTCAAGGATGCCATTGGATGCTCCTTATTTCCTCAATCTTTTCTTTATTACCCATCTTATTCACAGAATTTAAGGCCTGCAGGAATCACCAGATCATCATATGATCATGCAGGACAGAGATTAGATTATCTTTTTGGCCTCTGAAGCCATACTAGGGCTCTACATTACTCATTTAATGACTTCTAAAAGATTCAACATTCTGACCAATTTATTCCATCTCAAGGAGAGGGAGGAAAGGTGTTTACCTCAGGCTTCCAAATCATCCTGTGATGTATATTCTGGTAATAGATCCCTTAACATTACTAGCTAATTGGAGTGCATAAAGTGCAGCCGGGGGAGAGCAGAAACCTGCTCTTGAAGAAGGTCGCTGATGACTAGACTCTGAGCAGCTGAGAGTTTGTCTTGTCTGTGATGAAGATCCAGCTGGATGAATGCAGCCAAGAAGTAGTTATGGAGAGCCTTGTGGATAAAACCCACAGGTTGTAGCTAAAATATACTTAAAATCCTAGCCCTCAGCCATTCTGGCTCTGTTACACACATTGAAAATGAACATTATTGTTTGTGCTGGGCACTCTTCAATCTCATAGGAAGATATAGTCCCTGCCCTGAACAGTGTACAGTCTAAACAGATAAAGAAAGAGCAGAAGGATTGTTGAATGGTTAGAATATTAGCCTAGGAGACCTGGGTTCAAGTCCTCAAGATTTCCTACAGTCTGCAATCACAGGGGTGTTATATGGATAAATGCAGGAAAGGTTGCGAAGTGCTCAAATACTATGGCGGTGAGAGCCGTGTAAGTACCTAAGGTAGATAGATGAAGGTGGGGAAATGGGATATAACATACAAGCAATGTGACTGAGGTTAAACTAGGCATATGGCTTATCATGTAGGTACTTACTTGTTTGAATAACACTCACTAAATTCCCCTGCATTCTCCTTCATCTTCCCTGCACACCGATTCCCAGTTTCAATGTCAGTGTCCTTTTAGCTCTCCTGCCACAGTATTCAGCCGCCTTATGTACCTAGCAGGTGGTGTGGAAGAGCATAAATGGCTGTGGGAAAAGCAGCCAAACAGAGCAGCAATGCTAGCATTGTTGGTGGGGGAGAGGGAGGTGGGGTGGTGTGATGAGATAAGTGTGCGTATGTAGGGAGGGGCCGAGTTATAAGGGTCTTGAAGGTGATTACAAGACATTTGAACTTCATGCTGTAGAGGAGGTGGAGCTTGAGGGATTGAAAGAGGGGATGATATTTTGTACAGTCTGGGTGTGGGTCATGAGGTGCAGGGCAGACCAGTGTGGTGTTGGGTAAAGAGAGAGAGAAAATGTTAGCTTTTAAAAATGGTGTGGAAAAGTGGCAAGATTTGAACACTTCCTGTATATGTAGGGCAATAGAGAGGAATCATGGGTATCTGGCATGCTGGATAATTATGCAGCTCTGGTCAAGTAGTGTGTGGTGATTTAAACAAAACAGAGGAGATCGCCTAAAGGAGCTTTGTGAAACCTGACAAACATTTGGAAAAAAATTGGGGTGTGGATACCTTTGAGTGTAACACCTAGTATTGTGATACCTAAGTGCCGCATTAATGTTAATCAATATTCACAAATGATAGATTTTTTACATTTAATAATAAAATATCCATGATTTTTTTATAAATGATTTTTTGTTTAAATACAGAACTTAATTGTAAACAGACATTAAGTTGGTTGGTTTTAGATCAGGCCCTATAGATAAAACTGTAATGTGTGCATTGAAACAACTCAAGGAAATTCATTCTGCTTCATTGTAAATGGAGTTTTGCTGTCTCTGAGTTCACCATAAGTAGCCTCAGCTTTATTATAAACCTCTGGAAATATAACAGGATTGAGGAAATGTAATCAACTGCTGACTTATTGGGAGAGGAAGCTATTATTGAGGAAGTCCATCCATTTGAGGGCAGATATATTCTCTTGCTTATTGTTTAGAGGATCATATAAATTAAAATCTACTTTGTGTGAATGTGTGTTTGGTTTAAGTCAATTTTTGAAGAGCATCTTTTATCTAGAGAATTAGCTACATTTAACTGATTTCCCCAGAGGGGTTGACAGTGCCTCTCAGAAAGGAATTTATTATAGTCCACCAGTAGAGGGGCTAAGTCAGTTAGTTCATTCCAGACAGACTCTGAGAAAGAGATGGATAAGCAGTGCTGTGGATTCTGGTTGCTGTTAATCTTCTTAAAGGGATCTTGTAGTTTTCATTTAATTCCCAGGAAATTCACACGCACCAGATTGCTCCATCTCCAAGCTGTATCTTTAAGTTATATACTGGAGAGGAATGAGTGTATATCCAAAATGTTGTCCCCAGTGCGAGAGTTTGCATCTTCTTGCACTACAGGCATGGAATGTATAAACAAGCATGCAACATGAATTCTCTGATTTATAATGATCAGGGTTCACCTTTAGGAATAAAGTTTCACAGAGGAGGATTTTGCCCTGGAGGCCTTTGTCAGGATACAGAAAGAAAAGAAACAAACCCTTCCCCAAAACATCATTCAGAGGAGGCTGCAAGAGCCATTATCACCTGTCAGCGTGTACACAAAAGGACCAAAAACCTCCTGAAATGATGAAGACAAGATGGGTGAGGTGACATCTTTATTTGGCCCAACTTCTGTTGGTGACAGAAACAAGATTTAGATACGGGGTGGGTAAGAGAAATGGATTGGAGTTGGGGCTTGCTATGTTTTTAATGTTGATGATCCACATCCTTGCCTTGCTGACTGCTTTTGTGTTTCTGTATTAAAATGAATCACCCTGAAATTTACCTCAAAAGGTTCACTGAGATTCAAAAATCTTTCCAAAGAACCTTGGAGAGGTTGGGGCTCAAGTCTGAAACTAGGTGAGTTTGAGCTAGCGCAGGCTGCATTTGGCTGAGGCCAGAAGGCTTTCTGTAAGACCCTGCAGGACTGGGAGTTCTAGGCCACTGGCATTTCCTTATCACCATTGGACGCTTAGGCTGGGTTTCTGCTGGAGGACCTTGTGAAGCTAGACAATACTGCCCAGTAGGGCCTGAGTGGCAGCCCCCCACAGCCTATTGATTGGCTCATGCTACTATATAAACCAAGAAGCCCTGGTGGGGAACTGTCTTAGCAATGATGCAGATTACCTGCTTGATTCTTCTATATAATTTGCCTTGCCTTGGACGCTAGACTCCCTGGTCACCCAGCTTGACGCTGCTACTTGCCTACTGCCTGCAACTTGGTGCCTGACCCTGACTTCCTGGTATCCTGACCTAGCTTGACGCCAACCCCCCTACTTGGTAACTGACCGGTGCACATTGGTCTCCCATAGCCTGGTCCTGACACTTTCTCAGCGATGACATGGTGCAGCCTCTGACATCTCTGCTCCACAGAGTGAGGTAAGTATGATAGAAGTAGGATCTGATGGAGCCCTTTGGGCCTTCTGGGCCAGAAGCAGATTACCATCAGAAGATAACAGTGGGAAGGTGATGGGGCTAACTTGCCAGCCCTCTCATGCCTCCAAGGTGACCAGATAGCATGTGTGAAAAATCAGGGCAGGGGATGGGCACCTATATAAGAAAAAGCCTCAAGATCAGGACATCTAGTCACCCTTCCCCTTCCCTCCACCCGTTCCCTCACCAACAGGAGAGACACTGCTCTTTGGCCTTGTCTTTAGTAGGAAAAAAGGTGTGTTCTTAACTCAAGTTAACATGAGGTAAAAGTCTAGTGTTCTCTTGTCTAAGGCAGTTTGTAGTTTTCATGGGAGTTAGCCAGCTGAGGTAAATCCCAGTCTCTCCCATAGTCTTTTCCTCAACCTGCTAACACATGTGAAAACTACAAACTGCCTGGTCTTCACTAGGATTTTACCTCATGCTACTTAATTCTAGTGAAGAACACTGCTCTTTTCCTAGTAAAGATATACTATCTGGAAGTGAAGTGTCCAAGGCACAGCAGAATGTAAATGCTATTTTCCTCCTGGGTTTCTTGTTTGTTTTCCTGTCTGTGGATGAAAAATTGTAACATTGGGGGTATCAGCATTGATGCATTGTCTTAAAAATCTAACAATTCTTGTAGTACCTGCCTCCTTTGAGAGCTATTTCCAAAAACACCTGGTCTCACTTTCCATTCTCCTGGGCTCTGTTAAAGCACCCTCATCTACTGTCAAGGTAACAGGCAAGGGGAAAGCCATAGCAATACCGTTCAATGGCAGATTACTATTGGTAGGCTTTGAAGAAAGGAACATTGAGGTGACATTTGGATGAAGATAGGATGATTGTCTGGGTACATAATAAAAATTCTTAGTGCCTGAGGGAAAGTAATCCAGCCCTCACATCTTTATTATGCTGAAGCTATAACAGCTCAGTTTATGAAATATACAAATTCCAAGCAGCAAAGCACTGCTGTATGTTGTACATGGCAGCTGTCTGAGGCAGTGGAGCAGCATAAGTGTGCAGTGTCTAGTGTGTGAATTGCTCCTGTGCTTTCGTAGCACAACCTCTTAATCATTATAATGTGGTTTAGGATATTGATCAGTGGAGATGAGTTGTCTCTTGCCTGAAGCACAAATTAAAAAAAAATATATTAGGAAGACAAATTTGAGCTTTTGCTAATCATGGGAAGATCTAATTTTAATAAAATGATTGTATGTGGATAACTTAAAGTTTAGCTAGAAGGCAAAGTTATTTCATCCAGAAGGGAATGTTTACCGAGGCCAGGAATTATTAGCTTCAGTTAGTAAATATGAGTTGGTGTAATGAGGAGATATGGAGATTATATCAAGCACACTATAAATGCACAGGATACTGCATAGAACTGAGCTGTGCTAGGAAAGTGATGTGGTGGCTAGGATTTGACAATTTATGATCTGAGGGTGTATATGTAGGATCAAGTGTAATTAACCTAAAAAATAAGAAACAGCCTTTTACACATGGGAGTTTGTATGGAAAGAGCTGGAACAAGTGGCCCTTATGATAATACTGGGAAAGGGAAATAACTCCCTGGATCTCTGTTCCAGTCGAGATCCACTTCAAAATTGCCCACCTTATTTTAAAACCTTCCATGAGCTCATTCGTGATTACCTTAAGATCTTTTGGTCCAAATTCTTGTACAGCTTGAGCAGGGCTACTTGCATGAGTAGCGGTTGCAGAATCAGTTTCGAGGCTATTTGCAGAATAATACGAGGCAATTATATAGTGCTGCACCTTTTAATAGTGCTGCCCAGTCCACAACTCTAGGAAGAGAGAGAGGCAGGTCGCATTTCTAATTCAGTGTTTTAGGTATAATTACATGGCAGCTGATGTTGCAAACCTGTTTCAGTGGCGTCCTGTGAACCACTCCAAAACTGTGTTACACTGTCTTTTTTAAAGTGAGGAACTTTTGTAAACAAAATTTCAACCATTTAAAAAATTAGAAAGTGAACGGCTAAGGGATTCAGCCAATCACCATTGCTATAGCTCCTTTGTCACTGATATTACCATCCCCCAAAATGTGCCAGAAAAATGCCTTGGTTTAGGACTGGGCATATGTAATTTCAAGATGATTAGTTTGTATTTGGGGATGATATGGGGTGGAGGTGAAGTCAGATTCCCAAAATAAACTATCTCCAGCCTTAACTATCGAGCGTCTGCCACCGCTTCATAATACATCCAGTCCTGCTGTCCTCACTGAGGCAGAAGTCCCAGTGCAGTGAATGAATGAATGGTAGTTTTGCCTAAGCATGGCTGGTTCAGACATTATGGCTAAACCTGAAGCCATAGAGACCTCTTGGTCATGTGGCCCCACTGATGCTAATAGGGTGTTGTTTGCTTCTGTGCTGTGTGATGTAGAGTCTGAGCTGCTTTGTACTGAGGTCTCTGGGGGGATAATGGCTCATGCCCCCTGAGGAATTGGGATACCTCCTTCTTTACCGCAGTCTTGGCTGTGTCACATCATAGGTTCGCCTTCCTCCTTTGTATCAGGAAACCCGCATCCACTATTTCCCTAGGCCCTTAGCAAACAGATACACTAGTTCATGTTGGGGCCAAGTCTCTATGTGCTATGGCCTCTTTCCATTGGTCTGTCAGTGTAAAAAGGCTGTGAAGCTGATCTGGGAATTCTCCTTTCGTAACAGGAATCCCCAGGTGGCACAGACCTGGTGTGGTCCCTGCTTACAGCCCCCATGGGAGTGGTCATGGCTGGAGGAAAGGGGCATTGCTGGAACCGCCCCTTGTGACCATAGGGAGTCAGGCGTAAGTTAGAGTCGCCCTCACAACCCTGTTTAATTGTATGTTTTATTGACCCTTCCCTCCCCCTCCCCCAGGCTGTAAGAATTGCTCCCACTCGTGTAAGTGAGACACTTTACAAGGAAACCCAAAGTTTCCTGGAGGAAGCTAACACTTCCATTAGTGTGGGAAGTCTGTGTCTTTGTTCCTGATGACTGCTCTCTGATGAGGAAGGTCTTGCTCAGAGGCAAGTGGGTGGTCCAACAAAACCAGGTCTTCCCACAGTGTATGGGTGCAGCCTTCCTGCCAGGCTATGACTTGTGGGTTCTAGCCCTTATAAAGGTGTTTGATGGAGGGAACTCAAATAAGTGGCCCGGTGGATGCATGACAAGTAGAGTCTGAGCTGGTTTTTGTGGTGTAAACAGGCAGCAATGGAGCTCACCCTACTCTGCACAGACGAGGCATCCAGCATCTTTTTCTCATGAGACAGGGAAAACAGCTGCTGAAACGGAGTGGAGAAAATCCATGACCCTGTCACAAAGGCAAAAAGAGAGACTATGCTTTTGTTCTGCCCTTTGTGATATGCTGTCAAACTACCAGTGCTGCTAGTGACTTTCCAACTTGCAGAAGGCTCGCTTTCTTAGACCTTCCTGCTCTTTGGCCATCATTTCCTGTAACTGACTTGCACATCAGTAAGTAGGTATTAGTAGATCTAAGGAAGCATGGCACCTGGTCTACCCGCAGAGTTGTACTGATGAAACTAAAGATGATGATATAGTGAGTTAGTTAAACCCGTGTAACTTTGTGGACACTCTGATATGGGTTTAAATCTGCCTTATTTCAGTTTAGCTTGTATTAGTAAATTTACAGTCACAAGCTAAACTGATATAACAGGTTTTAATTTAATGTCAAGAAGTCCACACACACAAGTTGTATTGGTTTGATTGATGCAAGTTCTGTGTGTAGACAAGCCTTGAGCGTAGTCTCTCTTACACCCCCTACAACAACCATTCTGAATTTGACACAGTGTGTGCCAGGAGTCTGACTCAAAATACTTACTTGGATGAGATTCATTAAAGGATCTTACAGGACAGTCCTTGCCCTTCAAACAGCCATCACAGTCCATATTACTTTGTTTATGAAGATGCCTTTTCAGGCAAATTTCCTTTCATCAATGGAATCAGCTTGCTTGCCTTCTTGAAGCTCATTTCTAGAAGTAGGGAGCTGAGGTTCACTCAGTTCTTGAAATAGTTTGCTCTTGTCTGTGGGAGGCAGGAAGCTGTGGGGAACTCTCCCATTCACAGAAACGCTCTGATGAAGGCGATAAGGCTACCCCACCAAGATCATCGCCAAACCAGGCTTGCCTTTCAAGCTGCAGATTTTTAAGGAATTGTGTCTCTCTATGGCAGCCACGAGCTAAGGACAACAACCTATCACCCTAAAGCAATGCCATTGTGCTCAAGCCAACCAAATGCTGTGTAGGGGGCTGAGGACTTTATTGGAGACTCAGGAGAGATGGCACACCTCTCCACTAAGTACTTGTCTTACTCCTTGAGGATTACCAGGCATGGCCAGTTGCCGATAAACATGACCCCAAGTTTCCAGCCCAGAGCTGCTGAGGACCAGGATTCAGGGGCCTTTGAATGGGTCTATGAGAAATACCAGTGCCTTTTGTGAGTTGGGATGAATTGTAGCCTCCAACTTGAACCAACCTTAAAACAAATGGAGCTACAACAAAAGTGCTGGTGAAAGACCGGGATCTGCTCAATCAGCGGAAGCTCATCAAACTAGATGCACAATAGGATCCAGAACCTTACATTGTCAGTGGGACTCTGTACCAAATAACCAGTATACAAGATCTGAGCAGAGTCTGCAGACAGACCTGAGAAAATTGTTCATTGGAACATGCTGAGACCCTGCCACTTTTTGTCCAAGCCACTAAACATGGTGGGAGATGGAGATCTGAGTCACAGCAGTCATGGGGTGGGGCTGGAGTGGGGAAAGAAGAGAGTTGTGAAGGTTGTGTGAATGGTGGCACTCTCAGATGTGACTTAAACCATTCTCTCTAATATGTGAGCTGTGCAAATTTTGGTCCCTTAAAATTGTTTTAGTTGCATGTATTTGAACATATAAAGGTGCTAATTAAGCTGGGGGAAAAAGGTAGCTCAAGGCAGATGAGAAATGCTTCAGTATACATGGTGAAAATTTAAAAAAAATAAACTGAGTAGACAAATGTGGAGGCTCCTTCTTCTTTGCAAATAAAAACTGAAGAGATTGTTTCAGTAGCCCAGTTTTATGTTAGACCTGGTCAGTAGGGAACTCCTCAGAAGAAATGTAGGTTTGCATGGAGTGGTGGTGGTGATTCATTAGGTGGTACTCTCTTCCTTGTGAGTCAATACTAATCCAACACTCCTGTGTGGTAGGAAGGGTGCTGGTGCTTTTGAAGATGCAGTCTCTTCAAGGAGACACAAAGACAGGCATTCATCACTTGTGACCCTAAAAAGTGCCTGGATATATTTAATAAGAATGGAACTAGTGTTGGTCCTGGTCAAAGTCTGATGTAGGTGTTCACATGCAGCCTAGTTAAATGTAACCTGCAGTTTTAATTGGATATGAGTCTCTTTACTTCCTGTCTCAGCCTGTGTAGTGGTGTTGTGTGCTGTTTAAACAGTTGCCTACTTCCACCTCAGAGGTGACTGCATTTCACAGGTAGATGGAGTGATTCATGAACAGAATCTGTATAGCTGAGATCCTTGGGAGTGAAAGTTGCTACATAATGTTAGAGAGGGAGAAACAAAATCCTTCACTGGCTTTTTCTGCTTATTCCAAGGAACTCAGCAGACTATATGACTTGTATCACTGTTAACCAGACTCTGCACTCTTACACCGTCTTTCATCTGAGAGTTGTACAAACATTAATTACTCCTCTGTAGACTAATTTGTGGTAGACATTATATCAATTTTAAAGATGAATAAATTGATGTAGAGATGTTAAGTGACTTGTTCAAGGTTATATAGTAAGTATATCTGGTTGGAAAACATGGTGGGGTTTGATTTTTTTGTTTGTTTAGTGGAAAATTTTGATTGAAAACAAAAAACCATTTTTTTAGTGGAAAAATTTAAAATCTAAATTTCATCTGAAACCCCCCTCCTTATTCCCCAGAAAGGATTTAGAAATATTGGTGTGGTGCTTCATGGGAGTTGTAGTTGGGGTGCTTCTTCCCTTCATTCTCCTATATGGACTGGGCAGCTAATATTCCCATGACTCATCATGGTCCCCATCTCTTGCTGATACGCCATGTTGCATCATTGGAGTCCCATGACTGCTGTGCATCATAGGAGATGTAGTCTGGTTGAGGAGCTCAATTCATGGAGGAGAGTGGGGACATAAAGCACCTGAATTAAAACTCTCATGAGAACCTTAATGGCATTCCGAATCAAAATCTTTCTTTTCTTTTCTTTTTTTTTTTTTCAGTTGAAACTGAGTTTTTGGTGTTCTGTTTTTAGATGAAAATTTGAGTTGGAATTTTCTGTTAAAAGCAGACACTTATCAGAAAAATTATTTTGTCATATACCCAATTTTCCTTCTAAAACCAGTTTGGATGGAACATTTTCAATGAGCCATAATAGTAGGTCAGTGACAGAATCAAAAATAGAATCCTGACTTTCACTTTCTGGAAATACAAGACTATCCTTCCTCAGTAATATAGAATTTAGTAGCTAGCGCTCCTTCTCTCTCTCTGTGTACACATAAGTATTTGAGTCACATGCCAATTTCAGCATAGATACTTCTCTGAGATGGATTCTGATTTAACCTTGCTCAAAAATAGGTAATCTGTAATTTTCAATCCAGAGTTCTAGATGAAGAGAAGGAAGATTTTACTGCAAGTGAAAGATATATATATAAAGGGAAAAAGGGATTGTAAGCATTTAAAGATAAATGTCTGTGTATTATTGAACATCTGCTGGCATTCGAGTCACTTTTTAATGGTACTTTGTGATCTGAAGGAAGGTTATGATACCTCTTGTCTGACTGTCATTAGTAGATGAAAAATGAAGTTTCATAGTTGCCATTGATCTTTGTGCACTGCAGTGACATTTTTTTACCAGCCTGTTTCAGTTGCAGTTCTAAGATAAAACAAGCAGCTAGTTCTGTTAATACAAATATGTCAAAAACAAGTTGGAACAAACCAGATTATAGCATGCAAATTACTGATTTCATAACTCCTTTTGACTTGACCTGCTTTATATGAAAATAATTCAAAGGTCCAGTAAAAAAAAAAAAGAGGCATGTGATACCCTGTATATGATTGATATTTAGTTCTTACAGTTTCTCAGTCTGAATTCCTCTTCTACACTTTTGCTATTTATTCTTTCATTATTATTCTTTCAAAAATGATGTAATTGCTCTGAAGTCCTTTAATGGAGTGTCATGCTAGTACAGATGGACTAGCTGATAATGAACACCCTGATATTAGGACAGGAACACAATGAAGCTTCGATTGTTTCTAGATTCTGAACTAAAGACTCCATATTTATAATCAATAGCTTCTTATGAAAGCCGCCACAATAGTTTTCTCCTGATTCCTTTTCATAGTTACATAAGGTGACATACCATAGAAAGAAAGAGAAGAGTTTAAGATGGAAACAAACACCAAAATGACTGTGACAGCTTCCCTCTGCTGCAATCACTGTTTTCAAGTTACTCACTGGTTTCTTCAAATCAACACAATCTGCTGGGAGAGAGAGGAAAAATAGTACTGGTGACAGGAAACGTAGGAGAAATTTGGTTACACTTGGAAATGAACCCAAGCCACAATATTTGTAGCCCAACATGGATTTCAAACAGCCTCAGCTGTTGGAAGTGGCTGGATCTAGGCTTTTGGTTTAGTTCCATTTCTAGTTGCAATGTATCTTTCATGTTAACTTTTTAACAAAGGCATCTTGACTATTACTCCTAGGTGCCATCTTTCGTAGCTTCCACAAATGTCCTCGTTCTGACCCTGTGAAGATGCTGCTATTGAGCTGGCCAAGGCACTTATCTGTTACTGCAGAGTGTGACTCTCCACTAGAGCTGTGTGAAAGATATTTGGTTCATCAGCAATTCAAAAAAATTGGAATAAAAAGTTTTGGGTTAAATGAAATTGAAAGAAATTTTGAAACAAGAAATCATTTCAAACTGAAAAATCAAAATGTTTAAATAAATGTCAATGAAACACTTTGATGTTTTCAAAATCTTTTTTCCCCAAAGCAATTCAGTGAAAATGACATGAATTTGCAAAAATTTTTCATTGTTGTCAAATCTGCATTTTTTTTTTTTTTGCCAAAAAAAAGTTTTGGACAATTTTTTTTTTCCCTTTTCCCTTCTCCACTGCATTGCCTCATGTGCAATTGTGCAAAGTGAATGCAGAATGTTGCCCATGCTGAGACGGTGAATTCTGATTTAGTAATTGTTTATATTCATTTTGCACTGATATAAATGATGACATAGGGGATGAGAAAGTGGGGAATCAGAGCACATTCAGAGATTTGCTGATATCCTTAATTTTTTCAGCATTGTGCTGACTTCAGGGGTTCTTCCCCTTTCCACACAGAGAAATGGATCCAAATTATAAAAGCACCATAAATGTATAAGGTATTACTATAAATAATAGCTTTAAAAGTCAGGTTGTCTTGTTTTTGAGGATTTCACTCAGTGGCAATTAGCAGCAAAAAAGGAAAGAGGTGAGGATTGCACAAATAGCAGCAAAAGAGAATAAAAAGATTTGGGTCACACTTTACATTAAGGTTCTATTTATAAATATGTTATAAAGAGTTAATAAAAGATTAACAAATATTTCAATAAATGGTTACAGATTATTTAGTAGGGCAATAGTTTGCTAATTGTCATGACTTAACCATCTATAATGTTTTCTACTGCTGTCCTTATAACAAACTCTAAAACACATTGCTTATGCTTGTAGCATGATTATAGCATCCATTAATCATTTATTAACTCTTTATAAGTGGAACCTTAATATAAAATGTGACCAATGTTTATACAGGAATGATAGTTGTTAGTGACAAGAAAAGTTAGAGCGAAACTCCAGCCTACGTTAGAAACATTGCCAAAAAATTCTATTGGTCACAAAAGAAATATCCAGGTGAAATTTGTATTAAAAATACAGCTATTTCCTAGGTACTAAAATGAGATAAAGAGAGAAAGCAAACTCACTGGAATCTCACAGCCAATCATATGAAAAGAGCTCAGTTCTGCCTTCACTGGCTGTGAATTGGTATCACTCATCTCATCAACCCTCTACCCTATATTTCTTTAAGCCTGTGTGCATAGGAGGAAGAGGTGTCTGATTTCTGTCATCACAAAAATGACCCTTTTTGACTATCAGAACCAAAGGCTGCACCTGATTTCTTGATGTTGATTGGGTGTACTAGCTCATTCAGCACCCCTCGTATGCTCAAGCTGGGTGAGGATAGCCTGCCAGATGTACATGAAAGTTATCTGAAGTCAGTGGTAGTTAAGCGCATTGCTGAATAGCAGATGTTTACAATTTAGCATGTGATTTAATGTTTTTCTGAATAGAGCCCCTCTGTAATTGACTCTCTCCAACTACACGAGGTATAAGAGAGGCTGGCCCACTCTTGTATATGTTTCCACCCTTGCTATGTTTGATGCCAGCGGCCTTGGATAAGCACACTAGAGTTTCTGTGGGTGGATGGTGACTTTCTAATGGAAATCACTGCATTATGAATGTTTCTGAAAGCTTCAGCTGTTTCCATGAAATTATTTTTCAAAATAGACACCTTAAGAAACTGTTTTGATTCCTGTGTTGATAATAAATCAGAGGATTTAATTATAGCATTGCAATCCCCCTAAATCATATGCAAAGTCTTCCATCAGCATCCCTGAGGAATCTAATATGCTTCTCTCTTAACAGCTTATAGTAATGGAGCTCTACAAATTGTGATCTGAAATAACTGTGATTAAACTCATGATTAAACATCATTTAATTCTTCAGGAATTCACATTCTGAGCTTCTCAGTCAATGCCATTGGATTGCAATAATGCCCCAGGTAAATTAAAACAGAAAAAGGTGTCTTATTACAGTAAATCATAGCTCCCTCAGGATCCTGTGAATGAGTCAAGACACTGCTTTATGCTTGCAGATGTATTTATTAGCAGTTTACTTTCAACATATGTACAGTTCTTCATTGACACTTTTCCAGCCGGCTGTTTAATTATATATTCTCCACATATTCGTAAATATGACATCTCTATCACTTAAAATGTTAATTGGTATCATAGGCCTGATAACATCTGTTTGAATTGGCATTAATTTAACAAAAATCCCATACCTTACTAGTAACTTCCTTTTCACAATTGCTTACTGCTGCCTGAGTGTAAACAGACTGTGCTAATATAAGAAAGTTGTTAAAATAACATTAAATCTCATTGTCACAAAAATTGCATGTCAGAAAAATCAGTGCTGCTGGCAGATGCTATATAGAAATAGCTTGTTTAGCTTTCTGTGAGTGTTATGATATTGCATTTGCTTCAGAATGGAGCTGTCCATGGTATTGAGAAACTCAAAACTTAATTCGATGATCTATAGCTGTTTCTATAGAGGGAGAGCAAACAGACAGTAATATAATTATCCTGGTGTAACCAGTTTAGATCAGATTTATTTTTGGCATAATGAATGTATTGTTATTTTTAGTGTTACAAACAAAACCTGAACTATCAAGATGCATAGAATTAAGACTGCATAATAATTAATTACTGATAGCTCCATAAATACATATAGTTCTTAGTAGTGCAGATGAAGATGGTTTCCCTGCCTCAAAGAGCTTAACATATATGGTCCCAATCCTGAAAGCAATTACAAGTGGGCTAAGTGCTTTCCATTACAAGTAATTCTCTTGACATCAATGGGAGTAATGGGCATTATGCCTGGCAGTAACTGACAAGAACAAACAGAAGGGATGGGGAAGGAAAAGAGAGAACAGGCAGGAGATCAGCATAAGCATGTGGTCATACTGGGCGTTAATGTATCTTTGTGGTGACAGAAGGTATTTCTAAATTATTTTAGACTATATATTGCTTATAAGTGAGGAATGAGTGGCTTTGAGAGGAAATTTCTGAGGGGCGGGTGGAAATGGATCCATGAGGCTGAACTTGCTTTGGGAGAGAATAGGGAGCTAAGGAGAGGATTTTAGGATTGGCTGGACAGGACTGTTAGAGTTGGAAATAGTAGATAATTCAACAGCAGACTTGGGGGTAGATTGGAATAGAATGAGGTAAGTGTCAGGATGGCCAGAAAGGAGGAGATTGCAGCTGTGATGGCAGGAGATGGTTAAGGCTTCAACCAAGGCTTTTGCAGTGTGGATGTCTCTCTTATAGTAATTAAGACTAACCAGTCCCCTTTATATTGCAGAATGTGGTCAGAAAACAGGGGAGTGGAGGAAATTGCAACATTTGTGATGCATTTTATTTCCTTGTTTGGTCCAAAATGAGATTTTGCTGACTAGCTTTAGTTGTGAATGACGCTCTGCCCTTACAAGCTATTGATAATATACTTTGCATCCTGAGACATTTGGATAATTTTGCATGTGGACTTGTGTGTTATCCAAGTGTGCTTAGTTATGTTATGGATTGTGCTGATTTGATTCTTCATTTAATGATAACTTAGCGTGTAAATGAATATAAATGTTTTACTGCTTTTTTTGGTTTTTTTCCTGAGTGGCTCAATAGTAATTATTGGCTGATTAAGTCAACACGTCCATTAAGAGCTCATTTTATTTTCTTAATATGGTTGATAAATTTTCAAGACAACTTCAGTCTTACCCACTATGTGAAACCATATCTATTTACTTGTTCTACATGGGTGAGCTAAAACTATTCCTGACCATAAATTCCTAATTGTTTTTTCTGCCATATTATCTCTAGCAGGGAATTCGTGTTAGGCTCTTGATTCTAGGCAATCAGCCCTGGTGGTTGGGGTGGTGGTCGATAAGAAGTACCAAGAGTCAAAGCTGCATGTAGAGTTGGGACCTGTTTGACGTCAGTGCTGAAACCACGGTCTGGGAACAGGCTGTGGGTCAGAATCAGATTAGGGTCCATGCACAAGCCAGATCAGGATCATAGTCAGAGTCCAGAAGAACGTCGAAGCTGGGTTGAAGTCAGGTTAAGGGTCTGGGGATCAGGAAGCAGGTGCAGGTCTGGAGTGGGTCAAGAACAGAGGTGGAGTGAGGTCAGAATAAGGTACAGACAAGGCTGAAGTAGGCTGGAAAAAGTAGGAACAGGAGCCAAGGGCAGGTGGGAAGCCTGGGGAGCCTGTAACTGCAAGGCAGCAGGGTGATTCTAAGCTGAGTGTTGCTGTTGCACAGACTAATTTATTGCTCTGGTGGTAAGAGTGAAATAACTGTGCCTGGGGGTCATCTGATCCAGGCTCTGTCCAGGGATAGGCTGCTGCAGCATGCCTGAAGGATGAGTCACTGCAGGCTCTGCTGGAGGAGTGAGTCATTGTAGCTAGGGTGACCAGATAGTAAATGTGAAAAATCAGGATGGGGGTGGGGGTTAATAGGCACCTATATAAGATAAAGCCCCAAATATTGGGAGTGTACCTATAAAATCGGGACATCAGGTCACCCCAATTGTAGCTGAGTGAGTAGCCCTGGTTTGAGTATGTGTTTGCCTCACGATTTGGTGCAAAAGTGTCCGGTGGCCTGAAATCACTACTTACACTGAGAAAAAGTACTGCAATGATTGTGCAAGCCATATTGACCCTACCAATATTTTTCAACACTCATCAGGAGGAGCATCTTTGGTAGGTGAAAGGATCGTTCAGTCTCAATCACCCATTCAATCTTTGACCTCTCTGGGTATGTCTACATTGCAATTAAACACCCACGGCTGGCCCATGTCAGCTGACTCAGGCCTGCGGAGCTATAAAATTGTGGTGTAGATGTTTGGGCTGCAGCCCCCAAATGTCTATACTTCAGTTTTACAGCCCCGCAGCCCAACCCCTGTGAGCCTGAGTCAGCTGACACGGGCCAGCCACAGGTGTTTAATTGCAGTGTAGACATATCCTCTGATTCCACCAACAGCAAGAATTCAAGTAATGGTGATGGTTTTCTAAGATGAAGGCTTATATGCTAGTCAATGGATGGAGACCAACATCTTATGTTGTATAGAGTGAACAGCTATTGGGTGGTAGTGACTCTTGGTCATAACTAATCTCAGTGGATTAGAACTAACATGATAGAGGTGAAAGGTTTTGTGTCCCATCACATGGTCCATCCAGTACCCTACCAAAAGTAGATGAATCAACTCTTCTAGGTGAGTAAATATTCTCTCCCACTCTAGAGCTTTTAAAAAATATGTGATAATTACTTTCTTATTTCCAAGTATATTTCCCCCCCATCTATCCATATTAGTTAAATAACACTAAATTCTCTAAATCCTGAGCCACAGTTTCTCCAAAGTTTCTCTTAGTGTCCAGGATGATGTGGACATTTAAACATGCAGGTTAGGAGCTTCCTGCAAGGGGCTGAGACTAGAACCAAGAAGTCCTGCTGAAAACCTTTTTAGAAAAAAACACTTTTGGGGATTAAGGCTGGGTTTTTTTTTTTTTTTGAAGGCACCTAAAAGAGTAAGGTATCCAACATGCACTAAGTTTCAAAGAGATTTGGGTGCCGTGCTCTCTGTCCATAACAGTTTTGATTTTGGTGTAACTTTTTTCAATTAAACTTGTATAGACAAGAGGATGCAAAAGATCTTATTCAGGGTTCTACACACTCTTCATGTGTCAAAAGAAAAAACGGAGTGAGTGATGAGTGTAATCATGTTGCAGGAGTAAAACAATTGGGTCATGACTAAAGCTGTTATGAAACTCCATGTACTTAAACAGCCAATATAGTGAAAGGTTAAACTGTGTGCCAATTAAATATTAAAAGCACAAATGCACTGTTGCCAAATATGTCTGACTTGCAAAATTCATTGCATTTCATTCTAGCTGTTCTGTTCCCATCCTACCCAATCATTGCTCTCAGAAATCTGTTTGGGATTTGCAACAATGACAATTTTATGACTTCAGGGATAAACCTCCTCACAATCAGGCTTATTTTAATTGATGTTTCCTTTTTTAAAATGCAATCTTTGTGGAAAGATTCAGCCTGGCAGTGTTAAGGTGGTGAATGCAATGTGAGAACTTGTTAGACTCTGGCTAGTTAGACGACATATTTAAGGCCTTCCTAACCCTACAAACACACACATTTCAAAATCAGTTCCTCCTTCACTTATAGGGGCAGACCTGAATTCAGGTCTACGGGATTCTGTATCTTCTCAGCTACAATTGATGGCACGTGTTTTGCTCTCTTCTGCCTCCACTTCCATAAAAGTTCCTTCACCAGTCCAGTGCTCAGTCAGGATTGAGGAGCAGGGCCCTGGGAAGAATGGATGGAGACAATGGTAGCAACACTGCATGGCGTGCTCCATACAGACTTTACAGTTTTCTCATTGGAAATCTGGCATTTCCAGGCAGCAATGAGCCACCACACATGGGTGGATGTTTGCAAGAATTCATGCTGCCAAAGTTTAGAGTTTGATATTGCAGGTCAGGGCAAAACAAAACCAAAAATCTAGTGAGAATTTTTCCTGAGATCACAAATAAAGGAAATTTGTCTGAATCTAAAAGAAGCAGTTTACACTTGAAGCTGGAAACACAAAGGTCCAGATAAAAGAACCAATAAGGAAACCATGCATCTGCTCCAGTTCCAAACAGATGGCTCTGAAAGCATCACAGAACATTTATGTTTATGCAAGATGCACCTGGACCTAGTTAATGAAAGATCCACAGGAAAGTCAATGTGAACCAATTGATTTTATGAATGATTTGTGCAGGATATTTCAAATGGACCTTAAGCACAAACAGCCAGTAACAGACACATTAATCTTCTTATGAATATCCCAGTGACCCAGATGGAAGCACAAACAGCAGGTAGGTGATTCATCTTTAAATTGGCTTTTTATTAGGACTCTTTCTTTATTAAATCTCTTTGCTTGGCGTGGGTGGGTAAGTGGATGGGAAAAACCATTACTTTGCATAAATTATATTTAGACACATTTGACTCCTTTTTTATTTTTTCTGTGCATCTCTTCTACTTTAGCTCTCATCCCCCTGACCTTTAAAGCAATCTGACTTCACTTTCACAGCAAAATAGTTGGTACTGAAGAAATATTTGCCTTGCAGATATGAGGATGGCTTATTCACAGTAATTAGTGAATGGGTATATGGGAAGGGTCTGCAGGGGGACTAGCAATAAAATACCTACTGTTCCAAATGAACTGCATGACAGCTAGAAATACCCCTGTATGATAAATAGAACTGAGTGAATAATTTACATTGAATTATTTTGAGAAATCTCACCTTTTTTCTTTTTATGAATTTGTCCGCAAACAGATTGCAAAACTGGGGTGTGTCACAGATCCACAGGATCCTGTGGATCTGTGACACCTCGCACTATGTGGAAATGGAGGGCCATGATGGAAGAGGAACTGGATGGTTCTGCTATGCAGGATGTGGCAGTTTGTATGCAGGGTGCTTTTTGTGGGTTGGGGTCTCAAAGCTCTTATGAAAGAGAGAGGGAGTGCATAGAAATCCCTTCACTCAGCACTGAAATGCAACCACTTCTGGGCAGAATGCTGCAGCAGTTTAACAGTGCACAGTAATGCTCTACAACAGTGGACAAGAAGTGAGGAAGAATATTTCAGCTAATTGAAACTGTAAGGGGAATTTAGGTAGGAACAATACAATTATCAGAGTTGGAATTTGCTCAAAGTACTGGGTTTAACGTGTGTGTGTGTGTGTTTGCACTATGTGATCTTTAATAACAAATGTCCTAAAACCTTGGTTTTATGTCTGATCCAAAATACCCTACCCTAACACCATGATAGGGTGTTACTTGAATACTGGAAAAGCTGCTGACTTCTGGATCACCATTTTCTTCAGTGTGTAGGTGTTCTCTGGAGATCTATCAAATGCTGACCGATCCTGACCTTTCTCAGCATGAGAGTTCTGACAGAATCACAGCCCAAGGTGATATGGCTGTGGGCTAGACAAACAAATGAAAGCATTTCACAGTACTGATCCAAAGCATTGTTGTAAACCGTAGTACTGAGCAATTACTGAAGTATTTTTTTAAAAATGAAAGGGCATTTGTGGTAGGTTGATGCATTTTGCTTGATGAAACCCGGTACTATGCACCTGGTGCCTTTTTTAACAGATAAATTTAACACTTTGTTTTCATTTTATCAGTGGAATAACTGACTGCAGTGGCATTGCCCAAGGCATGAATTTAGCTCCAAAGACTTGATTCTCTAGACGTGAAACTGACTATCACAAGGATCAAGTGACTGGTAGAAGGCAACACCAGCTTTCTTGGCCCATTGCTGAAAACTAAAGGCATTAAAATAAGTAAACATTGTTGCCATGGTGACTGAGTGTGTCAATTGTAAAAATATGTTAGGCAAAGCTGAGATCTTATTGTTTTTTAAAGCTCTACAATGAGAACATCGACTGGTGTCCATGCAAGCAAGAGTAGAAATGTGCTTTTGGTGTGATTTCCGTCCACTCCCCCCCCATCCCCTCAAACCCCTTAAAATCCTTCCTGTGGTCCTCCAACCTTTTAATTCTGAATGTATTATTCTGGAACAAATGTAAGGAAAGTTTAAAGGATGATGAAGTGGGTGCTGTTCATAATTAGTGTCCTAGTAACAGACTGAAAAGAGGTTTTTATTTGGTAACTTCTTCATTATAAAGGTTTAATCTTTAAAACTGAATGCTGAACTATAGCTCATGGTGCTGGACCTTTCTGAATGTTACTTAGCTCAGAATCTGAGACTCTGCTTCTGTAATAAGCTGTCACATTGCATTAGGTCAGCATTATGTCTCTGGTGGAAATTATCATCCAACGCAATTGTCTGGGCTCCATATTCTAGAAATTCATTTTCTTGATCTAAAAATAACAATTTTTATTCTTATTAAATCAAAAAAAATTTATATTAAATATTTAACTTGTGCCTAGTCAAACAGAGCAGACAGTCCTGTGCCCCACAGACTAACAGAATTCTGTGAAATGTGAACAAAAATCAGTTACATATGAATTATTTTTGCCATGCTGTAATAGATCCCAGTTCTGCATGCTTCTCCATGTTTACTGTAAGGGTGAAATCCGGGCCCCACACAAGTTAATGGCAAAATTCTCATGGACTGTAGTGGGGCCCGGATTTCACCCTAAGAATTCCATAAGCATGGAGCACTTTCCAGGAGTGGGGATGTTAGTTCAGGCATCGATTGCCATTGAAGAGTAAGCACATCAGCACCTAACCTAGCACTGTATCATGTCAGATCCTGTCCCACCTGCATGGTTAAAAAATCCCATTGATTTTCATAGACTTGTTTGATCTATGGAGTGCAGGATAAGACCCAAGGGGATTTGTATGTCTGTAAAGCCTCTTGTAAACCTGCAAATCATTATGTACACACATGACTAGCATGTGTGTGTCGTTTTCTTGAATAAGAAGTGATGGATTGGGGACATACATTCAGAACACTCAGACTATCATTTGTGTGTGTATAAATGATTTTTCAGGCGTACAAGAGGTGATTTGCAGGTTTCCAAGAGGCTTTTTGAAAAAAGTGATACCATTCTTACCAGTGCAAACGCTGTGTGGATTTTAATTACTTAAAAAATAATGTTTAGCTAATAGCAATGATAAAACATTTAAGATCTGATCCAAAGTACACTGAAGTCAGTGGAAAGACTTCCATTGACTTCAATAGACTTTGAATCATGTCCTTCAGGAATTGTATACAATACAATTATCTACAATAAATGATATCACTTTAGAAAAGCAGAAGGGAAAAGGCCTTAAATGCTACTGTAGGAGAAGGGGAAAAGAGATAAAATGATGCTTCCTCTTTCAATAAATATGTAGCTTAATTTATTTGATTGAATATTCAAATTTATAGAGTCAACTATATTACTGGGCTAGTAAATATTATTTGAATGTGTTGTTGTCTAGAATTATTTACAATATACATGAGGATAAAATAAATATAAGGGATAAGTAAAAATAACTAATTTGATAGATGGACAATAGGAGAGGATTTTTGCTATGAATGTTTGAATGCATAATTTTCCTTGTTTCAATTTTTTTATTTGTAAAGTCTATTTTCCGTTTCAAAGTGAAATAAAATCAATCACTTTCCTATTTCTACCTCCACTTATGATGCTGTTTAACAATGCACTGTATTTGTGAAACATGAGCTGGGGGAAATCTTTACCATGAAAGTAGATTTTAGATGAAATTTCCATTTTCCAGCACATAGCACATCTGGTGAATGATCACAATTTCATGATGTTACTAATTTTTTTAAATGAATTTTCATGAGAAATGTTTACTCCCTGGCTGTGAGCAAAAACTCACATCCACTTTTGTTTGGAAAATTCAATAGCTGGGGTAAATCATGCAGCTCCATTGTTTTTATTGGAGCTATACTGATTTAGAGTAACTGAGGAGCTGTCCTTTTTTAAAACCTTTGTAAAAGTCCCCAGTAGCCAGGGGATCTAGAAGGATGAGAATTGCCCTCATTTTACAGAGGGAGAAAAAGTGAGGTTTGAGAAGGTGGACATGCCCAGAGTCAGTCAATGTTTTGTTTGTCTTTTAAAAAGGATCAGACACTATGGCTCCTGACTGTGATATACCTGAACTACCAGACAGTGCCATGAAGGAGGTTGTCAACTTTTTTAGCCCTACTTTCTTCCTGTATAAAATAGAAGCCATGTTTACTACAGTGATATTTGAAAATATGCCATCTTGGATAGGGAAGTCTCCTTACCTTTATCTAATAGAACTGGAGACTAATAGTTTAAGGTCAAAACGGTAACATTTGGTTGTCTAAAATGATTTCATTGGGCGTTGTAGATGCTCAGGATGAATGTCTAAATATGGATTTGGGTACCTACAGTTTTTGAAAACTCTGGTTCCAGTGACATGCCTAGGGGGCACTGTGAATTGGATGTGGGACTGACAGTCACGAGACCTGGGTTCTATTTCTGGTTCTGCGGCTGACTTGCTGGATAGAGGAAGAGCACTTGCCAGTATTTGCTGCTGTTTTTCTGTTGCCCTGCTCATGATGCAGAGGAAATACCAGAAGAGATTAAAAGTATTGGTGCTAAGAGAGTCCATCAGTGTCAATGCTTCGGTGTTGTGGATGCCTGTCTTCCAGGCTCTGGACTGAGACCAGACCCCTCCCAAAACTCGCTTCTCATAGGCCACCAAACAGCTAGTAACAATCTTCTGTCGCTGTTAATCTGGGCTGGAACTGAACTGGAAATCTGGAAGGAAAGGCCCTGGTATACTTTTCCATTCTATTTTATAGTCTAGGTTCTTATATCACTTATCACTGTAATATCCGAGTGCAATATCAACCTCCGGAGTTATCCAGTTCCCAGGTGATAGTATATTGAAAAATATCATTTAAAGAGACATTTCTGTGTTTTGCTGGTGTTAAGCCTGCTACTATATTGTTACCATCCAATGACATTATATAGTTGAGATCTGAAACACTAGCCTGTGAATTTCCATTGAAATGTGTTAACAGAGTATCTGATTTTCTGTCTGTTCCACTGCTGCTCTATAATTATTCAATTCGTAACACAGTAAATGAAGTGTGGAGATTTTAGCAAGATGGTACAGAGAAGGCTAAAATGTTAAACAAGCTGAGAGTTAGTCTACATAAAATCAGGCATGTCACTGATGACAAACTCGGAACAGGGTTTGCAGTGTGTTGCAGCTGCAGCTGGCGTGCTCTGAGTCCAACCCTGTGTAATTACTTATTTGTACAGAGCCAACACTAATATGTTATGACGGGGAGGTCACAGGTGAAATTGGAGACCCTTTTCCCCTAATCTCGGGGAAATTACATTTTTGATGATGTATGGACACAACCTTCAGCTCCTAATCATGAAGGCAGGGCTCATCCAGAATGAAGAAATTACAAATGTGATATCAGGGAATAAATACTAAGGAATTTGTTTTCACAGCTGCAGAGCGCTGCCAGCTTCCATTGAATCCAGCTGGGTTCAGTTTTGGGGGTGCAGCATTTCTGGAGATCAGGCATTTAATGCCTAAAAAGTAGAGATGGGCCAAAGCAAGAGGATTGACTACAAATCTCCCTTGAAGCTTGTGAAGGAGTCTGATCCAAAATGAAATTGAAATCTCAAAGATTTTCAAGACCATCAAATATGAGCCTGGCCTTAATTTTTGCCTCCAACCTGAACTGCTACCCTCATCCTAAACTGGATCTGGACCCAAACAATGCCTCGTTGGTCCTTTAATAATAATAATAATAATAATAATTAATAATAAGTATTCTTAAAGATGCTACTATATGGACAAAATGTATTGCTGTTACCCTAATACATTTTTTTCTTCAACTAAGCATTGATCTATATAAGCATTTCTTTTCTTGATGTCTCTTCCTTTTTTTGTCTGTAAAGTTTGCCTATAGGTCTTTGATTCTGAAGGATCCTATTTCTTATGTTTTTTAATCAGATCTACACAATTAGAAGATGTCTGGTCTTTCCACTGTCTATAATTTATTTTGCTGGTAGCAATTAATGCTTGACTGAGCCCTATTGGAATATTATACAGTTCTGAATAATCCTTCAATAATCCTGGAGTTTGTAGTTTGGGAAATTTCATTATCATGTATGGTGTCTATATCTGTGCCGAGATAGTCCCAGACCATCTGTCAGTATCATTTTTCCTTGATAATGGATCAAAAGAATTATAATGGCAATGAATAATTATTGCCAATAAAAAGAGGGAGGTGGATGGTTCAAAGGATTAGTAATGCCTAGAAACAAAGCCTTTCACTTCTAGGTCACTGATTCAAATCCAGCACAAGCCAGGAGGGACAGGAAGTCATGCCCAGCAAATTCTCAACCTCTCAGATGAAATGGCTGGGTCAGCTTAGTTTTGTTGTTGCTGTTTATATAGCACTACAGGTGTATGGGGGGCAAAGAAGGTAGTCGAAGACCTTACAGTCTAAATTAGACATCACGCTGCAAGGGAAGATAAACAAGGGTGGGGGAGGGAGTATGGACAAGGGTTAGACATTTCGCTGCTGGATTATATATGTATGCATTTTATCTGTTCGTTTTCTTTATTTAAATGCAGGGACATTGTCCAGAGCGCAGGTCTCTTCTGTATTACCTGTATAGAGCCTGAGAAGTGCATTGGACTAATTATTAGACAAAAATAAGATAAGGTTCCTGCCCTGTGGAGCTTGCAGTCTAAATCCTACATTGTATCCACATTTAAAACACTGCTAGAGCACTCAGAAGGAAATGTCCGCACTCTTGTCAGTGTCAATCCAGAGTAACTCCACTGAAGCCAAGAGGTGGTCTGACTGAGAGCAGGACTTGGTCAGCTGTGTCAGCAGAGAGGTCAGGAATTTGAATAGGTCATGGAGACTGAATTCCATCTGACTGATATAAGTGGTCTCTCCAGATCTAGGCTGAGTTATGTTGGTGAGAGGTGGTGTGGGGAAATTTATGACTGATGCCCATGCTGTACCTGTCCTGTGGCTAAATGGAGGCATTTCTCTTGCTATAGTTGGCTGGGTTGTATGTGCTCTGGCTAGTTATAAGACTCTGCCCTCTTGTTGGGGATAATGTGCTATGCTGAAGTCAACTCATGACACACCATTACTCTAAAGCCTTTTTATGTTGCTCTGGCAATGTAAAGAGGCCTTAAAGTCGGTGTAAATGGCTCACAAGAAGGGAACTCCCTGAGCTGGTATAGAGCTGGCATAAAGACATTACACTGGCCCCAGTCCTAGCCTCCAGTATAGGGGGTGGATTGGGGACATTTCAGCCATGTGGCTGGAGTTTGCACTGTACTACAGCTATTCTTGGTTTCCCAGGAGGAAGTTGAGTGTAAGTTAGAGCAGCCCTCAGTGTGCTCTTGTGGCAGATGTTGGGCAGGCCCCTGCATTGCCCCAGAATATAGGGAGAGCACCGATGACAGTCACTTTGTGGTTGGAGAGGAATGGCAGGATCAGGGACAGAAGAATGACAGTCAGACCCACTTGGTGGTGGTGTCACTTGTAGCCATAATTTCTTAAAATTGAAAGTCATGAAGTACGTTTCCATCTGAGGGAAGGCAGTTAACTTAATAGTAAGTCTAGTTCCATGACTGTAATACCATACTGGCAGGGTCTGCTTATTAGGGCTGCTCACAAGCCCTCTCTGTCTCTGTAGCATAGATGGATGGCTGTCCTTTGCTGGCCATCTTCATCCAGACCAGGCACTTCCGATGTCTTCCAGAGCTTGCCTGGCTTGAAAGGATTGTAACAAGGTCCATCATATGACCCACACCTTCCCCCGGGGGAAAAATGTGGGGATTTATAAATTATTTTAATTGGTTTTGTTTGATGGCAGCTGGTCTGTGTGACATGACAAGGTTTCTCCCCAGCTTGACAAGTATACACTGCCATTCCCAGTTTCCTTTAAGTAGGTTTATTATCCAAACCTAGGAAAATAAACAAAAAGTCCCCTTGCCCTTTGTCCTAGGGTTTCATGGCCTCTCCTCTCAGGAGTCTCTGGTAACCCTGCTTCTTGCAGCTTCCCAGTCAGCTCCCTTCTCATCCAGTCCTCATTCAGCCAGCAGCCAACTCCGCTATCAGCCAGCTCGGTTGCTCTTCTGGAACAGCAGCTTTAGGGTTACCTTGCTGGACACCTGGCCCATTGGTCCAGAGGCCCACTACAGAAGTTAGCACCACTCCTCTGTGGTTCCTCTCCCCAGAAACAGCTTGTGCTAATTATTACTCTTGCCATCTGACAGGCCTTTATAGCCCCACGTGTAGCCCTGTTCTCTTTAATTGGTTCAACTGGATGCACCTACTGTGACACGGCAGTTGGACCGGCTCTGCCTGCAGGCACCAGCTACACTGTGACAATCTGCCCATCAGGTTTTTGTATTGTTGTCATTTACATGCATGTTCCATTAATAAAGAGCTCTGTTTACACGTGTGGTTTTATTACATTTATTAAAGTGTAACTTCATTGCCGTAATTCATAAACTGTGCACTAAGGTACATAAACAGTTTCTACAAAATGCATAACAAAATTCATAAACTGTCATCCCCATAATCCAGAATCTGTGTTGAGATACATGAATGGTTTTTTTAAATAAAATGCATAATAACATTTCATGAAAAATAATCTCGAGCTGCCCGAGCCCCAGAAATTGTGGGATGTGTGGCTCAATTACAAATACTATGTCATTTCTTCTCATCCATGACACCAGGCAAAGCTATTCTGTGGGCGCACAAAGCACCCCTGATTTTTGTTGAGAACGTGGCTCCTGCCCCAGGAATGACTGATGCACTTTCTGGTTACATGTTCCATTCCAGCAATGTTAGGTCCATTCCTGGCAAAATGGCTCACCTCTGACCTAGCAGACATTGCGGAGTGCCCAACAGCCCACAGCGAAGCAGATGGCATCGACAGCATTGGCATCCAAACAGTTCTGGAGGCAGCACCGTCTGGATTTCAATCTGCCAAATGTACAGTCCACCACCATCCTACAGCTACTGAGAGTGTAGCTGAGCCTTCTTTTGCCAAGCTCTCTGAAATCAGAGTCTGGTTTCATAAGCCCTGACAGCAGAGGGAGCAAAGGGGCCTTCTAACCCTAGAATAACAGTGGGGACAGTGACTCCATTAATAAAAATGTCATTTGGTGGGAATATTGTCCCTGCTTGTCCATGAAGGTAACAAACATCCTGATCTCTGGAAAACACTGGCCTCATGCATCCTGCCAGTACATCCTACATTGGTCACCATCACAGCCCCCACAGTTGACTTACCAACATCAAATTGGTTATAACCTTGTGCCTGGAGCAGTCTGGGTATCCAGTTTCCAGATGGCTCACAACCTGCTTCTGGCCTGGCATGGCCTCCTTCACGTGTTGTCCTGATGCTGAAGGGTCCAGGGCAAGCTGCACACACAGCTCCTGGAACAATTGCTTCTTAATGGGGAAGTTCTGGGCTCACTGCTGGTCATCCTGGGTCTAAATGACAATGTAGTCCCACCAGTCTGTGCTTGTGGCTCTGCTCCAGAAGTGCCGGTCTACATATGGGGCATCTTTGGTTATGGCAACAGGTATGAGTAGATCAGCTGAGTCATGGCTTCATGTCAATCACTCCCTCACCCCTGCAAGAGGTGCCTTCAGTAGGGCAAATACCACCACCAAAATGGTCCACCAGCATTTCACAGATGCGCTGCCTGATTCCCGAAAGAGGAGTGAAAGCACCAGCAGGAGAAGTTATTCCACTGCTGCTGGATCCATGGTGCTGGCTGTGGTTGCAGGGAGCATGCAGACTCAAAAATGGCTCATCTGGATGTGATGGTGGGCTAAGAGCAGTTAGCCCTGGGATGGACAGACAAGTTCTCCCACAATACCCAAGCCCCAGAATGGATACAGCTAGCAAGGATGCTAAGAACTCTGGTGTCAGCCCTGAGAAACCACAGAATCTGATTCATGTCTGCATAGTGCAGCATGGATGCATCAGCAGAGGTAAGAGGCTCCTGTAGCAATGCAGTATGGACACTGAAATGTGAGCTTGGAAAGATTGCTCTGCAGGTGCGGGTCCCACAGACCTGGGTTTATGATGCTGTGCAGACACAACCCCTGGCTTGTAAAGGCCTTGATTAGTACATCCAGGGCTTTCCATATTATTCATCTGCCCCTCTAACATGCTGGGGAGGGGGTGAGGATGAACATGAAAGAAAGGAGGGCAGATATTTGTGGATGATATTCCCCCAAACCTGATAGCTGCCTACCTGAATGCATTTACTTTCCCCTCTCATTACCAAATAAATACGTTTTTCATGTAAGATGACCTCTCCTGTTTAAATATTGCCAACCAACTTCACCTCCACCCCTGCACACAATAAACAACTCAAATGGCTAGTCAGAATTTTTGTGTCTCAGGCCCTGCAACATCCCTTCTCTAATTTCAATGGGATTTGAGAGTGAAGGACCACAGAAAAGGCCCATTATGGGGGGGAAAAGTTTGATCTAATAGGTAGGACAACTTTTTGTCCTTTGGAAAATTGACCTTCCAGGGGGAAAACATACATCAGCCTGTCTCTTTATAGTCAGACCTCTGTTCCCTTTAATTAATTGCTTGGAATGTAAGGGAAACTGCTGTTACTTCTGCCTTTGAATTTCACTCAGCATCCTGATTCACTTTGAGGTGTGTGTTTCTTTTTAGATTCTTTCTTTTGGAGGAAACTTTCAAACAATATTAAAGTAAGAGCAAAATTTATTTTTTCTGATAAAAGAAAAGCAGCAAATGCTGCAATTTCTCCCAAATGTATACATTTTTTTAAATTCACATTTAAAGGGAGTATTTTTGTTCATGTAGGCGCAAGACTTAAAAGGATCATTTTATACAGAGAGGAATTTGCTTGGTCAGTAGTTTTCTTTCTCCCCTGTGCTGTTATTGAAGGTTATGTACTTTATCAACTTACTTTCTGCAATCCTGTGCTGCTCTTCCTCAGTACAGCTCTTTGAAACACTGCAAGCCTGATTCTCCTCTCACTTACACTAGCTCTATACCCATGTGGTTCCATTAATTTCAGTTAAATTACTCATTTATACAGGGTGTCAGTGAGGAATCTGGCCCTGGAATTGAAGTCTCAGGTTAGAGATATGGGACTGGTGCGTTAGATAGCTCTCAACAATTCACAAGTCTGTGTCTTACAGATAGTCTCCACTTTCTGTTTGATCCTACAGTGAACTCATAGTCCCAGGCAGCATATCCAGAGTGCATAAATAATTAACAATATTTAGCACCAACTTCAGAAAAGCCCACTTTTCAAGGCAAAAAATTCTGGCCAATGCAGCAAATGAAAGAAGAGAAATTGAGACTTTCACTTGAATGACTCTTTGCTCTTCCGTCTGGGAAAATTATGGGGAACAGCCACAACATTCTGCTCATATTTCAGGCTGTCTCACTCCATCTATTCCTCCAAGAAGATAACTGACTCTTGTTCCCTCAGCATGTGCAAGATGAACAACATGCCCTTGGCTTTTGTGAATAAAACAGGGTAATTCTGTGTCCATGGAAATTAGAAATGTCTTTGGAAGATATGTTCAAAAGTGTCTAAGGGATTTAGGAGCATAAGTTAATGGGACTTGTGTTCCTAAAACCCTGCCAGGGCTTTTGAAATTACCACTCTCTGTTTTGAGGACTCACACGTGTATTCCTAGTGCTATTTCTTAATTTTGAGGGACACCAGCCCTCTGAGAGTAGGCGGGATGAGCACATTTGAATTCTGAGACCATCTCAAGCTCTCTCATACCACAGAATTGTCATGCTGCCTCCCAGTGAGTCCCCTTCTTGAGACAGCACATGTCCCACTCACAGGGATTGTCTTTACTAGAAAATTAGGTCACATTAGTAAATGACCGTAAGGTGCTGTGAGAACTAAAATGACCATCAAGTCATGCTTAATAA
Organism: Emydura macquarii macquarii; assembly: GCF_026122565.2. NCBI lineage: Eukaryota > Metazoa > Chordata > Testudines > Chelidae > Emydura > Emydura macquarii. The sequence continues at coordinate 2,546,466 of NW_027131850.1, forward strand.
GTGTAGATGGGGACAAGTTGTGTATAACATTGTCAGCTAGTTTAATTAGGCTTTTTTGTACAATGTGAGCTGAGAAAAGTTCTCTGATTATTTTTGTGTGTTTATTTAGATGAATAAAATGGACTAATGTAAAAAGGAAGTTTTAAATTTTTTTTAAAACTGAAATTGAAAGCTTCACTTGTTTGAATGTCACAAGAAGCTGCAGCACGTTTTAAGCTGTTTCAGGCAGCCGGAAGACAGTAAATTAACTCAAAGAGATCTGGAGGAGAGATGCACTGTTAAACCAGTTCTAGATACCAGACAGCACAAGCTTTTCTGAGATTCCTGTTGGAGGGGAAGTTTGTTTTAATAATAAAGTGCCCAGGGTAAAAGAGAAAACAGCAGTACCTTCATTCAGACTAGGAAGTGGACTTCCAAGAAAGAGAAGTAATCCAGATTAGCTACTATTAGCTAGAAGGAAAAAGCATAAATCTCATTTTGGAGGAAAATGAAACAAACACATACAGAAGTAGTGGAGGCATCTGGTGTGTCACTGGAGCGCTGGAGATAAAATGAAACAAGATATAATCAATAGTTTTGTTATCAAGAGCTGAATTTGTGAGGAGAGGAACAGAAGTCACACTGTTTTGTTACATTACTTTGATTTACAATTTTTTTCTATTTGTATATTTACTGTTTTATTTATACATTTGGTGCCAAATTATGCAGTCCTTCATTGAACAAAATCCCAATTTATATCAGTGGAGTTGCCTGGATAAGTTACGTGGTGTATGTAGCTTTATAGCCAGTTTTCTGTGCTTGTGACAGTTTTGTTCTGCTGAAGGCAGATGCCATTTTGTACAAAAATTCAGCTTCAGCCTGTAACACGAGACATGCACTCTGGCCTCTTTCATTGAGAGCTCATTTTGGTCTTTCTTGTTGCTTTCCTTGATCTGAAGTAATTCATTTCTGACTGCAAACACATTTTCTTCCTCTGTGTATGGAAACATGAAATAACTAGACAGAATTTGCCCCAGTGGAGAATTTTTGCCTGAGTCAGGGCTGCAGAATAGGCCTCTCATTCAGTAGACTTCCTAACTATTTAATGAAATAAATGTCCATATTGCTTAAAGGCTGTTTGTTATCCTTGGAAAGATGGACTCAATGTAATATGGAACATACTGCAGGACTAAAAGGCTTTTCTCAACAAATTTGAAACATAAATTCACATGAAAGCAACAATAAACCTTTTTGTCTCCTTCCCATAAGTCTACATAAAACATTTAGAATACATAGGCTTTAAAATTCTCTCTTCCATAGATTATCTGGAAATTGAATGAAACTCTCATTTGATTCATTGCCAACAATCATACCAGGGAGACCATCTCGTATACGTTTTGAATGCCTGGCTTTTGTAGCCATTCTATCTATCTTTCCATTTCTGTGCATGACATTTCTGGCCCTTTCATTCATTGTGAATTGGCTTTCTCTTTAACCTTATGGTACCAAAGCATTTCATTATATTTGAAAGTAATGCTAGACTGTAACTGGCAATATATGAAGTCTTAAAGGGCATCTCCAATCTTTTATTTTAACATGATCTGCCTGAAAAGCTGAAATAATCTGATTCATGAATAATGTGTATACATATACTCTCCAACTGTATCTTCCAAGTCATTATAGTGAAGGGTTGATAGTAAACTACCTCGATTCTATTCACTCCTCCTTGATTGCTTTAGTCACAATTCATAAGTATCTTTTGATATTAGTGGTGGTGAGTACCAGCGTGGGGAGGGTTTAATGTCTATTTTTTATTTATTATTGTTAGCTAGGGAGTGTGGTGACATTGGTGGATTTGTAGATTCTAATCTTGTATTACTTAATAGGGGCAAGGGCTCGTAAAGTTATGGATAGATTCTCTTATGATTGTTTTGGATCAAACAAAGTACATAAATAAAAACAGCCGTATATTGAAAAGCAGTGTGATCTACTAGATTGAGTGTTGGGCTGGGAGTCCAGAACTGAGCATCTGAGCACTGACAACATTATTCAAATGCATGATTCGCTGTGTGGCCTTGAATAAGTCCCTTACCCCTCTGTGTCCACGTTTCCTCCTTTCTGTAAAATGGAGACAATAACTAGGGCTGGCTGGAAACCAACAATTCTATTTCACAGGGTTTTGAAATTTTGCTTTCCTTCTGCAGAGAGAATAAAAGAGTCTCTGACTCACTATAGCCTGGTGATTAGGGCACTGGCCTGGGAGAGACGTGGGTTCAAGTCCCTGCTCCAAGTTAGGGAGAATCTCCCACATCCCAAGCCCCACTGCCCTAGCAACTGAGCTACAGATAATTGGAATCTCCCTCCCTCTCAAACACACCCAAGACACCTGCCTGATGAAGCTGGGATTGGGTGACTCAATAATTGCCCTGTTCTGTTCATTTCCTCTGATGCATCTGGCATTGGCCACTGTCAGAAGACAGACTTTTGGACTAGATGGACCTTTGGTCTGACCTAAAATGGCCATTCTTATGTTTTTAATTGTCATAGACATGGATATATTTCCACCAAACATTTTGGTTTCAATTAAATGACATTTTTCAGTTGGAAAGGAGTTTTGCTGAAAATATTTCAACCAGCTCTAATAAGGATACTCATCTACCTGCCTCACAGAGGTGTTGAGAAGATTAATTAATGTTTATAAAGCAAAGCACTACAAAGCAACTCCTAGGTGGTGTTAGTGCTTTCTGTTGATGGGAATATCAAAATTAATTAACTCGAGGTAAGTTATGACCAGGTCTTTGCCTTTACCAAATCAATATTTACCTTAATAGACAATAGATTTTAATCATCACCAAAACTAAACTTAGTGCATGTATTGTTTCATGCAGTTCCAAAATCAGGGCCCCACTGTCTGAGGCACTATACAAACACATAATAGAATATGTCTACACTGCACACTTCTTATGGCAGCACGTAGAGTACATACATGGGTAGCCCATCTAGCATGGGTATAAATAACAGTGTAGACAGTGAGGCACGGCTTAGGTTAGTAAAGACACTCCTGAGCCCTGTGGCTATGTGCCCCTGTATATGCCTTCACAGCTTTCTACGTGTCCAAGCCATGTCTCTCCTATCTAAAAATAGCAGAGTAGGATCCCACTGCCTCTGTGTTGCTGGAGCCTTTTCCTACCACAGGAAAAGACTCTGGCAGTGGGGAAAGACTCTGCCACTTCCCTGCTGCAGAGTCTTCCCCCATCCTAGGGAAAGACTCTGGCACCAGGGAAAGGTTCTGGGAGGGGGAAGGCAGTGGGGAAAGTTTCCAACAGTGGGGAGCTACCCCAAATACCGCACCCCTGCCTGGGCCTTTTCACTGACACGCCTAGGTACACATATCTTACATGCCACTGCCACTTGTGTGCAGTGTAGATATAGCCAATAAGAGACGGTCTCTTCCCAGGAGAGTTGACAGTCTAAACAAAGGATAGGAGGGCAAAGGGAGGTGAAGTGACTTGTCAAAGATCACACAGCAGATTAGTGGTAGTGTGGGAATAGAACCTGGGCTGATCAGGAACTCATTTATATGAGTTCTCTGCCCTTGCTTGGGACTTCCTGGGTCCTGATTGGGAAGTAGCTGTTCAGGAACACTGTGTTCCCTATATTTCTAGTTTTACCCCTCTGCCGAGCTCCCCAGTATGGGGGGAAGGGCTCTCTCCATACGTATATCCATTTATACCACTTAGTCAGAATAACTTCCACTCATGGAATCACATGAAAGCCTGTATGTTCAGCAATAGCTCAGCCATGTGAATTCCTAATGACGTTAGTTTGAGTGATACTTTGCTCTGAGTTCACATTATGCATGCTCTGTTACAGTGGAATAGCTATTGTATTACAAGACACAGCCTTATCCAAGCTACTGATTAGGGAGTCACTGGGTCTGGTTTATAGAGGCTGCAGTGGTTTCATAACAATTTAATTATAATTGTTTGCTTTTAAAAAAAGTTCGAAAGGGGAGAGAAAAGTATGTAAATCCAAGTTTGAAGTGGTAAGGTTTGGTTTGATTTCCTTTGGCAGTACAGTATAACAAAAATGGGCCATGAAATGTAGATCCACACCTGTGCCAGCACCAAATACCTCCTTAAGGGTGTGGGGACACAGTAGTGCAGCTGTGGAGGTTATTGGAGTCCTGAGATCTGGGGAGCCGTTGTGGTTATGAAAGAGACACTCCCTTGCCCATCAACACCATGCCATGTCCATTTTTCCAGCCTTGGTCTAGCTAGCAGATTTGGCCCCTCGCATGAATCTGGATCATTAGTCAAATTTTTCCAAATTCCCCTACACACTCAAAAATGGAAATTCTCAATTAAAAATTAAACCTCCAGAATGCAAGTATCATAGCTGATTGTTCAGAAGTTAATTCCTGGCTATAAATATCTCTTTTTAGGATATTTGCCTGAGGTTCTTTACCTTCTATTTTTACTACCTCTTTCAGAGCGGATGTTGCAAAATAATCCACCTTGATTTACAAAGAAGAGGAAATAAGGATTCCAGTTCCAGGAAACTGGTCAAAATTTTTCTTAGATACAGGGAAATTCTGCTCTTACACTAGTGCAATACCCATGAGCCAGATTCTGCTCTATTATACCACTGTAAAACTGGAGAAACTCTACTAAAGTCAATAGAGTTTCTTCAGATTCAGATCTGTGCAAAAGCAGAATTTGGCCCATTAACTTTAATGGAATTGCACAGGTATACTTAGGGAGGAAGGATGAATGTGCAATTAAGGCACTGGGCTGGGAGTGAGATGCTCTGGGTTCGATTCCCAGCTCTACCAAAGACTTTTTGTAATATTGGGCACGGAGGTGCCTAACTCCCTCAATTAATGGGAGAGGAAATCAATGGGAGGTGCCTAAATAACTGTGAGGACTGGGCCTTAGTCTCACTATGACTCAAGTCCTCATCTTCGTAACAGAGTTCATAATCCCTACCTCCCAGGGGCGTGCTCTGATGATAGATGCATTCATTTTTGTGAGGCACTCAGACATTACATTGATGGAGGCCCATATGAAGAGCTAAATAGAATGATTCAGACAGGTTAACACTGAAATATGAAGATGGTTGCAACATATTTTCCTAGAGTGAAGCTTCTTCCTTCACAGTATTCTCATATTTGTTGCTATGAGAACTGTCTTCAAACTTCAGTTGCTAGGGTATCTTTACCATCAGCTTGGCTTGTAATTCTACGCTTTCCTGTTAATGCTGTTTTCAATCTCCATTTCTGAATGAAAAGCATCTCCGACCTTTCAGATATCTGTAAGATTAGTGTAAAAATATTAAATTCCTAATATAGATATATGGGCATATTCAATATACATACAACATTGCAGTGATTAAAATCAGATATAACATTCATGATGCACTCTTGCACAACACACTTTCCCTTTAAAGGGATAGCCTCAGATTAACCTGATAAATAACTAATACTATTGCTGAAGTCGTTGAGCCCTATTCAGACCAGGTGCGAGCAGGTGCGGTTTCATGGGAATGTATAGGTTTACATCTGCGTATACCAAATCTGAACCTTGCCCTTTAGTTTTGGGACAGCTTTGTAGCCCAGGTCAGTTTCGCTGGTGGTGGGGGATCAGGTGTGTATATACAAGAGCTAAACTATATTAAAGTGGATTTCAATGTATCCATTCTGACAGGAATGAAAAACTGCAGGCCGGCTGAGAAGCGGGAGGGAATATTTTATAACTGAAGTGGATCAACCCTGGGGTGTTTCATGATTGTTCTGTGAATGAATCTATCACAGTGATAGTGCTGTCTCCAGGGAAACTTTCAGAATGAATACTATTACCTGGAAACTGAATGAAGATCAATTATCTTCCAGCACCACCACTTTGCGTAGTTTGTTTAAATAAGGGCAATCGCACGCAATGGAAACATAGTGGGAAAGATTTTTCCTGCCTAAGTCCGTGAGCCATATTAATGTTTTCTGCTGTGCTATAAATTGAACTATTTGTGTAAAATATTTCAAATAAAGCCAGAGGTGAGCTTTAGTTTTGTTCATATCCTTTTGCTATCAAGGTGCTGAAGAACAGTTAATAACTCAAGGAATGTTCTATACACAAAATGGGTTTCAATGTTCCAATGTGCCAACAAAAGCCATTTCAACATAAACAAAGGCCAAAATTATAGGAAGCCCCTACGGCAAAATAAACCAGATAAACCAGGATCACACCAAAGCTTGGTGTGCTCATGCAATGATAGACTGCATGTGGACTGAGGATATGCTTCCCAAAGTAGAATGGGGTGGAAGTTTCTGTAGGTAGCTAGCTGGCGGAGTTTTTGTCAAAATGATAACTTTAATGGTGCTGGATTTTATTGTAGTATTGATGTTGTTAGGGTGCCTAGAGCCTTGGATAGACTTTTATTTAGTTATTTTAAATCTAAATAAATAGATAAAAATAAATGCCTAACAAGCTTATTCTGTGCTCCAGACTTATAAAGTCTAGTGCATGTTCATAGAGTGTGAGAAAAATATATTCTAAAACACACATTGGGGTTAGTCATTTTAATTAACCTGTCACCTCTACTAGGTTTCTTTCTGTCCTTTGGGTCTCTATTCCTTAGCTAAAGCAGAGACTGAAGAATTAATTTAAATTAATAAATTTTATTAGCTGAAGCAGAATTTAAAGTAAGAAAGAAATTACAGCAAGCAAAATAAATGTTTAGATGACAGCAAATTATCAGAATGAATTCAACATGGTATGTTACAATTAGTCATGACATAATCAAATAAATTAATTCAAGGTCTTATCACAGTCTTATTACAAAGGCAAACTTTATTCTGGTTGTCCAGTATTCTGGGCAGGTGATTTTGGTACCAACATGGAACTTTAGATCTTTAAATGCAGATTCTTCTCAGTGTGCCAATACATTTATATGACAATGGAATTATGGGTCTGCCCATGGCATTTTAACAAACTACTTTAAGGTTTTTTCCAGTGTTGTTGTAGCTATGATGGTTCCATGATCTTAGAGAGACAACGTAGATAAGGTAATATGTTTTATTGGATCAACTTCTGTTGGTGGATTTAGCTCAGGCACTCTAATTTCCTTTTTCCAGACCTGAAGAAGAGCTTTGTGTAGTATGATAGCTTGTATCTTCCATCAACAGAAGTTGACCCAATAATACCTTATCTACTTTGTCTCTCTCATACTCAGTTTGAAATTTAAACAAATTACTTAATTTTCAAGATTCTCAGTTCAATCTAAAATTACCTTACCCAAGTGATAGCCCAACTTTGCCACCAAAATGCCATATATTAAACGCTAAATATAATATATATGGCAATGATTTTAATCTCTCTGGTATTTTATCAGTTCTGTAAACTTTTATGCCAGTTTAATCTCAGGTCCAAATAGTGGTAAAAATCTTTGGTTTATAAGCCAATTGAAAGTTCCTTTCTTATTTTGCTTAAAAAGCCTCTGGACCACAAAAATCTGTGATATTTCTACACTGAACTCTTTAGAACATTCAGGTTTGCTCTCAGCTATCTTTTGCTGTAGGTAATCACAGTTTCCTGTTAAAAATTATATGAGACTTAGTGCAATGAGTTTTTCTGGTCTCAGCACTCAGTTACTTATTGGTTTATCATAATTTTTAGACAACTCAGATTAAATATGTAAGTGAAACAGAAGTATGCCTCCTACAAGGTGGGTGAGGTGGTACCTTTTACTAGACCAACTTCTCTTGGTGAGAGAGACAAGCTTTCAATCTACACAGAGCTCTTCTTCAGGTCAGAAGCTCAAAAACTTCCCTTTCACCAGCAGAAGTTGGTTCACTAAAAGATATTACCTCACCCACCTTGTATATCCTAGAACCAACATAGCTATAACACTGCATCCTACGTTTTAGTCATTTGCATTATTTAACTTTGGTAAGTACTGTCTGAAAGCATATAGCTTAAAAGAACAAAGTCTGCACTTTGGGAAACAAAATACATGTATAAAGGATTTTGGATACTTATCAATTGGAACTGGCATAAAGGTGGGTTCTATAGATCAGCTTCACTCTTACAATGGCTAGTTTCTTGAGACAGACAGAAAGTGGACCATACAGGTAGTTCCTTCAATGTTACACCAGCTATATTCTTACCCTTTCTGGATTTCACTGGCATCTTCCTAAATATGACTTCAAAGAAACAGTTAATAAGATGTGTGTCAGTTGTAAGACTTTAAGTGTTAACAAACAGTCCTGCTTTCAATGTCTTTCATTCACTTTATTCATTTGACTTCAGGAAGTGACATGCTGAACAAACAGGATGTTTTATACGTTTTCTGGTGTGTGGTGCAGCCTGGCTCCTCCTCTTGGCACAGTTGATGTGGGCCAGTCATAAAGTGATCCATGCTCTTTAGTGATATATGGGCCTACAAATTTACCTTAACTGTGAGCTCAACTGAGAGCAAGTTTATAAAGTGTCGCAATAACCTATAACAATAAGTGTTGGTGAGAAAAGAGAATCAGACAGACTGGGTTAGTCAAAACAAAAAAGCCTCCTGATATAATTCAAGAACTGCATTATGGTGGTGCCTGGTAAACAGGAGGCGTGTGGGACTGGAAATCAATCAACCAAAATTGGGGTGCTGGAAATTAGGCCTAATCGGTGGACAAAATAATGAGGGCAGGGGCTATTTCCCCCAACACTCCCTTTTGGGGTTCTTAAAAAGAATAGAGTTTTTGGTGAAAATTTGCAGAAATGGATGGGCAGAGGGATACTGTGATGCTGGCTGACCAAAAGACAGGAGAAGGAGTGAACTTCACCACCATGGCTGCTATCCTCTACATTTCCTGGAACACCCGTCTTCCTTCATCCTAATCCTGAGGATGTCCTAAGCAGACCAGGCCAGAGAGAAGGACCCAGATGATGCCACCACCACCAAGGATGTGAGACTTGGTCTCCCCTCCCACAATATGTTCTTTTCCTTCCCTACCTTATTTCTTCTCTTTCCCATCTTCTTCCTTCCGTCTAATAAAAGTGTGTCTTAGCCAGTCAAGATTGCATATTTTGCAGCACTGCTGTGAGCCTGTGATCAGAAAGGCAGCTAAATGCATTGCTCTAAACAGTCCGACACTTCTCTGCAGTGTGGTCTTTTGGCCAACTTTACCCAGCTCTGCCTTCTTTCCCAACTCCCAGTTTCTTTGTCTGCACATTTAACTGTCTGAGAAAACTCCATTTTGAAATCAAAATACAGTCCTGTTGTACAGTCTCTCCACACTCCTTGACAGGTCTGTACTTGTTTAGTAGTTCATCATACAGAAATTTAAATACACAGTATTATCCAAACTAATCCCAATATTCTTTGGGGTCTGGTTACCTGGACAGTGATATTTCGTCAAATTGAAGAGATTTGCTAAAGAATGCCCTAGATAGCTTTAATTCTCTATGCAGTTTCTCAGATTTTAACCAATACCTTTATATTGCTATTGCTATACCTCTACAGCATTATATTATTGTATTAAATATAACAACATGATCTACCGTAGATATCTAATAGTACAAACTTCTCAGATTAAAGCATACTATATAAAAGGAAAAGGTATAAAAGGAAGTTATTTCACAATTTTGCAAAGTGCAGGACAGAGAGAAAGAGAAATTTAATGACTAGAGATAATGGCACATCAAAAGGTTCAAAACCTTGACTTCTTTTCTGAAATTTTCCTGAATTTAGCTGAACCTCTTTGGTAAGGACATCTTGCAAATCTCAGAGATCAGCTCTCTTTGTTTTCTCTGTAATCTCTCTGTCCAGGGTTGCATGTAGTAGGCACATCTTATATTAGTTTCATTCCCTCCCATGCAGCCAATCAGCTCTTGATAACATGGCCCCAGATTGCTGATCCAGCATCATCAAACTGCATGATTTATATATTTTGTGTCTTGGAAATTCTACAAGGAAAGCAGTCTGGCGGCATTGCTCCTGAGTCAGGTTTAACTCCTGTTTGGGACCGAATAGGGATCTAGCTCGATATTTGTTCTAATGAGTCAACATTAAAAAGAGCTAAATTCGGGGCAATAAGAGTCAGCCATAGTGTACAGTCATGGATTATTAGTTACCCACCAATTCTGTATGGTATTACCTGCCCTACCATTGAACTAACCTGATTTCCTTCCTTTTCATAAAAAAACCCCCCCTTCTTCCTGTACTGTAGATGAAATGTCAAGGCTCCAGGACTGTGTACATACACATATGACTGACTTGCTGTTTGCACTAATATCTCTGTTGTTTTAAATGGTTTATATTTCATGATCTCGGGCATTGTGTACAATGATAATATTATCCTAAGAGCCACAAATGTGTTTGTTGGCATGATCTAGTTCTAGGAAGTTGCTGGGGGTTTGTTGTCAATTAAAAAATTGATTCCTTCCTCCATACATAGGATTGGCAGACATCTGTACATATATAATAGGGGCTTAGGGTATCATAGATCATAAGCTGTTTTTTAGTCAGTGGAAACACTTGTGGATTTTAACCTTCTGTGACTTATTTGATGGAAGTGTTGATGGGAAAAGGAGAAGAACTTGGTTGTTACTGCCAGTTAATTTTTCTCTCTGTGCATTAGAGGCATTCTCATTTGGATTGTAGACAGTGCTTTCGGCTGAAAGTGATCTGACAAGATGCTCTCTGGTAGTGGTCAGATGAGTGTTCTTGTTTCTTTTTTTGGGAGGGGTCTACCTCTTTTGTGTACTAGCAGAACAGACTTAATACATCTCTGCTATATTAAATCAGTGTTTGTGGTTAGGATAATTGGAGAGGATAACTGGGCTGTATTGGGAAAGTCTGAATCTTCCCTCTCGGGAGGAAGATGACCATACACCTTCACATCTTAGCAGAGAGACAATTCAACCCTTTTTAGACCCAGTAACCAGTCCACTTGGGTTTTTCCAAAACTTGAAACAAAGAAAACATTTTATTCCACGTGGGCAACTCATTTTTCAACTGTAGCTCATGTAAGCTTCTTTTCTAATTAAAAAAAATATTTTTTTACTGGTGTAAGGCCAAAGCGTCATATTCATTGAGAGCTTTACCTATGTGTGAATGTTATTCTTCAAAGGAGCTCTGCATAGCAATTGCTCAGATGCAGTCAATCATGCTCCTGCAAGATTTGGATTAAACCTCAAAAACTGATTTCCATACATAACAAGAGGAAATTCAATAAATCACCTATATCCTCTGTTTACCTTATGCCAGCAAAGCTCGGCCTTTGATTTCATCCTTTTTGTCTGAAAGGCCAGTGTTCTTGCAAAAGTGTCAACTAGGTGTATTAATTCATTAAAGGGTTAATGGCCTTCTGTATCCATGATGAGCACCATGGACTATACTCTATGACCATCTGCTACAGAAGGATACAGATAGCCCAGAAAGAATGATTCATAATTTTGATGCAATATCTTATGGATAACACAGAGCAGTGCAGCAGATGGAAAAAGATGGATTTGAATGTATTATTGAGCATACAGAGCAGATGGACATGGTATAGTTAATGTTACACATACTGATGTACAGTAGGGCCAAGCAAAGGGGCACCTGGACACAGTGACTTATTTTGCCAAAAGTAACAGCACGTGAATTGCCATTCTGAATAATCAAAAACTATTAACAAGATAACTCAACTAGAAACCCAGATTTCCCATCCCTGTACATTCTGGGCTGAATTCATTCAGTGGGGCTGCATGAAAGTAGCTGATGGTAGAATTATTCCCACTGTGTAGTATGTTAGGGATATGACATAATGACAAAATATATACCAATTGTTCATGTATGAAACAGCTGAGCATATCTAAATTTGGTTTTGGTTGACTGAAATTGCCTCTTATGCTGCAACAAATATTGGTCAAAAAGTCACTCTGAGTTGACAGTAAAGTGTTTGCTTTGATAAATACTTTTATGCCAGAGTTGGCACAGTAAACATATCTGTCAGGTAAGTCAAAAGTTGATAGTTGGATCTGAAGTGCTTTTAAAAAACAAACATGCATTGTGATAAGATACCTATGTTATACCTAAAGAGAAGGGTTGTTCTTCGTGGAGCACCGTGGAAAGATAAATCTCATCCACTGATACTACTTAAATTTTAAATCTGAACCTGCTACTATTAATCACCCATACTTACTAATAACTTAAGACATGATCCAGTCCTGGGTTGTGTACATCATTTTAGAGTAAGAAATGTTCCTTGTTTGAAAGCGCTTACAATCTCAGACAAAGTGACAATCAAAGAGACTAATGATATTTCTGGGTAAAAATGTGACTAAATACTTAACTCCTATGATTCTTGTTGATATGCACAGAATTAAATTGATGGATGAGTTTGGCTTTAGGAAGAAATATTCCTGAGGTATATTGACAAGGACGTTGGGCCAGAGTTCTGCTCTCAGTGACAGCAGTATAAATCCCAAGTAACTCCATTTACTTTAATTGAGTACAGAATGTGTCCCGTTGGAATTTTATTGCTTTACTCTGGAGCAGTGGTTACAACCATCTGTTATGATTAAATGGGTGTATCCCATGCAACCAGTTTCCTAAGACTGCAGGGTCTGGCAGTGAGTATCAGTAAACTTTCAAGACCTTGGTCCTTTCCATCTTCCATGTTTTTATGAGGTGTGTTTTCGCCTTTGTTGTCCCCATACAGGGAAAACAAAACAAACAAACAAAAACTACTTATGTCCACCCACTGAACCTGCAAAACTTTACTTTGATGCACAAATGAACAGGTGATCTATAGTTTAAGAAGCACTTCTTTGGCACTGGAATTGTTAGTGTTTGTTGGTTGTCTTCATATTAGCCAAACAGCCCCTGGGGTCAATATGTTCACATCATGAGGGTGTTTCTGCTGAAGCCTATTGGTCTACTGAATACCACCTGTGACAATCTGGTCAATTGTCCTTGAAGCCGAAATGGCCAAGAGTTTGTCTCTGCCTCTGAGGCAAAATTGACCACTGAAACCTTGTGAAAGGACTGTGCTGATATTCTGTGTGATAGTGGCAAACGCAAAACTGGTGCCTGGAACTTCTAAACATTGTTGAAAAAGCTAAAGCCATCCTCCTAGTCAAGCAGTTGAAAAGGCTAAACATCAATATTTGCAACTTTTCAGAAACGTGGTGGTCAGGAAGAGGTAAAAAGAAAGTTGAGGAGAATATATTTTTGTTTTCAGGCTGCCCTCATAGGTTGCTCCAGTAAGGGATGGCCATTCTACCTTCACCAAAGGCCCAAAGGCATTGCAGGGTTGGCAGGTGATCAATGAGTGACTTATCAACATCCAATTCTATACCAGCCGTGGGAGTATCATTGCAGTGTATGGTCTCACCAACAGGGCCAGCATTATTAGCTGCATTATTATTATTATTTTACAAGCAACTGCAGATAGTCCATAATAAAACCCTGAGAATAGATGTCGTCATGATCCTGTGAAACTATAATGTGAAGATAGGAAAGGTACCCTGGCAAGTACACTCAGGAAGTTTGGTATTGGGGAGAAGAACAGGAATCGGTAGCAACTGCTGGAATTTACAGCTGCCAGTGACAATGGTGATTGATGATATGCTCTTCTGTCACCCACAGATTCATAATGAGACCTAGCACTGCTCAGTTGGTTTCACTAGGTCTGTTAGCAACTGTGTTCTTGTTAACAATCATTGACAGTCAACAGTTATCAATGTAACAAGTTCTCAGAGGTGCTGAACTTGACACTGACCATGGGCTTCTGCTGGCAAAAATGCACCATCATTTTCAACGTCAACTAGTTAATGGGACAAAATTAGTCCAGTACAAATAAAAGCTCTTATTAGAACCAACGTATCAAATGGGTTTTTGTTTTGAATGCTCAAAGCTGTTGACGCACTAAGGTCTATACTCTCACTCTACCGCTCCATCAAACTACCACTCTATTGAATGACCTTGTTTTAATTCATCAGTGCTGACTCCCGCCGGCTTGGGGCCGGGACCTCAGCCCTGCAAAGGTCAGTGATGGACCAGGGAAGAGACGCTCACTGTATTTGGAGTTAAGAAAAAAAAAAGCGAGGCTACAGTTTAAGTCTTTAAAAGCATGATTGTTGAGAGCAAAAGCAAAGGCCGAATGGGTTCAACTTTGGAACATTGCCAAGTCATTGTGTAAGAAAGAAGGAATCCTGACGGTCAACTCAGGCAGCCAGTTTAGAGCAGGCTGTCACCAGGGACCACCTCTGAAGCCTCTCTTCAACTTTGCAGTGTCTGCAGGGGAAGATGGCACCACCGTGTCCAGTAAAGAATCAAGATGGCAGCATCAGCCAGGTTCTGCAAGATCAGCTGTATCAACGGGAAGATCATTTCAACATGCTCCTCAGTCATCTGCCACTACTGTCCCTCTTTCACATGAAATGGGGCAGGAAGTTCCAGTGGAGCCACCATTCTTCATCAGCAAAGAGATCCAAATTGCAGTCTGTAAGTTGAAGTCTGGAAAGGCACCAGGGGCTTGTATCATTACCACTGAGTTGCTGAAGACTGGTAAGATTATTGTCGTGCTATGACTGCACAGGATCTTCAGAACAATGTGGTGCACTAATATCATCCCCAGTGATGGGAAGAACAGTGTTATTTTGCTTCTGTCCAAAAAACGCAATAAGGCTGAGTGTAGCAACTATAGAGGTGTTATGCTATTTGTGATGTCCTGTCCCTTTAAATGTTTGAGCCCTCTTCCACCTCAATGAGAAGTCTCATTTTTGTGTCAGTTCAGTTTTGCTGCCAGAACAACAAAAGTTACCACAGCAGTTAGCTATGATGTTTCTATCCACTTCCTCTCTGTCTTTGTCTATCTCCTCTGCTGGGCCCAAATATATATATATATATATATATATATATATATATATTGGCAACATGGACCTGGTATGCCACAAGTGTCCCATGCTCCCGTTGTCTGAACAAGGAGAAGAAACTGTAAGCAGATGATGATGATAAAAAAGGAAAAAATTTCACTTAGAAACAGAAGGTGCAAACTGCTGCTGCATTTTGCATCAGATACAGCATGATCCAGCTAGTAAGAGAGGGGAAGTAGGCAAATAAAGATAGAACAAAGGAGAAGCATTCTGCAATTACAGCTGGAGCTGTTCAAAACAAAGCATGAGGAGGAAGCAATCAGCCATCTTGGCTGACCATGTGCAAAGAGGCAGAGAAAGAAACCACTTTAGCCTGCACTGAGAGTCTTTAGCCAGCTGAGCGAGCCCAAATGCAGCCAAAAGAAGTAGTCTGCATCCTGCATGGTAGACACAGCCCGCAGAGGGAAAGCAGGTGCAGATAGTGCAGAGCTTAAAAAAAGATTTCCTGTGGAAGAGAAGACATCCGAAAGCATGAATTCCAGCAGGAAAGCAGAGAAATGGCAACTTTTGTGGACAATGTTGGTGAGTTTGATGTATATCATGAATCATTGGTGGTGTACCTTGAATCTTCGGACAAAGTGTTCTATCTCAGTTTGAAGGATAGCTTATCTATTACTAGTACAGGCATCAACAAAGAAATCTTTAAGGATGATGTGCTTTCTCTTATAAAGGGAATGGTACTACAAAGTAGCATTGGATCAAAAGAATCTCCAGTTTACACAATTCACGTCCCATAAATGTGAATTATCTGTGAATCATGGCTGCATCTTATGGGGAATGTGAGTGATCATTCTGAAATCACATCAATCTCCTGTTTTGGAAGCTCTTCGCAGGTCATTTTGACATTGTACATTTTGACATTGTACAGACATTGTACAGATGAAAACTATAGCTTGGAGTCAAGTCTGGTGGCTGAGGAAAGACAAAGACATTGAGAGAAAGGTGAAGTGCTGTGCTACATATCAACAAATTCAGTCCAGTTCATCTACACCCTTGGTTGTGGCCTCAGACTTCTTGGACATATATTCATGTGGACACTTCTGGACATTTAGAAGGTTATACGTTTTTGATCATAGTCAACGCTCATTCAGAATGACCAGAAGATTTTAGAATAACTTCTACTATAGACACCAAAACCGTTGGATATCTTCATACCTTGTTTCATACCTTGTTTAGCCAATTTGGTCTACCATTACAGTTGGTGAATGACAGTGGATCTCAATTCTGTTACGAAGAATTTCAGAGGTTCCTAGTTTCAAATAGAATTTCAGCACATACGCTCAACTCCTTACCATCTGGCTGCAAACAAATAAGTGGAATGCTTTGTACAGACACTTAAGCATTCCTTATGAGCTAACACATCTATTTTGAGTCATCAACAGAAATTGAACAATGTCTTGCTTGTCTACAGGAACACACCCCATGCTGCTATCCAGGAATCGTTTGCAACTCATTTCCTGAAGCAATCATTGCATACATTGCATACCTGTTGGGACCTGCTATGTCCTGATGTTGCCTCACGTGTAGCCACATCCCAAGCTATATAAATTGATCGTCATGAGAATTGTCATTTTTTTCAAGTAGGAGACTTATAGTGAACTCTGCAACTACAGTTGTGGAGTGAAATGGGTGCTTGGAAAACTTGTAAAGTATATGGAACCTGTTTCTTTTGTGGTAAAAGTTTCTATTGGTATTTTATGGAAATGTCATATGGACCAGCTGCACTCCTGACAAGTACCAGAGTTAGGGTGATCAGATGTCCTGATTTGATAGGGACAGTTCTGATAATTGGGGCTTTTTCTTATATAGGTGCCTCCTGATTTTTTCCACTTGCTATCTGGTCACCCTAATCAGAGTCCAGAGATGTTACAGTAGGACTTTCTGTTCTGATTTAACCTTCTTGCTTTAGAATTCTACTTCTCACAACTTGGAAGAAATTTTGGTACCACATCCAGAGATCACTGATGTGTTGTAGTTTTCTCAGGAAGTCAGTGGTGTCACGAAGATTCCCCAGAGCATTCTATCTCTGACCTGAAAGTTGCTGTACTTCTCAAAAAAAACTCCAAAAACAGACTTCAAAGAGAAACTGCTGAGTTAGAAATGATCTGCAAACTTGACACATTCAAACTGGGTTTAAACAGAGACTTGGAGTGGCTATCTCACTACCGAAGGTAAATTACTTTGCTCACCCATTCTCACCTCCTACTCAATGGTCATCATTAGGTCTTAAGTACCGGACTTCACCTCCCCCATTGTTCTCAATGCACCTGGATATCTATAAGATGCCTCTGTGTTACCTATTTTCTGTATTACTGCATCTGAAGAAGAGAGCTTAAGTCTCCTGAAAGCAATGTCTGCAAATATTAAATTTGTTAGTCTTTAAAGTGCCACAGAATTCTCGTTGTTTTAATCTGATTTCTGATTACTATGGGAAATCAACAAAATTGCAGCTTGTCGCCATTATTATTCAGTATCAGTTGTGACAGGGTTAGATCTGATGGCTACAGGAGGGTAGTAGAGGGGGTCTATATTAGCCCCAGAATGAGCAAATCCCTATTCCCTGGGTGATCCAGCTGGGGCTACTCTGGGGCAATTAGGCCAATTAAGCCAGCTGAGGCCAATCAAGGAGCTTGCCCCCAGTAGTTAAAAGCCTCCCTGTCAGGCAGACAGGGGCAGCTGGAAGGGAGTTAGGAGAGGGAGCAGAGAGGAGCGGAGCGGTTACAGGACTTGGAGCAACCACTGCCACATAGTACGGCCCCAAAGGTACCAGAGACGATCGGGGGGGTACCTGTCTGGCTGCGGCCGGGGACCCAAGACACAGGCCTGAGGGAGAACCCCTCCCCACCCAGTTCCGGGAAGCAGACGGCGAGCAGTGGGGCCAAGGAGAGGCGACCCAGGGAAGGAGTAAGTCACGGATGTTTGAAGACTACTCCACACAGGGTCCCTGGGTCGGGGCCCGGGGCAGAGGGCGGGACTGGCCCCCCCGCTCCCTGCCCCGGTGCGCCGTGGTCGTGTCCGAAGAGGGCACCGTACCCATGAGAGGGCTAAACTAGCCGCCTGCGCCACACAGTATTGATTGGTTAATGGATGAGCATGAGAGTGCAGATGTCAGTGGTAGTGAGCTGAGTATTGTTCTGCTTCCAGATCTTGAACTCGCTTATGACATTTCTTGTTGGATCAGTTTGGTGAATTGCTGCAGACAATGGCCCATGTGGTTAGGCAAGAAGCTGTGTGTGTTGTTCCAGTCATTAATCCAGATAAAACTAAATCCCTGACCATTATCGTCAAATAGCCTCCAACTCTAAATTAGAACCAGCTCAGTATTAACCTGTTCAGATGGGATACTCAGCAGGAGGCAACTATCAGATACTTGGGAATGATCACAGAGAGTGCTGGAGGGTGCTTAAAAGATGTGAACATTCAGATAGCAGCCACCACCATGTTCTGTGCCTTTCAACAGCCTTTGTGAAGACATGTCATGACATCAAGCTTACTACAAAACTGTGGATCTATAGAACCATAATTATACCAACTTTATTGCATGCCATGAAATATGGGTGCTGAGGAAAGCTGAAGAGCACCAGATTGACATTTTTGGTTCTCATCATCTTCGTCAGCTTCTGCGCATTAAGTGGCAGGAGAAGATCAGAAATGAGACTATTCATAATTAAATCCAGCACCCACTTCCATCAGTACTGCTTCAGTTTTGGTGGCTTTCTGGTACAGATGTATTATTGGGATGAAAGACGAATGAATTATAAAGCGTATTTACCAAGAAATGCTGCCACGTGATCAGCGATCACATGGTTGTCAAAAGCTTTGGTGGTGCTATAAGATTTCTAACGCCAGACATAGATTGACCATCCAGCCAGACTGATTTAAGGACCTAGTTTGAGATTGGCAGGTGGCACTGGTTGTGCATGGAGGCTACGTCCCTTTGGGATTTACCTTGATGATGACGACGATGCTATTAGCCAAACAACGAGCCCATGTGTTGAACTATCATGGTTTGGTAGTGAAGGCCCAATCCTGTGAGGTGTTGTGCACCTCCTTCCAAGTACTCAGCAGCCTCAGTTCCCATTAACTCTAAATTTTCTTAGATTCCAAGCTCTTTGGGCATCAGGGTGCTTCCATTATAAAATAATTAATAATGTAATAGGATCTGGCCCACTGACTTCAATTGGAGTTGGAGATGCTCAGGATCAAGCTCTTAATGAAAAACGAAGAGTTACAGAAGATACATTTGATACACTCATGGGCGGCCTATTATTATTATAAGGTTTGTCTGAAGCTCTAAAGGCAGGTGGCAGCTGGTCTGAAACTGCCTGTTGATTGTAGGTTCAAATTTTGTATTTATATTTTTTCAAAAGGCTTGTTGTTATAACTGGGGTTCCAATTTTGTACTTTTTTCCTTTACGCCCAAATCAGGAACCCTTCTTCCAGGCCATAGAGGATGTCAGTCACCGAACAGCTGATAGGAAATATAATTATCTACTTATACACCAAAGCAGAAATTGCCCCACCGACTAAGTTAATCAGAGCAAATCTTGTACTTCTGATAAAATATTGGTTTCCTTTCATCCAATAATGTATGTCTTCAATCAGCTCAATAAGGCACTTTCCTGTTTCTTCACAAGGACTATTGATCACTATGGGCATTAAGGTCATATTGGAGAAAGAATGAGGCTACTTTTTCTTGCTGGATGACAATACATACATGCCTGGTTTTGAACAAGGGTTGTGTTATTGCAAATAAATTAATCTTTGCGGGGAAAGCACTGCTAGTGCACCCAGGGGAACTCAATTTTTTTTACAGCGAACAGCTGAATTATTTTATTGGCACATGCTATATTTAAAGGTCACAATATAAGCATCATTTCCAACAGCTTAGTTTCTTATAGCTTCTTATGTGAATTCCCAAGTGTTCATCAACAGAAAAATGAAAGGCAGGATGAAAAGAATTGGATTCTTCCATTGTATATTCAGATACAGATTTTGCAATATCTATTTTTGTGAAAGTTCATGCTTTAGCCACTTTCAAGGTTTAGCCGCTTATATTAAGTTTAATATATTTTCATAAATGGCTGACAGCAAGGAGGAAATACAATTTACTCGTATAGATTTGAATCTTAGCACAAAAAGGTACTTTTGGGAGTTGTATAATGTACTGTGTATACTGCCTTCTGGGAAATGAATTATATTTTGCTTGATTACATCATGCTAACTGGAATGATCAGTGTACCATATTCCCACCCTCGTCATATTTGTATGTCTTGTTATGATTTGTTTTCTTTTACCTGTGCTTGTGGTGATTGTTCAGTGAGGCCCAAATGTATTTTTTTCATCCTCTGGGTAAGTATGGTCAGAATCTGATTAATGCAATCACTATTGTCTACAGCAATGTGCTACTAATACTAAATACACAACAACAAGTTTTTTTAAAAGGACGGCCATTAGAATCTGTATCTGTCATCATTAGAAAATAGTGACTGCACTGGAGATTTGGGTTTCTGATGTTCCTAAAGAAGCAGGAAACTCTGATTAGCTGGGGCTAAGAGCATGGTGGAAGCTGTGTTTTTTCATGGTATCCAGAGGACAGGGACGAGGAAGATATGCATTGTTGGCCACAGTGATTCCCCACAGAGCTACCTTGCAGCTGTGGCAGAGTGTGTGTCCTCTTTTCAGCTATTGTATTAGTGCACCTTATGCTTAATGAGCAGTAAAGCTTCAGAGAACAATGGAGTAAAATAGCAGCCCAGAATGAGATGATGAGGTGAAGAGGGAAAATCTCATGAGCCTAATTACTCAGGCCCAATACATACTGAGTCTATGTTGTAAGTCTGGATGATAAGTGCAGTGGTAATGCAATTGCTTATACAGGACCAGTCCTGGACTCTTTTCTTAGGATTTTTTGAGACATGCCTGTGCTGACTTAGAATTTCAGATCTCTATCTGAATGGGTTCTGGACTACCTGAGGTTTGCCTATCTTTACTCCCGGTTGCATGAGAGAAAGAACGAGAGATTGTCCAAAGGTCAGTTTGCCTTTCAGTGACTCATACAAGCATTTGCCTACGTAATTCCCAATAGTGTTAGCAGAAGCTACAGAGCATGTTGCCCAAATGTACTCCTGAGAATGAAAACTAAGCCTGATTCAAACATTTCACAGAACACTGCAGCCACACAGCTGCAAAAGCTGAACTTCGATTTTCATGGGAAGTATTTGTATTCCTGGAAGTCATGAGCAAAACATACTGATAGCCTCAGTGACCTTTTATTGATTGATTCTATTTTTGTCATTGATAAGCATTTTAATATTGTTTACACTTGCAAGCCAATATCAGAAAGTCAATATTAATTGAGCAAAGTGAGCACACCTCCTCCTCAGGTTTAGCAGCGGTATAAATTACTGATCCATGTATTCCAGGCAGAGAGGTAAAAGAAATTTTTAAAGGTTTTCTACAGGGAGGTGTAAATGTAAGAATGCTAAAACAGTGGGTCAAATCCTCTAATCCTTATTCATCCCACTGCGTGTGATGTGGGCTTGGCTAGAATGCATGCATTTGGCTCAGCATGTGTGTGTGTTTCATCTAAGGATGAGAAAAAGAATGGAGCATCAAAAGATTAAAAACCAAAATCTAAACAGAATAATGGGCTTTTAAAACCATCTCCAAATGAGAGGTGCGAACACCAAACAGGGAAGAGAATTATTAGAAGATTCCAACAGAGAGATCAGGGCACTGGACTGGCAGTCAGATCTGGGTTGTGGCCCACTTTTTCCTCACACTTACTCCATGGGCTAAGGGAAACTATTTAGGCCTAAATTTTCCATTTTCAGATGAGTCCACAATGCTAATTGAAGTCAATGCGAGCTGCAGGTGTTCAGCACCTCTAAAAATGAGGCCTTAGATGTATCAAGTTGTCACCCCAACATTATGGTAAACAGCCATTCTTGTGCTCAGTGAACACAGGGACTGTGATTGTGCCTATGTCCTGTGCAGGGGCATGAAGGATATGTGTATGTGGGGTTAGGTTTTTGTGCCTCCTAGCCAACTTTTTCCCCAGAGCAGGTTCTGATCCCCTGCTAAGTCTTTTAATTTGGGGATTTCCACTATTCAAAGTTCCCAAATTCAGTGTGTGACTTTCGCTCTGTTCCAAGCCCCTTTGTCATGCCTGCTGTAGAGAACAGGGGGGTAGATAATGTGTTGAGAGCTGATGAGTGTTTCTGGAAGGCGTTGCCGGGACAGTGGATTGTGATTTCCTATCAAACAGTAGGAAAGAACAGAAAAATCTGCCAGGGCCATTCTAGGGACCCTGACTGCGGCTTCCTGATACCTTAGAAGGCTCAAGTTGTTATCCCTACAGAGCTCTGCTTGTATAAAGCAGCTCAGTTTCTACAACTTGCAGCGCTGGATCATGGGTAGCAAACATCACAGTAGCTCCATGGGACCATAATAAGCTGGAGTTCTCAGGCAGCGGCAGGTTTGATTGCAAGCATGTGTCCAGTCCCTTGTCTGCCAAAGGGACACAAAATAGTAGGTTTTAAGTGTTCCTATTGATCATACCTCCTACACTGAGTGTTATCTCTGGAAGTCCTGCTTTATGCATTCTTCTGCATTCAAACTAGCCTGCTTACATGTGCTGCTTACTGAAATATGGCTGTGAATTCCTCTGAGACTATAAGAATATTTCTAGCATTGTTTCCCAGAAAGAGAACGTTTGCTTTTCTTTTTTTGTTGTTGTTGTTGTTGCAACAAACATGGCATGCTGACAAAGCCAGAAACAAAATATATATTTAGGTGAAACTAGTGTAAACCATGCTTCCTTCATACTTCTGGGGCCTATGGGAATTAATACTGCTGCTCCTTATGATATAGGTGAGAGAGTGTTCGTTCCTATAATAATTCAGAGCAACAAAAAACAAAAACCCTGTAACTCAGTGACATAATTGAACTGGGCTTCATTGTTCAAGAGTTTATCCAGAGAATGAAAAGAAATAAAAACATATGTACTACATTTTGACAACTACTCCATTTCTTGCACCTACAGTGACCATAAGATATTAATTAATGCTTAGGCTTGGAAGGATTAGATTTTTATTGGCAAATGTCAATAAATGTTGATTTTACTGTAGACCCAGAAACTGACAGAAATATTTCCATTGTTAATAATAGAAATGTACAGATAGGCAAAGTATGCTGCTTGAGTCAAAATTCAGTAATTTAGACTTTTGAATTAGGCTGGTTACAAATGGACTAGTGAATGAACAGTAAAAACAAGTACGATTTGTTGATTGAAGGATATTTACTTTGTATATTTTGACATGTTGTTGACAATTTGTATTTTAATAGTTTATAAAACTTTAACTTTTTGAATCTCAATGTCTGCTGTTATTCAGTAATTGTCTACCCCTCCATAATTTCCCAAAACCAAAAATTTAAATAGATAAAAATAAAAAAAGCTTAAAAATAAACATGAATATTTTCCATTATTATAAAAATAAAAAATGCATTTTGCCAAGACTATTAAGGCTGCAGTGAACAGGATGTACAGGTGCTTTGGAAAGCAGCCACATGTCTTTATGACAGGGTGTCGCTACAAAGAGGGAGAGAGATGGAAGAACATTTTAAAAACCTTGCTACCTCTCTGTGTCATGATCTGTTTACCCTGTATCAATCAGTCTAATAATATTATTAAATACTCAACACCTACATATTGTTTTGTGCTTTCAAAGTGCTGTTCAAACATTGACTAATCTTCACAGCATTCCTGTGAGGTAATTAAGGAAATTATACCTCAATTTTAATGATGAGGAAACCAAGATCATGCATCTAATTCTGCCCTCATTTACTCCCAAGCAACCCCATTGACCTCAGTGATGTCACGCATGTGAAAGCCAGACTGGAATTTGGAAAAGCCAAGTTAAAATGGGGTTATATTCTGAAAGGTGATTAAAAATGGCACTGTCTTACTTTGATAGGGTTATTGTATCTATTCATGTTCTTATTTGCTGACATCATTAGGTTGTTTTTTTTTACTCCTGTTACTGCTGCAGAACCACTATAGCTATTAGTGAAAGAGCTGGAGTCTATTCTGGTTCATGCATCATCAAGACTTCATAACCAAGTTCCAACTGAGGAGAATGGGTTTGCATGGGTATAAACGTGGCCAAAAAATGTTCCTCTGAATCTTTCTTACTTGTGACGATAAATGAGTCAGACAGAATGCACCTTGGCTGCAGATATAAATTGAAGTTTCAGGGTTGGCTAACAAGTTCATAGGCAAATAAATTATGTGACTAATAAATACTGTGTAGTGGACAGTACTTGAAAAGTGCTAGATAATGTATCTTAAAGAGAATATTCATAGATTCCAAAGCCAGAAGGGATCACTGTAGATCATCTAGACTGACATCCTATGTAACAAATGACATAGAACTTCCCCAACATTATTTTTCGGTATGTCTTTTTAAAAAACACACAATCTTGATTTTAAAAATTGTAAGTGATGGAGAATGACTGTTGACAACATAGAAGAGTTTAGAACAAAACTTCCAGAATGAAGGCATGGAGGTTAAATCTGGGTGAGGCCATGGAGAAAGGGAAAGGTGTTAGGAAGGAAGGGTACATGGGATCATAAGGTGACAAGAATGTGAAATAAGTATGTATGGATCTATTTATTTCAGTAACAGCTGGGGCACCATGCAGGATGCTGTACAGACATGTAATAAAAAAGGAAGTCACTATTCTGAAGAGCTCACAACCTAGGTTATGACAGGACACAACAAGTGGATGAGACAGATAAGTGGTAAGATGAGGTATTAGTAAAGCAAATAGGCTGTTGTGTACTAAATAGCCCACTGTCTCTGTTAGCTGGTGGTGCTTTGTAGTATCGTCTTAGAGTTAAGTTTAAAGGAACAATGTGAAGGAGGATGAGGTAAATCTGTCCAGTAGATCCATGGGGCTGTTCTGTACTTGCACAGATTCTGTTGCCCTCCTTTGGTTTCTCCTTGGGCCACTACATAGATTTTCAGCAATCAGTGACCCTATCCATAGGCCTCGGATATCATCTTACTGAGCATCATACAATTTTCCTAGATAGACAGAACATTGTGTGAATTCGAAGCCTCACAGTTTTCTGCCTAATTTGTCTTCTCCCATGGTTTTTACCACAGAAGGAGATGATATGGCCCTTAATTAATGTCTCTGTATTTCCATGTTTCACCACTCAGACTGACTAGCACCAGCATTCTACTTCTAATACCATAAGTAACACAGTTTGTAGCCACCCAGACAGGAAATGGGTGGTCACTCCTTCGTTTTAACAGAGCATCTTGTGCAGAATGCAAATGTCATCTAATCTGCTGCATTAGACAAGTAAATGGTGACAGCTCTGACACTCGATGAAAGAGCTCTCCGAGGTGATTACAATCATACAGAATCTGTGCATTGCACAGGGAATCAGTCCATGTGATTCAACAGGAGGAACAAAAACTCTGAACACAAAGAAGTGTTCCCCAAACTCCATAAGTTGTGCAAATCAAACCCAGTCTTTTAACAGCTACATTTTATCAACAAAAGACCATCTTATTCTCCTTGCCAATTTTCTCTTCTTCCTCTCTGCGCAGAGGAAGAAGCCTTCTGTTTTAAATAGGCTGTTATTCCTGCCTGACACAGCACACCTGTGGTTATTCATACTGTTTATCCCCGTATAATTATTAACATGATGTAATGACTCAGCTGGATTCTTCTCATTATCTTCTTAAAATGAAAGCCAAATGAACTGGCAGAGAGTTACCAGAGAGCTAAAGTGGTGTGTAAGAGACCACTGAGGTGCAAAAAGGTTAAGGTTCTGTTCTGCTGTACCTCTGAATAAATATGTGACAGACGTGTTCCAGCAAGCTTGCATCAAGCTGAGCGCCAGGTGACACCTAGCATTTAGAAGTTTGAAGATTTGCTGAAATAAAAGTGTGACAATAGGTTGTTAGCTAGTGGAACGGGTCGGAATTCTTAGTAGCAGGGCAGGTGGGGATTACTATCCAAAGGCTACATCCACAGCTGGGTAAACCTGCATAGGGCCAGTGACTTCAATAGATCTATGCCGATTTACACAGCTAAGAATGTGGTCCTGAAGCTTTTTTCTCCTGAGCCTTAGTGTACCCAATAAAAGTTACAAAATAAGCCTCCCTGTCCCACACCACCGTTCATTCAGGTTAAACCTCGGCCTTCTAGCAACTGGTTACTGACCTCTGCCTTCTCCAAAGGCCTCTCTCCTGTAGATACTTCTGCAGTGTTTCCTGGGCCTCCTCGCAGTGCCTGTCTGGAGCATCAGTCCCCACCTCTCCCTTATTACTCTGTCTTAAACACCTGCGTGAGACCTATGCCAGGAATGAATGTCTTGGAAACCAAGTAGGGCCTGTGCAACCTTTCAGACATATGGGAGTTGATAGGGTTTCAAGTAGATGAAACAGGATGGGGAGCTCTCATTATACCTGCCAAGGCGGAGGGGAAGTGAAGACAAAAACAGCTTCCTTGGAAGGGGAGGGGCCATCATTTGCTACTTAGAATTTACCTACATGGGGAATTGGAATGATATAGCTATTCCAGAATAACTATTCTGCTACAGCTTTTTCAGAATAGCTCCACGTGGGGGCATTCTGTTACAGAATAAAAGTAACTTTATTCTAGAATAATTACTCTGCACACACAACAAAGTCCATTATTGTGGAATAAACTCACTTTTATTCCATAATAGTGTGTTCATACAGGGAAATTATTTCAGAATACCTAAATTATACCAGAATCGTTATAGTAGAAAAATTATTCCAGAATAGCTGTTCTGGTCAATTTCCCCTGTATAAATAAGACCTTAGTGTATATTTTGAATGGACCATTATTATATAGTCTTTTGTAGTTATTTTTTAACATCATGTCATCCTCCAGTAGGTAGATTGATGTAAATCTAAAAGAACCTCCTATTTGGAGTTTGCTAATTAGTTTGTGGACCAATTAGGCTATAATGCAAGCACTTGAAGCTAATACCTTTCATTATATTATAAAAGTCATTTCCTAGTAAATAAAAGTTTCTCTAATATATTCAGTATTACATTAATTGTAATCATATTGCATGGGTGAGTGGTCCAACATTTTTATAGTTTTCCTGGAGGTGTGGCACTAAATATTAAACAGGTGATTGCACTTATGCCTTGTTGCTTATGTAAATAGACTTTCTTCTGAAACACATGATTACACAGTCATTTGAAAAATCACAGCCGGAGACATCTTTAAAATGCAGTTTAATAAACCCCAATAACCTTCTAGTCTTTTATAGAAAATTTTAGATAAGGGAAAATCAGGTTGTGAAACAGATTCCAGTTCTGCAGCTAAACAAATTACATTACAATGGAAGGGGGAAATGGATGAATGTAATATGGCCTGAGAGAGAAATGATTTTGAGTAGACAAAGAGGACCGAAGGAAAGGAGACTTAGCAGGTTTTGACAAAAGTGACATGAAACTCATACAGCCCAACCAAACCTATGCTGGAGAACATCCGGATTCAGGTGGATTCAGAGGAGCAGCTCCTTAGCTGCTATACGCTGGCATAGTTTGATTGGGGGCTTCCAGAAGTCCATTGCCAAGCTAAAAAGTGGATTGGGATGGCTTGACTGGCCTGCACACCCCCTATCTAGATACTACCGTGTCCTCCATACTGATAGCTCTGGGTGATTCTAAAAATCGTTTTAGATTGCACTCAATTATACCAAATGTTCAGATATTTTTAAAAATATTTCTATGACAGGATCCTTCACCCCTACCCCAGATTTCTCATTTTCATTTAAACTGGAAAACAAAGGCATAGATTCACAGTCCTTCGCCCCGCCTTTTTGTGCACACATACATATGCCTTATAAGGTACATAGTAAAATAAGGGGGTGGGAGCCAGTTTTGTGTGAACCTCTTGCTAAATTGTTATCAGGACATCACAAGTTGCTCTATAATTTTTATTCTTGTCTCTGTACTGTGCATTCATGTTTCACTGATGAAACTTACCATAGGCCTGCTTCTCCACTCTAGTTTTACACAGTTTTAACTTTGTTGTTATAGTGACTTGCCCATGAGTTGCTCTTAGATCCAGGAATCCTGACTCCCATTTATCTCGTTCTATTACTAGACCACACACTCGTCCTTTTATTGTTTATGAAAAGCAATAAAAATAGGTACAGTTTTGTACTCTCAGTTAAATGCATGCAACTCCACTGATTTCAATTTCTTAGGGTAGAACAGCACTTCAATGGTGTTTCTTGGGTGTTAATGAGTGAAGAATTTGGCTCTATTCATCACATTATCAAGCCTTGCTTTGTCAGTGCACGACATCGGGTATTTTAAAGACTGGTTTAGTTTCACCTAAAGGGCTGTAGCTGACTCTAGAGTTACTGCTCTACCTCTATTCTTTGTAATAATACTAGACATAGCAGTAGCTTTTGACAGGTGTAACTCAGCTTGCCTCACACAAAAGTGGCAAGTGAGCAGGTTAAGGATATCTCTTCTCCCAGCTTCACTCACAGAGCCATAAGAATCAAGTCAACAGTACAGTAGAAACCTAATCCGGCCATTGTGATTTTGTAAGGCTTAAACAGCTTCTTCGCAAAGCTGAAGTTATCTGACCACGGTCAGTCCTTGGCCTCTCTCATTAGACTGACAGCAAGAATTCAAGTCATGATGATGATTTTCTGAGGTGAAGGCTTGTATGCTAGGATGCTTGGGGTATATCTGCACTTCAGCTGGGAGCGTGCTTCCCAGCACGAGTAGACAGACACATATGCTTTGCTTGAGCTACCATGATAAAAATAGCCGTGCAGCCAGGGTAACACGGGCAGCAGATCAGACTGGCAACCTGCGAACAAGCCCATCGGGACCCCCTGAGTACATAGTCAGCTAGCCTGAGCCACCCATGTGCTACCTTGGCTACACGGCTATTTTTAGCATGCTAGCTCAAGGAGACCTCGTGTCTCTGTCTATCCATGCTGGGAAGCACACTCCCTACGGCAGTGTAGTGCTAGCTGCAATGTAGACATACCCTGGCAGTGTCATGCTGGTACAAATGGAGAAGCTGATAACGTATATAACCTGATGTTAGAATAGGAGCACAATCAAGCTCTAGATTCTTTCTTAAGGCCCAAGTCTCCACTCCACATTTGTAAGCAACAGATGTTAATGAAATCCACCTCAATGGCTATTCTTCTTGCTTCTTTTTCATACACCCTCAGATAACATTCTATGGAAGAAATACAAGGGGTATTTTTAAAAATAGCCTTTTTATGTTTATTTCCACATGGCAGCTTGCCTTTGCTAAAACCACTTTTTCTATGTTACTCATTGGTTTCTTCAGATCAATCTGCTGGGTGAGAGATAAGTGTGTGAGGATTTGTCACAGTATCAGAGTATTAGAGGTGATTGGGCCTGCCAGGGCCAACGTTAGGGAAAATGACACCCTGGGCGTACTTTCTTGGGCGCCCTTCAAGTATTGCTCCCCAAGCAGCGGGCGGCCACTCAGCCGGCAGAGCAGCAGTAAGTGGAGTGGTGGTGTCACTGCAGGTGTCATGCTGCCTGGAGGGCGCAGAAGGGATGTGTGTGAGCGCCTGGTTCCCGTTCCTCAGGCCCCTTTATTCCCTCCCCCCGCTTCCTGGGTGAGCATGGCCCTTCTACAGCCTCTTGACCGTGGTGCCACACCCCTGACCACGGCACCCTGGGTGGTCACCATGTGTAAGGCTGGCCCTGGGGCCTGCAGTTTTGGTTAAGTTAATTTTCCAACAAAACCATCTTGAATTTTACTCCTGATGCCACCTGTGCAGATGCGTCTAACCTGATCCTGTCAAGATACTGCTCTACAGCAGGCCAAGCACTTAGTTGCTAGACATGCAGAGTGTGATTCTCCACTGCACTGTTCCTTGTGCAGTCACTTCTATCTGTGCTAAGAGGGTGCAATCAACTGAACACCAGTCTGCATGGAGACTGGTTTACACCTGCTTTGCCCAGTTCATTGGACTGAAAGCATGACAGAGGGGCAGCAGAAAAGATGAGAAGGAATTTGAGGAAGAGGGAAGGGGGAAAGGAGGGACTGAATGGCAAGGAGGAGGAAAAGAGAGAAATAAGAAAACAACCAGCAGACGAGACTCAGAGTTTTCAAAGTGATCTCTCTAATTGGTTTTACTTCTGCACGGAAACATTTACAAATGTAACAATCCATGTGTGTCATTTGGCTCTCTCTCATGTGTGAGAGCTATGTTGCGTCATGAACATCACTCCATGGATCGAGGCAGTAACTCCAATTACTGACATTAGAATGGTCACATTCTGGTCTTGTGGCATCATTTTCAGTCTACCTGTGTTAATAGCAGCACATGTTGCTTCTTCTGTCTGTTACCGTATAGTGGCTGGTCCACAGCAAAGATATGGGACCAGCTACTGCTGCTAGGTAGAGGAGTTTCATATATTATAAAGCTAGAAAGGACCACTGGGATCATTTAATCTGACCTTCTAACATAACTCTGGTCATAGAACTTCCCTGAATTAATTGCTTAGTTCAAGGTGCAGAGGCCTGTTACTGAAGCTCGAGGACCAGGGTTCTAGTTCCAGTCTAAGGCATATATGTGAGGTTATATAGTAATTGTGGCTGTGCAGTGTGTGCATCTCATTACAACAGAGTCTGGGAAAGATGAATGCTGCCAGATTGGCACTTCCTAGTCTGTTTTTAAATTTGTGCTAGATGGAGAAAAAGCGCCCTCTAGTGACCACAGAGTCTCAGCTCACTCATTTAATTCCTTTAGGAACTGTAGTATATTTTCAAATACAGAAGAGAGGACAACAGTCTTTAAAAATATATTCTGTGACCCCCTTTCATAGTCAAAGTATTACATGCTTTACAATAATGAGTTAGGCATTAATTAATATTTTTAAATGATTGAAATGCAGGTGTTGCCCCTATTAAACAGAAAGCAGTATGTTGTCTCAGAGACCAGGTGGGTGAGCTCATCTCTTTTATTGGACCAACTTCCATTGGTAAGAAAGACAAGTTTTCGAGCTACAAAGAGAGCTCCTCTTCAGGTCTCTTAGATCTATGCTATCTATGTTATCTCAGACAGAGAATGAAGCTACACTATCCCATCCTCTTTTCAAAAAATTTTGGCCCATATTTAAAAAAAATTAGATGCCTACTTGCATGTGCAAAAAGGCTGCACCTGCCCACCTGTCCTGCAGTGTTGCAAATTCCACCATGAGCTATAATATTGGGATAAATCACGAAAATTAGAGAATGAAAGTGATAAGAAGTCTAGGCGCTCATGTCACATTGATGGGCATAGTATAAAAATTTGAAACTGTTACAACCAAGTGGGGTTGGTGACCTCAGTGGGATCCAAAGGAAACATTAGACCCAAAGCCTTCCACTTCCAAAATGAATTATTTTAAGCTGCTGCTGGTTTCTAAACTACTGCCTAAATTTACTTGTAACTTTCCACAAAATTAAGCCTTTCTGCTCAGAGTATGTGTTGTTAATTTGGTGATGAAATACATCACCAAATGTATTGTTTATACATAACAATTTCCTGCAACTGCTGCAGATTTCAATGCAACCTAAACTATGCAGTTAGTTAACAGTGATTCCTTCCTAATACATTGCAGTATGTTACTACTGTTGTTCCCATAGCAACATATGGACTGGATTGAGATAATACTGCTGTGCTCTAAAGACTTATGCAGATTGGGAGGGAAGATTGCAGGAGGACATGTCAAGAAAAATGCTCCAGAAATGCATATTACATATCTGATCTTCTGGTGCTATTTCTGTTAAAACGCAACTTGTTTGTCTTTGCAAACAAAATGTGTGAACAAAAATAAAAGGGGGAGAGACAAAGAATACAGGTTTGTACTCTTGGGTGAAATGCACCTGGTGCAAGGCTTTCCACATCCCTTCAACCACATGTAGGGGCTGCATGCAAGTCTACTGGCTGAGTTGCCAGGCCAGGGTGGCTTTTTCCCTGTCTGCCAGGGAAAAAAGTCTATACATGGGGCTGCCACAGCGATATCAATACAGATCTATGGTTTGATCTGCCCTGGGTTCATCTGCTGTGCTGCATTCCAAGGAAATTGGGCACCGAGGATTATTCATCATGCTCCACTTCATGAAGATGAGCGCGGAAACTGGGAGTTTGGCCTATGATACTCCTCCAGAGGGTGGAGCAAAATTAGCCTCAGGGACTTCTCCTAAAATATTTCAGGTGATTTAAAGGCTAGGAGAACCCTAAAGAAGTTGAGCTTATTGTTTTCTTTCCTATCCAGGGCCCTTTTTGGGTCTCTCATAGAGTGGACTAAGGTGTGAGAAAAGACTCCCCAAAAGCCTGATGATTCTACCCCTCTCTACAGCATGACATCTTTCTGGGCCAGATGGTTCTACATTTTCCCTGGACTCTGCCACCTGCAATAGCAATAGGGAATCTCTTGGGAGGCCTGTTACAGTGGTGGCAGAAGCTGGAGGGGGTTGGGTCCGAAGGCTGCTTATTGCTCTCTCAGGCATCTCAGTGTCTATGCTGAATCCAGTGTCAGGGCCCGAGAGGAAGCAGAGGGGGAGGAAGTGGCTGCATTCTGCAGAGACAGCTTCACCACTTTGTGGCTGGCAACTTTCCTGTCCCGACAATAGGTGTCAAGGGGTATGTCTACACAGAATTTTAAAATATGTGGCAGCTAGTTTAGAGCCTGGGACTATGGACTAGGCCAAGGCTCACAGGACTTGTGCTGCTGCACTAAAAGCAGCTGTGTAGACGTTCAGGCTCACCTGCAGCTCCAGCTCTGATGCCTGCAGTGTCTGCATGGCTGCTTTTAGTGCCGTAATGCGAGCCCAAGTCTGTAGACGTAGGCTCTGAGACTCACTGCTGTGGGTTTTAAACACGGAGTAGGCGAATCTAAGATAACGTGCCCAGATTGGGTTTAGAGGGGAAACTGCACTCTGCCCCCACAGCCAACTGTGCTCTCCAATGAGGCACTTCATGATGGGGGGAGATGGGCAGGAGACACAGATCATTCCTTTGGACGCTGTTTTTTCCTGGCCTAGCTCTATCCCTAAAGCTTCCAAGGGCACCAGCTGCTTCAAACGCCTCAAAAGAGGAAGCAGAGCTGCAGGGACAATCTTCCCAAAAGGCAAATGCAGCTTGGGATACGGCTGGGAATTGGACAGACACATTATTGAGCTGAGTTGACAGTCAGAAATTTGAAATCAAAGGTTGACATTTTCCTCAGAAAGTTCTGCAAAGGGAAAATCTTAACCTGCCGTCTGGTGCTGGTGAAGCAACACAAACCGGCAGGAACCTGAGTGAGGTTCATCTCAACTTCCTATCCGAGAAACAGTTCTCGTTCTCTCTCTCTGTCTCTCTCTCAATCACACACACACACAAAAGAAGAAGAAGAGAAAGAAAAAGATAGCTTTTGTCCTTGGCACTGGATTTTCCAGCAAGTGGTTGCTATAGCAATAATTTCTCTCAAAATGCTATATTTAAAATGCTAGCTCCTGTCTTTTTATTTTTATTAACTGCTTCACACCTGCCATCCTTTGTGCTTCTTTTATTAATAATTATTATAATTTGGTGTAAATCAGCACAATTCTGATAGCTCACGGAGCAGGGTTCTATCTCCCCAGGGGGTGTGTGCTGGATTTATTTAGGAACTGTGAGCTAGATCCTCAGGTGATAATTTCAGTGGATGGAGCTATGTTGATTTATAGCAGGAGAAGAGCCAACCTTGTTGTCTCTAGCACACTGATTTGTTACACTGACCTAGCTGGGCTGTGTTTCTTGTGTAAAAGCTGAGATGGGTTATTTGGGAAGTCTTTTCTTTGGTTCTTAGTCAGGAACAGAGATGGAATCTTTCCTGGACATTATAAGGCACTGCTGATAAAAAGCATTGTTTTTATTACATCTGTGTTGTGAGTGTGACGATTTCCTAAGCTTCTTAGCACTGGTGAGCTAGTGCGTTTGAGCTGTAGAGCCAGTGTGGTATGTTGAAGAAATCTGGTATTGTATACTCCCACTTTCTAGGTTTGCTTGGGAATGAAGCAGCTGGGTGAGTTGCTGATATCCTCTCCACCGATGAAAAACTGAACAGATGAAAACTCTGTGTAAAAAGGATCTGAATGAGCTTTCTGCCCTCTACTGACGAACTGGGGGAAAAGACACAAAGAGCAGACTGTATATACATAGACAAACCCACTTTGCTGAGGTGATCAGCACAGTCTTGCTTTTCCAAAATGATTAATTTTGGCTGTTTTGGGTTAAAATGTATTTTAGTCTTGGATTCATGGTGAAATGTCAGAGGAGGTGGGGAAAGGCATTCCTACTTGAGCACCCTTGTGTGAAGAGTCCTAGACCTGGTCTATACTCACCAGCAAATTCGGCGGCAGTTGACAGGAGTAGAGTAGCTTGCGTAACTTACGTCAACTTCCTAAAGTCCGTTCTGCATGTCGTCTCCACTATGCTGCGCTGATGGGAAATGTGTACCTGTCGACGCAGCCCTATGCTTTTCGTGGAGGTGGTTTTATTAAATCGACTTCCGGATCGATTGAGCGAGTCTTCACTTCTGCTCAATAGATCCGGATAAATTGATCTGATGGCAGTGAATTTGCTGCGGCAGTGAAGACATACCCCTAGATACCATTTGACCCCCCCTCGCCCTCCCGTGTTTAAAGGCAGAGATGATCAGGCTCAAATTAAAGTCCTTGTTTCTGCTCAGTGATCACAAGAGCTAAAATGACTGAGGAGCTGGTCTAGGAGGCTGAGGGTTAGATCTGGTGTAGGGGAGGTGTTGCAGCAAAAGTGGGTTTTCTCACTCCCCAGCAAAATCACAAAGAGCTGAAATCACTAAGAAGGGGGCTAAGTGGTGGAACCTCAGCACACGGCATTGCGGCAAGTGGCAAGGAGTGGCAGAAACAGCTGTGAGCAGCAGTAAAAATGGTAGCAGGGCCGCAGCAGTGGTGGCAGTAGCAGGGGCATTGCTTAACCCCTCTTTCAAGGGGGGGAGGTGAACCGTGTGAACGCACCCCTGAATTCTAGGACATTGCTGACTGCAGACAACCAACTGTGGATAGAGTGCAGCAGAGAGAAAAGGGAGTGGCGTGTTAAAGGGACAGTCATCTGTCGGACTTTCACATTGCAGGGTGGGAAACTGAGGCAAAGGCAAACTACTGTCCTCCTTGCTGTGAGGCAGGTGTTTACTGATTGTTTCCATACTTTTCAGTCATTGTTGCGGTGTTTTGTCAAACTGATGCTGAGTTCCCTGTCCATTTTAATACAAGTCCTCGCGTGTGGATAAGTATTGACTCTTGGAGGCACTATGGGGTGGTGGTTAGTTTTCTCAGATTTTTGGGTCAGGATTCGATCTGGTACTGTTTTGCAATGTTAAGAAGAACCTCTGGATATTGAACCAGGGCCTTGTTGCTGTTGATACCTCCTGGCAGAAGGTTTGCATATGTAATACTATATGTGACTAATAGTGCCTTCATTACAATGGTAAAGGAGTATGATAAATGGCAAACACATTGATCCATGGCAAACATCCACACTGTTTACTTATAATCACAGCCACTTTTTTCCTTCTTTTTCTTAATTAACACTAACAGATCATGATCAATGTATTTATAAGGGTTTCATTCTTGGAGCTGTAATGAAATTACTAGTATGCTTCTTAAGCAGTGGAACAGGGAGATAGAATATTTTAACCTTCATATGCAAACCACATTGTTTTCTGTTTCTCAAAAGTCAGATATGTTTCATGGTGACTGAGAGTTGAAATAAGGCTAATTTTAGAAATAAAAAATACTGGGCCGATTCTTTCTCATGCTCACCAACATAAATCTAGAGTAACTCAATTGAAGTCAATGGTGCTACACTGCTGTGAAAGTGACATGAGAGGAGAATCAGGCTCTGTATTCTGGAGAGTGAGACAGGCCACTTCTAAAATACTGTGAACAATTTTCAAAAAATATATTAATAAAATCTGAAATGTAACCGGGTCAGCCTCAAGGTGACCTAATTCCCTGAATTTGAGTTATACCTTGATAACTGGGCTGGGCTGAAGGGACAATGATCTTATCCTCAGTTAATTACTGATGTACAAAAACAACTCTGCTATTAGCATGCAAACTATACGACCGTTATTTACACTGACATCTTGAAAATGCTGTGCAAATATTAGCTAATTATTCCTCAGCAGTCACACACCCTCTCAGTATTAGCATTCTTATTTTACAGATTGGGTAACTGAGATGAACAAAAGTTCAGTTCAGTGACTTACTCGAAACCATGCATTATCACTGTCACATGTGCCAAGACCATATCCACATCTCGAAGAAAGCTGAGATTAGAACTCATTCATTCCTCACTCCTTGTCCTGTATTCAGCCCACTTCATAGTACTGCCTTGAATTTGATAGGCCTTTTGCCTGTTAGGAGGAATTTCCTTGCTTAGGGCAAAATTCTCCTCCTGGATTTACACTTGTTCTATGAATGCAGTGTCATCAGGAGTCCAGTGCAGAATATGAAATAGCAATCTGTAGTATGGTTAAGAGGAATGCTTGGAGTTACATGGATGGATCATGTTAGAAATGAATGAATGAAGAGAAGTGTGAAGGTGGTAGCAATTATAAAAAGCTGAAGGAATCCAAGCTTGATGGTTTGGTAATGTGAAAAGAAGATCAGAAGAATATATAGGGTAAGAGAAAGGTTGGAAGACCCAGAACTAGATGGATGGATGTCATACAAAAGGATTTGATAAGCTGCAGAGTTTCTAAGGAACTGCTTTGAGACAGACTGAAAAAGAGGAGAACTCAAAGAGCAGACCCCATATAGATGGTTAGAAGAAGAAAGAATCTATGGTATGGGTAAGAAATCTGCAGTGTGGATCCTGTGGGAGGATTTTTCTCAAATGTTTCTGTATTGCCATTGCTGCAATAACCCCATGTAAATATAAACAAAACATGGGCATTGCCCACACCACCTTGCCATATTGAAAGCTTTCCAGGCAAACTTGCCACATCTGAAGTGAAGAAATTTGGAGACATTGAAAAAAGTTTAAAAAAAAAAAATATATATATATATATATATATATATATATATATATATATATATATATATATTTTTATCTCTAACTACATTTTTTAGCTTTGTAATACTTATTCGACAAATATATCAATGATGTTAGGTATAACATGTTGCATTCCCCACAGTCCCAAAGCTCCCTTAAAGTCAGAAAGGAATTCAGTCTTGTGCACAGACACTGGGACTTTCAAAGAAGCCTAAGGGAATTAGGCACCCAAATCCTATTGCAATTCAGTGGGAGTTGGACTCCTAAATCCTTTGCACTCCTTTGAAAATCCTAGCATCTATGCTTAGTGTAGGCACAGTTGCATTATTTCTTTACCTCCAAATAGCTCCAAAACAATTTGGGAAATTTAGTCAATTTAGGAGGTGATCCTGCAAAAACATATGTGTGACTATGCAAGCTGTCCTGGATCAGGCCCTTAGGTAGTACTTTGGGGAAATTAAAGGCTTTAAAAACTCAGGGCTGAATTCAGGCATGCTGAGGAGTTTGGCTGTAACTCCACTGAATTCAACAGAGATGCACTTACTTACACCAGACCTAAATTTGTTTAAGTTCACGCTGATTTGGTTGCTTTGGTTTGATTTCCCCCACCCTCATTTTTACACAAAAATTACATTAATAATAACAGAAATGTTATAATGTACTGTCCATCTTAGCATTGCAAAGCCCTCTGGAAAGGTGTGGGGAGAATCACTTCCTGCATTTTAAACGGAGGCATAGAGATCTTACCTTGAGATCTACAGGGGCAGGTCACCTGCACTTGGGCAGCACCACGTTGAAGTCAGTGGGACCTCAGATGGATGCAGTGATCCACCTGCGCAAAGCTCGGGGCAGGATCAGGGCCTTTGTGACTTGCCAAGTGACAGAGTGGAAGGCCGGGAACAGAATCTAAGTCTCCTGAATCCCACTCCAATATGCTATCCATGCTGCAACAGATAGGGCCCCGTCTTGCCGCCAAGTGAGTATTACAGATCGTTTTCTTTTTCTGACCTTTTCCAATATGCACTGAAAAATGTTTACATGCTAAGGTATTGCAGCAAGGCTGTTCCCTTCCTGCGGGCAGCTCACAAAGCTGGCCAGTTACCAAAGAGCTGTAGTTTTCACACTGTTTTACTTCCCTGTAGCTCATCTTTTCAGGAAACAACAGGCTCTGATATTCGTTCAAAACAATGCAAATACAGTGGAGATGATTCCTTTTTTCTTTGAGTGATGAAATTTCACGTTCATTTATGAAACTCACCATGTTCCCATGGCAGCATTAGAGCATTTTGATGAAACAATTGGAAGTGCTGCTTCCTGGGTTGTGCGGTTCTTTTTCTGTCAATAATAAAATTCAATCCATAACTTCAAAGTTTAAAAGGAAGCAGTTGTGGAGCAATCACATTAAAATGCAAAAAGAATTTGTGGAACTGATGGTAATATGATGGAGTAAAAGTGGGCAGGAGAGCATGTTCCTTCAGACTTACTGGTTATGGCCAAAAATGCAGACATTTTGGTGAAATGTATATATTTTTTAATTTATAGAAGTGCTCCTCGCAGGGGGCCAAATTAGTTGATAGTATAAAGAGGCACAGTCAGTGGCTTATGCCAGCAAAGGATCTGGTGCTATGTACTAGGGATTTTATAAACTAAACACATACAAATATGATTACATAAAGATTTCTATCTAGCTGACTGTGACCACCACTAATCCTTTTGCTAGAGGTTCTTTTTCAGAGCTGGATCCAGAAACGTGCTGAGTAGGGCTGGCTGAAAATTTTCCACCAAGGCTTTTTTTTCAATGGAAAATTGGGTTTTTGGCTAAATGAAAATTTTGCAGCAAAATGCTTTCCATGCAAATTTTCTCTCTTTTGTTGTTGTTGGTGATGTTGTTGGAAGACTGGATAACAAAATTTTCAGTTGAAAAGTGAAGTTTTTGATTTTCGGCTGAAATGTTCAGTGGAACACCTCCTGTTTTCTGTTAAGCTCTAGAAATCAGCACCTTTGAGTAGAAGTCACAGGAGGCGCTCAGCAACACACAGAACCAAGCCCATAGTTAGTATCTGTTCCACAGATTATTGCTAGGTTTATTTCTTTTTATAGTTTGATTTTGGTTTTAACCAGCTCGACAGCCCTGAAGACTGGAGTATAGACTAATATCTATTTTCAGTGAACTGGTTTGAATCCAGTTACTTTGGCTTTAGACCATTATAACCAAGAGCAGATCTGTCCCTGTGTTGTTTTAACCCCAGAAGAAGAACAGCATGAGGATTAGCACTTCAAGTTTTCCTCCTGCTGTATCCCCTTTGCTGTGCCTCTTCGTGTCCTGGAGATGTGGGACCACATTTCCACAACTGTAAACAAAGAATAATTCCAACAGAATTACACCAGTATGAGGCCCTCTGTGTGTTTCAAAAATAATTAGCTTTTAACCATCTGAAGCTAGATCTTCCTGTTACAATGAAACCATCGCAAAAGGGGAGAGCACATGTATTAACAAAGACGAAAGCGGAGAAGGTTTTTGGCAAGCATCTGGCCTGTGTAAATTACACTGGTTTAAAAGATTGCTGAAGGATTGGAGGCTCCCCGAAATATGCTTGTTAAAATTGCCCCACCGCATTAGAAGGTGAACTCGGATGAGTGCCCAACATAGTCACCCTCTGTCTGGCTACTGCGGTATAATTCCAGTCCAACTGATAACATTTATCCCTGGAATTCATAGGCCCATTTTGCCTTTAGAATATGCTTTGTATCAAATGACCAGGTATTTTAAAAAAATCCCATGACAGGATCCTTCTCCCCCCAACCTTCAGGTGTATATTCAAACTGGAAAGCAAATAAATAGATTTATGGTCTTTCCGCCCTCTTCTTTGTGAGCTTTGTGAGCTTTGTGCATGCCTGGTTCAAGATGTATGGAATAAAATAAGGGGGACAGTTTTGTGGGAGCCACTGATTAAGTTATTGGCAGCACAGCACAGGGTGAGCTATAATCTTTATTCCGGTTTGATCTCTGCATTTGTTTTTCATCAGTTAGTACAGTGACACTAGGCCTGCCTCTCC
Source organism: Emydura macquarii macquarii (assembly GCF_026122565.2). Taxonomy (NCBI): domain Eukaryota; kingdom Metazoa; phylum Chordata; order Testudines; family Chelidae; genus Emydura; species Emydura macquarii. The sequence goes on from NW_027131850.1 coordinate 2,586,534, forward strand.
ACTCCAGCTGTAGGCTGGCAAAATTCCACTGATTTCAGTGACTTGCCCTGATCACATAATGAATCCCTATTAGATCCAATAATAGAACCTGTGAGTCCTGACTCCCATTCGCCTTCTTTAGGTCATTAGACCATCCACCCACCCTTGTATTGTGTATATATAAATCAATAAAATATAATGGCTGGATTCTGCCCTCAGTTACATCCAGGCAACTCCACTGCTTCCACATTATTTAGAATACTACACAGCTTCAGTGGTGTTTCTTGGGTGTAAATAAGGAAAGAATTTGGCCTGTCTCATCAGTTATATAGTTCTTTGGCAGTTCACCACATAGGGCATTTTGGACAGAGGTTCATTTTCACCTAAAGGTCTGTAGGTGACATCAGGGTCACTGCTGTAGCATTCTTTGTAATAATACCAGACATCGTAACATCTTTCGACTGCTGGAACTCAGATTGCCGCGTACAAAAGCAGCACCTGAGCATGTTCAGGATATCTGTCCTCCCAGTCTCACTCACAAAGCAGTACAGAATCGGGTCAGCAATACAGTTGAAACTTGTTAATGCCTGTGTGATTCTGTAAGTCTTAAAAATACTGGCGAAGTTGACATTGTCTGGCTCATTGATGCTGCTGCGTACCAGCAACATAACGTGATAGGGAGTGAAGCAAAAGAAGAAAGTAATGGTGATGCTCAGTAGCAGGTTCTTGATTTTCTTTTTTTCTCTGTCTTCTGTGGCTTGATTATGTTTCACAGCCTGGTAGATTTTTTGGTAGCAAAACAGCATGATTGCCAAAGGGATCATGTATCCTGAGCATATGCGGAAGATGTTTAGTTTGGCTTGCCATCTTTCCAAAGGGTATTTATCATAACAGACGACATGCTTAGTGGAATTGCAAGCCTCTGTGAATGTTTCATTCTTCACCAGAATCATACAGTTCAGGATGGTCTCCAAAACCCAAATAAAGATGCTAACAAGCAAGGCAAATCTTCTTGTGCGAAAGCGTTGGAACCTGAGAGGGTGAACCAATGCCAGGTATCTATCAACGGAGATGCAAGTGAGGAAGGCAGCGCTGGTGTAAAAATTCATGTACATAAGGAAGGCAGAAATCTGGCAAAGCAACGAAGAGAATCGCCAGTGATCTCCATGCCAAGTGTAATCAATCCACAGAGGCAAGGTCAGAGAGTATAGAAGGTCAGCTAGGGATAAACTGAAGAGGAATATTGCTAGATCATTTTTTTTCTTCACTTGTATACAAGATACACACAGTGCTGTGCAATTGACAGGAATACTGATCAAAATCACAATGGTGTAAACAAATGGAAACAAGTACTTATCCAGATTGTGATATTCAGAACACCCAATAGTGCTATTCATTGTCCCTTCCTTAGAACAATTATTGAGTTAATTACAGTCTGGATACCGAAGAGCGAGCTCTGTAGTCTTGTGGGTCGTTTTCTTCAGCTAATTCCCCAGGACACAGCAACAAGAATCCCATTCACTGCACTGAAACTTCCTTCTGCTGCAAGGAAAAAAAATGTTGTTAGGTTGATCATTCAGTTAACTCGGTGTGCAAAAATGCAGTGGTCATTTGAAAGCTCCAAGCCAATACAGAAGTAAAGGAACTAGAATCACAGAGCTTGATACTCACAGGGGCCAGTTGCGGCTCCCTGATTTAGAGCTGCCCAGCTCCAGCTCAAATAGGGTTGTACAGGGACTGCCCTAACGTATGCCAGTGGAGAAGCAGGTATAGTGGAGCATTTCTGTGAAGTGCCCCCTCCTTTCTCTATCCCACCCATGCTCCACCCTTGTAATGTCCCTGACACACTCCTTCCTTCCCCTTACACAGGAGATTGAGGAGGTGGCTGGTAAAGAGAGCAGCAGAGCTTCCTGCACCAACTTCACACCAGTGGAGAGTTCCCATGCAAAGGCGGCATTCTTCACTGGCCTTCTCTGGACACTTTAAAGCCACTCTGTGTTGCCTAGCAACATTAAGAAATAACTAGCAAACTTACCATCAGATCAGTTTCATGACACAGTATAATACCTATAGCTTGAAATAATTAATTCCAAGATAATAGTATATGCTGTTCTTATGCATGGGACAATCTCCCGGTTCCCATTCATGAAGTCAACACCTTCTGCTCTTTCAGATCCCCTCTAAGAGCTCCCTTCTCTCATGTTGTCAACATGAAGTAAGTTTATTTTCTTATTTAAAGAAGGAAGGATTCCCATTTACTTCAGTGGTCTTTGGATCAGGCCCATAGTGAATATAATAGCAATATCAAATCAAGTTTGAATTGCTGGGGGCAGAGCTACAGTACCGCTTCAGTCAATGTAACTTCAGATAATGTAATCCCTCAGGGATGCGAAGACGACACCCCCCTGAATGACGCAAGTTACAGCAACATAACACTGTCGCCCCCCCCCCCGGCGCAATGTCGGTGGGAGAGTGTATCCTGCCAACATAGCTTCTGCCTCTTGCTGGGGAGGAGTAATTATGCTGACAGGAGAACACTCTCCTGTCGATATACAGCGTTTTCACCAGACATGCTGGAGCCGAGCAGCTTCATCCATGCTGCTGTGCTGATGTAGTGCTTCTAGTGTAGACTAGCCCTGACATAATTACACAGACAGATCAGTGGGGTCTTTCAAAGCTTAAAGCAGTTCCTGTTTTCATAGGCAGTATTACCCTGTGTTTGCAATGCGCCTCTTAAAGCTGAGGTTCCCAAAGTGATGAATGTCTCCAGTTCTCATTTTCATCTTTTTTAAAAATTCGTAATGTTATGGCTCATCTCACTTATTCGCCGCAAGAACGGGCCCAATCCTGTCACCTAGTAAAGCCCATTTATATTGCTCCAAAGGAGATAAAGGCCTTAAAGGGCATGGAAAAAGCCCTCTGAATACCCCAGTGTGTGGGGGGGAACAGGCAGCCCTGCACCAGCTCCCCTCAGGCTCCAGCATAGGTTTTATCTACGCCAAGGGGAAGAGAGGGATGGGCTAAGTACTCTTCGCTCTGGCTATTTGGGGCTCTGGTGTAGCCTGTTGGGAGCTGTGGATTAGTTCCTTGGAGCTTCAATAACTTATTGCAGAGGCTATTTTGGCACCAGCGCAACCCCAGATCTGCCCATTTTGCCCCGTACTTTTCTGGGCTGCACCTTCTGTGTTGTGCTGCCTGGGAGGTGCAGCATGGAACCTGGGCTATTCCTGAGACAATTAGTATAGGAACGAACCACCTCTGAGATGTATTTAGGAGTGAACATGGTATGTGCTTTGCAAAATCAAGAGCTCTCATCATCTCAATTTGTGTAAGTTCCCCCCTCCCCTCCCAGCATTCCATATGGCCTAAGGGCCCTCACGCCTACACCTACCCCTACCATTCCACACTGGGGGAAAGCATGGACAGCCACAGCTGCACATATACATCAGCTGTGGCTCTCACAGGTCAGTGTATGTCGCTACAATGGACATCAGTGTTCTTTCCTCTTGTTTATTTATTAAAGTTCCTACCTTTTTAAAAGTTAAAATGTATTTACTTGTAAATTCTTCAGATTTTTTTTTAGGGGGGAGCTGTTTTCGTAAGTAAATCTTTTATTTTGGAAGCCATTCATCTTTATTAGTTTACAACACATGGTGTGTAATGCCTGCTGGCAGTGAAAGCAGTGCTCTTGTACTCTCATAACCCACAGGCTCAGTGGAGTCATCATGCAAACAGTGTAGTCATCATAAATGTGCAGCAGCGTGAATAGATGTGCTGTCCATGATATACACCCAGGTGTGCAGAAAGCACCACACAATTCCTAACAGGTGCCCAGATTGCAGCACCAGATTGAGCCCAATACACAATACACCCCATTACTGTGATTTACTGTGTTCTTTCAAAGCTTCCCTGAGCCATATTGCTCGGTTCTGAGCTTGTTTGATAGCCCTTGTGTCTGGCTGTTCAAACTCCGCAGACAACCACTCAACCTCTGCCCTCCACCCCTGCAACAAGTTTTCCCCTGTTGCTTCACAAATATTATGCAGGTATTACCATTGGGATATTTTTTGCACTGAGATCTAATCTTGTCAGTAAACAAGGCCAGCACCCTTTCAATCGGCCAAAAGCACATTCAGCTGTCATTCTGCACCGGCAGAGCTGTAGCTGAATCTTTCTTTGGTGCTGAAGAGATATGTTGCTATGAGGGGAGACAAACAGAGGACATTTTCTGTGGCTGAACTTTGAAAAATGAAGCAATGCACAGTGATTTTTCCCTTTTCATCTGAAGCTCCAACCTGTGGCATCAAAAGCTCTGGGAGAGTCTTGTTCTAATGTGAAACTTTTCAAAGTTATATGCTTCTGACTGGATCATAGAAATCAACAATGGGAAAGACTTGTTAGGTCATATTGGCTCATTCCCAACAAATATGTGAAGGGAAGGCAGGTCTTGTGGCTAAAGCCCAGGACTAGCTAACAAAACACTGAGGATGTATTTTCCTTTTTAGCTGGAGATTTCCTGTGTGACTTTAGGTAGACAAGAAGGCTCTGTCTACACTACAAATAACTACTGTGTCACCACTCTTCTTTCTTGAGGCAGTCAAAGAATAGTTCCATTTTGTAGTGTGAGATGAGCCTTTCAGCTTCTTGTGCTTCATGTTCACCATTTTGTGAGATAATGTGAATGATACCTATGACCTTACAGGGGTGAGTGGTGAGGCTCAGTTAGTGGTTATAAAGTGCACTGATGATGGAAAGCACCATCAAATTGCAAAGTTTTATGGTTCTGTAGCTCTTACGCAGTGTTATAGAATCCTGGGAATGGGCTGCCTCTCATCACTTTTGCCATCCTTCTGGTAAATAATGTAAGTCGGGAACATAAGGCTGCAGCTTTAGGGTTCAACTAGTAAAAGTATCAATTTCTACTTCTTCCCACCTGCTGGTTCTGAATCCAGATATCTAAATAAGGGTTAAACCCACCAATGAGGCAGATTTCTAAGACTCCTTTCCCTCCAGTCCAAATATCAAATGTAGAGTTAAACCTGAAAATTCATGATTTTCTATACCCTCACCCTGAATCCGAATACCACAATTTAGGTTTCACCACAAACCTTCTGATTTTCAAAATAAATATTCCCGTCATAGTCATTCACCATGTAATCTTGGCTGTTTGCTGAAGCTGTATCAAATGCCTGGCTCCCATTTTTTAAAAAAATGGTGGTTTAATTGTTCCTACATAGGTTCTAAGGCCTCTGTTTTGAAGCTGCCTGTGAAAGGCCCTCATGCAGTAAACTGCATACTATTCAGTTTGTCATCCTCAGAGGGCTCTGGCCAGTCAATCACACTGGGATTTGAACCTTTGGCACAATCAGCTTGAACCACTAAGCTACAACTTTGGTCTTTAGTGGCTTTCTTACTCCAAGGTTTGCCAATCAATGTTCAGGAGATAATGGAACATTTCAATTGCTCATTTCAGTTGTAATGTGGTTTGCTAACGGATACATAGAAATGAATTGTTGTCAGGGTTCTGTATGACTTGTCTGCAGTTTTAAGATCAGACAGAGCATCAGCAGAAGAGAAGGAGAAGCTCCCTATGGAATGAGAATGTTAGAGGCCCAGTATGGAAGAATTATGATAATGTCAAGTAACTGGGGTAAGTGACTGCGGTACAGCAGTAAAGAACTGTTGCTGTAAGGAAGCCATCTGGGGCACTGGAATTTCCCAGCTGCGTCAGCAATTTCAGCCCATGCTCTGTGGACTTTGTATAAGTTTGTTGATTCATCAGACAGAAACTCAAGGCCAGATGTGAGCAGTCTGAGGTTCACTGTGGGTTTGTCAGCCAGCTCTCACTGTTATTGCATTAATCCGTTTACTGTAGATAGAGATACTTTCCTTATTCAAAGGAGTCAGAAATGGCATTTGCCCCATCGCTTGCCATCACTATGTTTGACTTAAACCAAGACTACTAATTCCTCACTTTTGGGAGCACTAAATTCACACACATTAGGAAACAGGGGAAAAATTCCTCTTAAAGAAAAGTGATCCTAGCCAACTTTAGCCCCTGAGGATATTTTTAATTACTGACAGATTGTCTGAGTTAACTAATTTAAAAAGGAAAATTTAGTAAGGAGAAAGAAGTATTTAGTAAGAGTGAAGGAAAGCTGCTTTCCAGTGTGGTTTGCTAAACAGCCTTCCTGGTGAATAGAGCATTTAAATATAGGCAGAATTATTTCACTCAAAGCAGAGATATAGGCTCAGATTGCAAATGTCCAGTTTGCGGGTGTTTGGATTCTGGGTTTTGGTCAGGCCCTCTTGTAACTGAAAGTAAAGCAAACACATGTAGGAAGGCCAGATGAGGGAGAAGGAGGAAAATATGCTGCTGTTTCATCCTCCAGCACTTCTCATTCACTGCAGTCCTCCACTTCCTCTCATCTACTGTAACTGCTTTCTTTGATTCCTCACATTGTTAGCTTTCATGCCATTACCTACTCCTAGACCAGCATCCTGGTCATCCTCCCATCCTTTCTTCTATGCTGATCAAGTCACTGATCATGAGCCTTCTCTTCTTGTGTTAAAACTGTTGTCCCATGTACTATATTTGTCTGAAATAGACAGTAAGGTCTTTAGGGTTGGAACCTTGCTTTGATCTTGTTCTGCAAAGAACGTTATGCAACTAATATTAGAGATGAGTCTGAGACAACTTAGCGTGAAAAAAAAGATGGCAATATGATGCAAGAAAGGTGCAGATTCAAAGGGGACAGCTGGACCCAAGTGGACTCTCCCTCCCCAGCAATTCTTCTTGTCCTTATTTGAATTGGTCAATGTCTCTCACATGTTCTTTACTAATATCCGTCAACAGCTACAACATGTTTCAGCACGAGCTCTTTGATAAAGGAAAGTGCTTGTGCCAGGAGGCAGCTTCTGACCTCCTAAAGAACCTGTTTCTAGGTCCTGTATACATATTGATACTATTTAGGCTAGGTCGTGCTCTCAACAGGAGCATCCCATTAGAAGCCTGTCATTCTGTCACTGAATAAACCTGGTTAGCAGACTACATTGCATTATACTTAAGAGTCAGCAAATGAACTAGAAAACGGACAACAGCTACTTGAGGAGAATCATATGATCAGGGACGGCCAAATTCCGCTTTTAGCTACACTCTGTATTTTATTGGCTGGGAAGGGAAGAATTTGGCTACAATGTTTATTTCACTACTTCATGACTATCAGTTGGAATATTTAATACAACATGACTCACTTTTTCTGAATGAATAAAGTGAATCATTCCCAAAGCCTTCCTTCGATAGGTAGCCTACTCTTCTGTTTTGGATGTTATATTTATTGCTTAGAATGATAGTATTGGGTTATAGTTTTGGGAGTGTTATCTATTTATTGACCAGACTGTTTATTTGTCTCTGTTATAGAATACATAGGAACCTAATTTTGAACTTGTGCTTCAAAAAATAACTTAATTATAGGACCAAATTTACTCTTAATTACTTTGGAGTAAATCCAGATTTTAGAGTTCTTTCAGCCTCATCTTTGCGTAACTGTGAGAGTAGAATTTGGCCCACCATATCTATATTCTGGTTTCCTAATTGAATATATCTCCAACATAAAACTACGTGGGGCCAGCTTTTCATACATGTTGCACTGTCCTCATTGCAATCAATAGTCCTGGTTATTTAGCAGTCCATTTCCTTAATTACCATTTTGCTAGTTTCTCCACCATTCTAGTATAGGAAAGCATCTGTTGGAGTAGCCTGGGAAAGTTAAATATAGAGCAGGGGTGGCCAAACTTACTGACCTTCCGAGTCACATACAACAATCTTCAGAAGTTTGAGACCTGGGGCGTGTCTGCCGGGGCTCAGGGCTTTAGTCCTGTGGCATGCCGGTGGGCTAAGGCCTGGGCTAAAGCTCTGAACCCCCCTCTGAATGGGCAGAAGCCCCTAGCTCCACCATCCTGAATCAGTCTGGTAGGTAGAGAATTGGGGAAGCATGGGTAGCTCCCCTAGTCGTACTTTAACTGTAAAAGAGCCGCATGTGGCTCGCGAGCCGCGGTTTGGCCACCACTGATATAGAGTAATGTTCTTGAGTAACATCTGGAGAAGTGGATTGGGAAATCATATCCTTTTGGGGAAGTCTGTAAAGAAGCTAGTAAGGACTGTTTCTAGTCATTCCAGGATGAAAGTCTATCATCTATGATATCTCTACAGCTCCCATCATCATAATATGTGTGCTCTGAACACTGCAGTTTAGATCCACAGAGCATTGTCCAGAGAGAACTTGAAAGATTCTCTTTGCTCATTGCCATTTGAAAGCAATAGAATCAGCACAAAAATGATCCTTTGATTTGATCATAAACATGAAATGAAGATTCTAGTAACATTCTACAGTCTATTTTCTGAAAAGGCTTCCTACTTCAATTCGGTGGAAGAAAGTTTTTTTTCTTCCCCCAGACTGGAGAATACCAGTCTGGAAAATCAGAAAAGCCCGAGAAGAGTCAGATTAATGGTTTTGTGTTATGAACAGTAAGGCTTATGCACTCATTTCAACAAATCCTACTTTAGCCACTAGCCATCAGCTTAATCTTCTTTGAAGCATCTACAACAAGCACATTTCACCATGATTCCTACATTTCTAATTCAAGAAGATTTTGAACCAACTAATTCCCTCGAGCAATCTTCAGTATATTGGGCTACACTTCTGTAAATAAATGGCTCTGCAGAGAAAATAAGTGATTAGAGAACCATGTTGCAAAAGCTGCAAGTTTTGTAAGGGCTGCTGCTGCAGTAGTGCTATGCAAAACAGAGTAAAGCAGCTGGAAATTGTTGATGCAGTTAGTTGGCCTGAAATGCCTTTTTCCTATCAAACCCATGTTGAAAATTGTATTGTTTCATGTGCTTAAAATGAGAGATGGACCCAAACAGTAACACCTCCCAAATCTAGATCTCAATTTGAATTTTGCGAGTAGTCCCTATATTTAGAATAAGTAGATCCAAAAACTCAAGTCTGAACCTTGACAAACTTTTGGGTGTTTGAAATCCAGATTTGTATGGGAATTTTTATGCTTGAGCCCATATTTACTGTTTACATAAAATGCATTCTATTCTAGGATGGTATCTTTTGTGCCCCATGCTTAAAATGAACAGCAACTTCTTTCATGAATTGTTAAATTATACTCACAACTGTCACAATTGTAGTCTATCTTTAGTAGGGAGCCAGGGAAGTCTACAAAGCACCAACTTCTGTTAACTTTGAGATATGCTTAGCAGACTATTTTATAAAGCAATAAAAAACCCCAAATATTATTATTAAAATAAATTGGCTAATGTATAAATAACAGAGTTCATTGGTTAGGTAGGATGTAGTTCACACATATGTCTATTACTATTACTTTGCTATGTCTTAAATAAAGCATATTTTTGATATTGCACATTTAGAGAGAAACTATGTGAAATACAGTATGGTGCTAGAAACATTAATAAATAATTTTCCAGTGTGTCCTGTCCTTTTTTGTCTCTCTTGGTTAGTTTGTAAGTTCTTTGTGGCAGAGACTGTTTGAATTTTTTGTATAGTACAAGGCTGAGCATATTGTTAGTGCTAAACAAATAATAAAGAATAATAATCAGATGAATTGCTGAAACTCCTTAGCCATGATGATGCTGGGGCAACATTATAGTAATGTAAACTCTATAGTTTATCATCCTGAAAGCCCGTCTGAAAATATTTTTATTGTTTCCCCCCATCACCACCATCCAGACAAAACAATAGAGGCTTTTAACCCAGCAGTTCTTTAAGAGCAACAAACCATGTCCACCGGGTTGGAGTAGTGTCTTAATTCACCCCATCTTTAGAAAGATCCAGTCACCCTTCTGCCTTGTGCCTCAAACACATGTTGGTACTATAGCATCAGGCAGTTTCTTTTCACATCTGTGTATGTCTCATTGTTTAGCAGTGCTGTCTGATGGTGTCAGCATCACATTCAAGGAAAACCAGCAGGAGAGCTATACTAAAGGATAATGCTGCTGATAAAAGTTATGTCCCTGCTGGTTTCTTAGATGTTCTAGACTTACCTGGCAAGCTATTCATTCCAGTGTTGCAGTTTTACTGTGATGCCATAATTACTTTGAACAGGAGCTGATTTTGAGACAGCAAACTTCTACAGCAAAGAGTGCACTTAAAGAAAGAGGAAACTGCAATGCACATGTTCAGTAGAGCACACACCAATGAGAAAGCAGCTCAACAGACAGGATGAATGTATTCAGATTTGGGGAGGGGGAAATCTCCTTGCTTTTCAGGCACTAATTTTTGTCTTGCAGCTGACCCTATTAATCTTGGTTTGGCAGCAAGAAAGTAGGCAAAAGGACTGAATAAAACAGGGTGCCCAAACTTTGCCCAATTGACTTTACAGGAGCCCAAGGTTAACACTTGATTTCATAAAATGGAGTATAATGTGGCCACTCTTATCTATGCTACTGATGTGGAGCCTGCAGAGCCGATAGCTCCACAAATACAGTGCTCCATCTTTTAAATTTTAATATGTCAAAAAGCAGAGGTTCTTACTTAGAACCTGATCCTGCTTGTTGAAGTACCAGACATTCATTTTTTATTTCAGCCTTTCTCAGGAAACCTCCCATTGAATCAGATGGGAATTAGGCTTTCTTCAGGCAGAGTATAAACTGAAAAGGATTTAAGGGTTTGGCCCAACAAGAATCAATTAATTTCAAAAGCTGTAAATGAGAATTTACAAATTTTATTTATAGTCACCCATTCACAGGGTCAAGTCTTTTTCAATGGAAGTTTTGCCTCAGTGAGGACTATAGGATTTGACCTACAGCATGAAAGTATAATATATGTAATATATCTGATCCGTAAATGTATAAATAATTATCATTTCATATATATCGAAACTAGGACCTGCTCCCACTGAAGTTAAAAGGAGGAAGTTCAGGCCCTGAATTTTTTAACAAATAATGCTGTCTTAATGAGGCTATTGCACAATTGGCTAATTTGTGCTATTCCTCTTCTTCTCTGTAGATAAGACATTTTGGTTTGTATACATTAATTCTCATAACTTCTGATTTTGGTTGGAAGTGATTCACTTCTGCATTTGGGAAACTGGTACAAGTTCACACCAGATTGCTACACAGTGGGCAACACAAAAAGATGGCCTGTTTGCTGATTCAGATAAAATGCTTAGGAGAAATGAAATATAGGTCTTTCTGGCATATTTCAAAACTCTGAAATAGGATAAACAGCAAATTCAGGCTCTGTTGAATCAGACGTCAATGTCAACTGTTTGATTCAAAGATCTGAATCCTGTTTTCCAGCCAGAATGAGACACAATATTTTCATACACAGTGTTTGCAGTGGTGGTGTATGGGGAGATTTTGACAGACCAATAAGAGGGCCAAAGACCACCTGATAGTGTAATATTGATGATCATTCTTGTTGCTAACAGCAGTCAAAATCGGTAAGCCTTTCTGCAGGCCTGTGCAGCCTTGGCGTGACTAAACTAGGAGGGGAGGCAAGCCTTTTTCTCGACCTTATCTAACACTGCACTTCCCCTACCCCCTTTGTGATGAACTCTCTGGTGGACGTGCTGGGATCTATCTTTTAAGAGGAAAGCAAGAAGCTTATTTATGCATGCCCTCTAGGAGATGTTTGTCAGGGCTGCAAGACAAGCTAGTTAATTAGTACTCTGAGGTGACCTCATGATTAGCTTTTGAAACAGCTTGCCCAACAAGTTTTTTTCTTGATGTGTTATTGTCTACTAACAAGGATAAATGGGGAGGAGATGTTTGGACTCTTTGGTATGTCTTCTTAGACACAGATTTTGGGGTTTCCCAAAGGCAGCTGGAAGACCGGCCAATCGGAAAGCCATCGCTCAAAAGCCACCCCAAACTTGGGTAATTTTTGAGGGCTGGGTTTTTTTTTTACTAACCTTTTGTACATGTATAAGTGCTTGAGACTAAGTAAAGTATAGTTTTTAAATGAGAGCACTCTTGTGTTATACTCGTACCAGTCCACCTATTGTCTGGATGGCTGTATATCCATTTTATTTATTTCCTGACACCACCTTGCACAGAGTAAAGTTACCAAGAGCTTTGGGTTGGCAGAACCCTGGGTAACACAATTGGAGGCCCTAGCGAGGACAGTGGAGAGGAAGGAGACGGATGGTACAAACAGTTTGTAGTTTGTCTATTGCAATAGACAGCAGTGAAAAACTGCTGGGAGGGGTTGCTCCCTACAAGTGCCCATGTTGAAGTTTGTGAATCAATTTATGGATAAATTCTGTTATTGAGACTTAAAACTCAGGCTGAATGCCTGCTCGAGTGAGGAACTGTTCCCAAAGGAAAGGTAATGTGGAAAGGGAGAACAATTGAAAATGATGTTGGGAAATAGCTTGACTGAGGCCCTATCTACACTAGAAAGTTTTGTCAACACAAGTTGTGCTGGCGTACAGCCACTGCTATTGCATGTCCTCACTGTGTTCTTTGTGTCAGTAGAATGTATAAATGTATTCACGCTAGCAGCTCTTTCATCGATACAGGTAGCAGTGCACAGTGGGTTAGCTACAGGGTGCTTTGGGAAGGGTTTGCAGTGCCTCACAGGACAGGTACAGCATCACCTGATGAAGATTTCTGACTCCCATCGTTCCAAGGGCAGCCTACTAGTTTGACAGCCGCTTTTCAACTGCCCTGTCAGCTAAACTGACATTGCTGAACACAAACACAAGAAACCCACCGATGTGTGAGAGTGGGCGGAGGGGGAGATGAAAGTGTGACAGGGAGTGTGTGTGTGAGAGAGAGACAGACAGACAGACAGACAGACAGAGACAGTGTTTTTTCAGGGACAGTGAGTGTTTCCGCATGCTGTCTTTTTAAGTTTAAACAGCAGCAGCTGGAAGCAACCAATCCTGAGTCAGAAGCTGGTGCACAGACAGCTGGTGTCCCAGTCCCCCCACCCCAGCTTAGCAGAGACTGCTACACTGGTGGGGGGAGGGGTACACCCCGACATCAGCCCCCACCTCCCTCCCTGACTCTGCACAGCACATCAGGAGTCTTCCCCCACTCCTCTCCCAGCAGCAGCCTATGCTGCCTGCCTGTCTGTCTGGAACTGGTATGCTTAGCTGTCAAACTTTCTGGGGCTTTGAAAGGGGAGGGGCGGATGGCTGCAGAGCAGCGGAGTTCAAACTGCTGACCAGAGCAGTCAGAATGGGCATTGTGGGACAAGTCTGGAGGCTATTTACCATGATATAACCAAGGGCAGTGTCTACATTGATGCTTTGTCGCTAAAACTTTGCAGCAAAAAGCTCTATGCCTCTCGAGGTGGTTTTATTTTGTAGAAAATACAGGGCAGTTTTGTCGGTGTGGTAAGGGGTGTGTGATTGCAGTGTGTACACCACCAGTATTTTGCCGTAAAAAGCTGACTTTGGTCGACAAAACTCTCTCGTGGAGACAAGGCTGTACCTTGCTACTCATACTTTGTAATTACCTGGAAAGCAGTTTTGAGAAAAGTAAAGTAGCAAAGGGAGGATTTTGCTGTGTAAGGCTCTTTCACTGGGAAAAGATGCTGCAGACTCATAGTGTCCTGAGTTCAGTGGGAATGGGTGTTAGCCCGGAGCCCATGGAGGAGTAAAGTTGGGTTCCTTAGTTCCCGAGTACCCAAAAGAGAGGGCAGGGGGGTGAGAGCCCTAAACTGTTGATTGAGAATGCAGGCAACCTAAGGTCGTTTGAACCAAATTGATGGAGCCTAACACAGTAAATAATAGCAGAATACCTATGCCTTCCGTCAGAAAGGATCACCGCATATCTGGCAGACCATCCCAGAGCAACAAAAAAGAAAGGGAAGGTCTGGTCTACACTGCCACACTGGGTCGACGGGAGATACGTGAGCTATGTACTGGAGAATTCGTATCTCCCGTCGACTTACTTACGCTCCCTTACCGCAGTGTCCTCACTTTGCTGTGCCGACAGGAAATGCCCTCCAGTCAATGCAGCATTACTCTTCCAGGGGATGGAGTTACTGCATCGAACACAGAGCACTTACGGGATCAATTGAACTGGTCTCCACTGGCCACTCAATCGATCCCGCTGCGTCAGTCTGTCCTGATTTCCAAAGAAAGAAAAGAGCAGGGAGGAGTAAGCGCAGGCACCAGGGATTCAGATCACTGGGATAGTACTTGGAATGGTGATATTTCAGCTGATGGAGGTTTCCTTTTAGAAGATAAGCAGTGATTTAAGAAAAGAGAGTGAGAAGTTAACACTACAGAGGTTGGAGGGAATTAAACAATTGAAAGTTGTGAAAAGTGTTATAGAAAAGAATTCTTGGTTTCTTTGCAGCCATTCTGAAGGAAAAATGGGTCCTTTCCCCAAAAGAATGATCAGTAAATAATCCTGACTGAAATCATTTGAATATGATGATGATGATGATGATGATTTAAAATCACTAAAAGGAAAAAGGGGTTTCCATTGGAACTTAACTATCTCCAAATGTATAAAAGGGAATGTAATTTGTGTATAGCTATGAGAAAATAATTAGAGCAGTGCAAGGGATGCTAAGAAAAAGAGAATTTGTGTGTGTAAATATATTGCGTAATGATGTAAGGTTATAAGGACCTAAACCAACACTTTTGATTTGTAAAACCCTGTTTTGTAGATTTCAGATGAATTGGTTTTGTTAGTGTTTAACCCTTTGGGTACTTCCATGCTTTATAAAGTTCAATATCTTTTAAAGACCAAAGTCGTAGCTGTGGCAGAAGCAGCCAGAACCGGGAGATTCTGGATCCTTTTTTTGGTGACAAAGTAGCACAAAGAAGCTGTGGATAATGGACATTTCTGGGCAGCAAACAAACTACTTGAAACCAAAGGCTCAACCCTTCAAGAAAGCAAGGTGGAAAACAAGTCACTCTTGATACTGAGAGGGACAGGTTAACCCTTAAAAGGTAGAAAACATTACAAACCTGGCCTGCATATAGAACAAAAACACAGGAAACTATGGGGGTAATTCCTCTGTTTTGCTTGCAGCCAGCAAGGAGATTTGTAAAAGGAAGGGATATTTTAAACAACAATCTGCCGCCCCGCTCCCAAAGGTGGTAGGTTTGTCTTTCAGAACTTTAGGAAAAGCTGGTACCAGCTGAAGAGCAACACCATAGATCTAGTGTTTCAACAAATATTGTGTTTTGTGTTGTTTGTTTTGTTGCTAACGTTGTGTATTGTTTAAAAAAAAAAAGGGGGGGGGGTCACTACATTAAGCAGAAAAGAATCAGTGAGCACTGTAACTGTATTTACAGAAACATCCTTTATGAGGTAGGAAAGAGGAGAAATAAAGGACAATTAGGTTCAATGGATTTGGAAGGAGATGGGGTCCTGGGCATAGATGTCTTGAGAGAAATGCCTCCTGACACACCCTGGGAGCCTCTGAAAATTTCAGCAAGCTATCGAATAGTAGCCCTTAAGGCATCTGAAGAACTGGAATGTCCTCACTTGGATCCTCGCAATAGCAGAAAGACACTTGGAGGTGTGGGCTAAAAATAAAATAGAATGTGATAAAATGGATGCAGAAATCCTCGTCACAGGCCCTGATCCCTCGCCCCAGAAACAGTATCAATATCCAAAGGAGGCAGAAACTAGCCTCAAGGAAACAACTGATGAGCTTCTGAGCCAACGAGGTTTGTAGTGGATTTTTGTCCCTTAACCGGGTGACCCCACTACTGGTCCCCATAGTGACTAAATATCAGGAGGTGATGACTTGCATTGTAGGATGGGCCCAGTGGTTTTCAGTCTTGAATTTGGCCAGTGCTTTCTTTGTTTTAGTGATACCTCCCACATAGGAAGGAGGAAGTTTGTTGTGCTTTGTGTTATAGATCATTAACTTTGTGAATGCTAGAAGATCTGACAATGCACTCCCGTGCTGTTGCTGGCATTTGGTTTGCAAACCTGCTTCTTCCCTGATGTGAATCAGGAACTCATTGTGTCTGCATTATGAGGAAACTATCCATGAATTACAGTGAAATGTAAAGTGAACAATACCATTGACATCACTACTGATCCTAACATCCCAGAAGAACAAATCACTCTTTTAGGACCCTTGGATGGATATGACCCCACTTCAGTAAAATTGAATACCTGGGATTTGGACATTAGCATGCAAATGAGTGAGAACTGGAATGTATCCTGGTTTGGGTTACAAATGTTCTAAGCTGGCAACTATGGAATCCCTACCACTTTGGTAGCAACCACACCATCCTCATGTGTACACAGGGGATAATGGGAAAACAAATTTGTTAGTGGGGAAAATTAAAAGCTACCCAGTGTAGTAGAAAGCAAGAGCCTGAAACGTAAGGCTTAACATAACAGGCCAGATATGAGGCTTGAAGCCTAACATAACAGGCCAGATATGAGGCTTGAAGCCTAGCATAACAGGCCAGGTATGAGGCCTGAGGCCTAGCATAACAGGGCAGATATGAGGCCTGAGCTAAAATAATGGTCAAGTCTGTTATAAAGCAATTGTGGAGTGGTGTCTTGGTTGTCTGCACAGAGTTGGGACAGCATACACTCAGGGAGCACACAAACGCAGCGAACAACTGACAACACCCAGGTGGATACAGTTGTCCCTGGGTATGAACCGACAAGCTGTTATTTAATTGTAGTAAGCCCAAATGTGCTTATTTGTGGACTGACCTCCCCAAGTGGACAACACCAGGGGAAAAGCCAGTTCATTTTAGGTGGAAAAAATCACTTTCTCCCCCAAACACTGGACAAGAAGGTCTGGGGGAGGCAAGGCTACAGAGAGTGACATCGGGAGGGGAATGGGAGGTCCCTTCACCCTCCATTTTGGAGGTCCTGGGTTCTCAAGAAATATGTAATAAGGGTAAAGAATGTTTGGATAGTAGTGTGGTTAAAATGGAACCTTAGTAAAATAGTTATTAACATGCAGCCCAATATGATGGGAAAATGGATCCTTCAGGAATCCCATGGAGTAAAAAGTATGGAAGTGTGAATTTTGAAATCACCTGTAATCAATTTGGTCAGGTCATACATGATTCAAACCTATGTGAAGAAGCAATTGGCAATTAACTCTCCCCCCGCACCACTCCCTCAAAAAGGTAATCTTAGACATGAGCCTAGCAAACATTTTGGCACTAGAGCCCCACTGTGAGCAGTTTGTCCAGCTATTATTTGAAGTCTGGAAAAACTGGATAAATCTACATGAGGTCCCCAAATCTGGCAAGAGACGGGTGAGAAGGGACCTATGGAGAGCAATTGGAAAGATGGCAGGGATTCTTAACAGAATCAAGGAAAACATGCTAGCAGATAAGATAAATACAATGGGTTGATACATATAGACTGTGGGTGGTGGGGAAAAAAATTGATCAGGGCTGAAAAACAGTAAAATTGGAAACCTCTTTAAAGAAATGTAGAACAGGATATGAATGCCACAAAAATGCCTTGCAAGTACAGAATGTGTGTTTAAAACCACTGAAGAAAAACGCCACTGTGCTATTAACCCATTTGTAAATAATAACTCTATGCTTGTGTATATAGGTAATCACTGTGTGTGTCTCAGAAGCTGGTGTTTCTTTTTCTCTACGTGCATGAAATAGATTATAATCCTCATGTAAATAGATGTTTTTCTCATATTGTAGCGATTAGGGGATGTGATTTTGAATGTCAAGTGCCTGAACTTAGATTTAATCAGTTAGAGGTGATGTATACTTTTTATTCTGCTGTGAAGCCTGTACCCCTTGGAATGTTCTACAAATGTTGCTTGTACATCCTGATTTGCAGAACCAGCTGCACTGCCAAACAGGAAGGATGCAGAGTCACGGTGATTGTGCATCATAATGTTAATGAAATTAGTGGGTATTTCCAAGAATTGGCCAGGATCTAAAACATCAGTGGTGGGAAGCATTGCTGGGCTGGTCCCCCACTGGCACGGGAATCTTGAATTTGGCCTCACATCCCATTGTAATGATTTTGGGGTTCCAAGTAGTAGTGGTTCTCTTTATCAGCTAATGGCATGCTGAATCTGGCACAAAAATTGGCAACTACAAGTCCTCCGACAGATGAACCAGTGGCTACTACCATCCTCGCTACTACCCTGGAAGGGAACATATCAAACTTGTCACACCTCCCTCAAATGACCGCTTGTCTGTTTCTAGTCTGGTGTGCTGAGTTTGGAAAGATCACTTTCCCAGTTTCAGGTGAGAGCTTTGAGCTTTCATTGAATGACAGCTCTGGTGTATCCCGAATAATTGTGACAGTGGTTATGTAAAGGCCCCCTTCTATAAAAAGGTGACCTGTAAGGAGGAGACCGTATGGCAAGATTTTGATAGACCAGTAAAAGGGCCAGAGACCACTTGATAGTGTAATATTGATGATCATTCTTGTTGCTAACAGCAGCCAAAATCGGTAGGCCTTTTTTGCAGGCCTGTGCAGCCTTGGAATGACTAAGCTAGGAGGGGAGGGGAGGGGAGGAGTGAGGAGCTTTTTTCTCAATCTTATTTGACTCTGCACTCCCCCTACCCCTCTCCCGATGAAGTCTCTGGTGGATATGTTGGGATCTATCTTTTAGGAGAAAAGCAAGAAGCTTATCTATGCATGCCCTCTAGGAAATGGTCTCAAGACATGCAGATTCTGGAGGAACACATCTAGCTAATTAGTACTTTGAGGCAACCTCATGATTAGCTTTTGAAACTGCTTGTCCAACAAGTTTTTTCCTTGATGTGTTATTGTCTACTAACAAGGATAAATGTGGGGGAGGGGAGGTTTGGATTTCTTGGACACAGATTTTGGGGTCCCCCAAAGGCAGCTGGAAGACCGGCCAATCAGAAAGCCACCACTGTACCACTCGAAGGCTATCCTAAACTCAGTAATTATTAAGGGTTGGGGGTGTTTTACTAACCTGTTGCAGACATGTGTAAGTGCTTGAGACTAAGTAAAGTATATCTTTTAAGTGAGAGCACTCTTGTGTTATACTTTCTACCAGTCCAGCTATTGGATGGATGGCCATATCTCCATTTTATTTAGTTCCTGACACCACCTTGCACAGAGTAAAGTTATCAAGAGCTTTGGGTTAGCAGAACACTAACAATGGGTTGGATACATTAAACCTATAATCACTGATAAGTTTCAGACTGGCAGATGCCTACAAAATGGGATCTAGAACTAAAACTGAAACTGGGGCTAGAATTGAAACTGGTCTGATGGAAAATTAGCAGAAAAGGAAGAAGAAGAGTAGATGATGTATCATACACAATGCAAGAACATACACTTCTCATTGGTGCTTGCTTGTTCTAGGGCTGAATATATCCAGTTGTGTCCTGAAAATCAACAGATTTGGCTTCTGATTAGCAAATGATTAGCAAATGAGATGATGTTCATTGCAGAGCTAGGGCCTTCTACTGAGAATAAAATGCCTCCATAGATGTATTCATTTAGGTGCTCAACAAAAATTACCCAGTTGACTTCGTCTGCCTCATCAGGATGGCAAAATAATATTACTAAGCAGCTCATAAAAAAACCACTGGGATGTGACAAACTATATAGTCTAGTGGATTGAGTATGGATTGGAAGACAGGAATTCTAATTCTGGCTCTGCCACTGACTCACTTTGTAATCTTGAGCAGTCATTTAACCTCCTTACTGTCCCCCTTGTAAAATAGAGATAATAATACTGTCTTACATAGCTCACTGGGATGTGGGAAGATTAACTAATTAATGTTTGTAATACTTTGAAAATGCAAAATGTTCTATAAGTATTCAATGTTGTTATGCAGGATTAACAAACAAACAGGAAACTTTAGTCATCATTTAGATACTCCAGTTCTTCAACAACATAAGAAGCAGAAGCAGTTGCTAGTGTAAAATTAGCAATATTCTTTGTGAGGATAAACAGATAAGACCTCGGTTTCTATACCTATATCTGACACTGACTAGATATTGGGCAAGTCCCTATACCTCATTGTGCCTCATTTTCTCCATTTGAAAAGGAGTAACTATTCTTGTAAAGTGCTTTGAGGTCAATATATGAAAAGTGATATTTACATTTACATTGTTATTATTTCAGTGCATTGCCAATTTGTTGCACCTTCCCTTTAAGCAGAATATTTTATTGGAATAGGATCTGTGTGGAAAAACCGGCTTGCTTTTAGGGAATATTGTTTACTATTTCAGTTATTCATATATTGTAGCTGCATGGCAGTACAGCAATTAAATATCGTCCAATGTAGATACTAAAAACATACCCCATGAAATGAGAACCTTCCCATCCCCCTAGACATGATTATACCATATCATACACCACCTAACCCACAACACTTCCCCTACGAAAAACTTTGAAAAACAAGTTTGTTGTGTAGTGTATTCTGAAGATGACAAAATCCAGGTTCTGGAGCAGCAAAGTGAGAAATGTATTCAAGAGCCAAGCAGGGACCGCCCTAGATCAAATGGCGCCCCAGGAGAGGGGCATCTTCGGTGCCCCCACCTTCCATTTGTTAAACTTTTGAATACCTTATTTTTTATTGCATTTGTAGTCCATTTCATGACTTTGATGCATGATTTATCCCTATCATATAAGATGATAAATTTGCATGCTAGGATCTGTAAATCTGTATTTATTCATGCCATATATAAGCAAATAAAAATCATTTAGTCTAAGCTTATAGAAACCTTTTAATTTTAAAAATAACTGAACTGTACTATCAAGAAATTGAACTGTGCACCAACATTGGGTGGACCCAGTATTAAATAGTGTTACAGTAGGTGACAGCCTTAGAATGTTAACCCTTGTCCTTTAGTTCAAAAGGTTGCTCTTCTCACCTTTGCCCTCACTCATGAACTGAAGCAAAGCATCAGAGAGATCCAAAGACTGGCCAGTGGCATTTTCAAGTGATAAAATAGCAAGTGATGTCAGTCTCTCATCGGCCATCGTTTATGAAAGGTATGTTTTAATGAGTCCGAGCTTCGAAAAGCTGTACTCACCACTCACGGTAACTGACAGCGTGAGCAGAATGAATTAGTTGGAGAACTTGGACTGGAGCGTGCTTCCCGTGTGGCAAAATGTGATGGATGTTGTCCAATTTGACATAGAGGTCTTTATTATTGATATCTGAACATTCCCCATGTGTCAGCGTTCGGTGAAGGTCTGTACAATTGTTCAAGAGTGTTTTCCTGTCCATCAGCAGCTTACTAAGGTCATGTAACCCCCCTCCCCTTCCCACACCCCCAGATCTTTTTGTGGTGCATGAACCTTTCTTCAATGGACACTCGAGCAAACAAAAAAAATCCCTCTTGAATTTTATTTCTGAGCTTCCCATCACCTCATCTCTGCTCTTGTAACCAAACTGTTTCTTCTTCTAATGAACATGAGTTTCCTTGAAAACAGGCCCAACGCCTAAGTTTTCCAACATTTCTTTGGCAGCAGTGATGGCATCTTTAAATCCATTGTCTCTGTAGGTCACAACAAAATCAAGGCAGCTTCTCATCAAAGTAGTAGCAGTTGCAATGTCCATTGACTGAGTTTGTAGTGCCTTGCTTACAATGTTTACTTGGAACAGGATATCATGCCAAACCACAATTGAGATCAAATATTTGAAGTCAGTGACCTAATTTGCCGGGCATTGCACCTTGTGTCAGATTCCGTACTCAAATTTTCAACTGTGCCAGTTCCATTAGGGCGTCATAAACTTCAGTGACTTGGTACCTCACTGTCAATGCAGCTCTTCCAGGGAGTGTCACTTAGTGGCTTCATGGTCAGATTTGTTACATTGACCGTGAGGATCTTCCACCTGATAGTTGATGCTGAAAACAGAACTTATATCCTTTGCAGTATTCTGAAGAGAGATACTGAACCTAAAGAAGATGCTGCTTTATCTGATACAACCAGGTTGAGGGAATGACAGCCACAAGGCACAAAGATTCAGTGCAAGGATCCTTGCCTGGACGCCACTGTTTCTTCCCTTCATGTTTGCGCCATTGTCGTAGCCTTGGCTGTGGCAGTCCCCAGTCTTTATTTTATTCTCAATCAAAACATTCATAAAGTTCTCTTAGGCCTTTTCCAGTAGAGCAGGGGTCCCCAAATTTCCACCTGTGAGGGCCACATCTGTCTTCCTCTTATGGTGGCCAGAGTGGCTGGGCGCACGTCACGTGGGAGAGGGCAGGGAGGGGAGGGGTAGGGTCGAGAGGGGGGAAGTGGCCACCATGCGACACTGCTTGGGGCTGGGAGCAGTGAGGCTCTGGCTAGGGCATTGTTAGGCCCTTGTCAGAGAGGTGTGGGGCCAGGAAAGGGGAGCAGCTGCCGGGCGGTGCTTCTGGGGCCAAGAACGGTGTGCTGGACCCATATGGGAGAGGGGTGGGCCTGTCAAAATATGTCGGTGGGGTTGGGGACCCCTGCAGTAGAATCATCCACAGACTGGAAACAGATAAAACGTTCGTTTACTTTATCTGGGGGGCGGGGGAGGGGAGGTTAAGGTTGGTATAACTACATCACTCAGGGTGTGGATTTTTCACATCCTTGAGCAATGTAGTTATACCAAAGTGTGTAGTGTAGACCTGACCTTTTACTTTTACACTTGACTTGCCAGAGTTTATCATAGAATCATAGAAGATTAGAGTTGGAAGGGACCTCATCTAGTCCAACCTTCTGCTCAAAGCAGGACCAACCCCAACAAAATCATCCCAGCCCCGGCTTTGTCAATCTGGGCCTTAAAAACCCCTAACGATGGAGATTCCACCATCTCCATAGTTATCCAATTCCAGTGCTACACCACCCTCCCAGTGAAAAAGCTTTTCCTAATATCCAACCAAGACCTCTCCCGCTGCAACTTGAGACCATTGCTCCTTGTTCTGTCATCTACTACCACCGAGAACAGCCTAGTTTCATCCTCCCTGGAACTCCCCTTCAGGTAGCTGAAGGCTGCTATCAAATCCCCCCTCATTCTTCTCTTCTGCAGACTAAACAAGCCCAATTCCCTCAATCTCTCCTCATAAGTCATGTGCTCCAGCCCCCAAATCATTTTGTAGTCCTCTGCTGGACTCTCTCCAATTTGTCCACATTCTTCCTAGAGAGGGGGGCCCAAAACTGGACACAATACTCTAAATGTAGCCTCATCTGTGCCAAATAGAGGGGAATAATCACTTCCCTCAATCTGCTTGCAGTGCTCCTACTGATGCAGGCCAATATGCCGTTAGCCTTCTTGGCAATAAGGGCTCACTGTTAACTCATATCCAACTTCTTGTCCACTGTAAGCCCCAGGTCCTTTTCTGCAGAACTGCTGCCTAGCCAGTCGGTCCCCAATCTTTAGCAGTGCATGGGATTCTTCCATCCTAAGTGCAGGACTCTGCACTTGTCCTTGTTGAATCTCATCAGATTTCTTTTGGCCCAATCCTCCAACTTGTCTAGGTCACTCTGTGTCCTATCCCTACCTTCCAGCATACCTACCACTCCCCCCAGCTTAGTGTCATCTGCAAACCTGTGGAGGGTGCAATCCACTATATCCTCCAGATCATTAATGAGGATGTTGAACAAAACTGGCCCCAATTTATGCTCCTTTCTATTTTTTTGAGTAGAATTTTACTTCCAGTTTTTAAAGGATGTCTTTTTGCCACTAACCGCCCCTTTTACTGTGTTGCCATGATGGCATTTTTTGATCCTCTTACTATTTTTATATGGGTTATACATTTCATTTGAGCCTCTACTATGGTGTTTCTAGAGCGTTTCCATGCAGCTTGCAGGCATTTCACTCTTTCGACTGCTCCTTTTAATTTCTGTTTAACTAGCCTCCACATTTTTGTGTAGTTCCGCTTTTTGAAGTTAACTGCTACTGTGGTGGGCTTCTTTGGTATTCCTCCTGCCTCATACAAGGATGCTAAATATAATTACAGTATGGTCACAATTACCTAGTAGTTCAGCTACTTTCACCTCTTGGACCAGATCCTGTGCACCAAGTAGGACTAAATCAAGAATTGCCTCCATGGGTTCCAGGACTAGCTGCTCCAATTCTTTTTTGGCCTGCTTTAGTAGGGCAGCTTGACACTGCAAATGCTGTTATCATCACAGTTGCATTAATGCAACTGCCATGCTATAGTGCTTTGATGAAGTCGCTCTAAGGCAGTCATTATGTTACATTGGCATACAACTGCTGACGTTAGTATCTTTCTCCAGTGCAAGCATATTTGCCAGCTTGCATCAATGCTGTCTAGTATATAAACTATTATATTTAGTGGAAGGAAATGGTTCACTCTAGTGTCCTTTTCCCCTCTAATCCCCCCACCCATATGGCTGCATGGTGTAGTGCTCCACCCTAGATGCTGCAGTGGGGCTCTGGAGACAGAGTCCTTCTGTCGGAGATGCTGCAAATAGACACAAACTCTTATCACTACTGGAGCGGTGCTCCTGCCTCAGGCCTGCGCTGTCTCACGGGGGCGTCAGGCTCTGATGCTGCAGTCGATGTAATCCCTGGGTGCTGGTACTCTCTGTGGACTGGACTGCACCTAAGGCTTGACTCCCCCCCCCCAGTACTGCCGCCTCTTCCCACGTGTCTCTGTGAGTGTGTGTGTGGGGGGGGCCCTGCCTAGGTCTGGGGGCTTGGCAGCATCATCACCCCCATTTCTCCCCCCTCCTGCCCCGCTCGCTCTAGGAAGATCCTTCCACCCAGCCAGCCCCGCCCCCCACCCTGGCTTCCCTGTCTCAGCCCCGCCCCCTCCAACGCGGCGGTCTCCCGCAGAGACGCGGCGCCACGTTCCGTACGTCGTTCGGCTCTTACCCAACATGGCAGCCGCTAACTTCGGCTCGCGTTTATCACGTGACCTCCCGAGTCCGTCCCTCCCTCCCCCTCAGGGAGCGAAGGGGCGGTTCTCCAGGATGAAGCCCCCGCCCCTGTCGGGTGACCGCGGGCCCGGCCGGCCTGCCGCGGGCAGGTCATCTGACAGGGGCCGAGTGGGCGGCTGCAGTCAGAGTTGCCGTAGGAACGGGATGGCTGCCACCGATGCTGCCGGCGGGAAGCGCGTGGGGTGTCCGGCCCCCTCTCGTCGGGCTGGGGCGGCCTGCGGGCGCGCTGTGCTGTGGGGCTGGGCCCTACTGGGCTGCGCCTGGTGCCCTCAGCCCCCGGGGGCCGCGGCCGCCCCCTGCCCATCCGGCTACGTGCTGGACGATTCGGGAGGGCTGGGCCGGGAGTTCGACGGCATCGGGGCCGTGAGCGGCGGAGGGGTGAGCGGGGACGGGCCGGAAGGGGGTTTGGGTGGGGGGCTGGCGTGGGGCGAGCCGGAATAGGTGTGAGTGGAGGGCAGGGGTGGTGTGGGGGGCAGGAAGGGGCCTTGGGCAGATTCCTGGGTGGTACTGGTCACCCCCTCATTGGCTTGTGCTTCTGTGTAGGGGAGGGAGACCAGATGTCCTGATTTTATAGGGACAGTCCTTGTATTTGGGGTCTTGTCTTATATAGGTGCCTATCACCCCCCACCTCCTGTCCTGATTTTTCACACTTGCTATCTGGTCACCCTAGTGTAGGGAGAACAGGACTGCCCTGAGGTGACATCTCTTGCGCTGCCTGTGCGTCAGGCCTGCCCTTGGGATTTGTAATCCAGAGTGAATGGCCTCCATTAAGGAAAACAAGGAAAATAACAGTATTGGGAAATTCAGAAAAATGAGTGTGCATTCACGTGTGATGATTCATGGAGGGGAATGGGATTGGGGTATTGTTGCCAGTCAAATTAAGGTGATAAAAGTATGGCACCGAGTTAGCGGGGAGATAAGAGGTTCCCTAAATGTGCATTGCAGGTCTTGACTTTGAGTAGCATTAGAGGTTGAGGAACAGTGTGGGAGAGTGCTTCTTGTTTTGCCTTTTGCCTCTGGCAAAAAATATGTCAGGGAGGTGTGTGTTTTTGGTCTATTTCCTGTTAGGATGAGAGGAGATTCTAAAGGACAAATGAATCCTTGGTGTAATTCCATGTAAATCCAACTCAGTTACACCTGGGATTAACTTTACCCTTGTCCTTCATTTTTAAAGACTCTCTATTGTTTCTGAAGCATTTAAACCACCAAATGATCCAGTAAGTTTCTAGGGACCCTCTTCTAGTGTCATGAACGCCATTCAAGCTCTACTGTGGTAGGTAACTGACACCTTTCTGGAGTTGGCTTGGACATGTGTTCTGACATGTGTTGGGTTTTTAGGAGGAAGAAAAGCAAGAAAAAATTGTAGTGGAAAAAGGTTTTTGCTTGGGAAAATGTTTCTGTTTCATCACGCCTGTGCTGGATCCCTTTCTTTCCTCCCACTCCTGAACATAGACTTCACAAAACCATTGTGGTGCTGCAGACAGTTGGGTAATAGTCATTTGTTGATGTTTTTCTACTACAAACACATGTTTACACTATAATCTTAAATTGATCTAGAGTAGGTTGATTTATAGCCACTGCAGTAATTATTGTGGTGGCTGATGTCCGCACTCCCCTCCCTCTGTCAGTGGTGTGTGTCCTTAACAGGAATGTTTCCATTGACTGAAGAGGGGCAGTGTGGGGGGCTGAGAGCCAGGGCTCCCAGCTGCCCCCACCCCCGGGTCCCCAGCTGCCCCCCTGGCTTCTTGCCTCCCCACTCCCAGCTGGAAGCAGTGGCGGGAGCTGCCTGGGGCTTCTCGCCTCTGGCAGCGAGACCTGTGCCCAGAGTCCAGTCGGTTGCCATGCTTGGGATGGGGAACCGAGAGCCTGGGGGCAGTTGGGCTCTGAGCTAGACCCTTGGTGCAGCTTGGCTTCCTGCAAGGAGCAGGGAGCTGGGACACCAGCAGCGGGGCACTGGGACCCCTTGGGAGACAGCAGGGATGTGGATGTGCCAGGGCAGCAGCCCAAACTGGGAGCCTGGGTGATAGTCTGGCTTGGAATGGAGACCTGACAGCAGCCCGGCTCCCTGAGCTGGCTTTCTGGAGCCACGAAATTAACAAGACAGCCAACAGCCGATGTAAGGAGCTGGAGGAGTTATGTTGGCGTAGTAGGGCACTTACATCAGTGGGACAAGGCTGTAG
The DNA here is from genome assembly GCF_026122565.2 of Emydura macquarii macquarii. NCBI lineage: Eukaryota > Metazoa > Chordata > Testudines > Chelidae > Emydura > Emydura macquarii. The sequence continues at coordinate 2,613,526 of NW_027131850.1, forward strand.
TGTGTACACTGACACAGTTGGGTCATCAAAAGCTACCTTATGTTGGCCTAACTGTGTAGTGTAGACCAGGCATAAGACAGTAAATTTTGTGAGATGAAGGTGTGTTGAGTTTTTGTGGTTGTCTGACTGGCTGAGTTCCTGTTGACATGATTACTTCTTGAAGGGATTTGATTGTATTAGTTATGTTAGGCTGCCTTGAGCCTTAAATAGGAGTCTCTTTACTATTTCAGATCCAAATAAATAATATAAAATAACTCTAAACTTACTCTTTTTCCTTTGTTCTCTTTTTCAGGCCACCTCTCGACTTCTGGTGAATTATGCAGAGCCTTATCGTTCTCAGATCTTAGATTATCTGTTTATGGTAATAGTTCTATATCAGTAAAAAAATCTCTAATCTCCTGTAAAGTTGTAGTATGTATTCTTATTTTTAATGGCAGTTTTCTAAAATGCATTAGCTATTGATTTAAAAAAAAATACAAACCTCCCTTGTTTTCTAAAGTTCTAGAGGAGTAGCCATGTTAGTTTGTCTACAGCAGGGGTGGGGAACCTCCGGCCCGCGGGCCGGATCCGGCCCGCGGAAGAATTTGATCCGGCCCGCGGGCGGGCGGGAAGTGCGCGCCGCCGAAACCCCGCCACCGTAACCCCGCCGCCGTCTGCTCATTTTCGGCGGCGGGGGAGTTCGGAGGCGGTCATTGGTCCACGGCACTCCGCGGACACTGTAAAACCGCGCCGCCGAAAAGGCGGAAACGGCGGCGGCATTTCGGCGGCAGGGGTGGAGTCGACGGCGGCGCGGTTTCAGGGCGGCGGCGGGCAGTGTCCCTTTGCGGCGGCGGGATTCGGCGGCATGGCCCGCGAATGATGGCAGGCATATGAAAATGGCCCTTGGCAGGGAAAAGGTTCCCCACCCCTGGTCTACAGCAAAAACAACGAGAGTCCTGTAGCACCTTAAAGACTAACACATTTCTGTGGGCATAAGCTTTCCTGGGCTGCAACCCACTTAGTCAGATGCATGAAGTGGAAATCACAGTGTGTGTGTGTGTGTGTGTGTGTACACACACACTTTCAAGGGTAAGAAGCAACAATGGGAAGGGCAAGTGCTAACAAAGTCAATTCAGTTACAGTAGATGAGGCTTATTCACAATCGTTGATTAGAGGATGAGAATGCGTGAACAGTGACAACTGACTTTGTTAGCACTTGCCCTTCCCATTGTTGCTGCTTATCCTTGGATGTGTGTGTGTGTGTGTGTGTATATATATATATATATATACACACACACACTTCCTATCTGTGATTTCCACTTCATTCATCTGACGAAAAAGCTTATGCCCGCAGAAATTTGTTAGTCTTTAAGGTGCTACAGAACGCTCGTTGTTTTTCTTATTTTCTAAAGTATCTATTTAGAGGGAGTGCTTAAATAATGCCATGCTGTTAATGATTATGATACTTGGTACTTAGGCACCTCGCTGCTTTTGAAAATCTCACTATGCATCTAACTATCTGTAAAAAAAAAAAAATCTGGCTTTTAAGCATTATACTAATTGACCTATAATTGTCATTCCAGACAATATTTTATTGTCTTTACTTGATAAGGCGAGCTTCTGATGTTTGGTTTTTAACTGATAAACACCCCCTGTATAAAAAATACAAAATTGGTGTTTATCCGATAAACTCCAGAAATGGTTTCTTGTATCTAAGTGCTTGTCTACACAGAAAAATAATGTGGATGGTGGGCTTGTGATTTCTAAAGCATGCTAATATGCTGCATATTAATTGGTACATGTAAAATCTGAAGGTTTCCTATTTAACTTTACCATAGTGCTGTTTGAAACAGTCCTATGTGAACGTTACAAAAGATTACTCATGACAGTATATACAAAGAGAGCCCAACCTTTCCCCTCCCCCTTGGAATTTTTGGACATATACGTAGAAAGCAAAAATTGCTAAAAGTAACCCATCCCAAAATAAAATTAATAAACCCCAAAACCAGAATTCTTACTGATAAGTAGCTAATGGCTAGAGCTGGGAGATCTGTGTTCCAGTTCTGGTTCTGTCGTTGACTGACTTGATTTAACTTTGGGCAAGTCACTCAGGTCCTGATCCTGCAAAAACTATGTACATGCTTGTTTTTATGCACATGAGCAGTCTTGTTGATTTCAGAGAACTACTTATGTGTAAAAATAAGCATGTAGTCTTTGCAGGATTTGGACTTTAACCTCTCTGAAACCCACTGTCCCTATGTGTAAAACAGTGAATACTGGCCCAATTCTGCAGCTCACTTTGCATTTCTGTATAAATACAAGATATTATGCTTAATAATACAGTATGTTGAAGGCATACCCTGTTTGTGTGGTGATAACTGTTTCTGGGGCTTAAACTCTGAGATTGAACAACAAAGTCTTGTTATCCCAAGATGTGGTAGCTACCAAGAGTAAACACTGTTGTTAAATTATGATGAAACAACTAATTGTATGGAAATGACTAAACCATGTGAGGGTACTTTATATTGATAGTAACCATAATCTAGGCTAATCAACATCTTGTTGTTTGTGTTGGAGTTTGTTTAGTTTTGGAAATAGCGATTACTGAGACTCCTTTTATTGCTATTCTGAAATATCTAATAATTAAATATTTTGGAATATTGGGCTAGAAATAGAAGGTGTTGTTCCTAGTTAAAAGATATAATAAGTGAAGGGTTGAGGTGATCATAACTGTTGTGGGTAATAAGTCCTGAAGGCAATATTGAATCAGAGTGTGAAAGTATTTGTATATGTCATGACTGCTGAAAATTACCGTACAGTTTAGTTGGCAATTGCAGAGCCTCCTTGCTTTCTAGTTTGCTAAGATTGTTCCAATTCAATACAATTAATATTCTAAAGTTTGCCTAGGATACAAGTTTAATTAGTTGTGTTTCTCAATTCTTTAGATAAACCAATAAAAACAGCTTTATACCAGTAAAACTATCCATTTAGAGGGCTGTACCGCTTTAACTATATCAGTGTCTGAATTGATACAGTTACATCAGTACAAACTCTCAAACCTTTCTAGTTTTTTTGAAGGAACACATTCACTTTGAAATCTAGGCAGCTTAAAATCGAATTGTCCTACATCAGTCTCTGGGTCTGTGTACAAATATTTTGGCTTTATATTGACATTTTCCTATTTCCTTAGCTTTCTTGTGGTAAAGATCCATGCAAAGAGGGAAAGGTACTAACAACTACAGAGACACAGTGAAACTGACCAGAAACAAAGTACTCTCTATTGCACAAACTAAATAAACTGGAAAAAGAGTAATAACTTTTCCCTCTAATCTTTCAGTTGCATTAATTGTAGATGATTGTAATAATAATGGGTAAAATATTCAGATAGAAATGTGCTGAAGTTGATGGTGATGCACTTTTTAGTTGGACATTCTTCTGCATATAACAGAAATCTATATTCATTGGTGTTTTTCTCCTTTTTTTTAAAGCCAAATTTTGGTGCCTCTTTGCATATTCTCAAAGTAGAGATTGGCGGTGATGGACAGTCAACAGGTATGCATTCTTGGGGCACTGAACTTACTGTTTTTATGTATAAAAATTCCAGAGGGGTAGCTGTGTTAGTCTGTATACAGCAAAAAAATGAGAGTTCTATGGCACTTTAAAGACTAACAAATTTAATTTCAGCAGGCATAAGCTTTCATGAGCCTCAGATGCAGTAGGTAGAAATGATACAGCAAACAGGTAACATACACAGGAGGCATCATATACATATACAAGTGCATAGAGAGCAATGGGGTAGGTGGATAAAAGTCGGGTACTTGAGGCCTAATTACAACCATTGAGTAGGAGGTGAGAATGGGTGATCAAAGCAATTTACTACTTGTAATGAGAGAGCCATTCCAAATCTCTGTTTAAATCCAGTTTGAATGTGTCAAGTCTGCAGATCATTTCTAACTCCGCCGTTTCTCTTTGAAGTCTATTTTTGGAGGTTTTTTTGGAGAAGTACAGCAACTTTCAGGTAAGTGACAGAGTGCCCTGGGAGATTGAAGTGTTCTCCGACTGGTTTATGGATGTTATTATTTTTTATGTCTGATTTGTGTCCATTTATCCTTTTGCATAGTGATAGTCCAGTTTGGCCAATGTACATGGCAAAGGGGCATTGCTGGCACATGATGGCATATATAACATTAATGGATGTGCAGGTGAATGAGCCCCTTATGGTGTGATTGATGTGGTTAGTACCAGTGATACTGTCACTAGAGTCGATGTGTGGGCAGAGCTGGCAACGGTTTGTTGCAGGGATTGGTTCCTGGGTTGGACTTTTTGTAGTGTGTATGGTTGCTGGTGAGTATTTGCTTCAGGTTGGGGGGCTGTCTGTAAGCCAGGATGGGTCTGCCGCCCACTGCCTGAGCGAGAGACGGATCATCTGCTAGGATAGGTTGTAGATCTTTGATGATGTGTTGGAGAGATTTTAGTGGGGACTGTAGGTGATGACCAGTGGTGTTTTGTTGGTTTCTTTGTTGGGTCTGTTCTGTAGTAGGTGACTTCTGGATACCCGTCTGGCTCTGTCAATTTGTTTCTTGATTTCTCCAGGTGAGTATTGTAGTTTTAGGAATGTTTCATAAAGATCCTGTAGGTGTTTGTCTCACCTCAATGGTTGTAATTAGGCCTCAAGTACCCAGCTTTTATCCCCCTACCCCATTGTTCTGTATGCGCTTGTATATGTATATGATGCCTCCTATATATGTTACCTATTTGCTGTATCATTTCTACCTACTACATCTGAGGAAGTGAGCTGAGGCTCACGAAAGCTTATGCCTGCTGAAATTAAATTTGTTAGTCTTTCAAGTACCATAGAACTCTCGTTTTTATGCATGTCATTCTTCACTTTCAAATGATGTGGCAGTGCAACCGATGAAATACCACCTGTTTAGTGATAAACATTGTGATGAACATTTTACCTCATTTGAAATATTAAGACTGTCCATGGTACACTTGGAACTGCCCTACCATGTCTAAAAATGTTTTTTGTTAGCAGGGTTCTAGCACCATTTGTTGAATTGATGTGGGAAAGGTCTTCTTTTACCTGAGAACTGTGGTGCTGACTGTTACTTAGTATGGTGTATTCTAGAGCAAAATAATATCTATCCGCAATAGTCAGGGGAACTGTGCTAGTGGGATGTACTGTAGGATTCCAGTCATAATATCGAATAGCTTTAGAGTTTCTCAGGTGTCAGCTCTGCTATGTAAAGAAGATATAAACCTCACTTAGGACAAGATAGTTCTTTGTTATACTTCCTTATTTGGAAGTCTCACATACATGCATCACAAAAACTGAATTTCTTAGAGATGAGTGGCATGTTAATTGGGTTGGACTGATGGGTATAATGTATCTGTGTTAATGCTCCATTTTCATGCTTTTAGATAGCACTGGCGAGGTGTGTAAGTGTGAATATTACTGACTATATTCTGGGCATAAAATATTAATACTTCGACACCTACAGTCCTGGATACCTAAAGTCTACGTGTTTGGCAGGAAGGATGTTATTTTAAGTATAGGAATTCACTGGTGTTCTACAGAGATCATCAGTCAGTATATTGCTGGCAGAAAAAGTGGAGTCATGAGTGTCCACAAATGTGTACAGCTCCTCATGTTGAAAATATTGTTCTAACATTAATTAGTCTTAATAAGTAGGTAAGTAGTGTCTTGGTTTTCAGATGAGGAAACTGAGATACAGAAATGAAGGGACATGCCCATGGCCACATAGGAAATCTGTGTCAGAGCCAGGATTGTAACTCAGGAATTCTTGGCTCATGGTCGTGTGTGTGCTTCAATACTCAGCCTATGCCTAATACTCACATCACTGTAGCTTCTATTCACCCTCCAAAAATGAGATTTGCCATTATCCCTCTAAAGGGGAAAACTATCCTCCATTATCATTGCCACAGTTTTAAAGTGTTCAAATCCTAATGGCTTGTCGATTACCTGACTTGGACATGCAGTGGTGGTCAGTGTGTACCTACACAAAACTTGAGTTTATCTTTTTGTAAAAAAAATTGAATGTTACGAAGTGAAGTCCAAAACACCTTCCAGCAGTGGAGAAACCCCATAGTCCAAATTTTATATAAAAGGGAACTTTTCATTATTATGATACATTGTAGTTTTAATTGAATTCTTACTTTCATAACAAGTTCCTTCTTTTCCCTCCCCACATGTTTCTCTTGCCCCCAAGAAGTAAACATGCTGTAAAGTCTGTCACACTGGCAGTTATTTCTCAGTTCAGAGTCTTTGCATGATGGTTAAAGTATTTATTTTCCTCCTGATCCTACTGTGGTAATGCTCATGCTGTGTTTGCTTGGCCCAAAATAATATAGAAGATAGACTTAGGATCACAGTAAACTTATTTTCGTATTCATGTTAATGTGATACTATACCTGATCGTGGTCAACAAACTTAGGCTATGTCTACACTTATAGTGGCATGTAGAATACAGCCACAGCACTCCCAGCTAGCATGGATATAAATAGCAGTGTAGACAGTGAAATGCGACTTAGTAGAGTATTGCTGCATGCACCTGAACTCCCAGGGTATATAGTTTCCACAGCTCTCTGCCTCCCTGCTGCCTGAGCCTTTTCCTGCCACAGTTGAAGTCTCAGGTAGCAGGAAAAGCCTCTGGCAGGGAAGATGTAGTGGAGAGAGGATCTGGCAGCTCCCCACTGCTGGAGCATTTCCTTGCTGCAGTGAAAGGTTCTGGTAGTGGTTAGCTGCCAGTGTCTTTCTTTGCTGCTGGAACCATTTGCTCCATGTGCCAATGACACGTGTGGACTCAGCCTGCCTTTCACTGTGGCGGGTAGCTGCATGTGTAGTGTCTGTACTCTACATGCCACTGCAAGTGTATACATAACCTAAGAGTATGTCTACACTGCAATCACAGGTATGATTGCAACATGTATAGACTTATCTGAGCTAGCTTTAATTTAGCTACCAATAGGAGTGAAACTGTGTCAGTATGGGCTGTACAAGCCCACCCAGGACTCTGGGTACTTACGTAAGCAGCTAGCCCATGCTGCCCGTTGCTTCACTGCTAAATAGATTAAGTTATAGATTATAGACCTTGGGTAGGTCTATATGTGCTGTAATCACGCCTCCACTTGCAGTGTAAACATGCTTTAAGAGGGAGGGATGGAATTTGCTTTCAAATTTAGTACAAAGAATGTATGAACTGTGTTTGAAGTATGTGCCTAGATATTAAGATGATGAGCAATATAAAAAATCCCCCTAAAATACTTAGGAATTTGTCATGACACAGAAAACAATTAGTGAGATATCTTTGTTGTTTACTCTCTAGATGGTACTGAGCCCTCCCACATGCACTATGAAAATGATGAGAATTATTTTCGGGGCTATGAGTGGTGGCTAATGAAAGAAGCTAAAAAGAGGAACCCCAACATTAAATTGATTGGTAAGGACTTGGATTTTCTTAATCTTCTGTCTTCCTGTTTTCAAACATGCTTTCATACCTGACTCATTCTTAATTGTCTTCTTAGTTTTAATGAGACAAAATATTCTTTGTCACATTAACCAGGGTGGAGTCAAAGCCAATTTGCCTTTCCTCTTCTTTTAAAGAATATTATTATTGTGTGAATTTTGTTAGGTTTTATTGTGACAATTCCTGGCATTTGATTTTACAATCCTTTCCAGTGCTGGGTGATATTTATGATTGGCCTAAATCACTAAACTAAAATAGTCAGTATGAGGGTGATACACTGTGAGATCCAAAGGCTAGGGACAAAAAATTCAAGATTAAAATCTTCCACATCATGCATGTTCATTCTTCCTTTTTCCCAGGTTCCCTTTTTAGGAGGAATTTTTTCTAATCCTACACACACTAAACTAACTGTTCATATCTTCCACAACTCTCCTATTTATTCCTTTCAAATTTCTATCAAATGCATTAAAAAACTAGCTCAAGCAATTGTTCCTTGACTTCTGATTTTCATCTCAAATGGATAGACACGTTCCGTGAGGCCTTCACTGTTCCGTCCAATTCAAGTCAAAGCCCTGTGTCTACAGCTGTGGAAATCTGCCTCTTGCCACTGAAATGTATTCCAAAACAGAAGTTGTCATGTAAAGAAAAAAATGGTTTCAGTTCTTTATGGCTGCAAAGAAAATTTTCCAAACCTGAACTGAATATAAACCAATGCAGCGATTTGGAGTGGATGTCTGGCTCACCAAGCTAATGTGCTTATTCCATAATTCCAAACCTACCTCCCATGTTTTAAATGCCCCCACAATTCCTTACCCAGTTGCCAAGATCTCTGGCTTCTCCTCTGACACATTCTTTAATCGAGGTATAAAATGTTAATTCAAGTCTATGGCAACTTGAAATTGAGAGGCTTAGTGGCAGAATAAATAAATTGAATTTAATATCAAAACAGTGAAAAAAACTGTACTGTTTGTATTATTCATTTTCAGATATAATTCAGTAAAAAAGCTTCGTTTTCAAATTTACTGGAGGTTGCTGTGGATTTTTCTAGTCTACTGCATCAAAGTGCCCTAGCAACAGAATCTTGCTGCAGAACTGCTTAGTCCACCTTGCCACAGTGCCACTATGATGCACCAAAAAAGTACAAATGTAAAATTGATTGTCGATTTGTTGCAACTGCTGATCTATTTCTGTATTAAGTTTGGTTGAACACCTGTTTTCCTAGAAGCCCTTTAGCAACAAAACAAGAAATAGTTACCTTTTACAGCTTGTGACTCATTTGTTATTAATTGATAACTACACAATTTATTTATTCAATTTATATGGTGAGCCTATCTGACAAACTCAGTAGGAACATTATTTAATAACATATATTACAAAATAAGATTGCATACTCATACTCACAGGAAAATCTCTCCAAGCACAGATTTTATGCAAGTCTGTAGTCTTTCAGTGTTAACATATTTGCTATTTTAATCTTTGTAATGGCTGAAAACATTTGATGAGTTCTTGCAAACCAGTCTCTTTGCTGTGTCCGTCCTGTTTGGTCATTGATTTGCGGTCACATCTGTTCTGATAACCTGCTCTCGTGCATTTCTTCACTTGTGTAAATGACCCCATTGCCTCCCCCCCCTCAACCATTTGCACTAAGTCATGAGTTTTGCTATTTTATAGTTTAGTGTTGCTTAACAGTTTATAGTCAGGAATATTTGGAGAGAGCCATGTTTGTAGATTAAGACTGAGTAAATGATGGAGCTCTTCATTCCAAAGGGAAATTTAGCAGTGCTTTACTGCAAGGAGCACGAACTAGATTATTTTTGGAGTGCCTAGGGACTCCAAACGAGGATCAGAAATCCATCGTGCCGTATAAACATAGAGTAAAAGGCAGTCTCTGTGCTGAAGAGTCCACAGAACCCTTGGAAGCAGAAATTATATAGTGTTTTTTATGATTGTTAAAAAGGAAACAGATGAGTTTTATGGTACAAGAATTAACCGAAATTAGGGCTAAATCCTGCTTGTTTTACTTGAGAGATTAGTTCCATTGACTGCAGTGGGCTAGAAGCCTATGGTGAGCAGGATCAAACTCTTTTGTATTTAGATATAATGCAAACATTGTATTGCTTGATCCTACAGTTCAAGAATAGTGGAGTTTTTACTTGATATAACTCATCATCAGGGCTAGTCAAGGATGAGATGTAGGGTAGATGAGTGTCATTGCCTAATGAGAGATTCCTAGGTGGAAAGATGTCACCAAGGATGTACAGCTTGGGCTAGATTCTCAGCTAGTGTAAATAAAGTATGGTTTCATTGAAGTTAATGGAACTATACTGATTTGCTGAGAGGATTTTTCCTTACGTATTTCAGTTAATATAGGCAGCGGCTTGCTCTTGTTTCTTACTGATGTACGCAGTACTCCTATTTAACTGTCGTTTTGTTTTGTTTTTTTTTTTTTTTTGGTTAACTTGGGCATTTCCTGGATGGATAGGGAGGGGTAAGAACTGGCCCTATAATTATCCGGATGTCACTGCTTACTATATTGTTTCCTGGATTCTAGGTGCTAAGCAGCATCACAATTTGGACATTGATTACATTGGGGTTAGTAAAGTACACATCTCAAATTTCTGTTTGTTTCATAATTGTTTTTAGTCCCTGAATTTTGATTCCCCCTGCCCCAGTCACTCTTTGGCAGCCAGTTAACAAATCATTCCATATCCATATCCTTATGTTTGCCTCTGGTTCCTGGAGCAGGCGAAAGTCACATGGACTGGCGTTGTTTTGCTATTATTAAGGGGTGCAATGCTGATTTTCAACATTTGAAAGTTCCGTACTCTAACTGTAGAAAATGAGTGTCTGACTTTGTCTTGTTCAGCTTGAAGTACATAGGTACTGGCTCAAACTGTATGAAGTGAGTTTTTTGAGAACTTCCCGGACCCAAGTTATATGACCCATCTAATGCAGTAATGCACTGACAATATTTGCAAAGTGGTAATCACATACAATTTCACCCTTAGCTTGTGATAAATCACATGATCCTGTGGTGCATGTGTTTGTAGAGAGGAGATTGTGTTGCCTGTTTGCTTATTTTCCTATGTAAACAGAAAGTTTCTTTTAGTTAGAATGAAGGAAGGTGGCAGCATCACCTAAGATCTGCAGACTTGGCCTCTGATTTCAGTGGAATTGCACCCACCTGTTACAGGACTGAACTTGGCCCATTGAATATTTTGAAGGTGTAGCACATTGCTCAACTTGTTAAATGTGAAGTGGTGAAAACCTGCTTTGGAGATCTGAAACTGGGGTCTATAGATCCTGGAGTTCTCAAACACCTTTCTGTAGTATAGAGAATCTGATTTGTCTGCCTCTTCTGGAGACTACTTTCAGCCCTAGATATTGCTAAGTCCTTCCTGCCTGGATAGATTTTATATTCCCCCTTGGTCAGTAAATGAGCATGATACTTCTGAAAAGCAATTTTATTTCTGTTTTGCCTTTGGAGCATTTACCTCCCTGAGAATAGCATGGAGTCCTTGGTGTCCAAATTTCCCATAATTATTTGAGTTATGCTGCATTTGGCTTCTGCATTATATATTGTACAGTAAACTATGTTTGATCTTTTATAAAATTAATGGATATGTTTCTAAAGTGAAGTTTCACTTCTCTAGACCATATACTGTTGGTATTACTGAGATATTTTGTCTGATAGAGCCCTGTGGTTATGGTCTCCTAAAAATGGGGAAACAGTAAAGACTCTATTGAGCAAGAGAAATTAATTGCCAGTAAGCATTTAACTGTTTCATAGCCACCTCTTCTTCCCTTTAGTCTTGATGTACATGTGGTATAGAATACATAGCATCAATTGTTTTCTTAATATAGGATGAATTTCAGAAGCCTCTTCAATGCATGTGTTTTGATGGGACTTCTGAAATGAGTCTAGTAATGCTAGAAGGTGTAAATTCAAAGCTACAGTCATAGGCTTGTGTAAATGTAGAAATCTGTTAATGGCAAGTTATTCATTTTCAGAAGAAGCATTTGTCTAGGGGCCTCTAAATAAGCAGTTTTGAACTTAATGGGGCAGCTTCAAATAGAGAGCTGGTATCAAAAACAAGTAGAATTGCTGTGTCTTTATTCAAGAATCTGAAGCTGCAAGATTCATTTACAATAGTGGTTGTATAATTTTACAGAGTAAAATTTCCTTTTTTGTGTTGATGTGACTAACTTTACTCTTTGGAGTCATACATTTATTTTTAAAAATTGCTTTTTATGCTTCTGTTCTATAGATATGGAATGAAAGGTCTTTTAATAGCAACTATATCAAGGTATGTAATGATTTGATCTCTTTCCCATATTTTATGTCCAATGCTACTTACATTTAACACTATGTCTAAATGATTTTTGAAACTTAAAAATAAAGTATTTTGGCAGCTGTATGTAGGATTATTTAGCTCTTCTGAATTTGACTGAGTTAGGGTCCAATCCTTCAAGTACACTGCCCACTGAATTCCCATGGTCACTCATAGTGGTTCCAGGTTTGGATTCAGGGTGAAATTCCCGTCTTCGAATTAGTTTGTTGATTGGCTGAAATAAAATGGATTTGAAGTCAAGACAGTATCACCTTCAGTCATGGATGGTAATGCTCTCATGAGGAAGTCACACACACAACTCTCATTCCTAATGGAAACTCCAGTAGACACCATTAGGATCCTTCAGGCTGTTGACTATTGATTTCTACTAACTGCTACCGAAAGTAGCATATTGCATTGTTCCAAAACCTAATTGCCAACTGGAACCAATTGAAAATCTACTGAACTTCCACTAGGAATGATAATACCCTTTATCTTACCACCACAGAAAACTTGTAAGATTCTCATTATGTTGCCAATTATAAGTTCTTAATGAAATACAGATCATATGTTTAATTCTATTTGTCATGGCTGAATTGGCAGTTTTCTCACAAATACCCCTGGTACCTAGTCATGGGAACTACATTACCCCATTCAAAGCAAAATCCTGCCAGAGGCCAAGCTTCTTCACCACCCTTTGAAATAAAGGGGAAGTAAAGGAGCTCAGCACAACACATTATCAGACCTTGATAATGACTCAAAACGAGAAACACTTGCTATTGACAGAAGATGTGCAGTACAGCATGTAACAGTAAAGTGGAATTGTATTAAGGCAGAGAAACTGTTTCTACTGTAAATTCAATTCTCGTTGCATCTTATCTTTAGGAAATAAAATAAAATTTTCGCTTAATGCAATCCAAGATTAAATTTATTTGCGGAGTGACATTGAATTTCCCATAGAATTGACAGGGATTGGATCCCAGACTAAATTACGCTATTAATCTTTGAACTGCTAAAGATCTTTGTTTGCCATGGAGTTTTTGTAGTTTTTCTCCCCAAGATTACATTGGAATTTATTCAAGCCAATAGTTCTAATGTAGTCATTGGTAAATCTTAATATTGTGGGATTTATTTCACTATACCGGAACTAAACAATTGAACATAAATTATTACGGGAAACTCTGGTATTTTTGTAATGTTGTTTTCTGACTTTCATATGTCTTAAGAAATTTGCCTGTGTTTATAAAGTCAACGCTTATTTCTCTCTGTGTATTCTTTATGTTCACTTTCTTCTGTTATACAGAAAACATTCCCTTTTTCACCTTCCATCTTTGCTTGCCATATTAGTTTTGAATCCAAGCAAAGCTAACCTGGGATTTAAGCAATAAAGGGCTCTATTCAGCAATACAGAGTTCTTTGAGGAAGTTTGTTGAGAAAAGCTTTGTGGCCAGTTGAGTTGTTTGACTTGTAATTTGTCCCAACTACATGTGGGTTCTTCTGAACTAGATTTTATTTTTCACATACTCCAGTGTTTAGAAAAATGTCAGTTTACCCTGAAACCACATAGTATTTTAGCTAACGAAAACTAAATCTGGCCCCACTGATAAGGGAGATCACTTTAGTCAATATCTTGCTCCAACATCTAGAAAGAAACTAACTGCTCTTTGTTCAGATGGTGGGGTTGGCTTATATAGACCATTGCTCACTCTTTGAAAACAAAGGACATGATCTTGCAAGGTGCTGAGTGCCTCCATTGCTGTTTAGTTTAATAGCAGTTGAGGATTCTCAACACCTGTTGGAATTAAGTGATTAGGTACAGTCTCATCTACTGAGGAGAAGGATTTTTATTGTCATATACTCTCCTTATGTTTGCAGCTCCTTATTGGTTAGTGTATGGGTTCTGATTGGGTAAAGCGCTCCTTATGTGTCTTGTTCCTATATGCTGAATCTGGCCTGATCTGCTGGGAAGGGAGGACTTTTTTCTTTACTTCTAAGTGGGTGATTAACCCTTACAAAGAGGACATAATCCTGTCATGTGATAGAATAAAGTAATGCAGCTGCAGTTTAATTCTGTCACTGTTTTAGTAGCTTGGTTCTCTAGGCCTTCCAAATTTTGGACCACATTCTGCCAGCCTTGCTCACCTTGAATAGTACATTTCTCAAAACAGTCCTATTAAAGTACTAAAAGTAAATAAGGATGGTAGAATCTGTCTCCATGATACGCAGTTGGTATTGTCCCTTAAACCATAGGTCTTCTTAGGGACCACCTCTATAGTAGGTGGGATTAGCCTGAGAGAGCAGTAGAGTAGCATTCCCTTTGAAATCTGTATGTACTTTCTGAAGTCTTTCCCTTTCATCACCGCATGTGCTCAGGCAGAACTTGGTCAACCCATATAACATGGAAAATAAAGTAGGTAATGGTAACTGACAGCCAGAAATGGTTTTTGCAGCTTTTCAATATTCAGATGTTCTGCTTGATTGAAAAAGCCTATGGAATTGAATCCTCAGTAGAGATGGTTTGCTGAGCAGACCAATATTTTTATTTACACAGAAATCTACCTTTCCTAATCAATGCATAACATTACTTTGTCCTCATTCTTTCAGGAGGTTTTTTTGGGTGTGTATATGTAATTTATAGGGAATGAATCTCCACCTAATGCTCCACCTAATGCATTATGAATCCCACATAATGCTACCTGCCCGCTTCCTCACCCTGATCAGGTGTTTGGCTTTAGGCCATTAACCTGGAGGGATGATGAGTGTGTGAGGCAAACCATGGAAGAATGACAATGACATTGCTTTCCTTACTTCTAGCTTCAAAAACGAGCTGCTGAATTGGGAATAGATTTCTTGAGTGATAAGCCGCTCAACTCCTAGAGCTAAATTTTTGCTGAACAGAAAGAACCTCCCAAACCCTTGTACCCCCTTCTACCCCCTCCTAATCCCCTGTCTCCCCCTGCTTCCCCATCTACCGCCCTGCACCCGAGCTCGGCCATGCCACACCAAAAAAGCAGAAGCCCAAATAAAAACAATAAAAGTAAAAGCAGGAGTGGGAGCGAAAAAAAAGTAAAAAACAAAAAAAACAAACAAACAAAAAAAAAGTAAAAAAATAAATAAAAGTAAAGCAAGGGAGGAGTATGTGCCCTAATAGGACCCAAATGTTGTGTTTACATACCAAATAACACCCCTAATATTTTTACACAATCCGAGCGTATCAAAAAAAGTAGCAAAGCTCCATAAAACAAATCAATGGAGCCTATGGGGTCCAAACTTTTCTACATCAATTTTCCCTATTAAAAAACCTAAAAAAATATTTATTGCTTTGTATAAAATTTAAAAGCTATTAATTCTATTTTTACCTTCCTTTCCTATTATAAAAAATAATATAGTATTTACAAAAAGTGTTGTTTTAATTCAAATATAAATAATTTGCTCTTAGCCTTTCCTTCTTTAACAGCCTGTAAAAAAATTCTTTAACTCTGCTTTCTGCTCTAATTAATAAAAAACAAAGTCTAGAAAAAAAATTGCAACTTTGTCTGTCCCAAGTTCATTATTTAGGCCATAACATTTCCGCAAATAAACAAAAGTCCAAAAGTCTGGTCCAGGCTATCCTACAAGTTCCTAAACCTACTACTGTGTCACAAATTAAACAGATTCATACAAATGTGGTGACCACAGGCAATTATGGTATTTGTGCATTGCAGTAATTGATGGCTATTGTTCCGTGTCTTTCTCAATTCTTGTAGTCCAGCGTGTTTCACTCATCGTTCAGTCAGTGTCCTTCAATTCTCTTAAGTCTGCAGCTTATAAGCAAGCTTTGAGGTTCTTGCTGTAACTTTAGTGAACGTTGGAGGTCAGCTAACAATTTTCACGTACATCTTAAAAGGCCAAAACTTTAAAAAAAAAAAAAGTCTAAATTTGGAGTTTGGGGTCCATTTAGATGGTTGAAATTGGACTTTTACCTGTGTTTTGCCAGCCTTGTAGAATTCCTTTGATTATCTTCTCACCAGAGGCTGAGCCTTATTTCTTGTCACACTCTGACACTTTGCTCTAATCCCTCCTTAATGGTGTTGATAAAAATAAATGATTTAAAAAAAATAATTAAAACTGATTTTTTAAAATTTAAATTGGACTTTTTTGATTTTTGTTTAATTTTTTTCTTTTAAAAATAAACCAGTTTAAAATGAAATCTGAATGTAATACAAAATATGTTAGGGCCTAAACTTATTATAATTTAGTTGTAAATGTGAAACGTTTTTGATGAGAAGTTTATGTATTTAAGACATTTGAGGTTGTTTTTGTTTAAATTAAATAAAATTTTTGTGTTACTTTGGGTGTTCGTTTAAATTCCCAGTGCCATCCTAATGCAACTTGACAAAAATCATGAGCAAAAAGTTCATTATCTAGTTAATAACAATATATAACAAAAGTTGATTATCTAATAAATAACAATATATCCTAACATAGTAAAAATGTACAATTTAATAAAGAATCTGAAAATATTAAGCTATATAATTGCTTAAATAAATATATATAATTATAGTGTACTCTCCTAGATAGAAAAAGATGTACCAAATTTAGTATAATTGCTGTATTTACTTGTGAATCAACATATTTTAATGGTTATATCAACTAATGAGTGCACCTTTTTTAGAAAATAACTGAAGTACAAATGAAAAGTTGATTAAAATTGATGATGTAAATCAAGGCTTTCCACTTGGTGATTTAAATTGCCTTGATTTAAATCAATCCACCCTGCTCCTTAAGCCTTTCTTCTCTCAGCTACCTCGACACTACTCCTCTCTCCCTGTTTTCTTGCTAATCTTTTTTTCCTTAAGTACTTATTTATTTTATTATTGGATTTGGAAGGCCTACAATATGTGCACAAGGTAAATAAACTTTTTCAAGTCATGTTTCTATATAATACGTTTTCATCACCTTTTACTGTTTTCACTCTTGTCCTCCCATACCCCCTTTTGTTTATAGGTATATCTGGGTAAGCTTAAGGGCTATGTTTCTGATTTTTAGTGTGCTATGCACATTCTTTAGGATTTTGGGGAAACTATTCTTATAACATACATATACAATACAAAGAATTACAATTTAATATGTATCATTAAAATAAAAAAGAGATCTTGGTAATCAAAACTGAAATATTGGCACAGTTGGGAAGAAAAATTTTGGTTTTAGATGTGCTAGACAGGACCACAGTTGGTGGTACAGGTGTGAATGCTATTTCTTGAACACGTCGCTCTTCAAAGGAAAAGGAGAGAACCTCAGTGCTATATTTGTGGGTGAGCATTTTTTAAAGGAGGATTTTATAAAGAAAGTAGCTTTCCAACATGTTAAACTTCTGGGATATGGTGCTGTAAAAATATAATCTGGGAATATTCAGCATAATATTAACATGGAGTTAGTTGTCGCATAGGAAACTTTTATCCTTACATGGTGGTCCTTATAACTTGTATAGTGCAGGCAAAACTTCCACATCTGCAAGTCACAGTGCTTTAGAGGATATTTTTTCTTTTAGGTATGACTTGGTTTATGAAACTTGCTGGATTAATATATTTGGAAACTGAAGTCCTCTATATATCCACAAGAAAAGCAGAGACCCGACAAGTTTTAGACCAGGACTCATTAATATCCCTAAATCCTGATTGAGAATATACGGAGGATAATTCAGTTTGTAGGCTTATTAAGTCTTTGGCCTCTGTTTGACATTGAGTGCCAGTAATAGTGGGTTTTTAAGTCATACTATCGGTTCCCTTCACAGTGTCTTGTCTTTCAGCTAATCTGTATATCTCTCCCCATGTCCAGTCTCTAGCGAAATCTGCTTCATCCTCTGCATTTCTAAATTCCATCCTTTCCATTTCTGTCCCCAAAAATGCCTTACCCATCTTTCAGCTTCTGTAATCTCCTCCTCTGATCAGCGCTCTTACATAGCCACATTTCCTTCCAGTCCATCCATGCTGAAATGGAATCATGGGATCAAATCTATATCTTGTTTTATGTAGGTCAGACTAAATGCTCAGAATAGTAACTTCTGGCCTTAAAATATATGAAATAATTGTTCTTTCCCATGCTAACTTAGTTTGCTCTGTGAGTCTTCACTGGCTTCACTCTCTTCTGGATCAATCATTTTGTACTTTCCTTCAAGACCCCATATGAGTCTGTCCCGCCTATAGTACCTCTAGTGTCTTATTCCCATACCCACTCCTCTTTTTCGGCCCAGACCACCCACTGCGATAAGCTGAAATATATCAGTGGTAGGTTATCTGGTGAGGAATGTCTCTGTCTCTTTCTCTGCTCTTGTTTGCTGGTGTGGGGATTGAAGTTTAGGACTTTATAGTTGCCATTTAGGTCCCAAGGTTACTGAGCTACTGCCACTCAGTATGTACCAGCTTTATCCTTTGACTGGAGTGGTTTTTTTGATGCATATAGGTGCAGAATGATGCGGTCTATGGTTTTGTCTCCACTTCATACCTTAGATGTGCTGCAGAGTTATCCAACTCAAACAGCACATTGTCTTTTCTCTTTGGAAAACTTTTAATGTTCAGCTGCTTTGTTTTATATCCAGACTAGTGCTTATAATCCATACAAAAATCAAGGGTACTTACTATTTTTTTCAGCTGAGTCCTACAATGTATGCCTCATGTTTCAGGCTTACATTTTTGCCATGCTTTTCAAAGGGCAAACTCACTCAACAGGAAGCCCCTGCTTAAGCATCATATGCTAATAACATAAATATAAAACGTGAGAGCATTCCACAATGTCTCTTCAGATCCTTGACCTATTAGTAGACACAGTGAGAATGAGAAATGTAAATCACCTTAATTGTGTGTTTCTATAACTAGGAGTTAATTTTAAATGTTGTTCATTGGACAGTATGAAATATGTATCAGGGAATGGAAGCTTTTTTCAATGACAAGTAATAGCTTTCTTGTCTCCAGTTTGATTTTTTTAATAAAAATTGTTGGCTCAAATTTATGGTCTGTGGTAATTGCGCTATCTAGAAATCCATGCGCAATTAAGTCTGCCCATTAGAAGTCAATGCAACAGCCTGTGGTCCCTGGTGTTGTGTAGGGTAGATAATGATGCTTCAGTGTCTATTCTTCTCTTAAGTCACCCAATAATCATGGTATGATCAGTAATTAGTGAGAAGCTGCTGTTTAGGAGTGATTTTTATCTATGATCATAATAATTTGGTTTGTTGATGACAATAGTCTTCCAGTGGATATAGTTTGCAATTTAGTGGGAACCAAGAATTTTTTGGAATGACCCATGATCAAATGGCTCTCCTGGAAAGCAAAGAGAGCTCTTACTCCTGCTGGTATGAAGTGATGGTATATCCAAGATAGTAGCTCCTTAATGATCACAAAGGCCATGTCTAGTCTAAAGACAAGGTCTAGCTAATTGCCACCTTTATTCCTTTAGGTAGGTAACTATTACTATCCCTGTTACAGTTGGAGAAACTCAGACAAAAGTGAAGTAACTTGCCCAAGATCACACACTTAAATCAGTGGCAGAACTGGGATAGAACTTGGAAATTCTTGCAACCAAATTCTTGTTTTCTTTTCTGGACCATGCTGCTTTTCCTGTAAATTTCAATCAGAATTTTTATGTTGCATAGCTCAAAAAAAGCAGAGGCTGGATACCAGTCTGGGATTATTTATATTTTATGTTGTGGCACAATAATCCAAGTCTTAAGGAAACCAATACAGAAGATTGCAGTGTTCAGTATTCTACTTCGCCAGTTTTATGTGTGTGCAGGAGCAGCAGTAATATCACATTAAGGCTGAGAAAATAAGAACTGAAAAGTCAGAAAATCTTAAATTGATAATGTTCTCTGCTGTTAACTTTATTCTGTTGCATACTGGTTCAGATTCTGATCTTTACAAAGATATAATTGAGCTGTCTTTGGCCTGCTGCATGTAGCATTTCCTATTCCTTTTTTTTCTTATTAAACTTCAGCCTTATCATGATGTTTAATGTGTATCACAAAATAGATGCTATGCAAAGTGGATGAACTAATGTTGCAGGAGAAACCTCTGCTTTTGGATTTTCCTTATTTGAAATTCTCGTTTTCCTGACTGTAATATGACATGAATGGTAGCTTGAAGGCAGCAAAGTTATACATGTGTATCATGTAAACAATAGAATGTATTGGGAGGTACATATTCCTTAGACATCTAAATATGACTTTAACAAATACAGTATTTGTATCTGGTATCAGTATCTGATAGGAGCATACTCTTATGGAAGTTTTTGTTTCAGAAACAAAGCAATTCCTCCCACACCACCGATTTGGCCTGTAGACCTTATCTGTGTTCTGTAGCTTCAGTTTTAAACAGAAACTGTCAGCTGGTGATGCAGTTGGTCTTCATTGGTTTTTATTATGAAATATTTGCTTTATTTTCAGAAATTTTGTATACTTGTTTGATCAGACTTGTCCATGCCCTTCTGCATGTAGTTCTTGTAATTTCACACTCAAACTGTCAAACTACTGACATTTTGTAAGTGGCTAATCTGCAAATAGACTGTATTTATGAATGTGGTTTGCTTTGCCTTTGTCTATCTTTATCTGCACTCTGCATGTAAGTAATAAAATGAGAATCAGTGCTTTTCATTTTCCCTACCTGCCTTATGTACTGCACAATCTGGGGCTAACTGAACTTTGGGGCTTGACATGGTAGAGGAACATTTTGTCTGTTTTGATCACCAGCTTATGGTTGACATTCTTTTTGCTGAGTATGCTCTTGACATAACTGTTCTGTACTGAGATGTAAGAGGAAGAACTGTAATATAACTTTTTTAATTGTAAAATATTCATGTGGTAACTATAGAAAATTGCTTTCTTTTCCTAACATTGATTTTTCCCAGTTTGACACATCTTTTTTTTCTTTCTCCTTTCACTTCCAAAGCTATTAAGGTACACCTTGGATAAACAAGGTCTGCAGCGGGTGAGGATCATAGCCAGTGATAATGAGTGGGAGCCAATTTCTTTTTACATGATGGTTGACCCTGAGCTCCATAAAGTAATTGATATTATAGGGTAAGTCACTTTTTCTTATTTATTAAGCTGCTTTCTTGGTAGCCTACTCTGATCGTGTATTTACACTATTTGTTCATGTACAACTTCAGAGACATAGTTTGCTGGGAGCTTTGGTTTTACTAAGCTGTCAGTCACTAGAGGTTTAACCTTTCTTGCTAAATAATTCACTTGGTCGGGTGCAGAGAGGTGATACTTATAGCCAGCCTGTGTTTCTTTCAAATTCCACCTGAGTGGAAGCAGCCTTAAAATCTGCTGAGGGTTGTATGCGCAGTGAATTCAGTCACAGGCCCAGGCCCCCTCTCTGGCCAGCCCTGCCTATTTTGGGGGCTGCTTTGAACCCCTACAGTTGGTGCATAAAAAATGCTTTGACCCCACTCTCTTGCAAATATTCTACTATGGCAGTTTCTCCCAGTGTCTACACTGTCAAAAACTGTTATATACCATAGGGTGAATTGAGCCTTATTATTTCAGCTGTGATTCAACTAGCAATGCTTGAGTCAGTTACCCTGCGGACTCTCACTATTGGTTTCATTTAGGTGTGCAGGGTTTGTTTGTGTGGAGGCAGACAAGAGCATCAGACTGGTGGATGTGTTTTTCTAGTTGAGAGTTTCATTGGATACTAATGTGTTGTCTCAGAAGCAGAAAATTAAAATTAACCACAGACCTGTATTGACTTTCCAACACTGGCAATTTTGAAAAGATTTTAAAATCAATTTTAAAATCTTTTTCTGAAAGATATGTTCTAGAATATTTTGTGGGGAGGAGGGGAGTTCTATGGCCTAGGCTTTACAGGAGGTCAGACTGGTTTATCACAATGGTCTATTCTGGCTTTAGAATCTATTAATCATTTAGTAAGTGAAGATGTAGAACTACTGTAAAAAGGGCTAAAATTATCAGCGTGTGTTCATCTTACTAGGAAACCCCCATTTGTAGCCAAGATATAATGCTTCAGGGGCAGGCGAATCCCTGCCCCAAAGTGCAGCTGACTAGCATTGAAGTAGATGTCTGGGTATGGGGGAAAGAATGAGTTCCTTCCTTCCCCCTGTAGCTCACCCAGTGATTTTAACTTCTGAGGAACTTTGAATTACAATTTAAAAACATTGAGCTGTGAGTGTAGACAAGCCCTAAGTTTTCAAATGTGCTAGGCCTGATTGTTTGTCACTTGTAGTTTCACACCAGTCCTATTTCTCTTATTAGTGTTATTCCTGATTTACACTAGCATAAGGAAAATTTGTGTCCATTTACTCTTTTGCGTAGAGACAGTCCAGTTTGGCCAATGTACATGGCAGAGTGGCATTGCTGGCACATGATGGCATATATTACATTAGTAGATATGCAGGTGAATGAGCCCCTTATGGTGTGGCTGATGTGGTTAGGAACAGTGATGGTGTCATTGGAGTCGATATATGCCATCATGTGCCAGCAATGCTCCTCTGCCATGTACATTGGCCAAACTGGACTGTCACTACGCAAAAGAATAAATGGACACAAATCAGACATAAAAAATAACAACATCCATAAACCAGTCGGAGAACACTTCGATCTCCCAGGACACTCTGTCACTGACTTGAAGGTTGCCACACTCCTACAAAAAAAACTTAAAAAATAGACTTCAAAGAGAAACTGCTGAGCTTGAAATCATCTGCATACTTGACACAATCAAACTGGTTCTGAATCAGGACTTCGAATGGTTATCTCATTACAAGAAGTAATTGCCACTGATCACACGTTCTCACCTCCTAATCAATGGTTGTGAATAGGCCTCAACTACTCTAACTGAATGGACTTTGCTTTCATCCACCTTCCCCATTGTTGTTACTTCCCTTGGATATGTGATTCTATGTGATTTCTATTCGTTACATCTGACGAAGTGGGTTACAACCTACGAAAGCTTATGCCTGTAGAAATTAAATGTGTTAGTCTTTAAAGTGCTACAGAGCTCTTGTTGTTTTTGCTGTATACAGTCTAACACGGCTACCCCTCTGGAATTTTTCAAAGTGGAACAAAGCTTCTCATAAATACGTTCTGAAAATAGTGTTTCTGCCTTTTTTGTAAAACCGTGTTTCAGCAACTTTTTTTTTTAACCTTAACCCTTTGATCACCCCCTCTTCTTTCCTTACCTTTAGTGCTCTCCCATGATTCCCAGTATTTGATTATTCCACTTTCCATCTTCTACCTGTTAGATGTATATAGGGGGAGCTTGGTCTTTGTGGTTTAAAACATAAGTCTGGGTGTTAGTTTTATCATTGCATTCCTGCATGATCTAGAACAACTCATTTCACATCTATTTTTTTTCCACTTCTGTGAAATGGAGATAGTGGCTGCCAGGGTGTTGAATAAAAATTGTTTGTAAGGTGTTTTTGAGAGCCTGTTAGGGAGATGGGCATAGAAGAGCACATTTACTACCTCCTTGCTTTACATCTGTGTCTGCAAACTACACTTTTCATCTAATCACTGAAGCATCAAAGTTAATATTTTAGATGCTTACATTTTTGCTTCTAAACCAAAAGAGTTGAACATGTATATTATAAACCTAACAGCAGAGGGATGAATATTCAACATATTTATGAGCGCTGTGTTATGCCTTCATTAGTTTAGTAAAGTTATAAGTGAATGAGTACCATATTGGGAGATTGTTCATGCTCCTCTTTAAGGAAAACATCCCACTTAGTTTAATTCTTTCTTATTTGTTTTAGAAATATTATTCTCCCCTCCCCCCTTGTCCACAAATTAACGAGGTTCCTCCTGCCTCTTATTTCAAACTAATATTAAGGACCCTTCTCAGCCCTCTATATATAGAGTTTATGGTTTTGTTTTCAGTGTGTAGTTAAATTGACTCCTTGGTTGATTACTGTGTTATCTGAGGGGAAAACCAAAAATGCCTCTTATTGTCTGAAATAAAGCCTCTGAAATTGTTATAAAACTAAATTGGGTGAGTGAATTAGTGGTAACTAAACCAGTGTGTGAGCACAAAAGGTCTTCTTTGATGAGAGGAAATATCTCCATTAAGAGTAGGAAAGATCTGGCAAAGAGAAATGAGCAGAGCTCCTATCATCATCTCTGTATAACCTCAGTTTATTACAGCTGCTCCAAACTTTCATTGCTTTTTCTTTTGGCTTTAACAACATAATTTCTTAAAGGTCAAAGAATCTATTTCTGAGGAAAGAGTGTAAGTAAGCATAAATAGCTTGGTTAAGTGATGATTACGGGGAGATCATACCGTATAGGGATGGAATATGCCCAGTGCTAAGTATTATTTTTAGTCCATAAGTATTTGAAAGTCATAACAATGCAGGAGAGGATTTATTTAGGCTGTTACAAGGTGGTATAATTAACAGCACTGAGATAAAACTATGAGGGCACCTGTGCTGAATATCAGGAAAAAATTTGCATGAGTGGGTGTGGATGTGATTGCATGTGATATTTAAAACTAGAAAAGCATCAGAATACATTATAAGGAAAAATCCTTCATTGACACAGATGGGGCTAAATTATTAAATAATGTTCTGTCTCTAACTAGTAAGATTCTCCGGAGTGAAATCCATGTAATGATTTGTTTATTGTCACCAGACATTTTGTTTGTGCTTTGAGCTAATAATTGAATGTCTTGAGTTCTCCTGTTTTTCTTGTGTTAAGTGCTGTCACTTTTTGAAATATTATCCAGGGCTCATTACCCTGGAACAAAAACAGTGAGTAATGCCTTAGCAACTAAGAAGAAACTATGGGCTTCAGAAGACTATAGCACTTTCAATGATGAAGTGGGTGCAGGCTGCTGGGCTCGGATCCTGAATCAGAACTATGTGAATGGAAATATGACATCGTAAGTCTTGCCATGCAGTCAGTTATTTTCATCATTTCAGCATCGTGTCATGCTTACAAAGCTAGCTGCACTTCTCGGTCCCTTCTCTGGTCTCTTTGAGTGCACCCTTGAGGTGTCAGGCCTTGTGCCTTTACTTCTCTTGAGGGGAATTCCACAGTTGGTCCACTTTTAGGCCAGGCCATGGACTACAGTATCCTGTGTATCAACCATGATTAAACAGCAGGTCCAGGTGAGTTGGACATCTGCAGTTCTTTTCTTTGGGAGTCTGATCGTGAAAAACAACCTTCTTAAGATAAAAGTGTATGTTTTGGAGTAGGAACACAAACAAGAGAGGAGGACTTTACAGCAACAGTCAACGTGCATATCTGTTTTACCTAAAGGATTGCCATCCCCTGATGATAACCTAGGCAGGCCTAACTTGAGACACCCCAGTGGGTGCCTCCATCTTCATCTGGTTCCGCTGAACAACTCCCCTTAACCTGCCGACCCCCGAGAAAGTCTTCCTTTTAAAGTCTACCACTGTTCTTTTCTTTTGATTATCTGGTTCCCAGGCCTTTTCCTGCCCTGGCTAGAGGTGGTGGGGAACTGTTCTGTGGGAAATTCTGTTCTGAAACAGAACAAAGCCAAAAATGTTTGAAATTTCCCACCAAATGAAATTTGGGGTAGAGGGATTTTTGGATTCATCAAAACGTTTTGTTCAGAGTTCAACATTTTAAATAAAAGTGTATAATATAAAATAAACATTGAAATGAGAAGAAATCTCAAAATGAAAAATCAATGTTCGATTTTAAAATTTCAAAACATTCCATTTTGATAATGTCAATGCTTTGTGGTTTTGAAATGGAAATTGGTCAAAATCTACCTGATCCTTTGAAATGATTCACTGTCAATCCATTGGCATGTTCAGACAGTAAAACAATCTGCTGGAAAATTCCTGGCCACATCTAGTCCTGGCATTGTCTCTAAACAACCACAACTCTCAAGTGTTTACTGAGATGTGTCTTATCTTGAATCATTCTTCCCTTCCTGCTTGTTTTTCCCTTACAGGCCCCTATTAAACTAAATGAACATATTTATACAGTAACATCCCAATAACCACATCAATACACAGTATTCATCAAGTATTAAGAGCAGCTTCAAATCTGGCACACCTTGAATAATTTAAACCATGTTGGCCTTTCTATGAGGAACAGGCTAGTATCTCTGTATGCCTTTGGACTGAAATTTGATGTAGTTCCTGTCAGTCAAGTTGGAGCTCTTCAGAATTTAAATGGATCAAGTTGGTTAGTTTACAAAGCAAAAAGTTTTCTCCTGAACAACTTTTTTGTCAACCTTTTAGGACCTCTCTTTAAAAATTCATGTGTACAGTGGCACACACAGTTATAACAAACACTTGGGCAACTTAGGTACTGGCACATATTAGGGTTCACTAAAAGAATAACTAGTGTTTGCTTGCAGCCACAACTCAATTTGTATGCCATCACAGAATTTTTATGCACAGATGGGGGCCGTAATTTTGAGGATAAGACCTGGAATCTTTTAATTAACTAGCTCTCTTGATTTTGTTTTTTTTACATTTTTAAAAGTTGTTAATCAGACTAATGCTTTTTTGGTGTACTGAGAACTTTTCTTTCAATGACCGAAGTCCCTTGAGTGGACAATGTGGGGTAAAGGTTGCACTGATGCTGTCTGTTTTGTGTGGGTAAAAGGAGGAGTTCGGTCCATAAGTTATTTAATTTAGCACTTTTAACTAGCACTTAAAACCATGTACAAACTTAAAAAAAATTTCTTCACAAATAAACCCCAAGAGCTTGACATTTCCTTTTCAAATTTCCCAAAGACCTGATGTGATGAATTGAGCAAATATAATAAATTGATAAACGGATGTTTTAATTAAGGGTTCCACTGCAGCTGAAGTTAGAATGTTTAAATTCCAGATACTAAGGATCTTGCAATACTTTCCTAGTCAAGCTAATCTTGCTAGTGTTCCTAAACTTTCTTTAGGTGCGCTGGTATAGAAACAGATACAGAACATGGCAACTCTGCAGGTTATTCTCACCACTGCAAATGTGCAATATATTAATCTGCCAAAGGAAATAGCTTCATTGAAATGTTTTTAGTTTATGCAGACACACCTGGGTGCTCTATCTCAGCATTATCAGAAATATTTTGTTAAATTCTCTGCACTCAAAACTATTGTGATTTTAAAAACAAAACTTATTTTCCAGCACCATTGCTTGGAATTTGGTGGCTAGTTATTATGAAAGTTTGCCCTTTGGTCGAGATGGATTAATGACAGCGCAAGAGCCATGGAGTGGCTGTTATGATGTGGAAGCTCCCATCTGGATCACTGGTAAATAAAAAGTTCAGATAGACCTACAAAAGTATAGACAATACAATACTCGGTTTTTAAAGCTAAATTAAAGTAGCGCAACACCCTCTATTTTTGGTGTATAATGATTTTCTTTTGTGTTCACTTTTTATTGGATACAGTACTTTTATTTAACATTTTTTCTTTCTTAGCAATAGGAAGACTCTCCCTTAGTCATTTTAATGGGAATGGGGGAAGGAATGAAATCTGGTTCTCTTATCTGACTTGTGCACACACATGCATTAATTACATCAATGTAGTTCATGGATCTTTCTGTTTTCAAGGTGAACTACTGTTTTTTTGGTTTTGTAACAAATTCTTTGTTTCTGAAAAAGAAAAAAGGGCTTTGAGCTAAAACCTCCTGTAAAAGCCAGCACTCTGTGTCTGATTTTTATTTTATCTCCAAAAATAGTTGAGTTTTGAGAGGGAAGAAAAGAAAACAGAATTAGAGTACTCCTGCATTCTATTTGTTATGGTTGACATTCTAAACCATCATTCTGCTCTGTGTGTATAGTATATAAAAATGTATGTACGTGCAATTTAAATATGTATATATGGATCAGTGGCCACCCTCTGGTCCACCCATAAACTTTTCTTGTCCCTGCAGAGTTGGTCACCAGATCAGGTGGCCTGCCCCTTCCCCTCTGTGGCAGGATCATGGGAAGGTCCTCTATTTTGCTTCTTATGCTATTCATCTGCAGACAGAAAAATGTATCATGTAGCAAGGGATTCAGACATAGGAATTCAGCTATACCTACCTTCTTGATTCTTTGTTCTCCTTCCACTTAACTAGCCAGAGTTTGTGCCTTGTAAATTCTATGGAGGTTTCTTCAAAGTAAAGTGTATGGTGGGTGTGGTTGTAAAACCAATGGTTTGGAGGCTACAAAATGGGAGCAGGAGGACCTTCCTGGAATGAAGACTGACCTTTCCTTTTGGTTCCTTTTCACTGTTGCACAGCACATACGACCCAGTTTACCCAACCTGGCTGGCACTACCTGCAAATAGATGGACATTTAAGACATGGTGGCAGCTATGTAGCTCTGACTGATGGCCTAGGCAACCTTACTATCATCATTGAAACTATGGTAATGTTCTCCAATAACTAACAAAGCAGTTGAGATTTAGGAGGATTTTTCTTTTACTTTTAAAATCATATTAATGAGTTCAATATGTAACGAGAGCTTTGCAGGTTTTTTGCTGTATTGATACAATAGCATTTGTGGGCTTTGAAATACTTGTTTCTAATTAATATTTACTCTGCATGTTTGATCATACTTTATAATGTGTGGTTTTTTTAAACAAGTATTGGCATCCAGCCTCTTCAGTGGTGGGTTGTGGGTCAGCACTATCCTCCTCACCAGTCTCTGGGGGTGGGGTCCTGGAAGAAGGTCTTTATTCTCTCCTGCCTTTTGAAACTTGAGCTGTTGATTAGTTGTGGTTGGTCATGTGTAAGGTCCTTCTTTTTCTGTTTACTTTCTTTTTTTATACTGAAAAATTTCCAGGTTATTCAAAAGTTATTTGGCTTTTAGTGATTTTTTTCCCTTTAATTTTGGATCATGCAAATACATGAAAATGCTGACTGTTAAGAAAATACATTGTATTATATTAGATAGGTGTGTTTATGTGAATAAGGTAGTCTGAGTGTAAATGTGAGACTGTCAAAGGAAGGCAATGTACTAGAAGATATATGTGCATGTGCATGCATATGGGTAAGTACTTTTTAATGTACAGTTCATGAAATGCTTTTATTTTCATTACTCTTACCTCACTCCGTTGCTTCTTTCTATCCTCCCGTCCCCCAATATTTAACCAGCAAATTGTATCTGAAGTTTAATTTTAGCACTGATTTATCACCCATTTTTTAAAATTGTTGTAATAAACACTGATAAATTCCCAGGAAGATTTAAATAAATTAAAACCGGAAATGAAGGGCCTTGGTCATGCAGTATTATTAGTTCCTTGATTGAGTGAGCATAATACTTTAAAATCAGGAGGAGGGCTTTGAATATCCCAGGAAAAGATAGTAAG
Organism: Emydura macquarii macquarii; assembly: GCF_026122565.2. Lineage (NCBI taxonomy): Eukaryota > Metazoa > Chordata > Testudines > Chelidae > Emydura > Emydura macquarii. The sequence goes on from NW_027131850.1 coordinate 2,642,597, forward strand.
TTTATAGAGAGAGGGAGCAACAGATGAAGCAGGATTAGGGGATTTTAGAAATGTGTTTTTTCTCTGGGCCATGTGCAGGCATTGCAAGAAGTATCAGAACCAAGAATTTTAAATGTGACTAGGGATTTTTGGGTGCTCAGTTTGACATACCTTAAAGGGGCCTTATTTCAGAGAGTTCTGAGCACCCCTGCTACCCCCAACCACACTTCTTTAAGGCATCTTAAATTGGGTACCCAAAAAGCATGTCACTTCAGAAAATCTTGGCCATCATTCCTGCAGAAATCAAACTACTGTAAGATTTATTAGCAGGATGCAGAGTTCATTTAAGTGTCTCATCTTCATGCAAATCAATTTTGTGTATGTTTTTAGTCCTACTTGTGAAGGCTGTGCTCAGTTTTCTCCAGCTCTTGAATTGCTTTAAGTCTGCTTTACAGAGTTAGGTTGACACAAGGCAGCTTATGTCAATCTTATTATGTCAGTGTCTACACTACAATGCTGCTTCCACCGAAGTAAATTGTCCTCTACGCCAACATAACTCCACCTCCATGAGAGGCATAGCACTTATGTCAATGTAGTTAGGGCGACGCAATGTCCATGTAGACACAGTGTTATTTATATTGCCTGTTGGCTCTTAGCTGGGTGCTGGGCTCATGCCGGCCCCCCCTCCTCTTCCTCCACCCCTCCCCAGCTGCCCTGGCTCTGACAGCCTGCTTTGTCATCCAGGCTCACGGGAATTCTGTCACATTGCTGATTTAAGCAGATTCCCAAATAAAAATAGGAACTACTGTTCTATGACAATAACTTCCATTACCCCCCAAAATAGCAGTCCATATGGAACCAAGCCAATTTATCTGATCCTTTTTGTTACCATTTCATTAATATTTATGGTTTTTGACTCATACTTGGGGATCTTGACTCCCATCAAAATTGGCAAATGATCAATTCCAGTGACATATGTTCCCATCTGTTCCATTCATTTTCTTTCCAGACTTATGGCCACTCTCAGTGTATCAGGCCTCCATTGCTTCCCTTCATTGTGTCACCTCAAAAAGCAACTTTCTACCTCAAAGGATCCTTTGTAAGTAAATATTTATTGTGTGTATGTATCATATAAATGTATTTGGTGACATTGGGCTGCTGCATATAGTTTACAATACATGTACACAGTGCCTATAATAAAATAAGACAACTAGCTTTGTGCATGGGAGTAATGGCAGCCACGTAACAGGTAAGGGACCAGCTACTGCTGTAAGTTGAAAGTTCTCCTTCAGATTAAGTGGTAGAGGCCTACATTTTGGGGGCCAAAAGATGAGTGCTGTCATCCTTGTTCTATAAGGTATATGAGAGAAACTCATTTATTGTGATACTCAGTTATTGTGTTCACAGAAGAACGATTCATTACACTAGGATCACTTTCGCCTACCAACAATAGATTTCTCCAACCCCAAAAAGCATTCAAAGGATGTTACTGGTTTTTTCTTAGCATTTTTCTGAAAATACTTCTGGTGGTGTGGAGTGGATAACATTTTTCCTTATTTGACCTGAAATCCATTACATTATCCCTCCCTTGTGGGCATGTTTAACACTAATTACTGGGGACAAATCCTCTTCCTGTGAGAGAGACTGTTTCAATTACCATCTTCTGTAGCTATTCTGTTGAAAAGGAGGCACCTACTTTTCAGTTTAAACAGTTCTGTTCCATGAAACGATGATCAGGATATCTCCCTGTGGATGACTGTACCTCACTTGAGAAAAATGTGAGTTGTGTTCCAGTGGCTGCAGTAATTGTATTCTATGGCAGATTTGGGGCTATACTTATCAGAAGGTGAAAGTGCTTGAATGCTTGTAGATTTTAATTTCTAGTAGGATTGGTTCCTCTCCCTTCACAGTTGTATAGGTTGCTGTGTTGCTGATGCTGATAGTGTCTCACTCACCACTGGAATAGTGGAACAGAAGATTTAAGAGCAGTCCTCAAGCATTGCTCCAGGAACAAAGCCTCCCCCAGTGCCCCAAGGGGTACTGCTCTTATGCCACATACCTTGCCAGGCAAATTATATATGATGTCCTGTAGAAACAGTGTACATGTCACGTCTCTAACTCTAGACTTTCTCTTTCTAACTTCACTGTGACTGAATTCAAACTCAAAACTTTCATTGAATGATTGTGTTTTTAAGTAACAAAACAATAATCACCCTCACATTCTTGTAGCACTAGGATGCATCAGCTTACGTTATTTACTGGTTCTAATTAGGCCCAGGCACTAGTGATCAAAACTTGTGATCTGTTAATTATTCAGATAGCTCTATGAAATGAATGAGGCAATCTAAGCCCAGCTGCTGGAAATAATGTCTTTATCAGGACCTCCATCACAGTTGGCGTTAATTGCTGTCTTGTCGACATTCTTGACCGAAGCCAAGGATTCAATGGGCTATTGAGAGTGAATTCCCCTCTTCATAAAAGGTGTTCTTGCATATTGGGGTGGAGACCCACTGATGTGAGGGAAGTGTGAGCTGTCATGCTCTACCTATTCTGTGGATGAGCAAAGAATGGTTTATCTCTTGGGCTGTCCACCCAATATCTTTCACTAAAACAACAGACTTAAATGGCTTTGAATCCTCAGTATTTCCAAAGGAGAATCTTAAGAAAGTTTTTTTTTGTTTCTTCCTAGTATAAAGTGCAAACCCTGAAAATGTGGTATACCAAGCTTGGCTTCAAATCTGCAAATTCCACCTTATTCCAGCAGCTTGCTCCTGTAAAGGTGGGTTTGTTACTTACTGATCACTGTTAATTTTCCTCGAAACCTTGTTGTTTTGTTATTCCAGGTGACTGATGGGGTGTGGAAGGAAAACCTGGCTTACAGATAAAAATGGTTTTGACGCCTCTGACTTGTTCAGATACTTCTGCCCTTCTTTTGTATTTTATATACTAGGGCAGGAGTAGTCAATTATTTTTTTGTCAAGGTCCAAATTTCTTGGTCAAGGTATAGTCAAAGTCCAGACTCCAGAGAAAATAATACCCCCACCCCCAACCCAACAACAATAACATAATAGGTAAATAAAAATATTTTGGGATCCGTTCAAAAGCATCTGTCAGTCTGGCTTTGGCACATGGTCTGCCTATTGACTACCCCGTATTAGGGGTTTAATCATATCCAGCTCAGTTGTGGAGTGTTACATGTAGGATTCAAGGTTTAAAAAAAAAAAAAAAAAGTGGACTTACTGGGATAAATCTGAAGTGTGAGAACAGAATTTGCCTCTTTGGGCTTGACACCAGATGGTGTGGATGCACAGTTTTTCCTGTGTATTCATAAAGTGCTGAGCAGGATGACGAGTACAAGGGACATTGATACTCCTGCCACATCACTCTTTTCTAGTAGCTGGAGTGACTCTTGGGAGAGGAGGATGTGGCTAAGTGACTCAGCATAATGATATACTCAGAAAGAAACCTCTTCTTTCCCCAAGTCTTCCCTCTTTCTTACCCTGTGCACTTGAGCACTGGAGTAGGTGCACAGTGGACCTCAGCCTTTACTGCTCAGTGTTATAACCCTGCTTACACCCACCTATATGTCCCCGACACTTGCATTTGTGTTAGACAGCATTAATCTTGCATTCTGTTGCACAGGGATTTGAAGCATCAGGGTCTTATATTTCTCTGGCCAGAACCCCTCACATCACATCTGTCCTTTTTGGGACCTGCTGCTTCTCTGTGATGTTGTTCTCTTGATACATTTAGAAGTAACGTGTGGGAAGAGGGACCCCTATTGCCAGTGATTCTGTTATACCCAAAATAATGGGAAAATGAGAATACAGGGTAGCTTCTGCAGATTGGTTCAGATTGGCTCGTTAAATGCCACTTCTGAAAAAGCTGTTCTCAATAGTATATGACCTTCCTTAAATTCTGTTGTAAATGAGTGTTTCCAGATGGTTCCCTGTACTGCCAACTGCTGCCTCCCCTCTTCACTGTCACTCCCTGTTGTCTTTCATGCTCAGAATGGACAAATAGGGCTGTGCCTCATTAGCTCATTTATAGGTAGTTGCAGTGTTACAATTAATTGGAGGATGGAGTAAAGTACAGTGTTTGGGGATAAAGCTCAGCGTACCCGTAGGGAAGTTGACCCACTGAGGCACAAACTGCTTTTATGTTAACTCAGAAAGTTAACGGAAATACTGCAGCATTTTGGCACTCGCTGATGTGATCACTTTAACAGCTTCTTACAGTTTTTTAGCTAGTGCTTTCTTTTATTACAGGTACATGATGGGGTGTTCAGCTTAAATCTGGATGTGGATGAAGTCTACACCTTAACCACCCTCATGACAGGCCAGAAAGGCACTCACCCAGATTCTCCCCAATCCCAGCCTTTTCCTTCAAATTACAAGGATGATTTCAACATCCGTAAGTTAACTCTTAATTTCTCAGGGTCTGGGCTGCCTACGTGAGCAAAACGGCTATGGTTAATGCAGAGGAACAATCTGCATTAATATGGCCTAGTCTACACTAAAAAGTTAGGTCAATCCAGTTACGTCACTCAGGAGGAAAAACCCACACCTCTGAGTGACATATTTAAGTTGATGTAACGCCTGATGTAGACAGTGCTGTGTCAATGGAAGAATTCTTCTGCTGACTTAGCTACCGCCTCTCGGGGGAGGTAGATTATTCACGCCAATTGGAGAACCCCTCCCATTGGCGTAGTTAGTGTCTACACTGAAATGCTATAGCAGCGCAGTTGCAGCTTTGCTGCTATAGCGTTTCAAGTGTAGACAAACCCTACAGCTGGTCTGCAAGAGAGTGAAATACATCACACACAGTATAGCCTTCTGGCTGCTACTGACAGCCCCTGAGAATAAATACTGAATACTTCAAGTGCTCATCTCTATGCATATTCCACTGTGGGCGTGCATGTGCCAGAGACTATAGATTTCTAGCAAGTAGCATCCACTGGTCCATATCTGTGCAGTTGCTCCCCTGGTGCTCCATATCAAGGGGTTAGGTAGCAGTGCAGACCAATGCCTCTCCAGTTCCTTCTTATGTCCACATGGCGTAAGTCAGAATCTTGCAGTGTCTGGAACTAATCCTCTTTGGCGTTCTTTCCTGTAAATATTTAAGTTTTTTATATTGTTAGTGTTAATAGTTTTCATAGTTTGATAAGTAGTTAGTTGATTAGAATCCCCACACTGGAAAATCCTCTGATTCATTGGTGTGGAGCTTGGATTATGCCCAGGTTCCTGGGCTTTAAGAATTGCATCTCTTGCCCGCTCCCTTTTGGTCAGCAATGACCTCTGCTGCCTCAGAGATGCTTCTGTTTCTACTAAGTGCAGTATAAGCCACTTCTTTCCTGGCAGAACATGGCAGGCATGAAAACTCTGGCTTGGGAAGTACCTGATGGAACATGTTATGAGGCCTCAGTTGGATCCAGGCTGGTTAGATGCCCCACTCCTGTACATCAGCCTGAGACATTGAGAAGTGTGCTTCCTAGCTCGATGTCTGATTCAGGAGTGGGAACAGCTTGAGCGAAGGATCCTTCATAAGAGGCACTTTCATAAACATAAGAGCAGATCCGCTCCTAGATCTATTAAGAGAAGGAATCCCTTCCTAATCCTGTCCAGGTTTGGTGAGTCTTTTCACCCAGGACACAAGACTTGGGTCCTCCTAAGCTTCATGACCATTATCAAAGGTGCATGAGAGCAAGGCTTCTTCAGCATTGCTCCCCCTGTTGTCATCTACATTGACCTGTGTACCAACTAAAACAAAGCCCTGAGAGCCAAAGTATTGCAAACCATTTGTACTGGCGATAACCATATGTTCAGAGGTTCCAACGCTGGTGGTACTATCACAGCCTTGGACTCCTAACAGCTCCATTACACAGACTCTGGTGGTGTGGGGCGACAAGATGTGGCCATCTAAGGCTGCAATATCCAACCCCACACCATATTATATCTTTGTCCTCCTGGACTCGCAGTTCCCTCTGTTCTCGGGACCGACCCTCTCCAGGGAGATTCTAATGCCAGGGAGAAGTTAATCTCCCCTTCCGTTCACTAGCCATGGTTTCCTGACACTGGTACCAATGGCACTGCCAATGGAACCAGACTCAACCTTTTTATCTTTCAGAGAGTCAAACGTTCCATTGGACAATCCTCTTCTCCAGTGAGGGAGTTTAGTTCAGTCTAGACAGAGGATCAAGAGCCTCCTACTTCCAAACTCTTCTGGCTAAGTGGGATATCCTAGGGGATCAATGGTACCCAGTGCCTTGGGAACCCCGTCTTAATCTACTTTCAGTCTCTCATGTTGGCCTAATTGAGGATCATGGGACCTGTACACACAACCCCCAAAATCTGAGAGATTCTGTAGGGAAATCATACTGCCCCTTCCCAAAGGGAATCAACCGGAGCCTACTGAACCTATGGAAGAGGCGGAAGATGAACCAGATCCACTGGTACTACCCATGCTGACAGATATTTCTTCTTCCTTACTTGATGAGGTGATTGCTTTAGCCTTGCCTTGTCCTCCAGTTGACCATAAACAGTTCCAAAAGCTACTTCAGAGAGTAGCAGAATAGCTTCAGATCCCCTTAGAGGAGGTCCAGAATTCATAACAAAAGCTCTTGGACATTCTGCAGCCCATTGGTTTAGCTTAATAGTATTCCCAGTTAATGAGGCCATACTGGAACCAGCAAGAACTGTATGGTACATGTTAATCACTTGGGCCCCTACCTCTAAAAAGGCAGAAAAGTGGTGCTTCGTTGCGGCTAAGGGAGCAGAGTTCTTTTTCTCCCATCTTGCCCTGATCTCCCTACACATCCAAGCAGCCACAGAAAGATCCAGACAGCAACATCCCAGGGCTACTCTGGCTGACAAGGAGGCATCTCATGGTGGGAGAGGTATTTATTTTCACCAGCCTTCAATTTAGAATCTCCAACTATCAAGCCCTCTTGGCAAAATATGATCTTTTAAACTATCTGAGTTCATGGACTTTTAAAGAGAAATTATCCCAGGGCATAGGGTCCTCAAGCCCTTATTGATGAAGGCAGATTGGTGGGAAGAACTTTGCTAACAAGCTGCAGTCAACTCTGCTGATACTGCTTCAAAATCCATGGCATCATCTGTAATGATATGCTAGGAATCTTGTCTACACTCTTTGGGGCTACCCAGGGAAGTACAGAGCATTGTGCAGGACTTGCCCTTTGATAAAATCAATCTTTTCCACCACAAGATAGATGAGTCTTAATTTTCACTGAAGGACTCCAGGGGAACTCTCCACTCCCTGGACATATATACACCAGCCTCGAAGAGGAAGTATCTTAAACAAGCTTACAAACTGAGGTCTTTACAGAAGCCCTTCTACCACCAACACTCTTATGAGTCACCTTGCAAACAAGAGAGGGCACTAAAGTCCAGATACACTGCCTTGTTCAACTCTGCTGCCACAATGCATCCTCACCCTGATCTAAAGATACTTTTGACAGGATGCTTGAGAGATGCAAAAACTAAGCTGCCTCTCCTGGATACTCACCAGGCTGTTATGTTTGGACCCACACGGTAGACTTGTGTGCTCTTTTATGCTCCCTTGGGTCTTCAGCCACCATATCCAGCCTCTCTGGCACACTTCCTGGGCACAGTCTCTGTCTAGTGTCCCTTTACAGATGTGGGACCCCACAGCTGAAGTGCCAAACACCAGTGCTTAGCCCCCAAAGACTCCCCAGTAGTTTAAGGAGATTTTCCCAGAGCTCCACTCTTGTGGGCACTCTGGACTATAATTTGCTCCTGCATTGGTGCTTGAAGCAAACAGACTTTGCATTAGGATTTCTAAAACAGTCACCCTTTGCTTTAGACAGCACAAAGGGGACAGGTCTGGGCAAAACAATAAACACTTGTGCGCCATTCCCTGTTTCATTTTCCTCACCACTATTGAGTGCTCTTCTGGATTTGGATGCGTCTTTTCAGCATTCTAAGCCCTCTGAGACTTCACTCCTTCAAATTAGGCTTCTTTTCCGATTCATGGAGTCTCCTTCCTGCCCTTGCACCCAGCTTCCTTTTGCTTTGGCTGCTCCTACATTCAACATGTCTCCTGTCACTCAGGAAACCTGACCCTTTGAGTTACTCTGAGTGTCCCTTCTCAACTTCTCAGCCTTTGAGCTTTTTAAAGGCTGCAGTAACAGCTGTTTTATGGTTTTGTCTCCCTCCCCACCCCACTCCGAAGATCACTTATAATAAATGGATTCTTCCGTGCAGGCACTCTTCTTATCATACACATTATGCTATGGCAGGACAGTCATTAAACGTTAATGAGTTATTTTGTTTGTTCTGTAGCTTCTTCCAAACATGGCATGAAATATGATGGGGTCCCTGTTTGCCCAGTTGGCTGGTTGATTTTATGAAGTCTGACTGCATATTGGGTGCTGGAGTTAGCATCAGAATTCATGAGTTGTACATACGCAATTTGCGCCTCTGTTCTCCCTCCCTCCCCCACCTCAGTGGCAAATAGTGTGCAATGACAGATTATGTCCATCCAAACATTCTCTTCCAATGTGTGTGGAAGATGAGTATCTAGCACATTTTGACTTCTGTTAAACTTTAAATGCATATGTGTTCTAGGTGCAGTAAATGGTTGTGACCAGCATACCTCTAAGACATTCCTCATTTTGGGGAACATCTCTCACTTTAGTTTCATAGTTACCTATGTTCCAATCCACAGAAAATATGATGTTCCCTCACTTTGTTGTTGGAAACTGTTTATGCTGGAAATAAAGAATCATGAAACCGAGGCTATAGAAAGAGCTCATTTACACTCAGGAGAGTGCGCCCAGCATTTTAAAATTCCTTCATAGATAATTGTACCTCATTTGAGGTTTTCTTCACTTGCCGCAGCCCATATGTGGGAAGCAACATGTTGAGAGGTGTTGTGAGCCAATGTTCCTCTTGTTGGTTGGTATTACTATATCAGTCAGCCTTGGCTACTAAATCTTTCATGGAGATTATGTACCTTCTGACCATGAAGATAATGGAAAAGGAAGGATTTAACTAAGTTTTATTTTACATAGTTAAAAAACAAATGTGGTAAATCTTCAGGTTCCATGCAGCTTTCTGTTTGTGTTGATGAAGTGAGAGGTAATGGAAGGACCGGACATCTCTGAACTACGTGGTGTCTTTTTCTATACTTTTTGTTACGATACTGTTTTTGTTACTGTTGTATACTGTTAATTAGCACTATTACATCAAGCTGTAAAGAACAGCTTTGAAAGAATCTTTAGCACTCTGTTGGAGTGCAACATAGCAGGTGGCTTACAACCAAACTTGTTTAAATTAAAACATTGTGCCAACGTATATATTTAAATACTTTCTTGCAACTCACGCAACCCAAGCATGAGAATCTCATGCCTGATCTTACTGGTTTCACTGCCAAAGATGAAGAAAGTGCAAAAACAAAACTATAAATGGTGAAAAGCATGTTATTCTTTCAGCTTGGATAATGTAAAATGGTGACAGTATAAGAAGTAAATTGAAAAAAAAAATTTTAACTTGTGACAGCCATTTCTTTGGGCATAGTTTGGCAGTGAGTTTGTGCCTACTTTTGCACCCACAATTCGTTCATGCTTTTTCCTGGTCATTCGTTGGGGGAACAAAACAGCATTTGCAAAAAGAGGTCTGGGTTGAAAATCAGACCCTAATTTTGCACTGCTGTTGATTTTCAAGCACAGATGCGCCAATGAAAGAAATCATAAATATGGAGAATGTTTTTTTTTTTTTTTTAAGAGAACTTTCTGAAAACCCACAGGGTGTGTACGAGTAAAAGAAATAAACCTCACCCTCATTGTTGGATTTATTTGTTCTTTGAATAGGTAACCCGCCTTTTAGTGAAGCCCCAAATTTTGCTGACCAGACCGGAGTATTTGAGTACTTCGTCAACACTTCTGACCCAGGAGAACACACTTTCACACTCCGCCAGGTGGTTGTTCAGCGACCCATCACATGGGCTTCTGATGCAGACCAAGCCATCAGCATTATAGGAGACTTTAAATGGTATGTCAAATCCCCTTTAACTAGCCTCTGCAGAATTCAGTTTTTAGGTTTTTGTAGTTTTGATGGATAATATCAATGTTTATTTTTAAGCATTTTTTAATTTTTATCAATTTACATTGTCATAGTTTCAGGAAATTATTGGGAGGGTATCAGACAATTTATTGACAGACATTGAGATTCAAAAAGATAAAGCTTTATAATTCTTTAAACACAAATTGTCGACATCAACATGTTAAAACATGCAAAGTACATATCCTTAAATCAAACATTAATAAATTCTCAAGCAGTATTTTTTCTTTGCCTATTTGTAAATTTCAGTGAGTTATTATCAGTGGAAATATTTTTTCACCAGCTTGTGTTTGCATGTTGAAATCAATGTTTACTGACATTTACTCATAAAAATTTAATCCTCCCAAAACTAATTTCAGGCCAGGTATTCCCAAACGTGCCATCCCGTGCTTGCTCACTGGGTGGCTTATGTCTTGAATTTTGGTCTGGATTTTGCTGAAAATATTCTATGCCAAATTAGTGGCAGCTTGTAAAAACACAAGTCTAATTTTAAGGTAGAGGTCAGATGTTTGGGAATCTAGTGCAAGTAACTGCCCATGTGTTTACAGTCAGGCTGAATGATTCCGCTTAAGATCTGTTGTACAGATGGGGAAGTGTGTAAGATGACTTTAAGATGCAAGAGCTTTGGGTCAGGTTTGGCTGTGCTCTGTAATGTCAATGCAAATGTTTGGTGTTATAGAAATGTTTTGTAATTGCAAGAGTTAATTTGGTTAAATTGGCCTTGGGGTGCCATCTTCTGGCCAATACCAAAAATTGCACCGACTTAATCTATAGAGCACATGGAATACTGCATTCTAGGTAAAGATGGCTGAATGTCAATCAGTGAGGTTAGTCAAAGGTCATTAGTAACCACATAAAGTGGGAGACAATCCACTGAGGCTATATACTTGAGTTGGAGGTCTGTTGGCATGCATGTGATGACTAGTTGAAGAAAAGAAGGGATGCAAAATGAAAGTTGGGCAAAGTGTGGGTAGAAAATAATAGTGGGAATTTTGGGCTCTCTGGTTGAGTTTATCAGTATCTATTTATCCCATAGTATTGCCAAAATATTCCTACTCTGTTACTATTCTGACCTCTTTCAGATTAGTAACCTCATATTCCTGTGTGTTGAATGTCTGAACAACTGAATGTTGGCCTGATAATCACTAGTTTTACGTACTTGTTAATCTAACTAGTGCCCCTTTGATTTGCTTGTTTCATTCCCAGTTCAGGGCTGGTCTTAGCTTTGCTGAGATACCTGTCCTTTGATAATCTCTGTCCTCATTGCTGTTGAAATGGTGAGATGGAGTACTGAATTAGCCTGTAATTCATCTTCATAATGGAGTGGGGGATTCAGCTGCAGCCATCAGTAGACCTATCACAGTTCTCCTTCAGAGTCACTAACTTCTTTTTGCTTTGGCTGTTATTCGTGGAATGCTTCCTGTTGCCCTGCTTCCCAGCAGCATTCTCTGTTTGGTTTGATGATCATGTGGACCCTTGTGATTTGTGGTCCATTGCAATAGCTTTGGATAGAAGATCTGTATTTCCTCCTTGCTCTTTGCATGCAGTCGTACTGGTGGCATGAGAAAAGGGTCTGTCTGCTTGGTGCTTTGTATTGTGGGTTTGCACTTTCAATTTCTCGATACCATTGGCTTTTTGCTGAGCATTTAAGTGCTGTTTTTGAATCCTCCGTCTGAGTAACTGTATAACTGAGAAACTTTATCCTTCCTTTAACAATAATACAAAAGAACCAATCATCAGACAGTTGCTTCCAGTAAGATGAGATAAAAGAAACAGATTTTCCTTCAGATATATTTATCAACTGACTTGAGGGATGTGGCATACACTAACAAGACTCTCTGCATAGTGGAAGTTTTCTGAATGCATGGCCTTCAGGCACTGTTAAAGTTATTTATCTTAAGGCACTTCGATTTTAGGCATGCTGGGTTTTTAAACCTTTTGAGTTTTCAAACCTTTTCAATATGAGCCAGAAAGCATCTTGGTAATGTGTGCAGGTGTAGTGCAATTTGCACTTACACTGCTTATCCTTGTACTATAACTGCAGGAAAATACACAGCTGTGTTGCACACCAGGATGCCACATCACTGGAATACTGTGGCCCACAGTTTAAGAAGGATGTTGATAAATTGGAGAGGTTCAGAGAAGAGCCATAAGAATGAGTGAAGGATTAGAAAACATGTCTTATAGTGATTAAACTCAAAGAACTCCATCTATTTAGTTTAATAAAGAGAAGGTAAAGGGGTGACTTCATTAGTCTTAAGTATCTACATGGGGAACATATGTTTAATAAAGGACTCTTCAATTTAGCAGGGAAAGGTATTACACAGTCCAATGGCTGGAAGTTGAAGCTAGACAAATTCAGAAATAAAGCTTACATTTTTGACAGTCGTGATAATTAACTTCTGGAACAATTTACCAAGAGTTGTGGTGGATTCTCCATCACTGACCATCTTTAAATCAAGATTGTACGTTTTTCTAAAGGAAATGCTGTAGGAATTTTTTGGGGGAAGTTCTATGGCCTGTGTTATACAGGAGGTCAGACTAGGTGATCACAATGGTCTCTTCTGGCCTTAGAATCTATGAACCATTGAATTGGGGATAATTCAGTGTAAAAACTAAAATGCTTATCTCCCATAGTGCTTTTATCCATAGATCTTCATACTTTGCACATGTGGGTGGGTAAATGTCATCACCCATTTCACAGATAGGGAAACGCAGACACAGGAAGTTGATGTGGCTTACCTTGGTTATACAGTCAGGGGCTGAACTCTGGTTTCCTTACACTTGGCTTGTCTGAAAAGCTTTGTAGAAATAGGTTAATCTTGAATTTTTTAGTAGCAGTGGCAATAAGACCTGAAATATTGGATTTGATTCCATTCCTCTAGACTAAAGTTTGAGACATTTGGTGGGATTTGCAAAAGCAAGGCCATATGGGATTTAGCTGTGCAGCTCCCACTGATGATAGCAATTGTATGGTTGAATCTTCATATTAAAAAATTCTCATTCCTTCAATGTGTGTCATTGAAATGGCTGTCAGGATATACTGAGAAGACTTAAGGATGGCACGGAAGCATCTTTACACTCATTTCCTTATTCTTTATTAAGCGTTAACTTTCTCTTGCAGGGTAGATGTGACAATAACTTGTGACGTCTACATGGAGCACCCTGGCAACGGGGGGGTGTTTATTGCAGGAAGAGTAAACAATGGTGGGATATACGTTCGACGTAGCAAAGGACTCTTCTTCTGGGTGTTTGCAGATGGCACCTACCGGGTCACTGGTGATCTTTGTAAGTAACTCATTATTAACACACACACCCTTTGAAAGGGCTGACACATGGTAGTATCTAAGACTGAAGTAAAGCCAACTGAAGGATTGAAGAAAAAGCTAGAGAAAATGCCGGATGCTTTATTTCATAGGTGGCATTTGCATTATAAACCCATTGTCCTGTAATGAGCTGTGCCGTAGCCTTCTTGTAAATAGTGTCTGCAGGCTACTGAACAAGTACATGGCTTCTTTTATTGATCATAGTAATCACTGTCTGTGTTATACTTAGAATAACTTAAATTAATTGATATAGGGTGTCTTTGTCAAGATGACATCCATGTAATTGCTTAGATACCCTGGTGGTGGATGTGGTATGAGAATGAAGGCAGGTAAGACATAACTGTAAATAAAAGGACAAGACTTCTTTAAATGCCATGGACCAGCCTGCAGATCCATATATCTGTTTTAGATGGTTAGCGATAATACTGTAATATGTATATATCTTACAGTACATGTCCTATCTCCACAAATTATAGATTCTATTGTCCTTCAGATGCACTCACCTGTGGAACATTTAACAGGCATTTGAAAGACAACATGACACTATCAGAGCAAAAGTCATTTCTAATTTGCTTTGAAACTGGTAGTTTCTGTTGTTGGAAATACATTAATGAAATGATATGAAGTACAAACTGAATTTTCAATAACTGTTGGCAATTAAAATGCATTTGCAAGATCTACAGTGTACCTCATCTAAAGACAATTTATAACTGCCACACACATCAGTAAACATGAAAAATATTTCCCCGTCTGCTGTTTGGCAGCCATTGTTTTTTATTGTCCATTTTTCTTTCTCTATGCCCACCCAGAGTTCAGAATAGAACCACACTTCACAAAGTGTTACCTCCTATTAATAGAGTTGCATCCCAGAAGATCCCAAGGCTTTCACTACCTGAATTTCACTTGCTGCTGAAAGGCAGTCACTTCTGGGTTGGAATTCAGAAGTAGTTTAATAGTGGACAGCAACACTACATGACCAGTTTGACAGGAGTTTGAGAGGAATTTATCCAGTTGAAACAAGGAGAATTTTGGTAGACAGAGAATGTGGTTCAAACTGGAACTTAGCAAAGTCATTAGGTTTAACATCTCTACTCTGGGATGTCACTATTTTAATGAATCATAAGTAGTCAGAACGTCAGTTTTATTTCTCACATAGAAGATACTTCTAGCAAAAGGATATCTTAACACTTAGCACATCTGTTCAGTTCTGACTCACAGGAAAGAAGGCTATCTGTTGAATCACTACCACTACTTTATGTAGCACTTGGCTATCTGGTCTCCTGTCAAAGTTCTGATCATACCTTACCCTGTTCATCAGGTCAAATCAGAAGCTTAAACATGCTGGCATGGCAGTTTTTGTTTAAGAATGTATTCAATCCAATTTTTGGCATATATTTAGTTCATAAACAAATAACTGCACTGAGATCACCTTTTACTTCACTGGAATGACCATGTTGCTGGGAGAACTTTCTTTTAACTTTACTACCAACCTGGGTCAAAATCCCACTAGTGAAAGGGTCCAAATCCCAACTTAAGTCAACTGACTGAACCAGGGCAACAGAGACAAGTAACCCCTTGCAGACACTAGCTATTGTTGTTTTGGATGAAACAATGGAAAGACAAATGGTCTAGCTAGCCTAACAGGATGACTTGGCTGTTTTGCTAAGGGCCTGCCTTTTTTTCAGAAATATTGAGCCTCCCTTCCCCACACTCTTGAGTTGAAGCCAATAGAAGTTGCAAGTTCTTAACATCTCTGAAAATCAGGTGCTAAATATCTAGCCAAGAAAAGGAAGGTCACTATTATAATATTACCTGTGAGATTTGGAATTGTTTGTTAACTGCTAATATTGTGTATGTGTTTCAGCTGGAAAGGAAGTCCTGATGAAAGGTGTGTCTGGTGTGCGAGCCAGAGAATGGCACACATTAACTCTGAATCTCAGGGTAAGGATGCAAGTTGAAAGTCACAAGAATTAACCAAAATATTATTTGCATAGATCGCCTTAAAATACAGCATACAGGTACCCTGGGATATTTACTGTTCAGTAGCAATAGGTGATTGTATCAGTTAGCAATAGTTAGTAATGATAATACTTCATGTGTTACATCTTCAAAAAGCTTTGCAAACATGAATTCTCCCAACACCCCAGTAAAGTACTAATCCTGTTTTGTAGATGGCTGAGGCACAGAATGGTGAAACGACCAGTGCAGTACCACAGAGGGAGTTGTTGGAACATTGGGATTGAATTTTGCAGTCCTTCATTCCCAGGAATGAACTCTACTGCCCTAGACTGTTTTGCATAAAGTCCTAGTGGCGTTCAAGTAATTTTGTTTTGCTTTTTGGCAATCCAGCATTCCACTAGGTGATCTGGTTTAGCCTTTATATTTCACCCAGCATCCCTGTATTGGATCTAATAACTTGTGTTTGACTAAAGCATATCTTACAGAAAGACATCTAGTCTTGACTTGAAGATATCAAGAGGTAGAGCCCCTGGTGGACAATAGGTGTAACTGTAGCACCTCCCCACCAGAATCTATTTTCTGCAGAGGGATAAAAAATATCAGGAGGAGACATGAATTCTTTGCATGCACAGTGATGCAGAATTCCCCCAGGAGTATGCTGTGCACTAAAAGTTCCCTAGTGAACTTTTAGTGTATGGCAGCAGGGTTCACACAGACTAGTAGTGCATGGTGAGCTGTAGATTTACACCCCGCTTGCTGAACACTAACTGACCATACAGACAAGTCCTCAGTTTTCTTGATAAACTAAACAGACAGAGCTCTTTCATTCTCACTCTAATGCATTTTTCTCCAGTCTTCAAATAACTTTTGTATCTCTTTTCTGCACCCTCTCCAATTTTTTGACACCAGAACTGGGCATGCTGTTCTAGTGTTGGTCTCACCAGTGTCATGTACAGAGGTAAAATTGCCTCCCTATTCCTGCTTGCTACTTCCCTGTTTATACATCCAAGGATCACATTAGCCAGCATCACAGTGGGAGCCCATGTTGAATTGCTTGTCCACTGTGACTCCTAGATCAGTGGTTCTCAAACTTCATTGCACCATGAGCCCCTTCTGGCAATAAAAATTACTACATGACCCTTGACAGGAGGAGGGGAGATGGAGCCTGAGCCTTTCCACCCCGGACTGAAGCCCTCGGGTTTTAACTTAGCCTGTGGCAGCGGGGCTCAGGCTTTGGCTTTTGCCCCAAGCTCCAGTGAGTCAAACGTTGGCCCTGGCAACCCCATTAAAATGAGATCATGACCCACTTCGGGGTTCCAACCCACCATTTGAGAACTGCTGCCCTAGGTCCTTTTCAGAGTCATGGCTTTCCAGGATACAGTCCCTGATTCTATAGGTCTGATTTGTATTCCTTGTTCCCAGATATACAATTTTCCATGTGGCTGCCTTGCTTGAAAGGGCTAAGTTTGCCAAGCAGTCTAGATCACTTTGTATGACTGTCCTGACCTCGTTATCAACCATTCTGTCAGTCTTTGTCTTGTACAAATCTTATCACAGTGATTTTATATTGACTTCAAGATCATAGATAAAGAGAATGTTGAACAACATCAGGACTAGAACTGATCCCTCCTGACCCCCACTAGAAACACACCTATTTGATGACTCCCCATTAACAACTGTTTTTTGACATCTGTCAGCCAGGTCTTAGTCCTTTTCACATGTGCTCAGTTGATATTGTATCATACTCATTTTTCATCAGAATGCTATGCGGTACTAAGTCAGATGCCTAACAAAAGTCTGTGATATCCGTGCAGGTACCTTTATCAACCAAACGTGTAATCTCAAAGAATGAAATCTGGCTTGGTTGACAAGACCCATTTTCCATAAAGCCATACTGGCTGACATCCCATTCTTTAATTCTTTATTAATCAAATCACATCAGCTTTTCCATTATTTTGCTCAGGATTGATGTCAGGTTTACTGACCCGTAGTTGCCCAGTTCATCCTGCTTGCATACTTTTTTAATATTGGTGCAACATTAGCATTTTCACAGTCCTGTGGGATTTCCCTCCTGTGCCATGACTTATTTAAAAAAAAAAAAAAAATCAATTGGACAGACATCTCCTTTAGGACTTTTGAGTGCTAATCATGCGGGCCTGCTGATTTCTTTTCATGTATGGAGCAGAAATATTGATTAAATATGTTGTCTTTTTCTGCATCACTATAAAGAAATTTACCATTTTATGTAGCATACTGCTGCTAGCCACAATTTGGCAGCACTCCTCCATCACCTCCTGGAGCACTGTCAGCAACTTCTTAAATATTCACATCTGACCAGCTTTCTGTGGTGTTGATTCATGTACTAAAAGAGCAGTTGCCAGAGGCTTTTCTGTGGAACTTCTAACACCAGATTCTCTGTCCTTATGTAAACTTTTCCATTACACCTGGTCTGAGACCAGTTAAGCACCGGCTTGAATTGAGATAATAAACCCTTTTTAAAATTGCACAATAAGTCTCTACCCTAGTTGTCCACATAGCAGCATGTTGCTGTAAGACTGGCACATGTTGCTTTGTGGGTGTTCTTGGTTCACCTTAATCTTTTTAGGGTTGGAGAAGGGATGATCTTGTGGTTAAGGCACTGAATTGGGATTGGAGTGATTTGGATTCAGTTTCTAGTGATCCACAGACTGTGAGAGACTTCAGGCAAGGCACTTAATCTTCATGCCCCAGTCCACCTCTGTAAAATGGGGATAATGAAACCTACCTCAGAGGGATGTTGAGTGTAAAAATGTGCTGTTTGTGAGGTGCTCAGATACTGGGGTGGTAGAGAGAAGGTTTCCAGTACCATTTTGGAGCTATCTCTAGGATATGTTACTGTAGTTGATAAATATTCCCAGGTATCCACATATTTGATGTGATGTTAGAAAAATTGGAGCTCCCTCTAAAGAGTTCTAATAGTGGCCAAAGAGGATAATCACTGCTGGGCCACTCTTTCCTTCTGTTAAATGCTGCCTCTGCAGCTCCTGTCTGGTTATAGCAGCACTTGTGGTTCAGAAGTGTAAACTCAGGTAGTTGATGTGCATTTTTGTTTGTTACTGCCATTTAGTGGAAAATAGTGGTAAATAGTAATATTGCTTCTTAAAATGTTTCTACACCACAAGTTGCTTTATATTATTAGCATGTGCAGCATCATACTCCAAAGCAGTAAAAATATATTTTAGTTACTATCATGAGTGGATACAGTTCTTACTACACTTAAGGAGCAGAGTTTTGATTCCTGTTAACCTTGGGAAGCCAACACAGCTCTGAGAAATTGAGCTGGACTCTATTCCTCCTTGTGTAACCAGCAGGAGTAAGTTCCATCCATGCAAATCCACAGAAGACAATGGGGGTTGCTCAGAGGAGTCTAATGGCAGATTTTGCATAGCAGAACTCTGAAATCACCAGAAATATGGAGTGAACCCAGTTTAATTCTCAAATGCAAGGTTGAATTTGCCAGGCTGGAGCTTAGGGGAGATACATCTCTTCATGCACACACTAAACATATTTTATTTGGAGTTAACTGAACTGATAAGCATAACATTATGATGCAGTGTTTTAGTTGCTTTTCAGTAGAGGACTGCACTTGAAGCACTATAAAGGGTTAACGTTTTCAGTGCTTCCAACATCTTGCTAACTTTCCCAATTGCTCCTCCTCTAGATCTAGTGTGTTAAACTGATCTCTGGATATGCAAAACTTTCTCTCCTTTATTTTGACAGGGCTCTTCTGCCTCAGGGTTGCTAAACGGTTATCCTCTCTGGGAGAATGTCACCATATCGGGCCCAAGTCATGGCTGGGCAGCTATTGGAACACACTCCTTTGAGTTCGCACAGTTCGACAACTTCCATGTTGTGGCCAGCTGAGGCTGCTGGCATACTCGGACAAGCCCTTCTTTTACTACCACTTTGAATTGGAGCCAGTTCAGACTTTGGTGATAACTTGTAAATATTATTTTGAAGTTGATCTGTTGGCCAGGCTCTTGTATTCTACCCTTATTTGTTACTGTTTGTTAGAAATGTACCTAAGTAGGTAGGTGTACACATGCCAGTGACTTAATCAAAAGGATGCTCTGGGATTTTGCCCTTTAATTTCCCGGGGTAAATGTTGGCTTCAGCTAGAGATAGCAAATAGGAGCCATGGATTCAAACCCTCTTGAATATTTTGAATCCAAACATCCAGTTCACTTTTAAGCCGTTTTAAGAAATTGACGTGCATTAGGTAGAAGACCTCACAAGCTTCAGTTTTAACATTCACATGGCTCTGGTGTTCTTTCTCTTCACCCTCCAGCTAAGAATTAAACATTAAACCTAGTGAACATATTCGTAAAAGGTCACGTTTATGATTCCCAGATTCACATTTTGTCAAAGTGCCTAGGTCTACTATAATATCAAGATGTTTGCCTTTTTTCCTGTCTTAGTCTGAGGCTAGAGAATACACAACTACAAGTGCATTTGAATTACTTCTCCCAGCTGCAGATGAGAACAGCAATACCAGCCTTTAGACATGTATTTTGGGGCTGTGTTCTTTGCATTGGAGTAGAAACACAGCTTATGGTTGATCTGGCCATTTAGGAAGTGCCTTATTTTTAAACTACCTCTCTCACTAATGACAGTGTAGCAAATGAGCTAAAAATAATTGTAACACGATCAGCTGTTGATATATTCCCACTTCTTACTGTGCACCATCTTGGCAGCTTTTCCAGGTGAGTGGGATGGGAAAGATGGGTCTCTTAATTCGGTGAGGTGCTTATTGAGTATGGTGATGAGCTCTTTCCTCTACATTTGACATCCAAGACAGCTTTGCCACTCAGCTACTGAATGGTCTGATAAGTAAAGGCCCCATTCTGACATGCAGAAATTATGGATGTTGACAACTGTAAACTTTTCCATTCATGTCAGGGCAAGGAATACCAAGTAGCTAATATATGAAAGATGTGCCTCTGCTCCAAAAAGGTTTGTCAAGCATCTTCCACTTATGTTAGGGGGCTCTATTCTAAAACAAAGAATAAATTAAGTATAATTACATGTTATAAATCCTTAAGGGGAAAAAAACCTCTACATTTTGCTGTCATTCCTTGACTTTACAAGTCAGTGCACCAGCTGCAGAGTTAATTTATTGAACGTATAAGTAAATCTTGAAATACAGAGTGAGACTCTTAATATGTTTTGCAACTCTGGGTTCTGTAGACTCCTGCATTTTTCTTCCTTTGTTTGTTAGTGATCTGCTCAGTTTGGTAATGGTATCTTAGTAATTCAGAGAGATGTATGTCATCTTGTCATCCCAGGAGGGAGAACTTTCCATCCCTCCTAATTGATTAACGCTTATCAAATTTCACTCAATTTTTAACTGAATAAATCCAATGAGACAAGAATATAACTCCGGAGTTGATAACACACTTGACACCTATACAAGGACACATTTAGTAGGCCATCTCCTGTCTTGAAACTGCCCCAAAGTATCTCTAAATATACTGAGTACAGTTCTGATCCACTTTTATTAAAGACTAACTCTATTAAGCAACTCATCTGAGTGGTCGCTTAAGGCAGGTATAATGTAATTACAAATATTTCGCAATTTGAACATGACAGGCTAATGCATAGCATTTTGCAAATAGTTGTTGGAGAAAGATATCTCGGAATTGCATCCTTAATTGCTAGAGCGGGATGTATTTTCCTAAGCAGTTACACTGACAATTCTTGTGACTATTAGCAAAAGCCTATATATACGTAGTCTCATTAATTCAGGTAACCTTGAAAATAATATTAGTTAAAAATCACCTTAAAAATTTGTCATGGGCAATAAGCAAGATAGTTTTTATTTGATAAACAGAAGAAAATTTTCTAGGCCAATATTCAGACTGGGGGCCTAAAGTTAGGCATCTAAATCTATATTTAAATGTCTAAATAAGTGACCTAATCTCCAGAAGGACTTCAGCGGGAGGTGCAGAGGTTCAACACTTCCTAAAATCAGGCCATTTGTGCATCCCTAAAATTGAAGAATGTCTGTAACTGAACAAGTTTCAAGAAAAATTTAAATTTGGTGGAACTAGGTATCTTTTCCTAACGAGATATTTGTGCAGCAATTCTTGGTAACTTAGCTGCAGGGTGTGTATGTGTGGGTGGTGGAACAGCACTGATTATTCCAAAGAATACAGTTCAGTTTTAACATTTTTGCACTAGTTTATTAAATAATTGAACTGTTTTTGCATTATGGACTAAATGTGTTGTATGTTATTGAGTGTATAGTTTTTATGTTAACTTATATAATACAAAGTATAGGGGATTTAAAATATTGTGCTTTAAATTAATGTGAATACTATGTTTAATGAAGTTTTGTTGCACAGTCATCTTATACATCTGTAAATTTTTCCCCTTCAATGGACTGTAATACACTTGGCGATAACAGTGTTTCAGTGAGGGACAGATTTACATGGTTGATTATAAATACTAATGATTCCAAATGAGCAAATAAAACACTTCTAAAAAGCCCTATCTGTGCATAGTCATTCTGTAAATGCATCTTAGTATCCTTCAGAGAGAAGGCTGATAATCTTTCATTTGTGATTTCTGATAAGGATGTTTGTCACTAGGTTAAATGCTTTGGAAGATTTTGCTACTGCAACTTTGAATGACTTAACAGCCTTCATTTACAAAACTCTCAGAAAGATCCTTATAGGTTAGTGTTTACACTCCTGATGTGATATTCTTCAAACAGTGTTTTTCCTTAACTGGAGCAAGGATACGCTTTGTTTCTGAGGCCTTTGCACTTAGTTAAGGGTATGAAGCTGTTTTAATATCCAGTCTTGCAAAGTGCAGAGTGCCTTCAAATACCTTTTGGCTTCATTGGGAGTTGACCACCTGGCAGGATTAGGCCTCAGAGCCATTTATCTATACGTGGGTGAGCGGTTATTGTAAAGAGCTCAGGTTTCATGGGGTTAAATGTGGCTTTTACCTTTCCTTGAATTCAAATTTGAAAACTATGGTTAAAAACTTCAAACTCCAACTTTAAAGGAGAACAAGCAGCGTGGCCAAGGATTTTAAAATGCCTAGAAACCTAATTTATCCACTTAGGTGTAATCCCTCCAGGTCAGGGATAAGCTATATGTGCCTGTGTGTGTGTGCACATCTTCACTTCCATTGCCTGGGCTCTCCTTGTGCTGTGATTAAACAGGCTATTAATCTATAGAGCTGTCAATCCAGCACCTTTCATGAGCGCTGAATTCACACAGGCACAGGACCTGCTTTTGAAAGAAAACAGTTACCAAATTTTAAAAGGCTTGCAATGGTTTGGTCATGACAAAACAGCCCATTAGTTTGGCAATGACTGAGATGCAAGCATTTTTTATTAAAAACTCTGTATAATATGTTTTGTTTGTACTGAAAAGCAAGATGGGAACATTACATCACAATTCACGTCTGGGCTTGCTAAGAAGAGAAATAAAATGACAAATGTTGATCTGGCACCCTAACAAAGATGAATTATTGATGTTCAGTTTGGATGCGCTCTGTGTGTGGAGTTGGAAGCTTTAAAAATCATCTGGAACACATCAGTAATACAGACAAATACATTAATATCCAGCAAGTTTTGTTTGCTGCTAGACATGCTCCTTCCATTTCTCAAGTTCCATATTGCGTATGCTTTGGTGTCATCCTCATGATGATGTTCTTGTTTGTATAATCAATGTGTAAAAGGAGACCAGGGTTTAATTGTCCAGAGTAAATACTAAGGTCCAAACTAAAATTCTTTAAAAGGAGCTGAATAATTTTGAAGCCAATGCATATACTGCCTCCTATTTGCCATTGTACATCCAAAAGGACGGCTAAACACCACTATAGAACATGGAGGGAAAAATCAGTCCAAATGTTTAAAAATCTCAACTATTCTCGTAACTATTCTCCTCCTTCTTCCCCTCTGCACTTTCTGTGAGTGTCTTAGAGTGCATGATTCACAGCTCATTTGTGTGGTGGGGAAATATTTATCCCCTTTTACAGAATATAGGGAGTACATTGTCCCCGTATCCCATATGGTGTAGGACTGAAGCACAGAGTTGTACAGTGAGTCATTGGCAGAATTTGGATTAGAACTAAGGCATGTAGGTTCTCAGAAGCCCGCTACAAACACTGGACTGCTGTGGAAGCCTACTGCAAACACTGGTCCCTAAGAGCATCCCAATGCCAGAGGGAAAGGGGCTCACTGGTATCAGAGTTTCAACGGGCCTGACCAGTTCAGTGTATCCCAATTCACTTATGTCATCATCTGTACCTAATAGGGATCATGTACGGTATCACTGGAAGACCAATAACACACTGATCGCTAATATTCTTGCATGATGTATGTATGGTGAGCACCCAAAGGACTGTACAAATGTGAAGGACATATGGGACTAAAATATATTTGAACCAAACAAGTCTGGGGTGTGGGTAAACAAGTTTTTTCTGGACAAAGCAAAGGCCGATGTCTCCATCCAGGTGCAGCCACAGACAACTGGCAATCAGTGAAGTGTCCATTCATTGGCATATTGGAGGCTGCAGGGAAGAGATCAATTTGCATTGTAGACAGCACCAGTGTGGAAAAAACCAGCATGGGACCTTCTTCACCAGGCTTCATGGCACAGTGGGAGGCTCTAAACTGTGGGAAGTTCAAAAATTCACTAGACTATAAAAGAGAGGGGGCAAAGAACCCCAAATTATCTTTCAGCTAAAATGACAAAAGAACTGAGTACTGTGGAATTTGTGGGAGATCCTCACCCAGGGGGTGATCAGCCATCTTGCTGGAAAGAGGTGTGGTAAGAATCTTACCTTGAACCAAGTCTATAAGGTTTTGATAAGTCTTAATCACTAGAAAGCATTTCTCACTTTCATTTGTAACGGTTTCTGAATCCCTTATACTTGAACTCACTCAAAACCTCTCTCTCTTTGATTAAATAAACTTGCTTTACGTTTATTCTAAACCAACCCAGTATTGTGTTGGACTTGAAGTGATTACTAACTCCAGTTAAAGCAACCAAGCTGCTTTTGCTTTGTCTCTTTAAAGACCCTTACTACTCCTGAATGTTCCAGGAGAGGACTGGACATTTCAGGATAGATGGTTTTGGGGAAATTCGGGACTGAGGGTGTGTTGGGATCCCTTGGCGGATAGTAAGCAAAGCTGGTGAAGACCAGAATGTGGCTGTGGTGTAATAAGTAGGCTGCTGGAGTCGGGGTTGCTAGCCACACAGCAAAACAGTGTTTTAAGGCACTCAGGATTACAGGATAAAGGGTGACACAACCTCTCACTGGTCTGGGTTGAACCCCCAAACCTGATAACTTCACTCCTAGAAGGTCTTTCTTTAACATGTCAATGTCAATTACTTTAACTTGTTAATGTTGAGCTGGTCAGGAATTTTTTTGACAAAAGGTTTTTCTATTGGAAAATGCAGATTAGTCAAAACTGATACTTCCCCCAGGAATGCGTCAATTTTAAAAAATTGTCCCCCCCCAAAAAAAGGGAAAGAGTTTTGAAAATGTCAAACCATCTCATTTTGACTCTCTTGGAATGAAATGTTCTGGTTCAAAACAACTTTAAATTAGAATTTTTAGTTAAGTTTTAGTTTAGAAAATTCAACGAAAGGTGAAAAATTGAAACAGTTTCAAAATTATCAATACAAAACATTTTGATTGACAAGAACTGAATTTTTTTTCAGGTTTTCTATTTGTGGACATTTCTGAGATTGACTACCTGTTCCAATTGGTATGGGAAAACCATCTGTTACCCAGCTCTGATCCAGCATTTCCTATCGTGGGTGTTGTCTTCTATGCTGGGACAGTGTCGGGGCCAGATGGAGAGTTTATTGAACACTTTATATTCAATATCCCTTACACACTGGAGTTGAGGCTTAAAGTACATCAACAATTTTAAGATTCTCATGAAAGGCTCTGTGGCCCACAGAGTCTGATTTTAGAGTATATTATTATTTGAGTCAATCTGAAAAGAGCATGCAGCAGTGACAAACAGCAAATCCTACTAATGATGTCTATTCTCTACTCTCATGTGATTGCTCTCGTAGTGGGAGCAATAAATGGCGGTGTTCATGGAGCTGTAAAACAGTGAGAGATCATTCAGGTTTTGTGCTGAGTCGAGGTGAATGCTAATATTTCAGTGTGAGATCTATAAAGCTGCGCTGGGGCATACAATGGCTGTGGCTTAAATTGCCTATTTCCTATTCAGTCTGATATGGCTGGCTACTGGTTCAGCTTGAATTTTCTTTTATTCCTCTACTGATGCTTATCCTAAAGTGCTTTTTCCCCATGGTCTATGGACTTCACTCAGTTTAGCAGGACAAAATGAATAGTAGAAAATAGATCATCCAATCCACCTCCCAGGCAATGTAGGATTAGTCCCTGTAGTATGTTTTCAAGTGCCTTGCTTCATCTCTTTTTTAAAAAAATGTCATGTTGATGGTGTTTCCACTTCTTTCCATCATGGCATTATTCTACAGTTTTGTATGTCTCGTTAGCAGGAATGTTTTGTTGAGGATCAGCCAACATTTTCCCTATCTTAATTACTTCCCATTGCTTCTAATTACATACTTAAATCATACTAAATTATCTTCCATTTTTGTTTAGAACCTTTTGAGAGGTTAGTCTAATGAACAGAGTGCTAGGAGTTGGAGACCTGGGTCGTAGCCCTACATGGGGATATAAATCAGTAAAGGTCCTTCTGGGTCATCAAATCCAGTCCCCTAATGTGGCAGGCAATTCCATCATATAATCTCATTCATAAATTTATCAAGCTCCATCTTAAAACTAGGTTGTTTGCCCAACTATTCCTATTGGGAGGCTGTTCCAGAACCTCACCACTCTGAGGGTTAGAAACCTAATTTCCATTATAAATTTATTTATGACCAATTTATAACCATTTGTTGTGCCAACGCTGTCCTTTAGCTTAAATAGCTCTTCATCCTCCTTGGTATTTACCCTTTCACCCCACAAATGTATTTATAGAGACCAATGATAGCCCTGCTTAGCCTTCTTTTTGCTAGACTAACCAAGCCAAGGTCTTCCAGTCTCCTCCTCATAGAACAGGCACTCCAGTCCCCTGATCTTCCTAGTAGTTCTTCTTTGCACCTGTTCCAGTTTGAATTCATCTTTCTTAAACATGGGTGACCAGAACTATACACAGTATTCCAGATGGGGTTTTACCAATGCCTTGGACAATGGCATTAATACTTCTCTCTCGCTACTGGAAATGCATTGCCTGGTGCAACTTAAGATCAATTTTGCTTTTTTTCACAGCCGCAACACATTAGTGGCTTATAGTCATCCTGTGATTGACCCACACACCCAGGTCTCTCTCCTACTCTGTCACCTCCAACTGATGAACCCCCAGCTTTTAGCAGAAATTCCTGATGTTACTCCCTTAGTGTATGGTGTGGCATGTTGTACTACTAATATAAATAACTAACAAAGAATAAATGGCTTCAAAATCTTAGCAAGTAGTGACAGAAAATATTTAAGTCAGTGAGTTCCAATGCATGATAACCTGAGGCTAGCTCAGCCAGTGGTGTATCTATCACAAACCACAGGAGACCATGGCTCATCTTCTGTGCTATTGCACTTCTGCTGGTCACCCTCTGTTGATCAATTGCATGGCCAATTGCTTGATCACATTTTGGTTCAATGTTTCATTATGAAATATATGCAAGAGACCAAATCACCAATGTCTGTCAGGTATATTAATATGGTACAGGGAAAAGGCTCTATACAATACCAGTCTCTGAAGGACATTCCTGTATGGCTATGTTACGTTCACTTTAGTCAGAAAATGTGCTCTCCAAAGTGGCATCTCTAAAGCCATCCATTTATACCCTACTTGTTTACCAGTAAAAGATACTATATACGTCATTTGAAACTGAATTTAATTTGTTAGTCTTTAAAGTGCTACAGGATTCTCATTGTTCTTGCTGTATACAGACTAACACAACTACGCCTCTGGATTTAATTAATCAGCTTTCTACCATGTTTGTTTCTAATACACCCCTTTATTTTTTTGTTCTGAACCCACGCATTCCAGGTACTAAGGAGCATGAAGGCAACTCCTAGGTTTGTGTGGGTAATTCCTTTCCTGTTGCCATGAAGAAATAATCATCTGTTTTGATACTGTTTTCCTACCCACTCAAGCCAAGGCATGCTTCAGCTAATGCAAGGTGTTGTGGGACACTTATCATAAGTGTACAGGATTATAACAAAAGTACAGGCTAGTCTGGGCTATAGAACTACTATACTAATGCTTAATATGTATACTTAAATATATATTATAGATGGTATCATCAGCATAATACATATATATGCTAGCAAATGTATATTAGTCTGAGACAGAATGCTGGAGTAGATGGGCAACTGGTATGAGAGTGTCTGGTGTAAACTATATTAAATGGTTTAGTCCCTTCTGCTCAGCCTAGGTCATCCCTGACAGTGTGGTGTTGAATGCATGGTGCAGTTTAGTTAAAAATGTCTCCTGATGTCCTGGGGTGATTGTGGTGACACTTCCCATGAGTACCCATGGTTGTGAGGCACTATTCTACAGTCTGTCCTTAGCATGAACAAGTCTCATCTGTGCCTGCCATGGGTCTGCTCCCCAGCTCCATGGGCAACACAAGCACTCCCTTCTAGACTACTACAGGCCTGACCACCCCTCTCCAGATTAGGGATAGGCTCCAACCCCTGAGCCCTTGGAGCACCTTCCTGGAGTATCCAACCCCTGTGTCACTGGAAGCTCACATTATTAACAGACACAGTGCTTTCCATCTTACCAGTTACACTTCAGCTCACTGCTCTGCTTAACGTGCAGCACTTAAATATGTTTATAGTGAAAACAGGTAAATGTTTATTTAACAAAATGTAGAGAGTCAAATGATAGGAAGTAGAAGTATTGGAAACAAATGAGCGTCATAATGTTCATTCTAGACCCTAAAATCACTTAACTAGATGCTTCCATGTACTATGGAGCAAGGTTCACCCCAAAGTCCTTCCAGCATTTTACAGCCAGTGACCCTCTGTTCATAAGACGCAGGGTTAGCTTGCCACCTCGGTGAGGGATCCAGGGTGTATCACTGCACACTCAGATGTACCCCAGCAGTAAAAAGGCTCCCCTTCTGCTGTGTATTTCTTTCTATAAATTTCCTCTCTTGTAGATTTTCCAGTCTCTTGATTAGTGTTTTTGTGAGAGAGAGACAGTGCCCAATATACATGACCAGACAGAGAGATGACCTGCTTGAAAGAAACTTGTCTGAGACAAGTTATCCCCTGGTTACCTGCCTTAAGAACTTAATTTTCAGTACAAACATATAACTCCTTAAATATTATCTGTACATACATTTCACACTGATTATGATGACCAGTGTGCTGCTGGTTCTTGGTAGAGACCTCACGTGTCACTCTTTAGTTAATTGTTATGCATATATTCAACACAGAGGATCTCTGTAAAATCCTATGCACAACGTCTGCCAGTTGGCATCAAGAAATCCCTAGCTCACAATTGTTCAGCTTAATAGAGCTCAATACCAGGAGAATTTTCCTAATATTTATCCTAAATATATTCTTATGCTTGCTACCATTCTAATGAATTTCTGTCCATCCATTATGTTTACACCTTCCAAACTACAAATATTTATAGAGGGCTTATGTCCCTTCCCATCCAAATAATTGTTTAGCCAAACTATAAATAGAGCATTCAGTGCTTTTTATCTGTCTTTTAAAATTAACTCCTTCAAAATCCAGTATTAGAGCTAGTTTACCTTCCCTCTCCACTTGTTCAGTTTACTTCTGAACAGTCACTTCTTTGAGTTTTCCTTTATCTGTGTACAGGTAGTGGGATTGAAAAGGCTTTCACTGTAATCCACCTTTTGTAGCATAAATACAATCAAACTACTGCATTGTGAAGACGAGTCAGAGTTCCCATGCATAAGAAATGAGGATAGCTCACCTAGTGGGTTATCTGTCTTAAACCACAGGACAGCTTGACTTATCCTCTGCTGTTGTATATCACAAAAACCATATGATGGCTATAAGGACAAAATCCTGGGTATTCATTTTAAAGGTCGTATGATGGATACCGCGTGGGATAGAGATCTATCATAGGTCTCTTGCTTTTGTCGGTTCACCGGAGAACACTGGGAATGACACTCTCTTCTAATTAAAACAGTGTAAAAATAGATTCTGATAATTTTTCTTCCTTTTCCCTATTAAAAAAAATCAGCTCCTGGCTTTGGGGCAGATTTTGGGTCACCCTTCCCAATATGATCAGGAGTGGGAGGTGTTAATGATCTCTCAATTATTCTTTCCTTTCCTTTTGGGTTTCTGTTTATCATCTGTCCCTTACCACCAAAATCTTCTGCAAGCAAATTGTTTAATGCAGCCTGGTGCAGGAAAGGTGCTGCCTTGCTTTTATCATTTCAAAGACTGATTACTGCAATTCTCTGCCTGCCAGCCTCCCTGATACCTTTGAAAGCTTCAGCTGGGGGTACTTAGCCATACTAGGTCATCTCAAAAAAAGAAATCACTTTGCAGAAGTTTATTTGGCTTTCATTTAAGTAACATTTGATTAAAACATTGGTGGGTGGTTTTTTGTGGGTTTTTTTTGTGTGTGTATCTTTTAGTCTTACACCTTCATACTGGAATGTTTTTCTCCATCTGTACCTGGTTGTTTATTCAAGATTGTTGGGCAATTCTCACCCCTTCAATTCTGTTATGAACTGGCAATTGTTTACCATTTCCTTCTACTATAAATAATTCATTGTGTGTCATAGACCCTATAACTGCTAAGGGCTATTTGGGATTCTCCTTTAGCTCAACAAGTAGGGGGCGAAGCTTTAAAAGCAGGATCTCTTGAATTGTATCCCTCAAGCTGCTGTGAATTTTGGTGATGTTTGAAATGACTATGCTGCAGGGTGTGCAGTCCTCGCTGGTATTGAATTTATTGTAGCATTTAGAGTTACACAGCTTATTAGAGCCTTTGACTGATTTGGCTCTTCAGCTTGACATTTGGAACGTGTTGTCAATCGAAGGATGAAAACGCTAGCTTTTAAATGAAAGTTGCTATGCAAATTTGCTTTAATTAAAAGGAGCCATTTAAACTACTGGTAGAAGCAGGTATTGATTGTCAGGCTATCTGGTTGTTATTCCTGACACTGTGTCACAATTTTCTCATTAGAAAGTGGGTACAGTAATACAGATGCTGTAAAGGCACAAACTGTTGTCTCTTAGTAGAGCTGAAGGATGGCTTTCGCTTTTTCAGGGAGAATGGAGGTAGTGCTCATGAGGGCCCAGTGGGCACAGCTGCTGTAGAGTCTCACAGAGTCTCCACACAGATGGCCCTGGTCTCTGGCGTGTCCCCTTGGAATCGCACAAATCCCTGAGAATCTGCCAAGTTCTCCAGAAGGAAAGGGAGATACAACACCCCAATAGCCTGTTTGTAAGGAGCTCCACAGCACACTCCCAGAAATGTCTTTTCCCAGGCTTCCTCTTGTGGGTTTCACAGTGGGAGGGTGTGATCTG
Organism: Emydura macquarii macquarii; assembly: GCF_026122565.2. NCBI lineage: Eukaryota > Metazoa > Chordata > Testudines > Chelidae > Emydura > Emydura macquarii. The sequence continues at coordinate 2,673,537 of NW_027131850.1, forward strand.
GGCCTTAGCGGCATTGAGCAAAACTTCAAACAAAGTTTATTTCCCTAAAGTAAAGTCAGTATCTGTCAAGAGCATGTGTCCTACGTGGTCTGAGAGCAAAACCAAAGGCCCAGCCAATACACTTATATCTGTAGCCTCCTTTTGAAAGTCACGTCACTGAAATTAATGAACACGGGTCACGTTATTGCTTAGTTACTGGTACGCTTTCCACACTGGCAGCCTATTCCCCCATGAAAAGCCTCTTAGCCCTAACTGAAAACAGATAAACAGCAATGCTATTCCAGCTCATTGAGTGTGACTGACACAATATTTGAAAAACACCACTCAGCCAAGGCAGTCAAGAGGGCTAGCACATACTTCAGGCTACAAGAAAACCTCATTAAAGCTAGCCTGAGTTGTACTCAGAAAAATCTATAGAGGTATCACAAAGATTGGTTTCCAAATGAAAAATAGAGGGTTGACAGGAACCCTACGACTTTTTATCTTTTGTGACAAGTTCATGAAGGCAGGAAAAATCTTCTGTTCCACCACAGAGCCGCTAGATGGCAGTGTTACTATAACTAAGAAGTATTTGGTATTTTCAGTGGTTATGGGCCAGCCTCTCTCAGCCATGAAAATGTGGAATGGATGCAGTTTTATTTGTGAGGAAAGATGAGACTGAACCTATGGAAGACTTCATGCACACAAAACCTGTTGCTACTCACACAAGGAATATTCATTCATCTCTTACAAATTTTGTATCTGCTCTATACAGATTAAGCTAAACAAAGCAAGCGCTTCATAAAGCATCAGTTATCCACATGGGTTTATCTGGAAAAAAAATAAATAAAGAAAAAAAAACCAAATCCTCCAACTGTTGCCAGAAGCAGGCAGGTGTAAGTTGGTGCACAAGTCTCAAAAATCCACCTCCTCTTATCTCCCTATTAAGAAATATATTATTGTTATTTCTGTAGCTCCATGCATTCACACTTTGCTTTAGAGGCAGATTGTAATGCCCTCATCCTGCCAAAGAATCTGCTGGCCAGACCTTTACCGTTCGAAAGACCTATTTATTTTAATGAGACCCTGCCGGAGAGAGAGTCTGCATTTGTAAATGCAGTTGTATGCTGGGGGCCCAAATTAGACAAAACAATGAACAGGGACAGCAGATAAGAGAAGGGTGAGTCTTACAGGAGATAGGGTTATGAGTTTACTAGTTCTCAGTGTCTGCCACTTTGCATCTGGATGATTTTGGGTTTATTTTGAGAGGGAGATTTATTGGTGTTTACATGTTTTAACATTTTTGGGGCAGGGACTGAGGTGGGGGCAGGGCGAGAGCGGAGTCAGGGAGAGACTAAAGGGGTGGGGTTTGATTGCCGAGGAAGTACTAACATGGATTAACTTGTTTAAGGAGAGTCCATGTTCAAAGAGGGAGGCAGTGGCATCGTGAGAGAAAGCATATCCATAGGTGCAGGAAGGGGATGTAAAAAGATCCGGAAGGAAGGTGGACTTGGAAGAGAGCAGCATGGGTGAGGGGCAGGAGATGAGAGGTCAACGGGGAAGATTCTTGAAGGTGAGGGTAGGTTTGAACAGGATGTGGGGCCATCAAAAGAGCTCAGAAGACCATCAGAATTGCATAGTCATAGAAGTTGGAGAGGCAAATGAGCTTCCTCTTCAAGTCATGGGAAAGCAACTGATTGATTTGTGTCAAGCTTCCGAAAGATTGATGTGCCTTAGGTTACTGGCCAGTTATTCACTTCAATAGTCATTAGGGGTTAGCTTCCTGGTTTGCAGAGATGACATCCTTCACTGACATGTCACCAGACATGCAACTTAAATTGAGGTGGCTGGGAGGGAAGTTGGGTGCTGGCTAAACCAGTTCAATTACGTTGGGAACATTCCATGTCAGGGGAATCCCCAGCTCAAGGGATACAGCCAGTCTCTGCTCCCTATGCATTGCCTGATCAGCACAACGTGAGCCTAGGAGGGCAGAACAGTGCAGGGAATAGCGTGATCATGAAACTGAAACACATAGTGGAATTTAGAACAATTATATAAAGATCCAACATGAAAGATTGTCATTTTGCATCATCCCCCAGAAAGAGTACATGAGAAATGGTTTTGATTTTTGTTGTGATTACAGCAATACACGTAGAATCTGACAAACTTGAAGGGGAGTCATTCTTTTTCATAGGTGTCTGTAGCTTCCTATGTGCCTGATTCTCAGGATAAGAAACTCATCCTTTTTAGGAGATCTGAAGGCTTTGGTGCTACTTGGCTAAGTGGCTCTTATGGTTGGCTGTTCATGCTTTTGCAGAGAAGAAGAGGTTTGGGGGGGGGGGTAACTTTTTCCAAGTGTGTCAAATCCCTTTGATGATGATGATTTATTTGTATTACCAAAGCACCTAGGGGGCAGATCTGGTTTGAAGAACTACAGACAGTTGGTTTGTTGGTTTATAACCTTAATATTGCTCATTTGTTTTGATGTATTTCCTTGTTGAAATCCCATTGAATTTTATTGGCCTGCTTTTATAGTTCCTGAGGTATCCTGTACTCTTTAGTCGTGACCCTTTTCCCTATAGTTTTCCTTTGATTGATGCTACCTGCTCTTTTGCCAATATTTCAAATCTTCATTTTGCATTTCTCTGCTCTTGTTCCTGGGACGAACTGGCTTCTACTGCATAAGGGCCAGAAACCAAAGTTTCCATTAAGCAGTGAGGTACTGAAATATGATCATTAAACCTTGATGGGCTTTTCTTTTTGCTTACAGTAATCTGAAGGCCAATTACTTACCAGAAAGAGCTTAGATAAGCGAAGAATATACAGCAAGGCAGAAGAGAGATCCCAAGGCATCATAGGGCCTGTGGAGGACAACAGTTATTTACAAGCATCTTTGGAGCCAGGTGAGTTATATAGGACTGCCTCACTAAGCAAGATAACACCAGGACACTGCTCCTGATTACTGCACTGTTTGTGGAGTCAGCACAAGGAGGCAGCTTGGCAGCATGTTTGCGATGCTCTGTGTGGGATTAGTTAGTGAGGGAATTTCCTTAAGAAAGCACTTGAGTTCCTGAGTGATAAGAGAGAGCCAGGGTGAGCTGCTGGTCTAAATCAGTGGTTATCAGTTGCTGGGATAGGTACCATTGCTTGCACTTCTGGCTCCCACTCTGTAATGATGAACCCCCTTGTTTGGCTGGCTAGCACTTTGGCTGCTCTCCAGTACAATATATAACCTAAAGCTAATAGCAAGGAGTTCTAGTAACAGAGCCTAACTATAATCCCAGTGCCTAAGAGATTCATAGGTTACACACAATCGCAAGCTTTCTTAGCTTAAGAGCTCTGATATAGAAAACGCTGTACCAGACACTTGATTCGAACCATGGCTTAAAACTAGACTGTGAGGTGCATTGCTTGAGAATACAGTGTCGTGGGCAATCCTGAATTAACAACGAGATGGACTAGAGGAGCTAGCTGATTTCCGGAGGTAACGAGGACCTGCTGCTCCCACTGACTTCAGTAAGCCCTGAATCTATTTGCGGAGGGCAGCTTCAGGCCCTCTGGAAATCAGACACTGGGTGTCTTCATATGTGCACGTTCCCTGTTCACGTTCCATTAGTGTTGTTATGTACCTGTGTGGTACGCTTTAGTGAAGGCAGGACTGTTACTCGTATGGTCATTGAGTTCAGTTTAAGGTGATAGAACATCTGGAGAACCAAACAATAGAATTGTGCCATCTTAACTTGTCATGCGTTGCTAGGTCTCCATTTTACATTCAGGGCCTATTGATGGTGTTACAGAGCTACGGGCCTGATACAGCAATGTATTTGGTGCATTGGTGGGCTTACAACAGGGCAAACTATTGCCCTGTTGTTATGGACAGTAGGATGACTGTGACTTTGGAAGCAGGGTTGACAGCGAACAGGACACCAGACCCGGGGTTAGGAGATGTGGAGTCTTCTGCCACTGAATCTGGTCAGACATTTTTGTGTCTCAGGTTCTCCGTCTGTAAAATGGGGTAATGACACTGCCCCACCTTTGCAAAGTGCTTTGCAACCTAGAGATGAAAAGTGCTGTGTCACTGGTAGGTTTTAATGCAAGTGTAAGCATATGATTGTACCAAAGAATAGAAAATCAGCTTTCAAAATGCTTTATATACCCCAGTCCTTTAAAATCCCTTTTCTTCTGAAGGAATGGAGTAGCTTGTATCAGAGCGAGTCAGTGTTACTCAGTGAAATTCACCTTGCAGGACTGGAATTAAATGTCTGGGACTGTAGTTAGATAATGGTAGTGCAGTCATTTTGAAACAAAATGCCGCAGTTCTTATGTGCTCAAAAATGGCTCAAGCGCAGCTCTTGAGGCTGCAGACTGCTGCTCTTAAGAACAGAACTGTGGCCAAGATAGCAGCAGCAGCTGCCTGTTTGGAGCCATAGGAGCATTTAATTTTCTTCTGGACAGCACCCCAAAATGGGTTGAAAAGGCCCCTTTTTCACCTTTCCTCTGATGGTCACCCCACCCGGCCTTCAGAGCTAGAGCAGGGCTTGCAAGACAATGGAACTTCCCTCCAGGGGGAAATTTCGATTTTGAGGGGAAATTTTTCATCTCAAATTGTGACAAAAAGTCCAAAAATAAAACATGCTGGAGGGAAAATTCTGAATAATTCTATATTTGTCAAAACCAAATTGGATGTTGTCAGCTTTCTCCCAGCTGCCTGTCTCCCTCAGGCAGCCAGTTCCCTGGGGAGTCACACAGCATGGGGAACAGCTGCCCAGGGAGTTGGGAACCTGCTCCTTCAGCAGCTCTCTCTCTCTATGCTGCCAAACTCACCAGGGATTCAGGCGCCTTAGAAGACAGCTCCCCATGGAGTCAGGGAGCTGGCTCCCTGAACAGCTGCTTCTCTATGCTACCTGACTCCCCTGGGAGCTGTCTACCTGGGGAGCCCCAGGGAGTCAGGCAGCCTAGGGAGGCAACTGCCCAGGATGCTGACAAAGCCCGAGCTGGCAGAAAAACAAGCTGCCTCCCTGCCTGGTTTTTATCAAAAGTTTCAATTCCGTTGAATTAGCGTTTTCCAACGGACCAGTGTTCTGTCAGAAGCTTTCCCACCAGCTCTCGTCTAGAGCTCTTTTAAATGTGCATTGAAGTCACAGCATCTTCTGGATTCAACTCTGGTGCCCAGGCTGTACTAATGGTAATTGATGGGTGAGGAAGCGTGAAGGGCTTGAATGGGTGAAGGGCACAGAAATGAGTCAAAGCCTTGAAATTAGGATACAAAGTTAACCACCATTTGAGGTCATTTGGATTCAGGGTTTTGGTTTAACCCAGTGTGAAAAGATGGGCCAGTTGCAAAGTTTAGATCCAAGAATTTGGTCCAAACTCATCTCTAGAGAGCAATGGACCAGAATTAGATTCATCTTGTGAAGCTAATTTATTTTCTAAAGTAATACTTCCAGAAGACAGCTTAACCCTGTTGTTACCTAACTCATGTTGCTCAGACTCTGTGTATATAACTGGATCTAGTACTGCCTTTCTATCTAATCTAATCTAATGTAGGGGTGAAATCCTGGTCCGGCCCCACTGTGAAGTCCATGGGAACTTTGCCATTGACTTCACTGGAGGTAGGATGTTGTTACCTGAGGTATTTATCTTTCCCTCACCATCTTCCAAAATTACATCAATCCTTGTGAACAACCTACAAGCAGGCCTCAGTTTTCTCGTCACCCTCTTTCCAGTCACAGTGAGAGTTATAGGAAGCTTCACTTCATTCTTATTGTCCTCTCCCCTCCGTTCTCAGAGCAGGCAGAGATAATGCTCATTAGTATCACAGAGATGCTTAGGCAGAGAGTGGGTCTTGCCTATTGCACTGTGGTCATTTTTGGCTCTTGTGGGAGGAAGTTCTGAACTCATTTGCTCCTTTGTTAATAACAGGCATTTGTTAGACACCATCTTTTGTCCCAGAGCAAATTAACTAAATAAAACACTACGATATATTCAAACATGGCCTTTAAGATACTTTATTAAAAACAATAAATCAAGTCCTAGGAAGGCCATTATTGAACTGGCTTTTATTGAGTTCCTCCATTGTCTTTACCATCCTCCTTTAACCCTTCCCCTGACTCCTTTTCCATTTATGATTTTGAAACTCACTATATCACACAGCCCTGCATGGCACTTTAATCTAACACCACATTTCTGAGGGGTGTTTGTATCACTGAGAAACATATGATCATTTTATGAGCCTATTGTTTTATGGAATTGTGCTCACTGCCTTTATTTCTCTGCCTCCCTTACTCTCCCAATCTGGTTATAATTATACATAACTTTTGTTAAAAGCACTAGAGTGAAGACTGAATACTAGCCACACTTATTTTTCTTAGATTGTGGCATTTTATCTATCTATTGAAAATATTTTTAGATGTAAAGATACATAGCCCTGTTGAAAAACAAAACCAAACAGCATTTTCTTATTCCTAAATCTGCCTTGAACTATACCAGCATCAGTGTAATGGACAAGGGAAAAACCCCAACATATTGACAGCAAAGAAAGCTTTTCTCACCTTCACCACACCCAGCCTGATTTCCATAGAAACTTTGCAGAATCTGGAAACCAAACAGAGTTTATAGCTCATACCAATAGATTAGGTTTAACTGATGAGCTGTCTACATTATAAATTGATTTAGATCTGTGGCTGGGGGATAGGTGCCTGTATATCTCCCGCATTAAAACCTTGTCAATATCCATCCCTATCTTCTCACTTTCAGTTTCTTATCCTCTCTTTGGATCTTGGATTATAGTTATAAGAAGTCGTTTTATATATATATATATATATATATATATATATATATATATATATATATTTTAAAGAAAAACCTATGCCAGTCAGACACTGTTTAAAATTCCAGAGGCCTATCCTTCATATACCATGAGCCTCTGGGAAGTCAATAAATGTCAAAGAAATGTCAGATTATTTATGTATTTATTAGGTCTACAGTGCATTTCTGAGGAGGCCGTGTGGCATTTGGTCATCACATTCTTAGAAGACATAACACAAAGTCACAGCACTGTAAATACATCAAACAAATTTTAACATTAGCCACAGCACAATAAATCTGGATTGCACTTAAGACATCAGAGCATTGAAGAAGCCACTTCCCTCTCGGGCATTTTCCTTTGCCAAACAGTTCTCTCAGCTCTCTTTTTTTTAAGTGTACGTAAGCACCTTTTAGAGGAAGCAGAAGCCAGGCTGGTTTTGGATTTAGCCTGTTCATTTCATGGGATCATTTTTATATGAATTGCTTCCAACAACTCCAAGCTTGTTGGTACCATATGTGAAGTGAGGACCATCATAAAGAAGATTTAGTGCTTAGATGTCAATGCAGTAATGAAGCTCTTTCTAGGGTCTCCAGGTACAGGATTTATGGCTTTAGCAGTGGCAATTGCTTCATTCCAGAATTATCCAGGCTGCTTGTAAAGGATTTCTCCCCATACCGCCCATAGTGTTTGCCAAGTAGAGCAGGGTCAGCACAGATTTTGCCCACCCATGGGCAGTGTTGGCACTATAGGGCTACTTTTCACTTGTATTAAATGGAGCAGATTGGAGCCCCCTTCATCTTTAACAGGGATGTTCCACCCGTGGAGGTGAAAGGCATAAGCTTGTAATGCTTCATCACGATCTCAGTGGAAGTCACATGGAATCTGCAGTCTTTGGAAAAGAGAGAATAATGGGCAGGGGCCATGTTTTAGAATTCTGTTAGCCAAATTTGGCTCACAGATTGTCCTTGAATTGTCCATGGAATAGACAGACAGTATAATGTCGTCCCTGGATCAGTGGTGTATGGTATGAAACCGTCATAAAAATAATTTTCATTTACACAGTTCCTTTCATCCTGTCTCCACATGCTGTACAAATTGTTCTGCTTTTCTGTTATGTTTCTTTGTTCTGATGACTAATAAATCAAAACAAGAAAGAAAGAAACAAACATAAAGTCTCCTCTCACAGTGCATTGAGCTCTCAGAACAAAATGGCGCATAGAGAGACTGCTTCAAAGATGCAGTGCACGGGGAACAAAATGCTCACAGTTGCCTAACTACTGTACATCCACCATAAACACTCTGGGGACAAGAGAGGGAGATAATTGACAGACAACGTAAATATGGGAAAGAGGGATTCTGGCCAAGGATACCTTTGATTAAACTGTTGTTTTTAATTAAAAGGAACCATGTGATCTTTAATATCTATGCAGAGCAGACCTTGCTTTTTAATTCTCATCTGAAAGACCTACAGTCTGTATTTTCCCTGAAACTCTATACATATACTGTAGAGGGATGAAAGGTTGGGTTGATGTCTGTATTTAGACCTGTGGATCAGTGGATCTGGACATTTCAAATGTGCTGTGCTCAGCAGAGTTGCCAACCTTGCATTTTAGTTTTTACTGACATGAAGATCTGAAGTTGATTTTTTTCCCCTGACACGGTAAATGTTTCACTGACATTACTAAAGATACCATAAACAATACAATAATGTCACAAAAGTGTGTACTCACTCGTGATATTGTGTAAACAGCTATTTGGAATTACACAATTTTTTTAGCTGCAGTTAAATGATCAATTGGGTTCTTTGGACATGTGTAATAATAGAAAACAGGAAATTGATAAAGTCATGGTCAGTGTAGTTTTATGATACAAGAAGTGATTCGGAACAACGACAATCAATGTCAAAATACAATATGTTTTATTTCTACCCAATTTCACAGACACTTTCTTTTATTTACGGGTTTACAGACTGTTAAAATTGTAAATTTTTTTTACTGACTCTATACATTTATGGATAGTTGGCAACCCTGCTTAGACTGCTAAGGCAACCCCTCTGGAATATAGCATATGCTGTGGCATGATGGTTAAAACAGTGCAGACTATTAATAATTATTTAATGAATTTCAGTTTGTGAGTGATCTCCCAATAGATTGTTTTTTAAGAATTTGTCCATTTGATCACTTTTTGTGGATGTCTTTCAGACTATGGATTGTTTGCAAATGATTCTCTTTAACTCTCTCTGTCTGCTTTGTTTGTAGTGTGTGTAGGCCACCAATTTTGCATGATATTGCTTCTGCTCCTTGATTAGATGACCAAAACATTTATAGGCTGGAGGAAGGAAATCAAAAAAATTGCAGGGTGGTCACACACTCATTTTTGGGCACGTATCTTGTGCAAACACACTCATGCTTTCCATGAATGTTCCTGCGAACAAAGAGATCACTCATGAATGCTTATGGAAACTGAATAAGAGGTTGAGACTGTAATGGAAGTGAAGAGATGATTCTCCATTCAAATAAACGTTCACAAATCTTTTATTGTTACTCTGAATTGTTTTTAGAGCACTCAACACTATATTAGATGCTTACAGGACAGATAGATAGGGAGACAAGGTCCTTGCACTAAAGAGTTTACACTCTAATCTGTGACATAACATGATAGGTGAGGAACGTAACAAACTGTACAAAGAGGATGCCATGAGGCAGGACAAAGATTAAGTAATAAGATCACACAGTTATTCAGCTTAGGTATGTTCATGGCTTGGTGGTTTAATCATTTAATATAGACACGTGTACGCATAGCATGTGTGTATAGACTTATTGCCTTTTACAGTATACGTTTAGCTCTAATCTTGGTGAAATCTAAGAGGTTTAAATTATTCCAAGAGCTCTGCAGTGGAATTTGTTACTGTGGTCAGTGAATAATCATGGTATAACCAGGCTGCCAAGGTGACTATGGTGCCATTTTACAGAAGATGAAAGTGGTTAATAAATAATCTACTCTGGAGTGTTAGTTTCTGGATAGACAAGTATGTAATCAATTGGGAATGAAGTTTATTACTGCATGTGTCTTTATTATGCTAGTTGTAACATTATTAAGCACTACACTGCAGCATTTGGGACAGCATATTCTATTTTCTGGGCCATATAATAATATTGCATTGTACTTCTATAAAGCTTTTCATCTGAGCAAATCCTCAAAGAACTATACCCATACTGATTAATTATCACAATGCCTCTGGGAGGCAAAGAAGTATTCTCATCCCCAAGGGCTATTCAATATATCGCATAGTGGAAGTGAAAAGATATGCCCAGGGTCACACTGAAAGTTGTTGGCAGAGCTGGGTAAAGAAAGGAAGGTTGGATTTGTGTTTAAGGGACTGGACAGAGGCTTGTTCACATGGAAACTTAGTGCACAGCTACGTAGGGTGTATATCTACAACAGTAACTTGCTCTGCACTAAGTCACCAGATGGATTCTGCTACTGGTGCCCTAAAAATTCCATAGCATATTTTGACATCCTGCTACTGCACACTACAAATCTGAACTGTCCACATCACCAGCTAGCGTGTGGCAGGCTAGTCCACTGTAAATTCATATCCTGCCTTGCCACGCACTAACTGATCGTCTCCACAAGCCCTCAGACTTGCGGGATATGGGGTTTAGTCCTGGCTTTGCCGCTGACACTCTGTGTGGCCATGGGAAAAATCATTTCATCTCATTGTGCCTCAGTTCTCCAACTGTGGGGATAATGATACTTCCTTTTCCCATCCTTTGGCTTATCTATTCAGACTGCAAGCCCTCTGGGGCTGGGTGTGTACCGTGCTTGGCACAATGAAGTTGGCTAGAGCCTTTGGCCACCCCCATGATACAAATAATCACAACACAGGTTTTCCTGCTTTGTAACTTCACCAGAAAGTCATCCTGTCTTGCACTAGTGATCATAACATTTTCCCTCTACAGTGCAGCACATACACAATTAATCCTGGGTATGATGGAATACATTCTGAGGTTAGAATACAGCGTTTTCGGTTGCCTAAACACCCGCCTGTAGCCATAGCACCTTGAGCTGTCACCTTGTCAGTTTTCATAAGCTGTGCAGGGTGAGGAGAGGTCAGAACCTGGAGAGGAAACCTTTAAGGAAAACTCAAGATCCTGCAGATAGCTAGACTGGGTATTAAGTTAAAGTCTTCCTTCTCACCCAGGATGAGCCTATGCCACAGCACAGCACTAGGGGGTGCTGTGCTGCTAGAAGCACTACCTGTCAGGTATGACATCAAACTGAGATCCTGACGATTTGCGGTATTAATCATCCCACAGCGTGTTTTGTGCAGTTAGAGATGTTGGCCCTGAATGTCCTGGCTAACTTCCAATCTGGTTTATTGTATTCTCCTTGCCTGAATACCATACTGTAGAGTGCTTCACTTCTTGTTGTAAGCTGTTGGGCAGTGTTGCTGTGTTCCCCACCAGTGGTGGGTGTCTTTTATTGATGGGTGAAATTAGTCCTGTTTGTAAAGAGCTCTGGGATTAAAAATGTTGCCTACAGAAAATGCAGCTGGGTATTGTCATGCTCTGCACTGAATTGAAGAAGCAGCTTGTCTGTGCGTCAGCCCCGGTTGTGCAGAGCCGGGCCATTATTGTGCAGGTGATCCAAGAGATGCTGAGAAGAGGGGGAAATTATCCTCCACTCCGACCAAGCTGTTCTGTTGTCATACTAGCAGATGCAAGAGTAAGAAGGGAAATCTTGTGCTCCCTCTACATGACACAGGAGAATTGGGCCTGTTGAGCCCCAGAGTGGATTCCCTTTTCCTGACCTTTTTTTGGCCCGCTTCTCCCATGCAGTGGACCCACAGCAGTTCAGCTGCCTAAGATTTCTGTGACTGCTTGGCATGGGTGCAGGTGGGGCAGTAGATTCATAGACGCTAAGGCCAGACAGAAGTGACAATTGTGAGCATCTAGTTTGCCCTCCTATATAACACAGGCCAGAAAACTCCCTCAAAATAATTTCTAGAGCATAGCTATTAGAAAAACATCTAATCATGATTTAAAAATGATCAGTGATGGAGAATCCCCCATGACCCTTGAAAAATTGTTTCAATGGTTAATCACTCTCACTGTTAACAAATTATGCTGAAATTATCTAGCTTCATCTTCCATTTTATATCTTTCTCTGCTAGATTGAAGAGCCCATTATTAAATATTTTTCCCCCAAGTAGATACTTAACCTGTGATCAAGTCACCCCTTAACCATCTCTTTGTTAAGCTAAATAGAGTGAGCTTTCTGAGTCTGTCACTGTATGGCTGGGCTTCTAAGCCTTTAATAATTCTTATGGCTTTTTTGAGCCCTCTCCAATTTTTCAACATTGCATTGTGGACTTCACAGCTGGACACAGTATTCCAGCAGTGGTCACACTAATACCAAATACTGGAGTAAAATAACCTCTGTATTCCTACTAGAAATTCCCCTGTTTATGCATCCCAGGATTGCATTAGTCCTTTTGGCCACAGTATGACATTGGGAGCTCATGTTCAGCTGATTATCCCCCACAACTCCCAAATTTTTGTCAAGGTCACTGCTTCCCAGAATAGAGCTCCCCATCCTATAAGTGTGGCCTACATTTTTTATTCCTAAATGCATACATTTACATTAGCTGTTTTAAACTACATATTGTTTGTTTGTACCCAGCTGACCAAGCAATCCGGAGTGCTTTGTATTAATGAACTGTCCTCCTCCTCATCTCTTCTTCATCAATTTTTATATTGTCTGCAAACTTTATCAGAGATGACTTTTGTTTTCTTTCAGGTCATTTATAAAAACAGATCCTTGTGACACCCATCCAGTGGAGATGATGATGCCTTTTTACAATTATATTTTGAGACCTATCAATTAGATTTCTTTTAATTAATTTAATGTGTACCAAGTAAATTTTATATTCTAGTTTTTAATCAAAATGTTGCGCAGTACCAAGTCAAAGTATATTACATCAACATTATGAGGTTCAACAAGGACAAGTGCAGAGTCCTCCACTTAGGAAGGAAGAATCCCATGCACAGCTATAGACTGGGGACCGACGAGCTAGGCAGCAGCTCTGCAGAAAAGGACCTGGGGGTAACAGTGGATAAAAAGCTGGATATGAGTCAGCAGTGTGCCCTGGTTGTCAAGAAGGCTAATGGCATATTGGGCTGCATTAGGAGGGGCATTGCCAGCAGGTCACGGGAAGTGATTATATTCCCCTCTATTCGGCATTGGTGAGGCCGCATTTAGAATATTGTGTCCAGTTTTGGGCCCCCCACTACAAAAAGGATGTGGACAAGTTAGAGAGAGTGAAGCGGAGGGCAACCAAAATGATTAGGGGGCTGGAGCACAGGACTTATGAGGAGAGGCTGAGGGAACTGGGCTTGTTTAGTCTGCAAAAGAGAAGAGTGAGGGGGGATTTGATAGCGGCCTTTAACTACCTGAAAGGGGGTTCCAGGGAGGATGGGGCTAGGCTGTTCTCGGTGGTGGCAGATGACAGAACAAGAGCAACGGTCTCAAGTTGCAGGGCGGGAGGTCTAGGTTGGACATTAGGAAAAAGTTTTTCACTAGGAGGGTGGTGAAGCACTGGAATGGGTTACCTAGGGAGGTGGTGGAATCTCCATCCTTAGAGGTTTTTAAGCTGAGGCTTGACAAAGCCCTGGTTGGGATGATATAGCTGAGGTTAGTCCTGCTTTGAGCAGGGGGTTGGACTAGATGACTTCCTGAGGTCCCTTCCAACTCTAATATTCTATGATTCTATGATTTATCAACCAAACTTGTGATCTCATCAAAAAAAGTTATCAAGTTAGTTGACAGGATCTATTTTCCATAAACTCATGTTAATTATATTACTTTCTTTTAATTCTTTACTAATCCAGTCCCTTATCAGCTGCTCCATTATCTTGGCCAGGATTGATGTCACAGTGACAGGCTTATAATTACCCAGGTCATCCCATTTACGCATTTTAAATATTGCACAACATTAGTTTTCTTCCAGTTTTCTGTAGCTTCCACAATGTTCCAAGATATATTGAAAATTAACATGATGGTCTAGCAATCTCCTCAGCCAGCTCTTTTAAAACTCTTGTATGCAAATTATCTGGACCTGCTGATTTAAAAATGTCTAACTTTAATAGCTGCTATTTAACATCTTCCTGAGATATTAGTGGAATGGAAATAGTATTATATGATGAGACTACATCATCTATTTTTCCCAAATACAGAACAGAAATATTTATTCAACATTTCTGCCTTTTCTGCTCTATTATTGATAATTTTACCATTTTTATCTATCTGGTAATGGACCAATACCATTGTCAGGATTCCTTTTGTTCCTAATGTACTTTAAAAACACCTTCTTATTGTCAGCTCTGCTGGCCATAGATTTCTCCTTGTGTCCCTTCCTTTGCTTCCCTGATCAGGTTTCTACAAGTCCTAGCTTCTCATTTATATTCATTACTATCAAAGTCCCCTTTCTTCCATTTGTTATAGATGTGATTTTTTATTTTGTACAGCTCAGTTGTTTTCAGCTTTGTGAAATTAGCCCTTTGAAAGCACCAAGTATATACGTTACTGGTTTGGCCTTTATTCTTTTTGCACATTAGAAATATGATCAAATCATGATAACTTGTCCTTAAGCCACCATTAATTATTATATCTGTGGTCTGTTCCCCTTTGTCTGTCAAGGCTAGGTCTAATATTGAATTCCCCTGTGTTGGTTGCAACACATTTTGAGTTAGGAAATTGTCATCTCTAATGTTTAGAAATTGCAAGGATCTTTTAGTACTGGCAGCATGTGTCACTCAAATTGAAGTCCTCCATGATCTCTCAGCTTTTTTCCCCTACACATTATAGATAGGTGCATAAGGAGCCAAATCATCCTGTTTCCTCCTGTGATGTGGTGGTCCATAGCAGACACCAACTAATACCCCATCTTGTTCTATACATGTTTGGACATTGATTGAGGAGCATTCAAGATCTGAGTTATCAGTGAATCCGGAACAGATAATGCCATTTTTGACGGAGTGCCCATCGACCACAGAAGCCTATTCAATCTTAAAGTGATGTCTTGTGTCTTGGCTCTGTGAAGACAGCAGACCATCCTCTTGTCCCTTGCAGAAAGTTCTTTTGATTCTTCTGAGCATTGAATAACCAACAAGGATCATCTGTCTTCCTTGGATGGTTGGAGAACTCTTTGTGAGCAAACTTGCTTTTCTTACAGGTTGGGCTGAGCTGTCATGCACAGATGTACATTTCTCCATTGCCTTGGACCAGCTGGATCTTGCTAGACCTTGTGAAAGGATTTCAGGCACTTTATATTAATGCTTAGTGCCACTATTCTCTGACATGTGCCACATAGCATGGGTGAACTGGTGTTTATCAAGCAGTGCAGTGAGTAGTTGTCGGTCCTAGGGACTTGGTATATCTCTCATTTAAATCTCTTCTTTCCATGCAGTGCAGAACTCCACAATCCCAGCAGAAGGGGAAAACGCCTTGTGAGATTGCTGGTGTACTAGGCAAAACAAGGAGCTTGAACATAGCCTTGAGGATGGAACACCTACACTGATGGGAAACCAGTCAGGTGATGCATTGCCTTTCAGTTACCTTATAGCTGTAGGTGCTGCAGCCTACTCATTAACTGGGGCTCTAAACTGTGACATTTGCTATGCCATTCTTCTTTCAAATATCTGCCTTTCAGGCTTGTGGAAGGGTTAGTCAACTTGCTGTTGCTGCCTGAAAGTCCCACCGGTTCAACCTCAGAAGACTTCTCTGCCTGGCTCTGTACCCAGAAATGTCCAATCCTCACTTGTTAGTTCTGCATCTATTAAAAAAGCTCTTACTACCAACATTCATTGGCCTAATCCTTATGAAGAGAAATGTTGTGTCCTAGCCACTCTCCTGCTGACCATCAAAACCCCTCTTTGATTCCTCCAGTTCATTCCTACGAAGCAGTTCAGGTCATCCTGTCCTAGTATTCCACCCCCTGTCTAAACATTCCAGTAGTCTGAGTCCATGATCTTTATTCAGTCTCTTTGCAAAATGAGTACATAGCAGCTTGCATTTATTCCAGATCTTGCATGCTAGCTTTATTGGTCCAGCAGTGACTCTCTTTGCCTTGTGCTTAGTACTCCACTTAGTTAATCTCCAGCACTCTTCCAGCTCTTTCCTTAACTGCAGTCCTCCCTGAACTGAGGGAGTGTTGTCTAATTACATCAAGAGACAAAGTGTCCAGACTTCTTGGGCTCTAACTCACTGTGTGACCTTAAGTGGTCCCCTTAACCACTCAGTGCCTCAGTTTCCCCATTTATAAAATGTGTCTAACAATTCCTAGCCTCAAAAAGGTTTTTTGGAGAATTAATTCATTCCTGCTTCAGCTCCTTAGATGAAAGGATATTATTCTTGAATCCCTTTAAAAGTTGGTCCCAGCGCTTCCTCACAACAAAAACAAGCACAAAACCCCCAATTATATTTCATCAGTCATAATAATAACCCCCTGTTAATATATTTCTTGCTATACAGTACATATTTATTGTCTTCAATTCATTTAAAAATTGCCATTTCTTCACAAAGTGAAAATGGTGTTTCTTTGTGTTGGTATTTTACCTATTGAGTGTGCTGTAGATTAACTGAGAATTTTCCCTTACCCTTTAAGAATTGCCTTCTCCTGCCTGCTAGATAGTAACTGGCTGAATTCAAACTCTCCCTTAAATGTCAGACAAACAGATCTAAACCATGCACTGCTGCCTTCATGCATGACCTGCTGCCTTTTCCATTCTCCTCTTTATCTAATTCCCAGGCAATAACACAGAAATGTTCAGGACTGTTAAGCATGGTTGGTTGTGAACTTTATATCTCAGTGCATCTTTGGCGTGCCTTGTGTATAATCGCCTGGCAGGCCAATTGATCATTTTGCTTCTGTGATTTCTGTCTGCACTGGGACTGCCATTGTGCTCTAGTATGTGGTCCTTTGTAAAATAAGTTATGTGACAATGCAGTGTGTTTCAGAGTTCAGTCTGGAAGGGTTGCTTTCACCTTTTTCTTCATTACTGTTCTCTAAGATGGTCTGGTTTGAACCAGGTGTGGGAGTAGCTAGCTGGAGGTGACAGTAATAATCCAGCTAGCTGGCAGACATTAACCATTTAACAGTAATGAAGACTTTCCTACTCATCCACCTTGGAGTGTCTGACTCTGATTTAGCAATCTCTGGTGGAGTGGCCAACAGGAGAGATTAACATGGAAAGTTTTCACCTTTCCCCTCCACCTTGCCCACCAAACCCTGCCTCATGGTTAGAGATCAAAATGGCTCATTTAGTTCAATAGCAAATATGTTTTGGTAGATGATGACTGATCCCTGGATGTAGTCAGCTGAGCCTGAAATAAGCAACCAATAAAATGAAATCTTGTAAAGGAACCAGAGCCTGTATTTAATGGAGTTATATAGGCACATCAAACATAAACTGACTTGAACAAAATAAGACCTGCTTTGAACATTGATCCAGAATTTGCATCAGACCTGAACTGATTCTTTCTAAGCCTTTGCAATAATTTGATTAATTTTCCCCTGTACTTTCATTTCTGTGTTGCACCTGCACTCCCAGCTCCTGGCTGGCAGTGGAAGCATCAAGTTGTTGCAAAGACAGCTCGTTCTCATGCTATTACCAGCCCGTGGGGAAGCAGCAACTATTGGAAACTTCCCAAGAAATCCGGTCCTTGTGAGATTTCCAGTCCTATTTTGTATATGCAACGGGTTATATGCACCCAATTCAGTAGTGCTTAGAGGCGCCAGTGGGTATCTCTGTCCCATGTATGTGAAGCACTGTAGAAGCACAAAGGGAAACAATGATCCGTGGCTGAGGAACTCCCCAGAACCTGAGCTTTGACCATCAGTAGTTTAGTCTAAGGCTGGTTTAATTTGTTTCTGTGCTGCATTTGTTTACACCCGAGGGGACTGTGAACTCCCATACAATTCATTGCCTCTGCCTTGGCAGAACTTCATTTGGGGCTGGCTGGTGCGTTTTGTGCACTGGTCTGAATAAAGGAAGGTGTGCAGCTGCATTGGCCCAGGAGGGAAGCATTACATCTCACTGAGGCACAATTCCTCTTGAGACCTCCCAGCAGGGATGGGCCAAGTATTTTGGTGAAACCCTTTTCCAGGTTGCTCCCTCCTCCTGCGTGGCTGGCCGGCGTCGCCGGTGACTGACTCAGGGGTACAGCTGGGGCTACACAAACTACTGTTCCATTCCTGACCCCCTTGCTCCATGGGAGAGCATCTGACATGGGCTCTCCCTGCAAATCTGAGTAGCACCAGTGCAGCCACTCAGAGAGGGATATCTTTACTCCCCGGCATGCCCATGTTAAGGAGAGTCCGTAGCCTTAGTGGTTCATTGTCCATTCATGTATAGGGTTTCCTGCTTCTAATCAGCAGAACTTTTCATCTTAGCCAGCCCCTTCCTGGACACATGGAATGGAGGTGGTGGCTCTTTTCAGAACTGTCTGCGTGATTGTGTTGTTATAGATGTTCTCCAATCAAATGTGCATTTTTTGCCATGCCTATATTTGGTTTGTGCTTTTATGTTGTTCAGAGGTATTTTTAATCTCTGAGCCAGTCCTCCTAGGAGCTACTAGGGAGCCAGCCGTGCTGTACCAAAGAGCCATAATTACCAACTGCAAAGCTCAGCTGCAGGGGAAAAAAAATACCCATCACGTTTCACCTCTGCTCCATCTAATTTGCTTGGTCTGCAGCAGCCTGTATTATTTTTCTAAGTAAAAGAAAACAATTTGTTTGCTGACAATACATGGATTTAAATATACCTTCAGGTATAGATTTTCCATAAACCAAGAAACCAACCTGGTATATCTGTTTGGTGTTTAATGCTGAAATTTACTAGCTCTCCATATCCGTTGCAGATACCAGCGCAGTCTTAATTGTTCCATTTTATTCTCACTGAAAACACAGTAAATCTTAATGGTTGTGCTTCAAACATTAAGAGGGAATGTAGTAGCTGTAGGAAAAAAATATTCAAAACACATTAAATTAGCAACTGCATAATAATGTTTTCATGCTGTTCATCAGAATTTATATTGACTTTGAAAGAGTAATTGTCCCAAAGAATCTTAAAGGGGCTGTGCAGATGGAATCATTTCTCCACCCCCAGATATTGCTATAATATATTTTCCCCAGCTCCTTCTCCCCTTCTGAGATTTTCAGAAGTGAAAATAAAATTTTTCCACATTAATTATAGCGCTGGTTGAGAATGTGTTCTGTTGTTTTGGCTACATTACCAGCTCACACACTGTTTGTTTATAGCTCTCTGAAAAGCCATTTTAATAAGGTCAGATTTGCAATTTAAATGAACTTTTATATTACTTGCAAACTCCAGCACTATTTGTTTATGCAAGGGGTAAACATACTGGAAATTTATAGTTTAAAAATACATTCCCTTGTTTTCTTTCAAAAAAGGTGTGTGTCAGGTAATAAACAGTCACAATTTTATATAATATAGTGCTTTCTGAAATGGGAGACAACTAAAAACAGTGAGATAAATCAGTTATTCAAGCTGAGCATTTGAACTGAGGAACAATTTGCACCGAACAATTTATTCTGCAAATTGAGCACTTTTTCCTGTTCTGAAATGTTCTGCAAGAAGCCTGCCATTTTTTAAAGAATTTGATGACTATTTGGAATTGTCAGACAAATGTTTTGTGTAAACGAATGTCTACTTGTGGCTTGCTTATGAACTGTTCACCGTGTGTGGTCATTCCTGTACTTGTAATTTAGATGTTTGAGCTGTCTTACTGGTCACACCTAAGTCATGTGATATTATTTCTGTTCTCAGGTTAGATGACCTAAACTTTATAGCTTGCTTCTGCTTTCACCCAAAACAAATTTGGTTTCCTGCCTATCCATCTCTTTACTTTAGATATTTATAAAGCACCTGGCATTCTAGCAGCTATGCGCTAACTTCAGTATTTCCCATGGAAGACAGCAATTGCAGACTTTGATCGTGAAATGAAATTTTGTGTTGCAATTAACTGAACCTCAGCATTGGGTCAGAAATTTGTCTTTTGCAAACATCCACATGAACAAAACTTCAGTTGCCTGACTTTGCAAACATCATCTAAATAGGGCTGTGAGCATGGTCAAATTAAATTCTGTTTAGAAGTCACTGAAATGTTTGCAAAGAATTTTTCTAATTATTTACCAGCTTTACTGAGCAATGTTAATATTTGGCATTGTCTGTTTTATTTAAAATGCAGGTCATAAGCAGATTTTGGCTCTAAGACCCTTAGCTAAAGGAGTAAGGTGGTGGATTCACAAAGCTACTTAGGTGTCTAAGTGCTATTTTTGGGCACAACTGCGATTTAAAAAACTCATGCTAATTGTGACACTGAGCGTCATAGTGTCTAACTTCTAGGCATCTGGAAAATGACTGTGTTTCACAAAGCCTGAGTTAGGCTCCTGGGCTTGTTATACAATGATTGGGGAGAAATAGGCACCTTAGACTGCAATCCACGAAAGCCAGCATGTTAGGCAGGGAGCCACCTAGACCAGTCAATGGGAGATGCCAATGAGGAAGGTATGTGCTAAGCCTCGCCTTTTCTTGGAGATCGACACCAAGGTCTGGGCTGCAGGAGGTACCTATTTCTGCTTGAGATTCTCACTGCAAACCTTTTTCTGGCAGCAAGTGCCTATGCTGTTAGCAAGTGACTGGGAGGGGGAGGGGGAAGGTGAAGGACGATGACTGCATAACTTTTGTGGGAAACCCCTGGTTCCAGTCCCTCTCCACCTGAGGGAAAGACGGGATTTAAACAGGCACCAGCCCTTTCAGGTGAATGCCCTCGCCACTGGGCAATGGTATATTCTGCTGTAGGGAGTCCCTCAGGATCTCCTGTTGAAGCTGTCGCACTGGGGATAAATAATTAGAGTGACTGGAGTAGGGGGACTGGATTCTGTGTCTCCCAGGTGCGTGCTCTGACCACCAGGTTACAGCGTCATTCTTGTGTGTTTGCTCTCTCTCCCTTAGTCATTTGGAGCAGAGAAAGTATGCCCTGACCCCATTGGGCTATATGATGTGAGGGAAGTCCTCCTCCCCGTCCTCCCCCTCCTCCATCCCTGCTGGTTTATGTGAACTTGCCTGCCAGGCCTATCCAGGAGGTGCCCTCTGAACATGCTACCAGATGGGGCCCCGCATGTGACTCAAGCGGAGGACGTTTATCTTGCCCTGTTAGTGGACTGCTCTGAGGCTTAGATGGGAGATGGGTGCCTGGATGCTCACCGGGAGGCAGCAGCACGCATGGTCAGACAGAAACACATGTGTCCGGGCAATTTTATTGCAAGAATTTAGTTGCCGAGTTAGGTTTGGTGCCTACAGCATTCACTGGGAGTTTTGTGAATCTCAGTGGTCCCAAAACTGGGACTTAGGAGCCTAAAACAGAGACTTGGGCCCCTAACTCCTTTTGTGCATTCAGGCCTCAGCGTCCAAGTTTTTACAGTAAAAGTTCCCAGGGTGGCTAAATTGCTGCCTTTGGGCATGTGTGCTGCTGCCTCACTCAAGGCACCTGGACACCCATTTCCCACATACATCCCAGAGTAATTCTTGACTCGGGAAGATAGCTGGGATGTTCTGTGTCCTGCGGTGTTCAGGAGGTCAGACGAGATGATCATGATGGTCTCTTCTGACCTTAAAATCTATGAGTCCTCTGCCATGCTTGCCTGTAGGGCCCAATCCTATTGCCATGCTCACAAGTAGCCTATTCTACACAAAACAGCTGGGGGTGGGGAATAGAGCATCAAAATGCCTAAATTCCTTTGTGGTTCCAGTCATATCTCCATTAGCTAGACCTAGTAGTAGACTGTTATCCTCTATATGGTACAATCCCGGGGCGGGGGAGGGGGGAATATGACAATCCCAAATGTAAGTGGCAGATCCTCAGCTAGTATATATTGAAGTATGCCGATTTACAGCAGCTGTGGATATCAGCTGTACTGTAATTCTAGAGCCACTACTGCTGAAGAATATATTTTATATGCATTATTACTTTTAAAACTTGCTATCATTTAGTTTTGAATTTAGAGTCATGGAGAGAGATCAAATTAACAGCTGTGGAGACTGAAGTTTTTGTTTATCCATCAAACAGATATAGTACAAGCAATGGCAGAGCAAACCGCTCTACCAACATGCCTTCCCTGAACTGGAAGGCCTATTACTTGAGATGGTTGTTTAATCTACATGGCTCCTCTGAGACTGCCAGCAAGGGTACCGGTCAGTGATTATGGTTTTGTGCTGAGGACACCTGTCTGCTGAGCTTCCTGACTCAGTATAGGTCACCATACAGCTATCAGGTAGGAAGGATTTTTGGGCACGGCTGGGGCTAGATTCTAACTGGGTGACTTATTGGTGAAGGGCCCTGTATTGCATTTCTTGGACACTTTGGGGAATTTTGGCCTTCTGTTCCCTGTGCCTTGCTTTCCCCCATCTTTAGAATGGGGATAATCCTACTTTCCTAGGTCACAGTGTATTGTGAGGCTAAATGAATGAGTGTTTGTCAAGTGCTCAGATGGAAGGGGGCTATAGGAGGGTAAATAGGAATTCAAACCTGAGAATGCAGCAAAACGTTTCATAGCAATGCCACCGAAACATCAGTATTCTGGGGTTATTTCATTCCGTAAATAAATATGACTGTCAGACTGCCTTGAAGAAATGTAGCTTCTGAAATGTGTAAGATCTGCCTCTTGCAGCAAAAGGGGAAGGGAAGGAAATCTGCTGAGCAGGTTCTCCAGGAGAGGCATTGGCTTTACTTACCCTGCTTTTAATGAGATACATGTCTCTTCCCCAGATCAGTGGAGCCTACTCTATTTCAGCTGTCACCAGCCTGCACTGCTGGAAGAGATCCCTGTCGCCAGAGAAGGTTTTGGCCACCATCTTCTGCTTCAATACCAGAGTGGGATTGATCATTAGCTGCATATCACAGAGAATCTCCGTCCAGCTATGGAAGGGGAGGCATTGGGCGACTGGTTTTCTTCACTTGAGGGGCCTGCTACTGCTGAAAGATAAGTCATTGGGCCACAAGCTGCTTTTCACAGGGTTTCCTGCTGCTGTGGTGAGAAGAAAAAACTAGACTGCCAGCAGTTAGGCCATAAAATCCTGCTCCCAGCAGATTCTCCAGGAAGACTCTACCGATGCGAGCCCAAGGTACAGTGTGGGTAGTTCCTGCTCTCGGACCAAAGTCTCAGTGGCTTTCCCTCAATATCCCTGGTCCATCGGCGCCTGCTGCCACATGCCTGTGTGTCCTGTTAAGGGAGCATGGTAATTCTGATCCTGCCTCAGTCTATTAATATAGTTCATATTTATATACACTATGCACTTTTCCCCCTCTGTGCAGCTGTGCATTGCTCAAGGCTACGGAACGGGAGCTGTTACCTGGTGGATTCTGACAGTTTGTTGTCCGGTTCTGTGTGGAATATATTGAATACTTGCTTGTACTTAAGTGGAAGATGAGATGAGAAGCTAATTCCATTCAAAATGCAATGTCTGTCAAAAGAATTGAGACCCAATTTAACAATTCCCTTGCCTGACACTTCCTTTAGCACTGTCAGAAGATAGTCTTTACGTTATACAAGATTTTGTTATTAAAACATTTTGCCTGACACTTTCAATAGGTCAGGGGGAGATAAGGGCTGGGTTCATAGGTGGTGTAGGAGTGTATGCACTGATGAAAAGATTTGACATATGGGTGGTGGGGGTGGTTAAAATAGGTTCCAGGAGAGTGTTAATGTAGACATTTGCAGTCTAAATATGAAACTAACAAGACTGCCTGAAATGACTCCTTGGTTGTCTTTGAAATAGAAATGGGGCATGGCACAAAGATTAGGTTCAGATCGAAACTCTTCCAAAGTTTCCAGGGTGTTTGGATTCGAGTACTCAGCTTGTGATAGAGAGAGGGCACAGTGATAACATTCAGATCAGTTCCCCCCAAATTCTGGGGTGCTGGGATTTTGAGGTTTTCATTACAGTCCATGCTCTGTTTTTCACATATAGGTCCTAATCCTTCCGTTTCTCTAATCAAATCCTTAATGACACTGTTAAAGGCAGTGTGAGGGGCAAATGGTCAAAGCACAGTGCAACGGAGGACATCACAAGAGTGTACACTTGTTGCATGCTCCAATCCCCACATCTGAGAGCACAAATCAGGTGAGTGTTCACCTGGCTGGCTACCCACTTTGGATATCTGCTTACCTTTCAGGTAACTTTTCTTTTTGTACTAATTGGGTTGTGTATACGTAGTGTCGTCATAGATAATATTAAGGAGAACTTCTGCACGATTGATTGAGGGCTAGGTTCACAAAAGGACTTAGGCACTGTGGCGAGATGGGCCTGTTTGGCCCCATGGGTCTGCGCTTCCTTCGGCTACGCTGGTGGTGTAGCTGGGTGGGAGCGGGGGGGGGGGGGCCTGATCCCATCCTCTACCCTGGGCTCCGACCCAGGGACCCTAGCCTCAAACAGCTTAGTCCATGGGCTACTACCTTCCCTGAGTCGCCTGTCCACGGCCCCCCTGCTTGTGGTTTTTGGGGACAGCGTCCCCCGGCCTTGCCTGGACGGGCTTCTGCTTAACTCCCGTGGCTGGGTGCTGTCGCAACACCCACCCTAGCTCCAAGCCTTGTAGCAGCTCAGCTCCTCTCCGCTCCTCCACTCAACTCCCTCTCAGCTGCCCCTGCCTGCCTGAAACAGAGGCTTTTACCTGCTGTGGCAAGCTCTTTAATTGGCTTCGGGTGACCCAATTAACCTGGAGTAACCCTGGCTGTGTTACCCAGGGAACAGGAATTTGATAAGTCTGGGGCTGATATATATGCCTTCCAGCACCCTCCTATATCGCGGGACCTCCTCGTCAACCTCCTCCTGGCCCTGGCCAAAGTCGCCATCTTTAATACCAGGGAGGGGAGGTTGGCTGGGGAGGCGTCCTGCGACTGTGGGGCCTATTTCCGTTCCCTTCTCCGTTCACGTGTCTGGGCAGAGTTCTTCTGGGCGGCATCCACCGGCTCCGTCAACACCTTCCGGGAACGGTGGGCGGTGTCCGGGGCTCTCTGCTCGGTGTCCCCTTCCGGTTCCCTTCGTTTATACCTCTGACCCTCATGCCCTTCCTGTTTTTTCATTTGTTGTCCCAAGCAATTTGTTGCATCCTAGGTCCAGTAGCTCCCCCTCCTTAGGCTTCCTAGTTTGCAAATAGGAGCACCCTCCTATAGCCCTCAGGGCTGGCCCTGTCACAGCACCTAACTGCCACTTTAGGCACCTAAATCCTAGAATCAGGCCCCAGTGAGAGTCACAGAGTCCCCCCTCTTCAGTTGCCCCCAAACCTTATTAGTATTTTATCTTGCTCAATGCCTAAATTTTTGCAGTAGAAGTTCCCTGAATGGCTATGTTTCTGCTGCTGAGCGATGCACAAACCAAGGGAAAATTGAGGCTCCTCTGCTAACTAACCAGCGGGTTCTGATCCGGTAAGCATGCTCTGACCTCACCTATTGGATTGGGCTAAATGCCTGGGGGGGAAGAGGAGGGAAGAATCAGCTGCCACACATTTTATTTTTTTAGCCATAGAGGAACAGCTTCAACAAGAGTGATTGAACGAGCTGCCTGCCAGAATATCTCATAGATCGGTGGTTCGAGTACTCGTGAGAGAGGCGGCAGATCCCTGTTCAAATTCTTTCTCCCTCTTAGGCAGAGGGAGGAATTGAACCCACATCCATTGGGCTAAAAGTTATAAGCTGGGTATTTTTCATGTAGCTAGTCACAATGGAGGTGGGATATGCAGTGGGGGGGTCTTCCCAGCCCAGGAGAGCACCCTAACCACTGGGTTATACATTTTAAGGAAGGTCCAGATCTTCTTCCCTCCCACCTGCTGGTTTCTTGCTAAAGTGTTGCAGATGCCAAATACCAGGAGAGGGTTTGCAGATGAGAATCTGAAACCCAGGGAGGCACCGATCTCCAAGAAAGGGGGCTGAACACACACCTTGGAGCTTGGCATCTCCCATTGGCTACCTTAGCATTGAGCAGGCTAGCGTGCTCACTTTTATGAAGCCCGTTCCAGGGCATCTATCTCTCTCCCCATTCATTGTATAGGGAGCGGTGTGCTTAACCCAGGCTTTGAGAATCCCTGTGATTTTCTAGGTATCTAAAAGTTAGGAGTGGCATGTGGCAATGCTCAGCATCACCATACCTATGTTCCTTTGTGAATCTAGTGTATTATATTGTGTTTTTTAAACCTTTCCCTGAAACCTTCACTCCTAGACACCATTGGAAACAAGATACCAGACTTGATAGACCAATAATGTGACTCATTTTGGGAAATTTTATGTTCCTTAGAAGATATCAGTTCATCTGATGTTACTTTTTGTATTCTTGCAGCATTGTTTCCCTGTGTCTCACTATGAACTATCTTTCTTAAAAGATAGGAAACAAAGAGTAGGCATAAATGGTCAGTTTTCAGAATGGAGAGAGGTAAATAGTGGTGTCCCCCAGGGGGTCTGTACTGGGACCAGTGCTGTTCAACATATTCATAAATGATCTGGAATAAGGGATAAACAGTGAGGTGGCAAATTTGCAGATGATACAAAACTAAGATAGCTAAGTCAAAAGCACACTGGGAAGTTACAAAGGGGTTCTCACAAAAGTGGCTGACTAGGCAACAAAATGGCAGATGGAACATTGGCCTGTGGAGTGGGACTGGCACTCCAGGAAGGCAGTCTGCTGCATGCAACTGGATAAAGCATGCTGCACAAATCCTGTTTCTCTGGAGAAGGCCTTAGAGAGATTCATAGACTCACAGGCTTTAGGGTCAAAAGGGACCATCGTGATCATCTAATCTGACCTCTTGCACATTGCAGGCCACAGAACCTTACCCTAATCTCTGGCTGAGTTACTGAAGTCCTCAAAAGAAGTCCTTTAAATACTTCAAGTTACAGAGAATTCACCATTTACACTAGTTTAAATCTGCAAGTGACTCATTCCCCATGCTGCAGAGGAAAGGCAACCCCCCCACCCCAGGGTCTCTGCTAATTTGATCTGGGGTAAATTCCTTCCTGACCCGAAAGATTGCAATCAGCTAGACCCTGAGCATGCGGGCAAGACTCACCAGGCAGATACCTGGGAAATAATTCTCTGTAGTAACTCAGAGCCCTGCCCAGCTAATGTCCTGTCTCCAGCCATTGGGGATTTTTGCTTCTGGCAGTTGCCAATGGGCTGCATGCAGTTGCAGGCAGTCCCATCCTACCATCCCCTCCATAAACGTCCCTGCCTGTGGCATAATCTCTCTGGAGCTCCTCAGGAGGCACCTTTGTACCATCCTATCCTCAGGCCAGAGGTACGAATGCAGTGATGTAACCCATTGCCATAAGCCTAGGACTCCTGCCCATTCTGTTCACTGCCTTGCTGTGTGATCTCGAGCAAATTACTTAATCACTGTGCCTTAAATCTTTCATCTGTAAAAAAGAGGCTACTATTTACCTACGACAGAGGGAAAATGTGGGATTTAATGATTATTTGTAAAGTGCTGTGTGATTCTGTGATGACAGGAGTTATACCAGTAGGCACGTTATTACACTCTGCTCTCCCCCATTTCATGAGTTCTCAGCAATTTACGTAACTATACAGAAAGTCTTAAACTAGCCATAGTTTGGCCTTCTTTTACCTAGACCCACATGAGCACCCATTTGTCCGCTTGGCCTGGCATGCAAGGCACAATGATCAGACACTACAGTGAAACAGATGCCAGATCCAAAAGCAGTTGAGCCAACAGCACTTAGAATAAGTGATTTCCCCAATTTAACAGACTGCTGATAAAAAGGGAAAGACAAATGAAGCTCATTATTCCGACACCGCTTGCATTCTCTGGTAGTGAGGCACACCAAGTTGCTGAATAGGATTTGAAATGACCCCCCTTCCCATTATTTGTCATAAAAAGCAAGTTATAGAAAATACGGTGAAAGCAACATTTAAAAATGAGGTGCAACAAAGCACTGCAAATACATGAGATCACTCTCCTTGTAGGTTTGTTGCTTTTGATCAGCTTTATGTGATGAGAATTTGGAATTCAATTAAAAATCTCTCTAGTGCAGCAGAAAATATAAATGTAAAAATGTTATGAATACTGTTTCATTACACATCGGTTATCATCATGGCTGTCATCGGCACTACTTTTGGAGATAATATAAAGCCAAATTCTGCATTTCTGGCTTAAACAGAAGCCTTGTCTCCTTTGGGACTGTTCAAAGACTGCAGGATTTAACCTACTGTGTGGTGAACTAATTTTGAATCCACTTGAACGATGTGGTCTAGAAAGTTTGACTGGAACTGGGACCTTACTGGGTTCACATTCCACAAAAGAGATGAAAAAGAACAGAGATGGGGAGAGAGGAAAAAAATACAATTACAGCTGGCATGAGAAATGGACAATAGATGGGGAGTGTGAAAAATGAATACCAGGCAACTGAGCAAAGAAGCAGATTCAGGGCCAGAGAGAGGAATTCTAACAGAAATCCCTATTTTCTTATCCACGAGTGCCAATCTAGCTTTCTGGGGGTTGTTCTTCGGCCACTGATACAGAGCACAGTCTTTCGTCTAGTTTATGAAACATGTAGTTTAAATTTCTGGATACAAAGTTTTGAGAACATTGTCTATTTTAGGAAGCCCCCAAAATAGTTGGCAAGATACAACCTACTTCATGATGTTGACCCTTAACTGTTAGAGATATCACATAGGGAAACATTGTAAAATACATGGCCAAATACACAAACATCTGGTGGAAGATTTGGTCAGGGAAATTTCACCTAATAACTTATTCTTCCACATGCTGTTTGATGTAGATAGTGTAAAATTAAGATAATTGAGTTATGAATGTAGAGGCTTAAGTTGTGAGAGGGAGGGATTTTATAGGGTGAATTTTTTTAAAACTGAGGACATTTCCAGCACCTAACATAGAACCACATCAACCCCTATTCCAATCTTATCCTGTAAGGTTTTGTTGAACAGATCCTGAGAACTCACCTTAATGCAACATCATAAAAAGGCCAGGAGAAAGTTTGATTTAAAATAATTGTATATTATAGATTCATAGATTTTAAGGCCCGAAGGGACCATTATCTAGTCTGACCTCCTGCATAACAGAGGCCATCAAATTTCAGCCAATAACTTCTGCACCAAGACCAATACTTGTGGTTCAGCTAGACCATATCTTTTAGAAAGACAACAAAACTTGATTTAAAGTATTCAGGTAATGGAGCATCTATCACATTTTTTGGTAGGCTATTCTGATGGCTACCCTTAGTGTTAAAAATGTGATCTCCATCAAACTCAGCCATTTTCATCTCCCTGAAATATACAGACAATAACTGTGCTGAAAAAAATCTATCACATGGTGGAAAGGCCATACTCGGTGTGGTTATCAATGATTTGCTGTCAAACTGGGAGGGTGTGTCTAGTGGGGTGCTTCAGGAGTCAGTCCTGGGTCTGGTACTAGTCAATATTTTCATTAATGGCTTGAAGAATGCAGTGGAGGGTATGCTAATAAAATCTGTGGATGACACCAAGCTGGGAGGGGCCTCAAGCACTTTGGAGAACAGGATTAGAATTCAAAATGACCATGACAAATTGTAGAATTGATCTGAAATCAGCAAGATGAAATTCAATACAGACAGGTGCAAAATACTTCACTTACGAAGGAAAAATCAAATACACAGCTACCAAATGGGAAATAAATGGCTAGGCAGCAGTACTGCTGAAAAGGTTTATAGTGGATCACAATTTGAATATGAGTAAGGCTGCAAGTCTGTCATGGAGGTTGTGGAAGTCATAGATCCCGTGACCTTCTGCAACCTCTGTGAATTCCACAGCCATACCGGCTGCTGCTGGAGCGGCCCTGGGGCCAGCCTGAGCAGCAGTCCCAGGGGTGGCCCTTGGGACCGCTGGGGCAGCAGTGGTTCCAGAGGAGGCCTGGGCAGTGGCCAGAGCAGCAGCCAAAGGGGTAACGCTGGAGGTCTTGGAGCAGCAGATGACTGGGGGCAGTCAGCCCCCACTGTTGGAGCAGGGGCCAGCTGTCTGC
Source organism: Emydura macquarii macquarii (assembly GCF_026122565.2). NCBI lineage: Eukaryota > Metazoa > Chordata > Testudines > Chelidae > Emydura > Emydura macquarii. The sequence continues at coordinate 2,703,430 of NW_027131850.1, forward strand.
CCCTGGGTGCCCCAGAGCAGTGGCGACCTGGGAGCAGCTAAGATTTAGTCAGGGGTGTTTATAGTGTTGGACAGGTCACAGGCCATGAATTTTTGTCTACTGCCTGTGACCTGTCCATATCTTTTACGAAACGTACCCATGACCCAATCTTAGCCTTTAACATGAGCCAACAGTGTGATGCAGTTGTGAAAAAGGCTAATAACATTCTGGGGTGTATCAAGAGGAAGGTTGTATGTAAGACACGGGAAGTAGTTGTCCCCCTGTACTCAGCACTGGTGAGACCTCAGCTGGAGTAGTGTGTCCAGTTCTGGGACCCACACTTTAGGAAAGATGTGGACAAATCATAGAGAGTCCAGAGGAGAGGGACAGAAATAATAAAAGGTTTAGAAAAACCTGACCTTTGAGGAAAGGTTAAAAATAACTTGCCATGTTTAGTCTTGAGAAAAGAAGACTGTGGGGATAGTCTTCAAATATGTTAAGGGCTGTTGTAAAGAGACAGTGGTCAATTATTCTCAATGTTCACTGAAGGTAGGACAAGAAGTAATGGACTTAATATGTTGCAAGGGAGATTTAGGTTAGATATTAGGAAAAGCTTTCTAACTATAAGAGTAGCCAAACTCTGGAATAGGTTTTAAATGGAGGTTATGGAATTCCTATGAGTGTAAGTTATGAATAATAGGTTTGACAAAGACCTGTCTGAGATGGTCTAGGTGTATGTGGTCCTTCCTCAGTGTAGTGGCTTGGACTTGATGACTTCTTGAGATCCCTTCCAGACCTACCTTTCTAGGCTGGAGTTGCGATGAAATTATATTACACCCGCCGGCATGAACTGATGGAGTCATGACTCTGATACCGGAAGCTGGAGGCTCCTTTGGATGGGCAATGACTATTTTGGGTGAGATGCACTGTGATCTCTATCCGGCACTGTGAACTAGCTATGCACATAAATCTAACCTAGAGTGCAGCCAACCAAGTCTGATTCCCTGCTCACTTTGTGTTTAGTAGCTGTAGCTTTGGTGGCAATCATTCCCAACAGCATTGTTCAGACAGTCTTACATATATAGATACACTGACTATGAGGGGAGCTTTTGGCCAGATGACATCGCTGTGTCATGAGACGTTTGTGCCTCATTTCTACACTAGATTGCCATGATCAGATCAAACAGACTGTATCTGAACTGAATTACATTAAGCTAGGCATATGCTAGCCTTTTCCCTTAATGGCTAATGCTGGTGGAACTCCACTGGTGGTACAAGAAATGGTAAAAGCCCTAGTGTAGACACCATGTTGTCTAACCTTGCTGTGACAGCCTGTCTATGTGACATGATAGTTACAGTCATGAGGATGGTTACAACCAACAGTCGAGCTTCAATGGTGGAAGATTTTAGGTTAAAAAAAAAGTTAGTGCAGACACAAAGTCTCAGTGGGTAAGAGTTGATTTGTCTCTCAGTGAGCCTGGATTCCGTATGACATTGAAGTTCCTCACATGCTAGCCCGTCTATTTGTGAGAGGATCTGAAGCAGTTCCCATCTCAGTGATTGAGCTGCTCTCTACTGAACGCATCGCACGCAGAGATGCATCAAAACACTTCATTATATGTGACAAGTTGTGAGAAGAAAGGGAGATATTTCTCTTTCCTTTTTGCTCCTTGGGTCGTACAGCACAGGCTACATTTAGACCAGCTGTTTCACTTTTTTTGTCTTTGCTTTTGATCTAGGCTTACAACTTTCAGGTGCAGCCTGGGCTGACAAATACGTCTAGTGGAATGTAACAACTGTGAAACCACCTGGGACCGTCACAACTGTCATTGCCACAACAGGGACATTTGGCTGTGCCTGATGACAGTGGGGCTAGAACTCAGACTCTCCTGTCCAAAAGCACAGGCCTTTACCCTACAAGTTAAAAGAAAATGTCTGTTAGGAGTACAGGATCTAGAATCAGGGTGTGTGTGTGTCTTTCTCTCTCTTTCTCCCTTCCCCCCCCCTGTTGTAATAATATTTTCATAGTCTTTTTTTTTTATTATGGTCCAGGTTGGGGTGAGCACTTATGTGAGCACGTACCTGAGGAATCCTATTGACTCTACTCCTTGGGAGATTAACTGCTCACCAGTGTGTCAGGGCTCCATAGTCTAACCCTGTAAAAAAGCAAATCCGGCAGTCCTTACTCAAGCAGATCTGCCATTAAAATTAATGACAATGCTGTCTGCACAAAGCGATGAAAGGTATGCCGGCTCCGGCGAAGGATATTTTGTGCCACTGTCTGTGTTGGGTAAATGTTCATAGACAAATACATATTTTCAAATCCCCTGCTGCTCAAACCTGACCATTGATGTTTCAGATGTGAAAGCCCCAAGCTACTTGTCAGTGAATCAATGGCAAAAAAACATTTATCATTTGCACGTTTCCTGCCTCCCAAAGTGAACATGAATCTGAACAGCAGGAGGCTGTTATATGTCCATTTCCAATAGACTATGGAAAGAATCCTGTGCACCCAAATGAAATCAGAAGCAAAGTTACCAAGAGCAAAACTCTGCTGGAATTGGTTACAGTAGTAATTTGTTGCCTTCTTCTAACTGGGAAATATTCCTAGCCTCTTTTGTAATTCTGAACTTCATGTGTCTGTATGGATTAGTTGAACTCCAGGGTTTTAGGACTTGATTCTGATCCCATTTATGCTGGCAGATTTGTCACCAGTGCAATCACTTTGTCTTCAGTAAAATTACACGTGATTTACACAAATATAAGTGGGCTCAGAACGAGGCCTTAGAGCAGGACCCGGAAGGCACTGCTGTCTGGAAGGTGACTGTGAGGGTGTGGAACAAGACCATTTTCAGTGAATAAAATGTAGGGACTTTGGGGGGAAAAAAGAGGCTGTCGTGGCAGCTCCCTACACTTTATGAGCTTTTTCATAGATAAGACCACAACTTAATAGAGAAAGACGGCAGAATCCACGAAGCTTCTTAGGTGCCCACCCTCAGGTTAGGTATCTAAATCCCATTTTTAGGTGCCTAGGTCCCCCACTATGATCTACAAAACTCCCTCCAAACCAAGCCCTGGTTACCTTACAACTTCAACAGAAGAGACTGGGGAAGCCCCACTTTACAATGTCCCATAGCCCAATGGTTAGAACTCTCTCTTCTAAGAGACGGGAGACCCTCAAATCTTTTCTCCCCCCCTCTGCGAGGGATTGGTTACTAAATGTGGGTCTCCCACATCCCATGTGAGTGCTCTAGCCACTGGGCTAAAAGTTTAAAGGCGGAGGCGGCTATCGCCGCCACCACCATCGCCTTCCTTCCCCCCTTGTGTTTTGTGTGGAGTGAAGCAGGCACCTAACTCATTCCCACAAGAAACTATGAAGCACCTGACAGGAGGAAGGTTCCTGTTCCTGGATCCCTAAGCAGAGCTAGGCACCTCCCTGCAGCCTGGATTTAGGTGCCTGTCTCTGAGAAGGGGGTGGGGCATAACACATTGGTGTCTCCCAGTGGTTAGCTTACATGGGGAGCTGCGTAGCATGCTGACTTTTGTGATTCACATTCTCAGGTACCTATCTCTCCCCACACATTGTATAGGAGAGTGGGCACCGAACTCGGCTTTGTGGATCACAGTGTGGTCCTGTGATTTTCTAGGCACCAAAAGTTAGGCATTGCAACGCCTAAGTCCCTTTGTGGATTCCACCCTTCATTTTGTGGACATCGCCCCTGCCATTTGGGCCCATGTGGACCCGCCTCCCTGCCCATTTGGGTTCTCAGTTGCATGAGTTTATATTTACACGAATTGTAGGAATTGGATTGCAACGGGAAAAATACACATTTGAATCACTGTTTTACTCCAGAAAACCTTTTTTTCTGCCTCCCTAAGAAATGCAGCCCTGCTCTGCTAGGAGAGCATGCGAGGCCTGAAACTTAGTGAGCAGGGCTGTGGAGGGCAAGGGGTGAAGGTCTAGGGGCTACCACTGCACAGATCTGCCAGCCAAATACTCTTCTCAGGGTTTTACAGGAGTAGTGGCCACTAATGAAGCCAGTGAGTTGGAGGAGCGGTTGCATAGGTACCCTTTCCCCTGACATGGGGTTGAGGAGAAGAGTCCATCTTTCCTTCTCCTTGGAAATTCTTTAAGTAAGGCCTGTGTAGTTGGTGTTCACAGGGAACCTTGGTGATGAAGTCATTGAAATAGCACAATGCCCTTTAAAACACACTGAGACTTTGTTCTTCTTCCGTCTCATTGCCTATGGAAGAAGTATGTTGCTCTATCAACTACTGAATTAGGGGATGTCTGTGCATGAGTGTTAAATCAGGGAATGACAGAGCAATTCTGCTAATGAAAATGGATTTCTGAGGGAATATTGTAACCAGAGCATCATGTCAATAATCAACTGGTGTGATTCATGTTTAATTGATATTTGTGATGACTTCCATTTAAAATCCTTGCTATATAATTGAACTGGAAGTTGTTAACATATTGCTAAGGTCCTTGTACACATGCAGACTTCAATGGAAGTGAGCGCCAAGCTCATTTTAAAGGGGCACTTTACTAAATGGATTTGTAATATATTGTCCTATTACTGTGCATGTCTTCTGACTAATGTATACTTATCTGATTTGTGCTGATTCTCACTTACTTTTAAATTAAAGGGTAATGATGGAATCATAAGAATTAGAGCTGTGAAAGACCTATTATATCATCTATCCCCACTGCCAGTGTCTCTCTGACTGCTTCATCCAGTTCTTTTTAAAGGACTCCAGGGAAGACTCACCACTTCCTTTGGAAGACGGCCATACACCCAAAGAGATCTCACTGACAGGAAGTTTGTCCTCAAACTGAGCCTAATTTTTCCTTTACTTACTTTCATCCCCATGTACTGATTTTATCAGGCTGATCCAAAATCCTTTGGTATCCACTTGCAGAGGAAAAAGAGAATGCAAATGACTGCGTTGCTTTTGAAGCTCATCGTGAGACACCTTCTTGGCCAGCTGCTGCACAAACCCTGAACTCTTCTCCACAGGGACAAGTCCAAAACATGGCTTTGTCATATCCTCGAAGCACCACGAATCATTTTTTTCTCTTTCACATTTAAACATTTCATATACATGCAGAAAGACATCATTCTCCCTTTTTTTGCCTTTAACCAAGTTACATATATATTACGGGCACGCACATGCGCACACACCTGTTAAAAGAACGTTACTAAGGTTGCAAAGTCAATCACACAACAGCTAGAAAATGCCAGTATTAAGGGTGCCTGTGAACTCTTAATTCACCCCCCGCCCACTTCCTTGTGCATGTGCATTATGATACAAACTTTAATAACGTGATCACATACTATTTTTTTCCACAGGAGCCCCCCCTCTTGCTCATTCAGTACACAGGATGGATGATGCTCAATATTTTGTTTTATCCTCATTGTGTGACCCTATGCCTTAGTCACTGCACCCCATTCAAACCCTGCTCTGAAGACAGAGTTATTAATTTCCTTATGCACTTTGCATAGACCCTAAGGCTAGAAGGAAGGGACCATTGTGACCATTTAGGCTGACCTCCTCTATAACACAGGCCATGGACCTTCCCTGAAATAATTCTTATTTGATCTAAAGCATCAGTTTGCTACTTTGCTGTTAGTAAGCATGCTTAATAATATCAACTGAAGCTGCTGCCCTCACTCTACCTTTAGTTGCCATCAGAATCTGCTCCTTGCTGTTAGCAGTGGCTAAAGTAGGGCAGCAGAGGGGAAATCAGATGGGAAGGATGAACAGAATGTGTGTGTGCAGGGGGGGCAAACTGTGTCCAGAAGAGGGTCAAACAGGTGTAGGCAGGAATGGGGAGGGGGCAGGTAGACAAACTGATGTGCAGGTAGTAAATTCTTGCAAGGAGACCCCCCCCGCCATCCATCAGAATGTATTACCTGGACCAGGGAATGGGCAAAGGTGAAATATAGCAAACTAGTGATAGGACAGAAAATATAATAATTAGATGTCAGTAACTGCTCTTAGTGGCAAACTGTGATAACTAGCAGTTTGTGATACTGCACCCACAACCCTAATAGAAAACTTAGTTTCACAGGATCTGTTTTAATAAACCCATGTTGGTTGGTATTAATTTTATTGCCCTCCTTTTCATTCTTTTTCAACTGAGTCCAATATCAACTGTTCCATTATTTTGCCTGGGACAGATGGCAGGCTGACAGGCCTATAATTACCTGGGTTGGTCCCATTTACTCTGGTCCCATTTACTTTATTCTGACACCCATTGAAGGTGGTGCCATTCCCCCTGGGATAGCAATAGTAATATGGGTTGGGGAAGAGGTTGTTGACTCTCATTGGCTCATCCTGACACTCCATAAGTGAGTAAGAGGAACTGGTTGTGACAGAACAAAAGAACGGCCATACAGGGTCAGACCAACGATCCCTCTAGACCAGTATCCTGTCTTCTGACAGTGGCCGATAGCCACGTGTTTCAGAGGGAATGAACAGAACAGGTAAACATCAAGTAAACATCAAGTGAGCATCACCTGTTGCCAATGCCCAACTTCTGGCACACAGAGGCTAGGGACACTTCAGAGCATGGTTTTGCATCACTGCTCATCCTGGCTAATAGCCATTGATAGACCTGTCCTCCATGAATTTACTTAGCTCTTTTTTGAACCCTTTTATAGTCTTGGCCTTCACAACATCTTCTGGCAAAGAGTTCCACAGGTTGACTGTGTGTTGTATGAAGAAATACTTCCTTTTTTTTTGTTTTAAACCTGCTGCCTACTAATTTCATTTAGTGACCCTTGTGTTATGAGAAGGAGTAAATAACACTTCCTTATTTACTTTCTCCTCATCAGTCATGATTTTATAGAACTCTATCATACCTCCCCTTAGTCATCTCTTTTCCAAGCTGAAAAGTCTCAGTCTTATTAATCTCGCCTCATATAGAAGCTGTTCCATACCCCAATCATATTTGTTGCCCTTTTCTGTACCTTTCTGAATTCCAATATATCTTTTTTGCAATGGAGCGACTTGATCTGTTTGAAGTATTCAAGATGTGGGCATACCATGGATTTATAGAGAAGCATTATGATATTTTCTGTCTCATTATCTATCCCTTTCCTAATGATTCCCAATATTCTGTTAGCTTTTTTAACTGCTGCTGCACATTGAGTGGATGTTTTCAGGGAACTAGCCTCCTGGAGAGATGAGATCATCAGCTTTGTGACACCCCCATCGACCAGTCCAATTGTGCTGTGAAGAAGTTCTGACCAGTGAAATTGCTGTAAAAATTATATGGGAAGGGCTGATATGTTGACATTTGCTTTCATCCTAAAATAGGATGAAAAGTTGGACTAATGAATTTTTTGATGGAATAAAAAGTTCTAAACATTTTTATTCAGAATTGTTGAACATTGCCTTTCATGTCAGGTTGATATTAAATTGTCTGCCTACGGTGCAGCAGTGCCTCATGGGAGTTGTACTTTCAGTGCCATTTGCATCCCATCAAAATTGATGTTCTAAAAAATATGCTCTAGGAATTATTTTGGGGAAGATCTATGATCTGCGTTAGACAGGAGGTCTAGATGTTATACACGAGGACTAGATGATCACATGGTACCTTCTGATCTTGGAATACGAATCTGTCCTCCTATTCTCTATTACAGACTTGGGTCGCTGGCTGGACTAGTCTCCCACGGTCATGTGACTGCGATGATGTACCACACAGATGAGTGAAAGGTAAGATCACAGTTTATCATTGGAGATATAGTTCATTTACCCTTAGGGTAGAATGGGGACACAAATCCCCTGAATTACAACTCACATGAATGCATGGCTTCTTGGCAGATTTAGTTTCATGTCAAACTGATTTAAGACAAAACATTTCCATTTAGTTCAACAAACTGAAATATTTCACTGCCATTTTCCCAATGGAAAATTTCAATTTTGCAGACTGTTGAAAAATCATTTTCACAGGAAATTTCCAACCAACTCTACCAGTCAGTTTTATGGGAAATAAAACCCCATTAATGACATGACCAGGTTCATTTAGCAAACAGGAGAAAGACATGTAACCATTCCTGCCCAGGACGGACTCCAATATTGATGGGTTGGGATAAGAAACAAATATCATCTACTACTCACAAGCTGAATAAATAGAATGACCTGGTTTTATGAAAACATCTCCTGGAGCTGAGACGTGAAGCAGTGAAACCTTAAAAGTGTCTGTCAAAACCAGTTTGGCAGAATAAAGACGTATCTCATGATAGCAGCGACAGGCTGTCAGTTTTGTCAGAGGCCCTGAATAAATCTCTATTTTCCAAACATCATTTCTTGGAGAACAAGGGACATAAAAGTAACAGACACTAAAACAAACAAATCCACCCTCCTAAACCTCCCAAGCTTGATGTCCTAAATGAAAAGGATTAATTCCTTTGTCAGAGCACACCTTTTAGAACCTTTGTATTTATCCTCCTCATCTTTGATTTCTGATCTATCATCCTGGCTAAGGGCTGATACACCTTGTTCTGGAGCCATTCTGTGATTCTCCTGTGTCAGCTGGAATATGAAGGAAAAGATTAGTTAATAATGGTTTGGATCCTGGAGTGCGACCGAGGCAGACTCTGTTTGTTTAGGACTCATTAGAAGTAATGTTAAAAGAATGCTAAATTTGCAAAATTCAGGACTCAAAAATTAGAAAAATGCCAGAATTAAGGCTGCCTCTGCAATTTAAATTTCGTCCCCTTGTTTATTTGCATCCTCCTTGCCCGGGCCATTCCCAGTTCCTGCCCTAACTGCTCGTGTCCAATATTTCTCTTTCCCTCCTCCTGGCCTCCAGTTATTCCTGCCCTGCCCCACACACCCACATTCCCTAGTTCTAGTCTCTCTCCCCAAGCTCTTTGTCCAATCTCAGTGTCCTCCCCTCCCATGCTCCTTGTCCCAGTCCTCTTCCCACACCCTCCTCCTTCCCATGTCTTTACCCAATCCCACTGGTTTGCAGGCCAGTCTCCTTGCCCAGCAAGTTCCAATCTCCCACCTGCAGCACCTCATCAAATTTCAGGCTCCCACCCCACAACTGCTGGCTCCCAGTTCACCTCCACCACTGTTTCTTTCTTCATCTCCTGGTCTTTTTACCCAGCCAGTCTCAGTCTCCCCCACAGCTTCCCGTCCCAATTTTCCTTTCCTCCCCCCACCAGTTTCCAGTCCTAGTCTCTCCCACCAAGCTCCTTGTCCCAGTCTCCAGCCCCTGCGGGTCTGTCTCTTTTCCCCTCCACATTTGACTTAGACAGATTCCTTCTCCACACTGCCTGGGCCCAGTAGAAGGAGAATTGTAGAGCACAAGAAAGACAATCTCCCTGCTCTCGGTCCTGGTGTCTAGACCCAGACCCAGTCCTGGCACAGCCCAGAGCAGTAATTGCAGGGAAATTCCTGCTCAGCCTTGGGCTGGTGCATGCTCACTGGGGAAAATACTCTTTTGGCGTTTTAGCTGTTACTCTTATGCTGAGAATGTACAAAGTGAGGTTTTTCCAAGGGCTTATAACTTGGCCACATTTGTGTGGATTGTCAAGGGAATGACAAAAATCACATCCCTGACACAAAGGCCATCCCCTGTCCAATTTCAAGCCCCTGCACCAAAGCGTGGGGATGCTAGGGCTTTTCAAAGTAATAGGCCACCAGAATTTTTTAACATGGGCCAAAGAACATATTTTCCCCTAGCCTCGCTCTTGGAAATGGCTGAGCCATTTTGGCTGAAATTGTCCCAAAACATTCAACCGGAGGCAAACACCTGGCCTGGAAAATTGCAACCCAAATGGTTTGGCAAAGTTATAAGCAAATGAAAACCGTGCCTTATAATGGAAAGTTCGGGCAACCTTGCTAATAGGTGGTGCTGCCAGGCCTTCTGAAAGTAATAGTGTTACTTGGTGCCCATCTTCCATACAGCTCTGCTCATACTTACTTGATGCCAAAGGGACTCTGCAGTATTAAAACCTTTTGAAACGTAATGGATTTTCCCTTAATACTACATGGGAAAAATGGGCTTCGCTCACTATGCTATGATGAATCTTCTTAAATCCATAACTTTAAGCCTTGGTTTGGATAAATCAGCACTGCCTCCTGAGTAACCTTGTACTTCCTTTTGGATTCCAGTTATGATCTACTCTGCATTTAGATACTGGGGTTTATTCCAGTTGTTCCCTCCCCAGTGTATTTTCTAGGCTTTCATCCAGTGGGGCTTTAAATGTTTGTCCTTGCTGTTGCTGCCTTACTGTGTCTCATACTTTTGAGATAATCACACCTGGGGGTAACTCCTGCTCCTGCTGAAATCAGTGGCAAAACTCCCAGTGACTTCAGTGGGACCAGGACTTGGCCTGATGGATTTAATAACGTTTCATTTACCCACCATAGCTGTTACTCATCAGCATGCTGCCGTCTGTTTAGACGATAGAGCCTTGTTCTTTGTAACCTGTTGCTTAACTAAAAAGGTTTTGTTCCCTTAGAACTTGGCAGGAATGTTGGGCCAGATTCTGATTCCACTTACACCGGGGTGAATCCTGAGCAATGTCATTGATATCAGTAGTGTTACTCTGGATTTTGACCAGTGCTACTGAGATGAGCTTCTGGCCTTGATTTTTAACCAGTTTAAGAAAAGCTGTGGTGCTCACAAGAAGGCTGTTCCGTGAGCCTTTTAAGAGAGAGGGAGTTTTTGCCTCTGTGTGCATGTGCATGTGCCTGTTGCATAGACAGAGCATTAAATCTTACCCTTTTCATTCACTGGGGTCCCTGCAGGCCAACACAATATCTAATTACCTTGGAAAATGATTGATGTTCACTTTGAAAGCCAATATGCAGGTGGAATGTGTGTTTATAATTTTCCATTCTTTAATTTATCTGCTCTTAACAGCTGATTGTTGCTTTGCACAAGGGACTGCGAAAAGCTTTTCCAAAGGAAATATTTAGATAAATAAAAATTTAAATCACAATTGCATGATGGAAAGGTCTTTTGTTTGGGTCTGCTTTTTATTTATCTTTGTACATACAAATTGATTGGGTTCACACTGGTCAACCTGCTAGAGGTTTTTCAGAGAGGAGGAAAGTGGGTGGTAAAGGGCCCTAGAAACACAGTCAAATGATGGTGTGAATTAAGTGGTATTCTCTCTGTACCAACACTAGAGACAGAGATATGAAAAATAACTTCCTCTTGTAGCCTTTCATTGTACTGAATGGATCATGCATGGTAAAATAGTATTAAAAACTAAAGACTGTATATTCCTCTCAACAAACTACACCAGGATTTATATCTCTATCTCCCTGAATATTTCTGTAAGATTATAATTTTAGGGCCTAATTGTCAGGAGTGCTCCATGCCCAGCAGCACACTTTATTCTCAATAGAAAAAGGCATTCAGGAGTCAATGGTATTGTATTTCCTTGAATCAATATCCTGGATGCCAAACTTATATGCAACATCCTCCTCCTCCAACTTGCCAGCTACCAATCTTGACTTGCCTGCAGTACATTGTCGAAAAACCTGATCTACCTGCCTGTAATCCTCCATTTTACCATCCAGCTATGACAGAGAAGAATCAGAAACTTCAAAATAGCAAACAAATTGGATAAATTCAAAGTCTCCATGACAATGTGATTTTGCTCTGTATTTACCACATAACTAAGGACCTACGTAAGTCTGGGTGACAGCACAATGTTGTTTTAGCTAGACAGAGGTTTAATGGATTCCTTGCTCTAAGCAAAGAGAGAACTGGATCTTTCTGACTGGTCATCAGTTATGTCCTACTAATACCAGTTAAACCCAGTAAATGTACAAAAAGAGTCAGAGGGAAAGAGCTGGTAACTGGTTTCTTATTTTTAATGTGTAAAGCAGCAATAAAACATCAGCCTATTGGTTTGCTAATTTTGTCATTACATGAACCTCTTTCAAAGAGAAGTACTCATTTCCCCTTCCATCTCCCCCACACTTCCACTAGTTGGTTCAAAATTAAGTGGTTCATAGAATAAAACAATCTAATCCTTAGCAATTACAAATTCTGGGCTGCTATAAAGCAGCTAGATGGATCCATGCCCATCACTTCCAACCTCAGTGATTCTATAATTACTTCAGGCCTATACACAGTCATATTAAAGAGCAAATTTAGTAATGCTACCAGTGGCGATGTGTGATACAGTTTGGCAATTTAGTTTCCAACCTTGCAATTTTTTCACATGACGAAATCCTATTGCAGTGAAGGACACTGGTAGTTTGGGAATACATATGATTACTACTCTTGTGTGGTTGTCCTTTTTCAGTCCAGGTATTAGTTATAGTTTCCTACTATTCTGGTACAGTGGAAAGCATGCTTCTTCCAAAACCGCTCCCATGTAGATGAGCCAGCTCAAATGTGCTGTGTGAAAGAGCATCCAGTGAAGAACAAATAGTAAGAATAAAAGAGCAAACAGCATAAAACCAGTGTCTGCATTGTGTAGCCAGCAGCCAGTCTCCTTCATCACCTCATCCAACAGATGCTTCCAACACTACCATCACCTAGTAATGCCTACCTCCTACTTCTGCCTGTTGTACTCAAAGTGCTCTACTTTCCATACTACTACTTTACTCAGTGTGTTTTTTCTAGTTTTTGAGGCTTGATTCTGCATACCTTCTGAATCTAAAATAGAACTGTTTGTGAATTTTTCTACTCAACATTTTTTTTGGTCAGAAAATGCCAATTAATTGAAACTGAAACTGTTTGCAGGAAAGAGCCAGTTTTGCCAAATTTCAAATTAACAATTTGGGTGGGGAGGAGGAATTTCCAAAATTGTTGAAAATAAAGTATTTTTTGGGGGGTCCAAATGACTTTTTGTTTCAAAACTTAAGCTAATTTATAGCAAAAACTGTTTTGTTTTTTTTTTGTTTTGTTTTTAAAAACTGGTTGAAATCAAAACAATGTTTTGAAATGATCAAATAAAACATTCTGCAGGACCTGAGCTGATTTTTTCACTTTGTGAACATTTTTAGAGATTTTGATTCTTTGTTCCAATTTGGAAACAGAAAAATGTTTAAAATCTCAAAAAGTTTTCATGAGATAGGAAAACTCTTTCCACTCTGCTCTAAACTAAAACTCTTTTTGATTATAGTGTGTGTATATTGAATGCTTCAGGATGCAGGATGAGCCCCATGATATGTTTTTCTCCATGTTAGCTTTTAAATGACATTTCTGTGTTATGAATGATGTAGGGTGCCTATTACTTCGCTTTGGGGTTAGACTTTCCCTGACCACACTTTCTCAACTGCATCATGTTGTGTTCTGGCCTAATTGTGTAATTAATAGCCAGTGTGTCCCAGTGAATTTGATTTGGTGACATTATTGTCAGTGACTTCCAGACTATGGTGCCTCTATAGATTGTAGAAGAGATATTATATTCCTTGTTTCAAAAATCTAAGATAACTTCAGGAGGATAAGAAGGTGAGTGAGAAACATTTCCAACTAGTTACAAAAATGGGTGATTTAGGTGGAACACGAACAAGGTCTCATAGGAGTTATTTATGTTATAGAAATAGGAGGGAAAGCCATAAAACGAATACTTTAGCACTGTCAGAACAATGTATCATATAGCAGATGTGAGTGTATTACAATATCTGTAGATATCTGCTTCCTGTATCCACTTGTTGAATTCCCAAGAACCTACTTTTCTATGATATTGATCCCTGTGCTACTTCCATGATGGAAATCAGCATTTCTCCATGTTCCACTATTGGATTTATCTGAGCCTTGCAAATATCAAATACCAATAATTTCTGCCAGGCAAAAAGTTATAGTTCTGTTTGGGAAGGGGTGTTATCTGATCTTAATGAGTGGTATCCATCACACATCTGATAAAAGGAAGCTTTTTTTTTGCATGATGAAGTGATATATAAGAGAGGGAAAGAAGCGGTAACAGCCATGGCAAAATTTAATTCCTTTGATTTTCTCTTTCATGCAATAGAAAACTGAAAATTTCATAGCCACAGTGTGAAGATCAACATGTAACAATAATAGAGTGCTTGCTTCAACTAGGAGTTTGTTTATTTTCCCAATCAGTCATATTTATGTTTTTGAACAGCTCATTAGGCAAGAAATAAGAAGGTGAATCAAGTGTGGTAACTTTCCTTTCTGTTTGGTTGCTTTGAAAGAGCAGAGTGATTTTTAGGCCTAGATTGTATATACGAAAAACATTTTTTCTCTGTGCTCTGCTGATGTTTAAGTGCTCGAGAGGGAACAAGCAAATGCTTCTGCATGTGAAGATTGTATGCTGTTCAGCTTCTGCAGGGCAGATTGTTAGCTTGGGAAATGGTTTTATAGATTTAAAGTACTCCTCTTTGCAAGCATTTCAGAAGCCTTACAAACCTGGGCATACCACGGCTAAAGTGCAGTAGTCAAAAATCTGATTAATATCTGCGGCTTTCAAAATGCTTTAGAAACATTGATTAATCCTCACAAAATCCATATGAGGTATTTTATGTTTTTGCTGATGAGGACCTCAAGACCAAGAGACGTTAAGTGACTTGCGCAAGGTCACACAAGGAGTCAGTGGCAGAACTGGGAATAGACTGTAGGGCTATGTCTACACTTGGAGCAAGGGGTGTGATTCCCTGCTCACATAGATATACTCACGTTAGCTGTCATTGAGCTTGTGCACTAAAACAGTAGTGTAACTGTGTTAGCATGGGCAGCAATGAATAGTGGCACAGGTTAGCTGCTCTGAGTTTACTGCCTGTGCTACTGCAGCTACACTACTAGTTTTAACATGCTAGTTCAATGAGAGCTAGCATGAGTATATCTACTCGAGTTGGGAATCACACTCCTAGCTCCAGTGTAGACATAGCCCTACAGTCACATGATGGACATAAGAGCAAGCCTGTAGTCCTGGCTGCCCAGAGAAATGTGGAACATATGAAAACGAAAATCAGTTATGCTAAAACAAGAGAGATGATAATATATGCCTCAGTGTTTTTTCTTTTGTTTATTACATTTTCCCCTTTGTATTGCTAGGAATCCAAATTAACTTGCTTTCTAATAAAATAATTATTTTTTCTCACTAAGAGAGATTCACTGTTTTAATCTTGTTTCCTGTGTTGCCTTTGTATGGAGCTCTTGTAGCAAGAATTGATTTGTTTAATTGATGAATAGTTTTTTAGATGCTGTTTTTTGTAATCCCAGCTATTTATCTTTTGAATAAATACTCTGTAAGTATGTTAAAGGATTAATAAAAAATAAACTTGGGGGAATAAACAGGTTACATCATGAAGATAAAAAACAACAAAAAATTCTATTTATTCCACTTTTTTGAGGCTGTGTTACTGTTTAAAAACTTAATCTTTAATTAAGTTTATATATTTTATTTATAGCTCCTTTTATTAATTTTCCAGAACATGCTGACACAGCAGTGCTTTTGCTAACAGACTCTCTGGTATTGCTGTAATAAATATTACAGTAAAAAACCCCTCCGGACTATTTCCCCAAATGTTAGCAGTTTCAGAATGTGGTTGTGTTTGGCCACCATGAACTCATGCATTGTATATGTGATTGTAAAATCATAATTGTGACAATATATTGCCTTAATGGGGCAAGAACTGGCACAAAAGAACAAACGCAGAGCTAACAAACAAGGGGAGGAGTTCTTGTGTATTGGCACAGAGCAGAGCTGCAGCCAGCTGTTCACTGACCTTGTATCGTTCCATCATTGAAGCTTAAATTTCCTTAGGCTTATCTGGGCTTGTCTCTGTGTTTGCTTGTTAGGAAGGTATCAAACTTGCAATACATTATTAGTTAACATAAATCTATACCTATATATTCTTCTTCTTCATCAAGAAAGTGGTGGTATTAGTTGTGGGTTATGCAGGTGTAACCCATGTCTGCATGGTGTGGTATGCTTTCTCTTTCTAGTGGCACCTAGCCCAGCTAGAGATTGATGAGTCTGCTACAGCTTAGCTAAGGTGATGAGGCTTTTAGCTCATGTGGTAGAGGCTCATACACAAAGGTCCCAGGTTTAATCCTGCCTGCTGATAACTGGCGTTAGTGTTACATGGGGTTCTGTGTAGAGGCTGCTTTGACAGAGATGGAACCATGTGAGCAGAAGGAGAGGTTAGTCTTTGACTCTGATTAGAGTCAGGTTGTGATGTAGAGTTGTTTTGTGGAAACTGGGTATTGGTGTTGGGCTGAGATTCCTGGAAGAAGGAACAAGTAGATATTAAAGAGCAAGATTTCAGCTTTGTGTGTGTTCTCAATAAGGAGATGTCTTAGAGAAGGTTTGCTACCAGAGATGGAGACAGAATGGTTTTGCAGATAGGAGTGGAACCCCCAAAGGAGGCAACTGCAGACACCTGCAGAGGTAAAGAGCATGGTCTTATTGCAAAATGTCAGTAGGTATCTCCTATACTGGGCAGTCTAGTCAGAAAGGCCAAGAACTTAATAAGACTCTGCGTCTTTCCCACCCTTCATGAAGGACATTTGACTAATGAAGTGAAAGTGTTCTTACCGTGGGCAGCAGCCCCTCAAGGTTCAGATGTGGCAGGCAATTAATGAGGTCCTATCTTGGTATCCCAGTCAAGGGAGAACCGGAGAACAATTAAGCCTTATCTGTAAGGTCGGAGATTTTATTAAGGGCTCTATTATTTTAAAGTGAGCTAGTTCAACAGGTGAGTTTACTAAAACTAGGGGACAGCTCTTTTCCCCCCGTTGAAACAATAACAAAGCTCTAAATGTTTTCACTCTCAAATATGAATCTCTTGCACTTTCCCTTTAAATCCAGGTTAGCATATCTTGGTTCTCTCTAATTCTCTGTTCTTTCCCTTTTTGTCTCATTTAGGTTCTTAAGAGGCATTTGTCAAGCAGACAGCACGAATCCACTTCTCACTGATTAAAAGTATTGTCTTCAGGCTTGCCTCCTTTCTGCATGTAGCTACCAGCTATGAACTCTCACCCGAATGGTAACTTGATTGACAACACTGGGAAAAAATCTATAAAGCTAAATAAAACATTTGAGCAGAAATACACCCCATTCCAGATACCTGAGAGTGGAAAAAATGTGAAACATTCCAAATTTATGAAGGGCCATTAGGGGTATGAAGCAGGTTTGCATACACACACATAATTTAGTGACTCATTATATCCTGAGTTATACTTATAACTCATAGAGAGTGAACTATACTTAACTGTATAAAAGAAGACTATTTTTTTATCAAGGGTTTCCAGTGATAACAGTTACTCCAGGGATTTGTTCATGTCACCAAAACCCAGAAATAAAAATTATAGCTTATAATATGTACACTTTGGGTGTATTTTATTATTTCACACTAATTGGACAGTAAGACATCTAATGGAAATTTACATTACACAAACATTTAATGTAAATTTCAAACTTTGTTCAGTGGCTTACATCCTCTACTGTTTGGCTTGATAATTTGTTTTGATGTTCTGCAAAATATATTTTTGGCATATTACAAAATTAAAGTATCTGGGTAGTCCTGAAGACATTTTTGAAGCAGGAGAAAAAAATAATGGTTTGGGGACTGATACTTTTGCTTTAAAATCAGTGAGAGTTTTGCTCTCATTCGTAGAAGGATTTGGATCTGTGGTTCAAAGAAACAGTCAAAAAACCCATTTCTTGGGCCCAGAGCTTACAAACCCACATGTGCTTAAACGTATATGCATTAGGAGTCCCATTGGAATCCACCCCAAGGTAAGCACGTGTATAAGTGTTGGCAGTTTGAATAAACCTCAGTTATCTTTAAATTCACCAGTATGAATTATTGAACTTTTCTAAACTTTCAGAAAGGTTTGGTTTGAGTATTGAATGTAAATTCAGGTAGATTTTCATTTTATCTCATTCAGTTTTCCCCGTATTTCATAAGTGCATGTTCTTTTTAGCAGTAAGCTGCATATTTTCAACAGGGTATGCTAAGTTTTTTTTTTAGCAATAACTCTACTTTACACTTTTATAGCACCTTTCATCATAGGATCTCAAAATGCTTCATAAATGTTTACTGGTCAAAGCTCACAAGATCATCAGACTCAACGGGTAGTGATCAATGGCTCGATGTCTATTTGGCAGCCGGTATCAAGCAGAGTGTCCCAGAGGTAGGTCCTGGGGCCGGTTTTGTTCAGCAATTTCATTAATGATCTGGAGGATGGAGTGGATTGCACCCTCAGGAAGTTTGCAGATGACACTAAGCTGGGGAGAGTGGTAAATATACTGGGGGGTAGGGATAGCATACAGAGTGACCTAGATAAATTGGGCCAAAAGAAATCTGAGGTTCAACAACGATGATGGTCTGATGAGGTCCTGCTCTTAGGACAGAGGAATCCCATGCACAGATACACACTGGGGACTGACTGCCTACGCAGCAGTTCTGCAGAAAAGGATCTGGGAATTACAGTGAACAAGAAACTGGATATGAGTCATTAGTGTGCCCTTGTTGCCAAGAAGGCTAACGGCATATTGGGCTGCATTAGTAGGATCATTGCCAGCAGATCAAGGGAAGTGATTATTCCCCTCTATTTGGCATTGGTGAAGCGACATTTGGATTATTTTGTTCAGTTTTGGGCCCCCCGCTACAGGAAGGATGTGGACAAATTGGGGGTCTGGAGCACATGACTTATGAGGAGAAGCTGAGAGAAATAGGCTTGTTTAGTCTGCAGAACAGAAGAGTGAGGGGGGATTTTATAGCAGCCTTCAACTACCTGAAGGGGGGCTCTAGGGAGGATGGAGCTAGGCTGTCTCAGTGCTGGCAGATGACAGAACAAGGAGCAATGGTCTTAAGTTGCAATGGGGGAGGTCTAGGTTGGATATTAGGAAAGTTTTTTTCACTAGGAGGATGGTGAAGCACTGGAATGGGTTACCTAGGGAGGGGTGGAATCTCCATCCTTAGAGGTTTTTAAGGCCCAGCTTGACAATTCCCTGGCTGGGATGATTTAGTTTGAGTTGGTCCTGGTTTGAGCAGAGGGTTGGACTAGATGACCTCCTGAGGTGTCTTCCAACCCTAATATTCTATGATTCTGTGTCTTTGATTCACCAAACCACCCCTAATTATCAAAAGGTCCTTTACTTTCTCATTGACTTAATGGAATTTAGCTTAAAGTTAAACATGTGCCTTCAATACTTTGCTAACTCAAAACTTATCAGAGCAGGGGAGTTGAGAATGGAACACTGAGTAGATGTAATTTTATTTAAGAAAAAGTGGCCCACAGAATGTATGTGCAGGCAATCCACGTTAATGAAAGCATATGCAAAATGGTTATTTTAATACCCATTTACCCATGCAATGCTAGTAACAGAATGCAGATCTGTGGTCTTGACCCACCTAAAAATGTGTCCCTACAGTCTGAAGTAAATTTTTTATAGTTATATGCTTTATGTAAAGAATATGTTTGGTTTTCTACTTTCCAAGAATTGGATGGTTGAGAGCTGAAAGCCTAATTGGGAGTCCTGTATAGTGCATATATTTTATTATGATCACACAAATGTTTCATTATATTATGAGAGAGTCTATAGAGAAAATGATCTATGCATGTACAAACCTGATTTACATTCCTAATGGACCCTGCTACAAACTGACCTAACCCTAGTTGAACTGCATATCATTACATAGAGTATAAATGTTAGTTACTACAGTATGACCCTGTTGTGACCTTATACAATTTCTCTGCTGGAAAAGAGAAATGAAAACAACAGAAAACCAGAAAAGAAAAACATGTATTGGGCTACCTCCCCACCCCCAGAGAAGACTTTGATTTACCCTAGACTTATGACAATATCATTAGAGTACTTGACCACTGTTAAAATTAACAGATGGCTATTGTTCCAAAAGGGAATATTTCAAGCAAATAATTCCACTTAAAAATATTTAAAAAGCACATTTTGCAGTTTATGCTATTGGAGTTTATGGTGGCATGTTTGATTAATGAGGTGTTTTATTGGTGATGCAAATAATGTGTAATGTCTTAAGACCCATATGTTGTAGATTAGTGAGGTATTAAACTTACCTTGGCACGAAGTGGAGAATCTAAAGTATCCCTCTGGTAAACTATATCATTCTGGGGTGGGGAATATGTTGGCATTGCTTGTATTTATGCTTTTGATAAATTACATGTCATGTTTACTTAGTTTTAGTACCCTCTCAAAATTTGTTCTTTTTCATGCTTTTGCTACTCTCTATTTATAATTTTCTTTCTGCTTTTACATATTGTATTTGCAATGGTCATCAGCTCTCATATGAAAACTGGCCATGACAGCAGATTGAAATATGCTTGACAGTTATGAACAAAGATATTATGGAGCAGGAAAAAAATGTCTGATTTTCATAAGAAAGTCAATACTGAGCTTATTTGAAACAGTGCAAATTGTATGTGCACAGTAAGAGCTGTGGAAAGCATTTCCAGCACAGCTCAAAACCACACAAAATTCACCATGTTTCGGATTTCATGGGAAACTTGAAACACTGGCCAGTGTTTGCTAAAGGAGTCAGTGAGGTTTCAGGAATCTTTTGGCAAACTTCAGCCAATAATTGAACTAACATGGCCTGGTTTATGATTTTAGGTGGAAACCATGTGAAATTCAGTGATCAAAATCAAGTGAACCTCTATGGTTTGGGCTAAATTTTACTTTGAGGTTTACTTGAAGTTGAGAATTTGAGTGAAACTCAGAAGGTGAGCTGGAGCCTTGCACAAATCTCAATAAAATGAATTTGACAAGTTTCATTTGACTCCATCCAGGCATTCATTCAAAAACTAATTATTTTCATAAGTATTTGTACACTTGTTGGAGGGCCAAAGGTGGCCATTTCTCCTTGTGAGAACAATTCCAAACTGTAACTACCCCTCAATGGAAAGCCATTGCTTTCTTTCCAAATTTAATCTCTTGCCACCAGCAGAGTGAACCCAATCCTTCTCCCTTTGTTTTTTCATTGATTTCAGTTGGTCTTCGTTACCTGGGAAACCACCACTCTCAACTTGACTAGTACCACCCACGATAGCTATGTTCCACTAGAACTGTCAACCACAAGGGTAAAACTCATACACATGGGTTTTAGTGTTTTCTTGGCAGTTTACCCAGGGCTGTGAAGTTTAAACCCAGACACACATCAGAATGCCTGGGCATCTCACTTCCTTTAGGACAAAATGCAAAACACTTTGCACAGAACAAACAGAAAATACACTGTCGTAGAGAGAGCCTTGAAGTATGTCTCTCCCCCGGCAGCTCCCCTCCATTCCGACAGAAAAAAATCTGCATTTTGGTGAGCGCTTCTGGCCCTTTGCTGGATTTTTAACAAGAAGGACTGTAGGGAAAGGTGTCACCTCATGATTCACTAGTTTGTGTCCTTCATGGCATGGAGCCATTGTAGTGGGGAATCGTCTGTAACCAGGCGTGAGGCAAATCCGCAGCTGGAGCAGGTCTTCTTATTCAGCTACAATGACTCACTCCTCCACAGAGCCTACAGTGACTCATCTCTCAGGCATGCTGCAGCACCCTATCCCTGGGGAAGGCCTGGGTCAGATGACCCTCTTGGCACAGGTATTAGACTCTCACCAACAGAGCCACAAGTCAGTCTGCGCAACAGCAACTGTCAGCTAGGAACCCTCCGGTGGCCTTACTGTGTTACATTCTCCTAAGGCCCAGCCTGCCTGTTCCTGCCCCAGCCTTGCCTGAGCATTGTTCCAGCCCACTTTAGTCCTGCCTGTGCCCTATTCTGGCCTGCTCCAGCCCTGCATCTGCTTCCTGACCCCTCGACTTTTGGACTGACTCCAACCTGGCTTCAACTTTAGCCTCCTCCCTGACTCTGGCTACGATCCTCATTTGGCTTGTCTACAGACTCTGGTTCTGATCCTCAGCTCATCCCTGGACCCTGGTTTCAGTGTGTCTTCAGCCCAGTCCCAACTCTACATCCATCTTTGACCATTGGTAACTGTTGGGTACTTGACCACTGCTCCAGCCACGAGGCCTAACTGCCTAGAACCCAGAGCCTGACAACAGGGTGAATTTATTGCCAGGAAGGTAATATCTGAATGTGTTCAAAGCACACTTCACAACTAAGGCCTCTTCTTCAATCACAGAGTGGGCCTTTTCTCTTAGGAACAATTTTCGACTGAGGAAGAGGATCGGATGTTTCTTGCCCTTGACCATCTGAGACAAAACGGTCCTCAAACCCATATTAGAGGCATCAATCTGTAGGAAAAATTCCTTGGAGAAATCAGGGCTGTATAAGACGGATCTCTGCACAGATGAGCCTTGAGGACTGTGAGGGTGGGCGACCAGACCCTAGGCCTCACTGAACACTGACAAATGAATGGCTGGAAACAAGTCTGGCTCAGCTGTGTGTTAGTAGTGTTAAAATAGGTATTAGATGTATAAAAATCTGTTAATGTTTACACTTAATGAAAGGCTTGTAAATTGCTACATTTATCATTATTATTAATCTCACTTATTACGTCTATATCCCATGTTAAAAGGTTATATTGAGTGTTTGCATTGTAAACCTCTATAACTGTGCAACTCACCAAACAGGAAAGAAACATTTCCTAATTTAAAATGCTGGTTTCCTACAGAAGGTATTAGGTCCAGCCCACCAAGAAGGCCTATTGAAACCAAATGAGCCATTGTGAAACATCAAAGACTTTAATTGCCTCCCCCTACCCACATCCATGAAGAGGAGACATGCATGTGGACTCATCCCATCATCTTGAACTCTGGGGAAAGGGAATAAAAATTCCTGACAACAAGTAATTGGATCTTTATGCTGCTCAGACTCTGAGGGGCAAAGATCTCTAAGCATAAGCAAGGGATTCCCAGATGCTTAGCCTTGGTTAGTCCTAAAGGACATATAGAGATTGCTTATGATAGAAGCTTCTACCATCTTTTGGAACTTCAGACAGTAACTCACTTGTGTGTGTCTGTTTACTTGCTTTAACCTTGTAAATAACTCTCATTTCTTTTTCTTCGTTAATAAATTTTTAGATAGTTTATTAGAGGATGGACTGCAAGTGTTGTCTTTGGTGTGAGATATAAGGTGCAACTGACCTGGAATAAGTGACATGTCCTTTGGGACTGGGAGTAACCTGAATATTGTTGTTTTTGTTGTAAGGGACCATCTACTACAAAGGCAAGCTTGCCTGGATGGTAAGATAGATCGGAATACACAAGGGGACTGTCTGTGTCTCTATGTTAAGGATTTTGTAGTTCACACTTGGTACTTGGTTGGTGAAATCTAAGTATAGAACTCACCACCAGTTGAGTTTGTGCCCTGCTTCTTAATAGTCTGCCTTGAGGTTGGTACTCACCCTCTTGAGCCATTCCAGACAGCTTGACAAGGGTCTGAAAGATTTCACAAGCTTCCATCCAATGGATTTTTTTAGGCTACTGTCTTTGAGCAGATTGGTGACGGGATTCATAATTGATGAGACTTCCAGAATAAACTGGTGGTAGTATCCCCCAGTCCTAGAAACCTGTGTACCAACTTTTTTGAAGTTGGAGTGGGGCAGTTCCTTAAGGCTTAGACCTTGTCCATCAAAGGTCGTACCTGGCTCTTACCCCAAGGTATACCCCAAGTAGGTTGTCTTGTCTTTGCCTGTGTGGCATTTGGTGGGGTTTGCAGTTACCCCATTCTCTTTGAGGGACCAGAGTACAGCAGCTACCTGCTCCAGGTGGTCCTTCTGGCTCTGGCTATAGATCACAATATCGTTGAAGCAGGAAGCAGCATAACTACAATGGGGCAAAAGGACTTGGTCCATTAGCCACTGAAATGTTGCTGGAGCCACATATAAGCCAAATGGCATGGTCTGGAATTCATAGAGGCAAAAGAGGCTGGCAAAGACCGTTGTTTCTTGAGATTCTGGTGTAAAAGGAATTTATCAGTATCCTTTTGTAAGATCCCAAGAGATCCAGAAGCTCATCAATATTTAGAGTGGATATGAGTCAGATTTTCATAGGACATTGACTTTTCTAAAGTTGATTGAAAATCAGGTGGTCACATCAGCATAGGGACCAACACAAATGGACTCAGCCACTTGCTCTAGGGAGTGTACAGGGGCTATTAGGGAGGGGTAGTATCTCTGTCAGATGAACATGTCATGCTCCTTAGGAAATAGGTCATCTGCTTTGGTCCCCACCTATACCCAGTTCTCACCTGTGGCTCCAAGTAGATGTTTGCATGCAACAGAGACTACACTCCAGTAAACTGCTTTGATGAGCAGGCTAAACCAGGTAAGGGTAGCTGATGGGTCTTTTACTCTCAACAAGATAGGAAAATTGCCTTTTTCTAGCATGCAAAGACTATGCTGGTGGACTGGGCAGAGGAAATAAATTTGTTATTCAACGGCCAGGAAGGAGTTTCAGTAGTGTGCTGTGGGCACAGAGAGCATGACAAGGCACTGAAGATGTCCTGATCACCCACTGCAGCTATGGAAGTCCCCAGCTGTAAGAATTCTTTGTGCCATTGGAATCTGGCTTCTGTGGCAGAGAGAGTCTGACTGCTTCATGCAGTGGCTTTCTTACTTAAAAGATTCCCACACAGGATTTTTTCTCACAAATCTCATCCCATAAATATTATTTTACAATTAATCCACAACATGCGGTGATGGGGGCATGCTGAAGCAATAGGTGGAGATGACCACTGGCAGTCATAGACACAATCTTGCTCATAGATGGCATTGGGATTAGTGGCCATTCTCCATCCCTGGGGCAACAGAGAAGTTCAACAGCACCCTAGGTGACTGAGCAGCCTGTGATGTTCCCCTCTGCAATCTGGACTGGTGTATAGCTGTGTCACCCCAACCCCTCGCTCCTGGAGCCCGTCTTGCACTTGCTCCACTGTGTGAACCCCCACTCCTAGGTCAGCTTCCTGCAAGCAAGCAGTTCTTAATTTAGTGAGTGAGTGCTTCTCGTCAGCCACTCATGGTATTATGCAATAGAATGACCCCAGCAAACGCCCCTAGTCCCAGATGCAACCCTAGGAACTTCTGTCTTGCAATGTTCAGTGCTGTCCACCGAACAATGCAAACTCATGATTATTTTGTCAGTTTATCAAAGAAATTGATATGCACCAGCTCTGTCAATTTAAATGAAGTCTCTAACACATGCTAAACCACATGCACTGCTTTAGATCAAACAAACAAACAAACAAATTTATTAAGTATAGAAATATTTTAAGTGATTATAATCAGAGGGAATATAAATCAGATTTGATCTGGATGAAATAAAAGCAAATCACATTCAAAACTAAGCTTAACCCTTTCAGTAACCTTATAAAGTCAGATAATGCTCACCACAGACTAGCTGACTTCCTTCAGCCAGGCGCTGCCGCTGTGGACAGTCCTTCAGTTGCTTGATGTTGTTTTGTAGATGGAAGTGGAAGAGAATGTCAGACTGCAAAATATCTCTTCTTTTAACATGTTCCTTTGTCACCCTCTGGGCAAGTGACAGACAATGTCTAGCATGGCTTCCTCCACTTGAGTTCGTGAACATCCCCATCAATGCTTGGCTAGTCCATTGTTCCTGGAAGAACTGGTTTGTTTAATGCATGCCTTAGAGAGGTGTGAACTACGTCTCTGCTTTTGGAGGGTTGTTCTTAGATCTGCCTCAAGCCATGAGACACATATTGGTAATATTACATAGTAGAGTTTCATAACCATACATATGACATTGCAACAAAAATACTACTATAACAATAATATTCAGTATGTCATAAGCATTCCAAAAATACTTTACATGACATATTTTGCATTAAACAATACACAATTACACTATTATGGGTGAACATGAATGATACACAATCACACTATAAGGGTGTACATGAGAGTTCATTATGTCACACAGCCAATTTTAGGATAGCACTACTCACCCTTTTAAAATCAGGGGTCTAGAAAAGGTGCCCTTAACATTATCTTCCTGATAATATCTGGCCAGACTATCACGACTAGCACATCATTCTACAGCAGTTGAAAAACAACAAAGAAAAGACTCATTTTAGGAGCATGAAACGTCTGCACCCTTATGGATGGAGGTGATACACGAAGGCCTGAGAGAGGAACAGCTCTTTTATCTAGAGAATTCACCCGCTACAATATTGATATTGCAGCACTGAGTGAGATTAGACTGGCTAGAGAAAGCTCCATCAGTGAACTAGGAGGTGACAAACTACACTTTCTTCTTGAAAGGAAAAGCAGAAGATAAAGATAGGATCCATGGAGTTAGATTTGCAATCAGAACATCTTTCTTGAAACAACTTCCTGATCTCCCTTTTGGCCTGAACGAACTGCTCATGAAACTTTGATTCCCCCTAAGCCCTTCACTGTCGCTGTCATCAGTGCTTATGTGCCTACACAGACCATCACAGAGGCAAGCAAGGAGAAGTTCTACTCTGATCTGGATTCCATCCTCAGATCCATCCTCAGATCCATCCCTGCATATGACAAGCTGGGAGGCTTCAATGCTAGAGTTGGCAAAGACAACAGTGACTGGACTGGTGTGATAGGACAACATGGAGTGGGAAAGTTGAACAGCAATAGACTTCTCCTCTTGGGTAAATGAGCAGAACATAGTCTGCTCATCACTAACACCATCTTCAGACAAAATGGTAAATATAAAATGAGATGAATAAACCCACAATCCAAACAATGGCACTTGATCGACCACGTTATCATCTGCGAATGAGACACATGTGATATCAGAATGACCAGAGCCAAGTGTTGTGCTGAATTCTGGACAGACCACAGATTGGTAAGAGCAGTGCTCAACCTTCTATGGTCCCCAAGCTCAACAGAACAGCCTTCAACATACCAAAGCTCAAGCACTTTGACTATCAGGTGTAGTTTCATCAGTCACTTCATGACAAGCTTTTTTTCATGTTCACCTTTCAGTGATAAACCAACAGAAAAATGGAACCAGCTCAAAGATGTGATTATTGAAACAGCTAAATCGGTGCTAGGGCCAAAGAAAAGGGCACACCAGGATTGGTTTGATGAGAGCAAAGAGGATATTTCCAAACTCCTAAGTGATGAGCATAAAGCTTTTGTTGAATGGCAGAATTATCTCACTTCCATCTAAAAAAAAAAAAAAGGTTAAAATACCTAAGGAGCAAGGCTCAGTTTGAACTGTGTGGTGGGAGAGAAAAGCTGTAGAATTTCAGCATTACACAGATCCAAACAATGCAGAGCTGTTCTTTGACTCTCTCAAAGGAGTACACAGGCCGTCTAAATCTGGCAGAGCTCCTCTGAAGTCGGCAGATGGCACAACCCTCATCAAAGACAAGGAAGGACTCATACAGCGATGGGCTTAATACTGTAATAGTCTTCTCAATAGACCATCCACAGCTGATCAATGTGTCCTTGGTCAATTACCCAAGAAACCCATCAAAGAGGATCTTGACCTCCCACCATCAGTTGAAGAGCTCATGAAAGCCATCAAACAATAGAATTCTGGCAAAGCGTCTGGAAAGGATGGAATTCCAGCAAATCTGTATGAAGCAGCAGGCCCAAAGGCTAACGAGATTATTCATGACATCTTGAGTAGCATTTGGGAGAAAGAAGAAAGGCCACAAGACTTCAAAGATGCTATTATTGAATCACTGTTCAAAAACAAAGGCAGTAGAGTTGGCTACTGAAACTACAGATGCATTTCTCTCCTCTGTACAGCAGGGAAAATAATAGCTCGTATTCTATTGAACAGACTCATTTCTCATATATCTGAGGAAAATGTACCAGAAGTGCAGTGTGGCTTCAGACCAGGTCACAATGTTACAGACATGATTTTTGTCATAAGGCAGGTCCAGGAAAAATGTTTATAGTGGAACATGGACCTGTATGCAGTTTTCATTGACTTGACCAAAGCCTTTGATACAGTCAACAGAGAGGGTCTATGGACTATTCTCCACAAACTGGGCTGCCCAAGAAGGTTCAGACAAATTATCCATCTGTATCATGACCACATGACAGTGCCAATGCTCTCCAATAGTGTTTCTTGTGATGCATCTGAAATCTTGAATGGAGTGAAGCAATGGAGTTGCTCCAGTGGTGTTCAACTTGTTATTTGCCTGTGTCCTAAGCCATGCCACAAGGGATTTAAATCAGGGGATATACATTTGCTACCAACTCAATGGCTCTCTTTTTGATTTTCAAAGATTTAACACTAAGACCAAGATGCTGGAGAGACTTTTTGTCAAGGCACTTTTTGCAGATGACTGTGACCTGATGGTCTATAGATATAATGACCTTCAGGTCATAGTTGATAGATTTTTCTGAAGCTCTTTGGCCTTACCATCAGTCTTGGCAAGACAGAGGTCTTGTTCCAACCAGAACCTCATTTAATGCCCCAGGCCAGTCATTTCCATCCAAGGCACACAACTGAAAAATGTGAATCAGTTCAAGTCTTTGGGAAGTATTGACTCTAGTGACGGTTCCCTTGATAAGGAAATTGCCTCCAGAATCAGTAATGCCAGCCAGGCCCTTGGACAGCTCCAAACAAACGTCATTAACCAACACAACATTTGTCTCTCCACCAAATTGAAGATCTATAGTGCAGTGGTTCTAACATCTTTCCTGTATGGTTCTGAGATACGGATTCTTTATAGACGGCACATTAAACAGCTTGAGCAATTTCACATGTGCTTCCTCCACTCAATAAAGAGCATTTGCTGGCAGGACAGAGTGACCATTTTTGAGGTCCTTGAGTGAGCCTTTTCCTTGCCCAGATGCCCAGCAAATTAAATGGCCTGGGCCAAATGCAAGATTTCTCTGTTGTTTGGTCAGTGCACCAGGAGTTTGCTTGGACTTCCTCCCATGTTTGGTGGTCTGTCTCTAGGTGGTAGAATTGCTTACCCTGAATTTCAAAATAGAGGAATACCTCAGTTTGCTGGGTATCTCTCCATTAACAATGGCTACTTGTGCATAGGCATGGCTCAAAGTCTCATCACCTTTTTGCTCCTCATTAACA
Source organism: Emydura macquarii macquarii (assembly GCF_026122565.2). Taxonomy (NCBI): domain Eukaryota; kingdom Metazoa; phylum Chordata; order Testudines; family Chelidae; genus Emydura; species Emydura macquarii. Next base: position 2,732,346 of record NW_027131850.1, read on the forward strand.
TTGACAAATTTAGTCAGGATCTCTGATTCAGGTAAGGAGAGCTCATCAACTCTGGATGGTGCTGTGGTAACTAAAGATGCATCTAGCTGCTTGGAACTCCCCCTTTTCAGCTTGGCAATGTCTCCTACACCAGTGAGCCCTACTTGTTCCTGAGAAGTCAACTGTGGGGCCTCAGTGTTCGGGGAGCGAGCCTGAGAATTCCCTCAGGAGGTCCCCCAAATATTCCCAGTCTCAGCTGACAATGACTGGGTAGTCAAGAGACCTAGACAGACCGACCATTAAGGGACTTGTATGTTCCCCCATGGCTGCTGAATTTGGATATAAGTTTATGGATTTATGTCCCCAAGCGCACATTGTAAGTAGATGGTATTTCAGTGTGGTCCTGAATTTGGGATTGCAGATTCCATCACAAGGGGTTGGCCAGACTCTAAGTCCATGAGGCCATTGCTTCTATCCCATTTACTTTGACCATGATGGTCAGTTTTGCTGGTCCTGGTCATTGTGCTCAAGCCTAAGCAGTCTAGACTTCCCCATAACTGCATTCTATAAATGGGCAGACCTGGAACCAGTGCCCGGGACAGCCACATGAAAAAAAAATGTTCTTGGCTTGGTTGCTGATGCCAGAGTCTCCCTCCAGCATCCTGGGTAGATGTTTCTTTTGTAGGAGCATTGCCAGCAGATGGAGGGAAGTGATTATTCCCCTCTATTCAGCACTGGTGAGACCACATTTGGAGTATTATGTCCAGTTTTGGCCCTCCCCACTACAGAGAAGATGTGGACAAATTGGAGAGAGACCAGAGGAGGGCAACAAAAATGATTAGGGTGCTGGAGCACATGACTTATGAGGAGAGGCTGAGGTAACTAGACTCGTTTAGTTTGCAGAAGAGAAGAATGAGGGGGGATTTGATAGCAACCTTCAACTACCTGAAGAGGGGTTCCAAGGAGGATGGAGCTAGGCTGTTCTCAGTGGTAGTAGATGACAGAACTAGGAACAATGGTCTCAAGTTGCAGTGGGGGAGGTCTAGGATATCTTGGATACTAGGAAAAACTTTTTTACTCGGAGGGTAGTGAAGCACTGGAATGGGTTACCTAGGGAGGTGTTGGAATCTCCATCCTTAGAGGTTTTTTAAGATGTGGCTTGACAAAGCCCTGACTGAGATAATTTAATTGGGGTTGGTCTTGCTTTGAGCAGGGAGTTGGATTAGATGACCTCCTGAGGTCTCTTCCAACCCTAGACTTCTATAAGTCTATGATTCTTTGTGGGGTCTTCCTGATCTGACACCAGGACCTCTCCCTTTTGAGTCCAGGGTGAGTTGGAGGATTCTGGAGCCAAGACCTTTCCAGGCTGCTCAAATTCCTTGGTTCAGGTTGTCCATTACGCCCATGGCTTCTTGGACCTCCCAAATCCTGGGCAGGGCTCCTTGGGATGTCAACCCAGCCAGATGTCTCATTCACCTGAGCTGATCCTTTGGCCCCTGGGAGGGTTTGTCTTTGGATGATTTTGCAGCAGCCTTAGCCCCATATAGTTTTCCATTACCTGGATGCTACCAGCCATTGTTTTGGGCTTGTAGCCTAAGACCCAGTCTCTTCCCCCTGTGGTGGGGTAGCTGTGTAAATTGTTTGAGCAGAATTATTTCTGCTACTTGAACCTTTGTCTTTGTTTTGGGCCTGAGCCATCATCAACTCCGGTTTTAAAGCTTCTGGGCCACCATGAGGGGCTGGATGCCAAGAAGACATCACTCCTCCTGAAATTGTTGGTGGAATGTTTTCTCCAAGATATCCAACAAGTCCAATATGGCCATTTTGTTTCCCGTATAATCACATGTGGTCAGTGGGTATAATACGGAATAAACCGCTTGTGCCATTCCGCTCAAGTATGGGTCCAATAAGACTTCTCATTGCTCAGATGGTCCTTGTGCTGCCACTGAATCCATTCAAATATTTTGAGAAAAGCTTCTGGATCTCCTTCTCTTCAGGGCTGGTCTCTCAAGCATTCTGTGCTCCCACCAATTGCCCCTCAGGATCTGGTTGTCCCTTCTAGGAGAGCTGATCTGACTGGCAAGCGAGCTCCATCTCAGGTCTGCAACACGCCTTCTCTCCCATCCTTCCTGGACATCCCAAGCTGGGCTAGGTCTCCTCCTTTTAGCTCTCCTCTTCACATCTGACATTGACTACAGGTGCAGTGGGGTGGGCTCAACTGGGTTCACAGGCTTTCCCGAACCTTTCCATTGCCAGTGGAGAGCCTGTCAGCCTCTTTAACCCCCTCATTGCCAATGTACCACATCACACACCCCAAAAGGGACATTCTCAGCAATGGCAGGCAGTGGCATTGCACTGTGCCCTCCATCAAATTTCCATTGAGAGGGCATGGCTTTAATTGCTACTGAGTTGCTACAGGAGTTCCATTTCCCTTCATTCTGGCTGTTTTGGCAAAGCTCTCATTTGATGGAGTAACATTCAGATGGATCTTGCCCCTGGACATCTTTTTCTCTTTCAGAGGTACTGGTGCCACCACCCAGCACACACTCATCTGGAAGTGAATGTCTAGGCCCTGATCCTGTAAATACTTATGCATGTGCTTAATTTTATTACAATGAGTAGCCTCACTGAAGCCAATGGGACTGCTCACATTAGTAAAATTAAATACATGCATAAGTGTTTGCAGGATCAGGGCCCAAATTGCCAAGAGAGGATTTTAACCCTAGACTGGGAATAAGCAGTAGAAGAAGGTGGCCCCTTAAACAATGATCCTGTTTCCATTCAAATGTGCTTAGAAACGAGAAAAGAGAAGTACCAGAGATGTACTTTATGGAAAGCAAAGCTTTCTCTAAGGAACGACTTTCATCGTTTTCCTGGAGGAGCCGGCAGCTCTTTAACAACAGGATTGGTTTTCCCATCTTGGTTGCATTGTGACAGCTTAGAAAAACCCTATAACTAACGTAGCCTCCATACATTATGGGGTGATCATGTCCAAAGAATAGACATTGACAGATTTGAAATAATTATGTAAATTTATCTGGGATCCTATTTAAATGCACATTTTTCAGACTTACAATAAAAAACCCAACAAACCCTCAGTGATTGCTGAGGAAGCGATACCTACGAGTCTGCATTAAACTAAACACAATATGCCATAAAAAGCTCATTACACATCCAAGCTGTCTTTGTATCAGCATTAAGCGCGCTGCCACAGACATTCTGTAAATTATATACTTATAAATTACTCATTTATAACAGCTGCAGAATGACGGTGACAGTGTGAATTATATTTTTTCCCTTGCCTTGGCTTTGCCAGCAGCCTGCTTTCGTTGATGCAGTTTTTGCTTATCTGAGCACCTGATGACCCTGAACTTGCTGCTGGTGGGAGGAAAAATAATGTCATAAAGATGAGACATAGGGAAGCAATCCTATTACCCCTTTTTCATGATTAACTCTAGAATGGTCAGATGTGCCTGAAATTGGAAATCTTACAACAGCGGATGATAGCAGCTTTGCAACTTTCTCTGCTCTGCATTGCTGCAGTGTAGTGTTGGGTAGTTTTGAATAGTCTGACAATTTAAGTCCCAGCATCCCTGTTACAGGAGTTGTGAAGGTCTGCTATGTTGCTTGCTGTTAGTGCTTTTAAGTGTATAAGGAAATCTAACCTAGATCTGGTGCTTAGGAACCTTTGAGATGAGAGCATCCTGACCATGAGAGCAACAAAACACAGAAGGATATAGTTTGAATTTAACTAGGCATGGTGGGACATATTCTAATCCAGTATAAGGGTACAAGGGACTGTTGTCCCAGACTTCAGAGAGCCTATGACTCAGTAGTTCTGTTAATATAATTTATTTGTATAGTGCTGTAAATAGACATGGGGCCTCATCCTGTGCCGTCAAAGTCTCTGGGAGCTTTGCCATTGACTTCAGTGGGTACAGGATCAGACCCATGCTACTACACTATGCATAAAATGGGGTGCAACGTAAATGTCGCTTGTAGTCTAAAGACATGAGAGGATATGATACAAAACACAAATACAACACAATGCTTTATAAAACAGGCATATATTCAGAAGATTAGTGAAAAAGGACAAGGGAGTTTAATTAGGAGGATTCAAGAATTCACAGTTTTTAAGGCCAGAAGTGACTACTATGATCCTTGGGTTTGAGCTCCTGTATATCATAGGTTATAAGTTTTCACCCACGAATTCCTGCATAAAGATCATAACTTCTGGCTGAGCTACCACATATTTTTGAGAAAGACATCCAACCTTAATTTAAAAGCTTCAAGTGATGGAGAGCACTGCATCCTTTAGTAATTTTATTCCAGTGGTTAATTAGTCTCACTGTTAAAAAAATTGTGCCTATATTTTTCTAGCTTGATTGTTCTTGCAGCCGTTGGATTGTGTTCTTAGCCTTTTGTATGCTTGATTAAGGGGCCCTTGACTATCAGAAATCCTTTCCCCCCGAGCCACCTCTTTACCCTCTTTTGGATAAATTAAAATAGATCGAGTTTCTTAAATCTCTTACTCTAAGGCAGAGTTTCCAGATCTCAAAATATTCTTGCAGCTCTTTTCTGAAATCTTTCCAAGATTGGTACAAATGCAAGTGGTGGCCTGAGAGAAAACGTGAAGCAGCACATAGGCCCAGGAGATAAAGTAAACTGGGGAGAGATGCGTAGGGAGAAGGAAAATGAACACAGAGAGGTAGTAGATCGGGATAGAAATGGAGAAGAGTCATGAGAATGAGGAACCTGCATTTGAGGTAGAGCACTAATATCTTTACAGAACACGTTCATTCTGGTTGGACAGCTGATACTGGGCAAATATTGCAACATTTTTTTCAGTGAATATTTGGTTGAATTTTTAAAACTAATATGCTGCAACTCTGTTCAAACACTCTCTGAATTCATTTTCCATTAATATTCCAGGTTTAATGGCAGGAATCTTCTTAGAGGCATCTAGTTAAAAAGTTTATTATGTCATAGTCTCAGAGTGCAAATGTCAAATTCACATTTGCAAGAATTTGCTCTGGAAACCTGATTCTAAAAGTTACAGCTATTCAAACAAGAAACAGAAATTTACCATGTGACCTATGCATCCAATGAAAACCACTCACATTTTGAGTTTCAAACAACTGCTTGAAAATGACCAATGGACCAAACCAATAATAGCAAAAAATTAGCAAATAATATCAACTGGCAAGTCATTTGGAAAAAATTACATTCTGTTCATGCACAGAAAGAGGCAAAAATCACTGAATATTTTATTGATTACAAATTATTCATTCAGCACTAATATCCACCTTTAATGAACTGAGACTTTGAGACATGTCCCAGCCATTTGTGTAAAACCTGAAATGGGTAACATGGGGTTATATTTACCTGAGTTATTCCAACTTCATGTTTAGGCACCTGGAAGGAATATTCTCTGGATTTTACAAGAACCACCTAAGAATTGGGTTCTTGAGGTGAGAGAGAGTCTGAATTCAGCTCCAAGACTGCCCTCATCAGACCTTTACAGTTTGACGGCTGCACTGTAAAATCCAGCTGTTTTACTTTTATTACACAATTTATATTGGACATTTGCTTTAATGGACTTTCACACCTCCCAACACCTTTTTATGTCTATATTGTGAATGTCTCTATTTTTGCTTTAAATGTGTCCAGCTGCACAGCCTCTAGTTATTGTCAAAAACTCTTTCTTCATTGCCTCATTCAGCCATGCTTTCTCGCAAACATTTGCTCCCCATTTGCAATCTAACTTTGATTTATACCTTTCTTCCCTGTCTGTAGTCACTCATTTTGTAGCACAATTTAATCACTACTTTCCTACTGAGTAATAGTGCCTCAAAATTCAAATATGGTTGGGGTTTTTTTTAGGGTGTCCTGTCTGCCAAGAACAGATTCCCGCAGCTCCTGAGGAAGAGGTTCGAGGGTAGCTGGTGAGGTAGTGGGGTGAAAGAATGGCTTAGAAACAGCCACTGGGGGCATCCATATCCTACGTCCATGGAACCAGTAGATCCACCATGGAAGATGCTGATGATGTTGTGGAATGTTCATCCTCTGCTGGCCAATTCATAAAGAAACAGTAATGATGGTCTTGTTCTTTGACCCCTCTTGTGAAACTTTAACACATGGACCAAAAAGGAAAAAAGATAGAGTTAAAAAAATACACTCATTTGTCTCTGTTTCACATTACATAGAAAATAATTTGCAGTTCTAATGCATCTTTCATCTGAGAATCAAAGGGTTTAATAAAATTAATTAATTAATTATGCCCTTGTAAGGTAACCTTTTTCAAACTGGTAAACATAGGCATTGGAAAGTAAAATGACATACCCAGTGTCACACACTGTTCCACTAAGAGAGTGAGGAATAGAACCTAGGAGTCCTGGCTCTCATTACCTGCTGTAAATACTTGACAACACTTTTAACAACATCTGACTTTCAATCCATAACCTAAAATTTAACTTAGGGAAAAATATTCCAATGGTACTTCAAATGATTAATGTGAGGCAGAAATGGATTGCTAAATCTTTATGGTAAGAAATTTAAGATTTCTATTTTTCTTGTCTTGTTCCCAGGATTAGGATTAATATTTTAGCTGTGTGGATAACTTTGTTGCTTTTTATGAAAAGAATGATTCATTTCAAGATGGGTTTGGTGAATGCACATGAGAAGATACTGATAAAGAAGAACTGAAGGAGTAGAGTGACTGATTTGCTGTGACTGGGCTAAAGAAAGTAGCTTTTCTCAAAGAACACAATCCTGGGAATTTTCCCAAAGTATGTGGTGGTAAACTTGATTTAGGTGAGTTGTGGTTTTTTTTTGGTAAAGCCCAGTGTTAGTCCAGATTGTCACCTGGTGTCATCAGTGCAGTTTTGTGGGCTTCGGTAGACCTTTACTGATTTACACCAGCTGAGGATCTGGCCAGTTGTGTTTACAGAGAGGATTTTTGAAAACCAAGGTTGTTCATTTAGGAACTTGTTTTTCTGGGGGACTGGATGACTCAAGGAACTGGTAATGGGAAACAGAGTCCTTTCCTCTTTCATTACCTAAGCAAATGCAGCCAGAGTTTTTAGTGATTGAAAGTTAGTACCATCTGCTGACTGTTTGGTGGTCTGTGTGCTATGAGTTGCGTGATCTCAGGCTATTTCTTAATGGGCAAGTGTCCACACCATGGAATCACCAGCACAATTGGCATGCTTGTGATAGCCTCAGCAGAGATGCCAAAGACTTGAGGGGCCATGGGAAATAGAGAGGAGACAAATTTGATCTCTCTTGGGTTTACCTCAACCAGCTACACTGAAATAACACCACAATTTGCCTTGTCTACATTAGGAATGTACAATGTGTTAGCGATCTCCTTGTAAAATCACACCTTTCTTTCCTAGTGTAGACATGGTCTAAGAGGTGCTTGTTTCACCACTGAGCTCCACATAGCTCCACAGCCAGGGCTCCACCTAATTCCTCCCCATCATGGCCCCCTTTTCGGCAAGATGGTCCCTGGAAGGAGCACCTGGGGAGTAGCCACTGCACGACTATGTAAGCTGACCACAATCTAGCTCCAGATGTATTGTCAATATTAGAGCCACCACCCTACCTTCCTTTTTGCACCCCATGCAAAACATAAGATTGGCGTAGGGCAACTCATCAGTGAATGGTTTAGCTAGAAAAGCACCAGCCACATCAGAATCTGCTGAGCTGGAACACAAGCATAACTGGGTTGAGATTGGCGTTTATTACATGATCCAAACTTAGTGGTGTCATACCACTGCAGTGTCAGCGAGCTCTTCCCCAGAGAGGATGGCAGAGGAAGTTCTGAGCATTGTAGTCAGGACTTGTCTGGGTCTGACAGCCCATAACATTAGGAGTTGAGCACGAAGCAGCAAATTTGCTTGCCTTACTCACCCATTTGGAAAAGCAATACCACCAATTTCTGTTAGGTCTGCATCAAGTAGATAATATTTTTCTTAAGGGGATCTAGCATTAGTTTACATCCCTCATACTCTTGTGACAACTCCTTTAATCTAATTCCCTATTGATAGCTGTCTAAGTGTTTGGATGCTCCAGATTCCATTGACCAATATTTTTTGGGTACCCTTAACTTTTCATGCACATAAGCAATTCATAAATATGTTAGGAGAGTTCTCCAGATTCTGTTCCTTTCCCTATATAAAGGCCCATGAAAAATGCTTCTCTGAATGAAACCTTAGTGGCAAAGTGGTTCAAAAAGCACCACCTTGCATGCCATATGCCTTGGAAATAAATCACTCCCCTCCCCCCCCCATTTAAAGGCAATGTAACATCACCACAAAGGAAACTTTATCTTTTTAGCAACATAAATCATTCACTTCCCTCCACAACCCAGGCCCCTCCCATCTGGGAAGCCTTTCACATTTACCATGTGTGTTATAATCTCCACTGTATTTCTGTCTGCCACATTGATTTATCCTTTGCTAACAAATCAGCCCGTATGGCAAAGCTGCTGCTTTCCAATTCAGCCTTTGATGGAACATGTAGCTGTGCTGTAAATCATACTGGGATTCAAGCAGAGAGGAGGCAGGAGTAAAGATGAGAAGGGCCTTTTTTATTTATATGTGTATGGTTCTAAAATATCCAGAGGCTCTCCCCCATTTCTCCCCCCCACACACACACTGCAGGTGAGGTTTTGGCTTTTTTGTTTATAATAGGGATAGTCAGGTAGTGAATTTTCTCTTTGTTGCTGCCTCTCTCCTCCTAGTCCAACTAGTGGAAAGAAACTGATGTATAGAATGTGAACATGTGGGTCAGTGGTGCACAAATATGCAAAGGACGTGTGACACAGGAGTTTCATCCTGCATTTTCTCCAGGTGCAAACAACCCACCTGGATTGGTGAGGAAATATGGTCTTGTAGTTAAAGCACAAGCCAGGAGATCTAGTTCCCAACTTTCCCTCAGACTTTCTGTTTGAGTTTGCACAAGCCATTTAACCTTTTTGTTTCAGTTTCCACATCTGTAAAATAGAGGTGATAATACTCCCCTCTCTCATAGCAGTGTTCTGAGGTCCATTGACTAACGTCTGTAAAGTGAATTGAGATCTGTGGCTATAAGTGCAAAGTGTTACCTACTATTTGCCAGCTAGCCAGAAGTGGCCAGGAATTTGCCAAAGGTGGCAAAAACCTGGGGCGAGGGGAGTGACTGATAGTTGTGGCATAAAATGATTTGCCCTCACAAAGTGTCTGTGTTTACAATTAATGATGGGAAAACTCTATAAAGCTTGGTGGTCCATTTGGGCTAAGTATCCAGGTTACCTGGACCTCTTTCAAAAAGAAACAGGGCTGGGCATTTCACCAAAGCAGCCTTTCTTGTTAGCTAGGCTGTGGGCAGCATGCAGTGCATACATATGTATAATCTAGTCCTTTAAAACAAATTCTTTGTGGATCCCACAAGCTCCTCCTGCCAGTTGCTGGTGCACTGTAAGGCCTCAGCATGCACCATTTGGTGCCATCATAGCTGCCAGAAAACTGCAGTAGCTCGTGTCTGGTTTGTATGGATTCAGATAAGTTGTGTAGTTTTCAAATCTGAATCATGATAGTTTTTTTCAAAGCTTCCATTTTATTATTTTCAAAAAGAATGAAATGAAACTAAGCTGCACACTTTGAAAGCTGGTTTGAAGAGAGTCCTGAACTGGTGGTACACAGGAGCGGCACAGAGATTAGTTAAAATGTGCCACTAAATTCATTCAGTGAAAAAAGGCCCCATCTGGGCCCATTCCTCTCCTCAGAAACCTGTGGACCCAGAACTGCACAGGGGCTACCCTCTTCGCTGAGGGAACTTTGATCCATGCAGTGCCTCTCCTCCCCCACCCCTGCCATGTAGTTTTGGTGACATAAACTACAAGGAGGAGCCAGTCAGAGACTTCAACTGGGAGCAGTTGCAGAAGCAGAAGTACTCAGACTGAGGCTTGGGGGTTACAAGTGGCTCTTTAATGTGTCTCCTGCTGCTCTTTGTAGCACATGATATTAAAACACTGTGTGATTTAATTATTAACCAATTAGGATGTTTTTACTATGTTGTTAACCAGTTGTAGAATACCTGATCAGTCATTTTACCATGAGAATAATATCTATGTATATAAAGAGAGAGAGAGAGAGAGAGTGTGAGTGTGTGTGCGCGAAAATGAAACATTTGGGTTGATCACTAATTTGGTTCCTGAACCACTGATATCTGAGTATCCCTGAGCTAGAGCAAGGACCCACAGACACTGATGATATCCAAATTTTCTATAATGTTGACTGGACCTCCTCTGCCCTGTGCAGACTGGCTTGTTTGCTCCAACCCTTCCTGCCTCCTCCCTCAGTCTCTTCACTTCAGCCTCACTGCAGACCTGCCCCTCTTAGCTTCCTTTTCCCCCTATCCTGTTCCCCTCCCCCTTCCTTTTTCTTTCCATTTAGCTTATTCCCTCCAGCTCCCCCCGCACCCAAAAAATTGTGGAATTAACATGACGTTTCCCACCATCACATTGTTTACTCTGCTTGTGTGTTACATCCCATCCCCTAGCCTGTGTCTGTCCTGTCTATGTAGATTATAAACTCTTCCAGGCAGAGACCGTTTACTACTTTGTGTTTGTATAATGTCTAGAGCAATGGGGGCTCTGGTCTTGGTTAGTCCTTAGGCACTGTAGTAAACATGATTGATAATAACGGCAGAATTTTCCAATAATTTTGATGGGTTCTTCTTGGATAGTATGGTTCTGTTCAGCAGAGGGGCTGGAGTATGTGGCCCTTAGCCTTTCTCTTTCCCCATTAATGCTTACCTTCCTTTGTAAAGTGCTTAGCACTTCAGTGGTATTTTACATCCACAAATCTCAAAGGAATAGTATTCCCAGCTAATAAAAGAACATGACTTTTCTTTCCCTTTGAAATTCTTCCCATGCTTTTGTACCTGAAAGCTCCGTACAGTAACAAGAAAAAAATACACAAGAGCTTGAGGCCAAGTAGTCTAAATATTCCAAACAATCATGAGGTCTTTATATCTGCCTGCAAGCTCATCATCTCTATATGCTGTTGCATTAATAAAGCCCCAGAATACCAGTTGGCACTGACAGATAGAGCCGTACATTGCATATTATATAAACTACTTTATGCAATCCCATCTGATTGCTGTAGAGACGCACATTCATATATTTCACTATCAATAACCTGCTTCTTAATCGTAATCCAACATCCATTCAAATTAAAGCTCTGTAACTCTTTTCACCAGGAGAAAGGATCTTACAGCTTCTCACAGGTTGATTTATTGTTACATGACAATATTGGGAACATTAAATTTTAATATTGGTGCTGTCACTTTAATCATAAATCTTATGCTGAAGAGCTCAGAAATTACTTCATTTTAAAAAGGACATTTATTGCCCTATATACGCAGATACGCAATTCCTTCCTTTAAAGAACCCATGGATTATTTTCCTGGGGAGAAGGCTGAACTTGTGATTTGTATTTGCCCTGTCACTTTTGGCGAAGGAGAGAGAGCTAATTTACTGTTTCTTTCGACATAAATAATCTCCTGTTTGTTTGTCATTCACTTTTAAGCCACAGAGAACACTGACTGCTTCTTACCTGGCTGGTAATAATAAGTAGGGATGGGAAAACTGTTTGGAGAAAAATAAAAACTTGTTTGAACCTTGACCTAAATCTCAACCAAACCAAACTCTCTTTTTATATTCAAAACAGTTTAAAGTTCCCTTCTTTCTCTTGATAACTTTCCTCTTGCTGACATTTTGACCGAGACCTGTATATTATTACTATTGTTATTTATTATTTGTAGAATGGTAGCACCTTTATGCTCTACATGAGATTCTGGCTCCATTGTGCTTGGCACTGACATTCTCAAAGTAAGAGACGGCTCCTTCCACAAAGATCATCCAGTGGAAGTAGACATGATAGTTAAAGGGTGGAAGAAAAAAACTATTATTATTCAATAAGCAGTGAACTGAAAGCTGGGTGCCTGTCTCTCTTGTGCTATAAGTGCTGCCCCTGCTGGTGCTCAGGCAATGCACAGAAAAGAAAGAAGCAGCATGAATGTAATACAGAGGGTTGAGAAGCTGGACAAGAAAGGAGACTGAGAAGAAAAGCTGAGTGAAAGGTGTGGATGGGCGACTGGGATTGGGATGTGGACCGAGGGGTGTGGCAGAACTGGGAAATTGGGAGTGGTAAACAGAGCTAGGGGCATGGGATGAGAAGCCTGGAACTGGGGTGTGGAGCCAGAGGATCAATGGAGGGAGGGAGACTGGACAAGGAGATGAGGTAGGATGTTGGGTGGGAACGCTGGGACCAGAACAAGGACAAGTTGGAGGGGCCAAGGCAGAAAGGTGTGTAACCCCTGGAACACATTCTCCTTAGAACCTGGAAAAAAACCCAGAATTCCTTATTCATATTTGCTGACAGAAGAGGAATGTGGGGAGTAAAACCCACTGGCAAATGTATGCCTCTCTTCCTCTAGTGTCTGGCTCGCATATAGGATGATAACCTACTACCTCTGTCCGTTACTGTGTTAGCTCAAGTAGCAGAGGTCAGTGCTGTGGATCTAAAGGTTCTCCAACCTAGTTGATCACCCATGTGGGTGTCAATTTGATGTCACATGATGGAATTTAAAAAACCTAAAAACTACCAAATGACATTAAAAAAGTTGAAAGAATATTATTAAGGTTGAAAAGTCAAGAATGCAAAAGTTAGGAAATGCCAGAATGAAGGTTGCCTGTGCATTCTTAATTTAGCTGTATTGTGATTGCCTGTCTGCATGTATTGTATTGGATGTATTATGATACATTTCTTTAATTACATGATCACATACCATTTTTTTCACAGGACCCCTGCTTTAGTTGGTGCTCAGGGACTGAATTGGAGTTCTGGAGTAAATTAAACTTGTCTCATTTGTTGCAGAAGTTGGAAGGTTTGTAGTGAATATAGCAGAGAACTGCAGGAAGACAAAAGGAATTTCATGGTTAGGCAGTTGAATACCACTCTGAAGAATTAAATCCTATCCCTGCTTCTGCTACAGAGTTCCTGTGTGCTACTAGGCCAGGCACTTAAACCAGATTTTTCAGTCATTTTTTTCTAACACAGTTTTCTCATTTTCTGGGTGCCCAGCTTAACACCTGGGGGGCTGATTTGCAGAAGTGCAGATAAATTCACCAGTGTGTACAAAGCACTCCAATTTATATAGTGCTATGCACCTAGAAAAGCCAATGAGGGATTTAATAGTTCTGGATTCAGATCAGGGTTTGTATGGTGAACACTAAATAAGGCCTAGGGCTACACATTGAATAGTGAGGAAAAATAAAATATTGACTAGCTGCTCATTCAGTGAGGACTGTCCATTCTCTGCACTGAAGGAGGCAGGGAACCTATGGAAAAAATAGCGTGTGATCTTGTAATTATAGACTGTATCATAATTCAGAGGTAATTCTGGCATTTCCTAACATCTCAGTGCTTGACTTTCCAACTTAATATTATTTTAATGAAGCCTTTTGTATGTAATCAGATATACAGTGCCCAATAAGTAGTTTATATTGGGTTTGGCACCAGTCTCAGAGAATTCTGATAATACCTCTCAAGAGGACTATAGCCACAAATGTTTTACAATGTATAGGAGGTGGGAGACCAATGTGTATCCCCACCACTTTCTTCCCATTTGTACCTCCCATTTGCTAATGTCATTTGATAGGAGAGCTTATCTATGGGGGAGGAATGTGATGTATTGTACAGTAACATGGCAATATCATGACATTGCTATGGGCATCCTTCAAATTAATTGCACGTTCTTCTATGACTGTCATTATTATTTTTGTGCTACCTGATCTCCCTGGTCCCCTGAAAACATTTGAAGAAGTAGGTAATTTCACCAGATGATTTTAATTGTGCAAAAAAAAAAAAAAAAATTCATCCTCATTGCTAAACAGGCTTTATATTGTTTAAAATGTTGACTGCACTGGATGCTGGGAAATATATATTTTTTGGTTTAAATTAAGATCTTACACAAACATACGCATACCAAGATTTATCATTTACTACCACTATTATTATTATTAAATAAAGATAAGCCACAAAATTCAGATTCAAAGACTGAGAGGTGTTGAGAGCTGGTTTTTGGTTTTATCTGCCCAAAGAATGCTTGTTTGAGGCATCTTCCATTGATCGTGAGACACTCTGTTGCCTATCCAGAAGAGGTTACTGATGTGAAATGCTCCCTGCTCATAGACACTTGAGTTTGCATCAAGCCCAGGGTTTGCCAACCTGGTGAACTAAGGACCACTCACAGGTGTGATCCCCAATTCCCTATACATGCTTTACTTTGTGGCTATTCTAAATGGCTCTAATAGTTCAACGGAAAATGAATTTATTTAGGGGGAAGATTACAGTAGTGGTGGAGACTGGCAGGTTCACAAGCTATGGTGCTGTGCCGCAAACACAGGCCACTCTCAAGTCTCTGCCATGATACAGGTCCCACAATGGCCTCCTCACCCCTTCGGTAAGTATAAATGAATACTACCCTATTCTAACTATATGGGCTACACTAATCAGCATTTTTGCTGCGTGGGCATAATTTTTAATTTCAAAATTGTGCCCAGCCAGGAAAAAACAAACAAACAAACAAAAACAGGGTATTTATCTAGCAGGCCATGATACCTTCAGCATCCCAAGCATCCTGTGGAAGACTGATTGTAAACTCTATGGAGTAAACTCTATTGTTTTTATATATGTATATAGTGCCTAGCAAAGTGTGGTTCTGTATCCTGATTGGAGTCTCTAGGTGCTACAAATACTAAAGGCTACAGGCACCCTGAAGTGGTTACTAGAAGTGAGCCAGAACTAGAACCTCTTATCCAGTCCCTTTACAAGTGTTTATTCTAACAAAGCAACCCCAAGGATCATGTACACTTGGTACATTTGAAATGGTAGAGTTCATGATTCTAAGGAATGGTAGGAGGGAAAACAGCACAATAAAGATAATAGATTTCAAGAAGGCAGAATTTAGCAAACTCAGAGAGTTGGTAGGTAAGATCCTATGGGAAGCCAGTCTAAGGGGAAAAACAGTTCAAGAGAGTTGGCAGTTTTTCAAAGAGACAGCATTAAGGGCACAAGAGCAAACTGTCCCACTGTATAGGAGATCTTCAAAGAGCTGAGGCTCAAAACAGAGTCCTACAAAAAGTGGAAACTAGCTCAAGTTATAGAGGATGAATCTAAACAAATAACACAAGTATGTAGAGACAAAATTAGAAAGGCCATGGCACAAAATGAGATTAAACAAGGCACAAAATGAGATTAAACTAGCTCGAGACTTAAAGGGTAAAAAGAAAACATTCTACAAATACATTAGAAGCAAGACCAAGGACAGGGTCGGCCTGTTACTTAATGGCAAGGAGGAGGAAACAGTAATCGAAAATGTGGAAATAGCAGAAGTGCTAAATGACTTTTTTGATTGTTTTCATCAAAAAGGTTAGTAAAAATTGGACATCTAATATAATGAACGCCAGTGAAAATGAGGTTTGATGTGAGGCTAAAATAGGGAAAAAAACAAATTAAAAATTACTTAGACAAGTTAGACGTCTTCAAGTCACCAGAACCTGATGAAATGCATCCTAGAATACCCAAGGAGCTGACTGAGGAGATATCTGTGTCATTAGCAATTATCTTTGAAAAGTCATGGAAGATGAGAGATTCCAGAGGACTGGAAAAGGACAATCTGGGGGATTGCAGACCAGTTAGTTTAACTTCAGCACCCAGAAAGATAATGTAGAAAATAATTAAGCAATCAATTTGCAAACACCTTGATGATGATAAGGTGGTAAGTAACAGTCAGCATGGATTTGTCAAGAACAAATCATGTCAAAACAACCTAATAGCTTTCTTTGACAGGATAATAAGCCTTGTGGATAGGTGGAAGTGGTAGATATACTACATCTTGACTTTAGTAAGGCTTTTGAAGCGGTTTCACATGACCTTCTTGTAGACAAACTAGGGAAATACAACTTAGATGGAGCTACTATAAAGTTGCTGCTAGAGAGTAGTTATCAGCGGTTCACAGTCAAGTTGGAAGGGCATACTGAGTGGAGTCCCACAGGGATCAGTTCTCAGTCTGTTTCTTTTCAATATCTTTGTCAATAATTTAGATAATAGCATATAGAGAACACATAAAGTTTGTATGATACCAAGCTAAGAGAGGTTACAAGTTCTTTGGAGGATAGGATTAAAATTCAAATTATCTGGAAAAACTGGAGAAATGGTCTGAAGTAAATAGGATGACACATTCCTCATAACTCATGGACTAGCAGTCAGCCAGCTGATTTCTACAAGTTTTGAAATCATCCATCTGCCATGCTGTGCATTGGTCTTCATGGATTGTAAGGAGGTTTCCAGCCTGGAAATGGACCATAAAACTTTATTTTAATTATTGCCCCAGCTACATCAACCTTTTGGTTTGGTGTTAAATTTCAAAGGCAGGTATATCGATCAGTATGTTACCAAACATTTTCCCTCCCATTTCATTCCAGTTATAACCATTGCTTGAGCATGAAAACAGAGTAAAAATAATAATACAAAGGACTTATTAACTGCTTTACGGCATCAAAACTCTATAAACATTAACTTCTCCTCACAACACCACTCTGAGCTACATAATTCATATTGAGGCACCAGCTCTGTACTTTAGTGTCGCAGATGAAAAGGAAGTCAGGAGCTGGCAGGTGTGTATGCAATCCACGCGCCCCTACTGGATGGAATCAGAACTACTCCATTGTGTCAGAGGCCCTTTATCTGTTTACGGTTAAGTATATGTTGAGGAGGTGGAGCTCAGATGCAGATCTTACTAGTTTTTATTTGTATTCCAATAGCATGCAGAGTCTCAGTCTCGAACCAGGATCCCATTGTGGTAGGTGCTGTACAAACACAAAACAACAAAGCAGTCCCTGCCCCAAAGAGTTTACAGTCCAAGTGAAGATCTGGATCTAAACTAGGGTTAGGCTAAGAGTTCAGAGTTTGGGTTTAAGGCCAGTCAGGGCTAGGATTCAGTTGCTGGATTCAACAGAACTCCTGGAATGTCATGTGCATCTGCATCGGGACTGGAAAATAGACTCCACATGCTTTTGGATTTGAGCTAGAACCAAACCTACAGGGACCGGTTCAAATGTGAAGAGTTCAATCTGAACCCTGCCTTGGTTGTTCCCAGAACTAGCATGGGGTTCAGAATGGAAGTTCTAATTGTGACCCATCTCTAAGGATCGTTATCTTTATTGTGGGGTTGGCTTGTGGTGTTGGTTCTGTAGCTATGCCACCTGCAGTGCTAAGCCGGAATCAAGGCTGTGAGAAGAATATAGACTCCTAATATCCAGAGCTCTGTAACCCAATAGGACCCTACTACAAGTGTTGGGTCCAGCTCAGGTGGGTAACAACCAGACTTTCTTGGGCTTGGATCAAGTTAGATCCCCTCCTCCTGTCCATGGGGCCAGCGTGGCAGCGGTGGCATGCCCTGCTCCTGCCAGCTGCCATGACCTCATTGGGCAGTCTGTGCTGCAGAGTGAGTGTGTCAAAGAGTCACAGCACCTATCAGTCCTCAGCACACACTGTGTAGCAAGGAGTGCCATGCTGTCCCCATGGGCAGGAGGCGGCAGAGGGTTGGGGGGGCAGGTAGAAAAATAACTTGACCCTATAGGGCTTGGGTTGTATCAGGTGATCTTAGGTCCAGTTTGGATCCAGGTCAGGCCTAAAAATTAGGCCAGAGCAGATCTCTACCACTAGCTACAGAGAGCACAGTGCAGTGGGTCATTCCAAAGACAGCTCTGCTCCTGTTGTTACGCTAGCGGAGAAGCCAATGTGCACCACAGCATCGACCAGATTGCTCATTATCACTTTGTTTAAACTTGGCTCTTTACTTACAAGAATCTAATGCACACTATTCATTTGGTAAATACCACAGCCTTCAGCTGAATAATGGCAACTTGATGAGCCTGATTCAGTTAGATGCCACAATTAATTCATCCAAATGTCTGAGCAAAAGGGTATCATCAAACAATCAATTATTCACTGGCTTTTAATCTAGATTGTTATGTCTATGTTTTAATTGTTAGTATTTTAGAAGTTAAGGATCCTGCTCTAATGATCAGAAAATTATATCTGTGTTTATAGAGATATAGGTGTATTAAAAAAGACAAAAATTCATGGCTGGTTCAAATAAATGTCATGGAGTGGTAGATATAATGAAAATACTCCATTTGTTTTCCCATTAAGACTTAATGACGTGTGTGTATAATAACTTTAAGTCAAATGTGTTCAAGTGCTGACTATGGATTATCCAGAACAGCTGGATACAATATACATGTTCATTCAGAGAGCACTGGAATGCCCTCTGCTGGTTTGATTAAGTGTGAGTCAATGGAAAGAGTGCCACTACTGAATACCAAACATCACTTCCTGCAGATGACTGAGTTTTTCCTGCTGTGTCTCCACTGAAGTGTTAATCTGGCCTCAACCTGTTCAGCCTGTGAAATCCAGTGGAACTGCGAACACAAGATGGGATGGCTTTCTTCACCTTAATCTAGTGACTAGGCGTAAGATTTCATGTTCACCTATTACGGCTGCAGAGGAGCCTCCCCCAGCACCATCAGGGTTGTCTTAAATTTTTTGGGACATGTGGGAAGTAGACTTTACAGTATAAATATAAAATTTATATGACCATATATATACCCACATATTGCACCATGCGCAGAGGCAAAATCCTGTGGTTTTCTAGTGGTCTAAATACAATTGCTTCTACAAAGAGACCAAAACAACCCCAGTGAAGGAAGGCAGAGATTTCTGTAATTCATAATGGCTGTTGGTGTTAGAGGAAGTGTGTGTGTGGGGGAGGACTTTAGTGGTGGAAAGAAACTTATGCCTTTAAATCCTCCCATCCTAACTCTCCTCAGAGCAGCACCATTTGTTTGAATGCTTGATTTATCTACAAAGCAAATACAGCTTTATTATTCCAATTTTTGCAAGTCTGAGTTCATGTCATTGTTTGGGCTGAAATCTTTAACATCTCTCCTGTTCTGTTTATTCAGAATGAACATCAGATACGTGCTGTAATTCAGTTTAGCCTTATCATACATGTGGTCCCATAGTAACAATGGGGGGAATATCTTCATTATTAATAATATTATGAAGACGGCAGTCTGCTTGTGGAAGCTGTGTCTGCATATTTTGTAGAGTTTGTCTAGTGTTACCTGTCCTCTGCTAATTAGAATTTAGCTGACAAAGGTGTGAAGTGAAACGGGGGAATATTCATAGGACTGTTGCAGGATTTCTATGACCACTTATCATGGTCAACTCTTATTTTAACAGCTGCCTAACATTCCCAAAGATGACCACCCTGAGAAGACCAGAAAAGCCTAAATCTCATCTTTCCTGAGTGGGACAGGGTATCTCAGCTGCTGTAGGGCACACACCACCCCGCATCAGTGTTTGTCAGCACAGCATGCTCCTCTGCATATTATTCCTTTCTGCCTGTTCCATTCCGTCATGGCACAGAATTGGCAGTGGTAAGCAATATCGTCCTGTGGTCTGTGTGTCTGTGTGGGGATGCACTGCACTTCTTTTCAATACTTAATATAGAACGACCGTGGAAACTTATATAAACTTATGTATTGTAATGTTTAGTGTAGCCAGCACCTCCATCAGCACTATGTCTTTATCTGAGTGTTCAGTTATTGTCTTGTATGTTGTTGAACTGAACTGGGGGGTTAGCAGCAAGTTCAGTCCTGCTCCAGTGTGTGGAATTGGAGCTTGCTGTGTCCCAATAAATCTGTAGGATTCTATAAGCAAGTGTTACACTATTTCAGTTTGGAGAGATGCTAAGCACTTCCTTTCCCACAAGCCCCAGGGGGAGTTTCCAAAGCTCAGCCCCTCTCAGGATCAGGCCTGTAGTAAAGGACCCAGAATCATACGAAAGCTGGAGATTTCTCTTTCATTAGAATGATGCTGCATATATGGCAGAAAGTTCAGTCAAAGGTGAATTGCAAAGGTGTTTTCCTGTTAAATTCTGATGGTCCGTCTAAATCTCTGGAGTAAATTGATTGGCTTAAATAGAGCTACACCAGGGACGAATATGGCACCAGATGTTCTGTGTTCCCTTGGCTGCAGCTGAGAATATCACTGACACTTAGAGCAGTGTCTGGGCCTCAGTGTTCATTGCTTACTTAACTCTGTACCCCTAAGAAACAGCATTTGGGGGACACTGAGCTATAACAAGGGATCCAAGTCCTAAAGCTGAAATACAGTCAGGGCTGTGTGGATTAGTGGTGAACACTGTGTTACTGTAACTGTGCTGCTGGCATTGATGAAAAGGTGTATTTTGGACAACAAGCAACAGGTCAGGGAAACAAACAAACAAATCCCAACAAAATAAGTAGTAGAACATGTCAGTAGAATGAATGCACAAGCCATTCCGATCATCAGGCTCAGAGCTGCTCAAGAAAACTGCATCTCTTTCCATAGCCCAATGGCAATGGAAACAGTTGCTTCAATTTTGTTTCTGGTAAAATTTCTGTATGTTTGAGCCACTCAGTGGGATGATCCCTGGAGCTAATGTTTATCATTCCTCTTCTATTTCACACAAAATCATTGCAGCACTTTTCAAGCTAAAACAGCAGGTTTCCTTTACTAGTAGCCCAAGTGCAAAAACTTCAAGGGCTCAATCCTGGACCCATGAAGTCAGTGGGATGTTACCGTTGACTTCAATGGGAGCAGGAGCAGTGCCTGATTTTAGAACCCACTGAAGTCAGTGGAAAGACTCTCAAGGATCTAAATAAGCAGATATAATTTAAGGTCTAAGAGAAAATAATAACATAGCAGAAATCTGCACTAAACTTTGTATCCAGTCAAATATCACTTATACAATTAGCAGCCAGTACATATAAAGAATAATAACAGATATCATTAAACACAAGGGCATAATGGGAGGAGATGTCATTTTTGCCTCTCTCTCGAGCATTTGACGAAGATCATCCATTAAGTTAAAATGGGTGTAACCCATACAATCCATTTTCTGAGACTGAAAGGGGTGGGCATATTGGTGACTCTCATTCTTCTGTTTTCTGCTTCTGTATTTCAAAGATAAAGTAACTGTCTCATATTTGTTAAGGAAAAAGAAAAGATGAAACAGTTGTAGTTCAGATTTACAATTTTGACAGTTCCTTTATCCCCTTCGCACATGCATCCATTCCAATAAGGACATAATCAAGGGATTTTACTGTCAAAATCGGGACAAAGAAGTAGCAGAGTAATGTAAATTAATGCAACTTTGAGAATAAAAAGAACCCTGATGGCAATGATTTCCTTATTACTTAGCTAGTATTCCCTACACTGACATTAACAGAAACAAGATTGATCGGTTTTGCCATTGCTTTTGAAAATATAATTAGTAGTAGTGATAATGCTAACTGGTTAATGATTGTAAAGATCTTGGAAGATAATGCTTAGATACCTCCTCAAAGTCCTGGATATTGCAGAGCTACATTGTGGTTGGGTCTAATATAACCTTGCATGGGAGAGATGCCCTTTTGGATGTCCCCTTAGACATTAGCATTAGATGTGCCCAGATCACAGCTGCTGTCATGCTGGGGCTGCTCCCATTGCCAGCAAGTGGATGGGGAGTGGCATTTTTGAGGATAGGGTTACTTAAATTACCAATCTCACTTCAGGCACTTAACATCAAACAAATGCCTCATTAGGCAACAAAGTGTCAAATAGACAAATCCACATAATCTGTGGTGTAGTTACCAAAGCCTTTGGAAAAAACATGAGGAAAATAATGGCCGATATTTCAAATCTGAATTGCAAATTTTGCAGCACAACATTACAAATATACAAATTCTGCTGCAAATCTCCTGAGTGACTACATTAAGGTGATTCATGAAGATAAAGAAAATTCATCCTTGTCAGCTGGAGCTGGGAAGGATACATTACCTGGGGATGGCCTATTATGCCTGTTCTTAGCACTTTTAAAATTACGGTGGACATTTATTTCTAATAAGTTATAATGTAATGAGGAGGATAGCATTCACCTCTTCCATAATTCTGCTTTAATTTCAATAATCATTTGCTCTTCTCTCTCACCTTTAATCCAAGGATTTAACAACCCTTTCCAATACTTACTAATTAAGGAACACAACATTTTATGCAGTAGAAACCTATCTTCCATATTTTATAGTTGGGTAAACTGAGACACAGAGAAGTTAAAAGATTTGTCCGTAGTCACACAGGAAGTCAAAGGCAATTTCAAGATTAGAACCCAGGTGTCCTGGGGTAACCACTAGACACATTCAGCATCATTTTCTTTCTTTCACATTTCCCTTTGTGCAATATAGTCACCAAAAACGGGGGCAGTCATTTTTCCAGTCAACTCCTACAGACAATTCATAGATCATAGATTTTAAGGCCAGAAGGGTCTATTGTGATCATCTAGTTTGACCTCCTGTATAACACAGACCATAGAACGTTCCTGATTTAATTCCAATAGCTGTGCTTGACCTAGGAAAGTCTTTTAGAAAAATATCCAATCTTGATTTAATGATTTCCAGGATGGAGAATCCAGCACAACCCTTAATAAGCTGTTCCAGTGGTTAATTACCCACCCTGTTAAAAAATTGTGCCTTATTTCTCGTTTGAATTTGTGTAGTTTCAACGTCCAACCTTTGGAGCTTGTTATACCTTTGTCTGCTAGATTGAGGATCATAGCAGTTGTCATAGTGGATCAGACCCATGGTCCACGTAACTAATAAGTATCCACATTAGAGCTGGTTGGAAATTTTATGACAAAACAGGGTTTTATTGGAAAATACCACTGTGTCAAACCTAATATTTCTCATGATTTGCCTCTCCAGGGCAGCCCTGCCATGTGGTCTGCTCTGAGGCTGGGAACCTACATCTTCCAGGGAGCTTCCAGCCCAGTGGGATTTAGGCATCTAAATAGCTTTAAAAATCTGGCCTTAAGTGACATGCCAACATGCATCACACAGGAAATCTGCAACAGACCCAGGGGAAGAACCCAGGTCTCCTAGCTCCTGGGGTAGTGCTCTAACCATGGCACAAGCCTTCCTTTTATCTTCCGAAATCACTTTGAAATCCTTGGTGGGAAGCTACCATGGAAGTGCTAACTTAATACTGGCCTGGATCATCTTCTCCTGCATAAAAAACATATAAGATGCAAATCTAAAGGAAGGGACTTTCTATGAGGGTTCCCTTGCAGAGATTCTCCTACATCATTCTGCTTGGGCCTCATTTAAGTCCCTTGCAGAAAAGGGTGTCAGGCTTGTCCCCAGACTTGGCAGTTCCCTAGAGACCCGCACAGATCTGAGAGCATGGGGTGGTCACTGGGAGGCCAATGACACCTGCACGAAGGCTGTGTCCCTAGCTCTGGCCATGTGTGGAGTCCCTTCCAGCTCCTTGATATTACAGCTGATTTAGAGACATGCTACCAAGGACTCACCCCAGCCATGACTTCACCTGAGACCTCAAAGGGTAGCTCTGCTGAAAATATGACATAGCTTCAAGCTGCTTTACTTACTAATTGCCACAAGGCAAGATGGAAAATGAGCTGCATTTCCCATCCCCCCCTCTCCATACCACTGTGCCCAATCCTTCCCTTGACCCCTCTTCTCTCCTGGACCCTGGACCACATGGAGAGAACTCACAGGGTGTGTGGTGGGGAAGATGGTTCAGGGCGTAGGTTAAGAACTCATCTACATGGAAGGAGGGAAATCCGCTCATGGAGGCACCCATCCATGCATGTATCTAGGAGCAGAATCTGGCTCTGTATATTGTGATCATCCCTTATTTTAGTTCCATATTCTAATAACCGGGGCTCTCTGATGCATTCTTTGTGGTACATAATCTACATTCTCAAAGTCTGTCTGTCTTAATAATATTGATGCTTAGCAATTAGCTCCTCCCATTTGAGGATCTCAAAGCCATTTACAAAGATTAATTTATTTTCACAATATGTGTATTTGGCAGGCCAATGTGATTACGGTATTTTCATTTTACAAATGGGGAAGCTAAGTCACAGAGAGGTTAGGTGACTTGCCCCAGGTCCTATAGCCTGTCAATAGCAGAGACAAAGACAGAAAGTAAGAATTCTGACACCCAGTTCCCTCTATTCTAACTATTAACCTAGATTGTTTCCATTGTATTACTTGTATGAAGTTTTATCCAACAAATTCTAAATGTATACTTTTAACAAAGGACACCAAGAGCTGGCTTGTTAGCTCCTAAGACTGATGGGCTATTAGGTGTAGGGATCAGCAAACAAATTTGTTTCAAATAATAATCCCACCCAGACCTTGGCTCAGAAGGTGCTACAGAAAGCCATATTTTTACTCCAGCTAATAGAGGTTACATCCCTAATCATAAATGTCTCTTGATCCTCTTTCTTCCAGTCTGTGATCTTTAATGTTGTTTTAATATGCAATAATGTTGTGACATCATGAATTATTATTATTTTATTTACTATTATCGTAGCATCTAGGAGCCCCATTCAAGGACCAGGACCCCATCTGCTAGGTGCTGTACAAACACAGAACAAAAAGATGGTCATTGCCCCAAAGAGCTTAAAACAAGACTAAAACTAAGTATAAAACAAGAGACAACAACTAGAAAGAGACAGAGGGGACTACAAGGAACCAGTGAAACAATATTGGTCAGCACGAAAGGCAGTGGTCTTAGAACGTCATTGTCAAGCCAAATCATTGTCAAGTTTCTTGGAGTCATCGCAGCAAGGAGGGTTTTAAGGAGGAATTTGAAAGAGAACAATGAACTGGCTCTGTGGATGTTTAAGGGAAGTTCCTCCCAAGCATGCAGAGCAGCATTTAAGAAAGCATGAAGACATTAATATTTCTGGGGGTATATCTACACTACAACCCTCTCCCCCCAGCAGTGAGTCTCAGAGCCTGAGTCATCTGACTGAGACTGGTGCTATGGAGATAAAAATAGCAGCGTAGGCATTCCTTCTTGGGCTGGAGCCCAGGCATTGAGATCCTCTCCCCATGCTGGGTTTCAGATCCTGGGCCTGCGGTCCAAACAATAATGTTTACATGGCTAGTTTTAGCCCCTCAGGCCTGTGCTTTTAGGCTGTGAGCCTGAGCTGGTAGATCTGAGACTTTGTTGTGTGATTTTTTTGTTTGTTTGCTGTATAGATATACCCATTTCTGACTGATGTTTAGTGGAAAAGTGGCCAAGTTTCCAGGTGCCTAATTTATTTACCCAAGAAAGCTTAGCTCAAATGCAATGTCTGGTTTTCATGGAAGCCCCTGTATTAGTTTTAAGTCAATTTTCCAGCTGGGGTTGAGTGAGGAAAAAGATGTCACATGTCTTGCCCAGCAGATTGCACAGTGAATCAGTGGCTAGAACCCAATCAACGCCCCTCCCCCCATTCCCCCCAGTCCTCAGTCCTTTGTTTGAACAACCTGACAGTGTCATCCACACAGAGTGCAAATGAAGGGAGCGTGAAGGCTCACACGGGTGGGTGCCAGAAAAACCATAGTGCTTGCACTTCGCATTTGGAGGAAGAAGTTTAGTTTTGAGCCTGCAGTATCTCCCTCAAGAGCCACATGAATTGCCCAGCCTACATTTAATTAACGTTTATAAAACCCTTTAAAGATGAAAAGCTCTCTAGGTGCTAAGTGTTATGATGATTATGACTGTACATCACAGCTGTGCGCCACATGAGCAGCTGGAAAAACTAGACAGTGATTGCCAGGGAGGTGATGACAGCTCTCTGTCCTTAATACATTTACCCAAGATGCACTTGTACATCTGTTACAGCCTGAGCTTCCCTTTCCCCCTGGATTTCTAGTATTTTTTGGTTTTGGCATTTCTGAAGCAGGTGAATATCTCCAGCTAAAAGATCCTGGGCCCAATAGAATGCAATGGAACTACCGCAGGAGTGAATTTGTCCCCATATATTAAAGAGAAGAGTGTTTAAGTCATGCTGCAAGGGTTATGAGGCACCTTGGTAAGAGTGGTAAATATTAGTAGTGGTTCTACAGATAATGATTTGGACTAGAATAGAAAAGGCAACAAGTTATCCAAGAGTTTTAATCCTGGCCCTAATGCTGGCAGTATATGTGGCCTTGGGGGAATCACTTAACTTCTCTGTCTGAGTGTCCTATTCTATACAAAGAAAAACAACCATTTCTTTAAAGGGGTATTATGTGGATTCAATTAGTTAGGTAGAATCCACAAAGGTTGCTAGGCTCCTAAATCCCATTTTTAGGCACCTAACTCCTGTTTTTAGGCACCACTGCATTCTACAAAACTCCCTCTTGGTTGCCACCTAACTTTGCAGGTGCCTAAACTCACTAGGTTTAAATTTTTGCCTCTGGACATGTACACTGCAATCTCACTCTAGGTGTCCCAGTGCCTGTCTCCTGCCAGAGCCTCAGAGTGATTTATTGTCCGGGGAAGATATTCAGCTGACTGAGGTTTGGCCTATAATAGCAATTTATGTTGGTATAACTATGTTAATCCGGGGTGTGGGAAATCCACACTCTGGAATGATGCTGTTATACTGACCTAACCCCAGTGTAGGCAGCACTATGTCGACAGGAAGACTTCTCCCGTTGATATGGCTACCACCTCTTAGGGAGGTGGAGTTTCTAAATTGGCAGGAGAATCTCTCCCATCGGTGTAGGTAGCATCTTCACCGAAGCACTATATCAGTGCAGCCTTGTAAGTGAGAGAAGCCCTAAGTCACATACAGGGGCCCGATACAGTAGGCATGCTCAGAGGTCACGTACCAGGTTAGGTCCCTCAGGCAAGTTCACACAAAATAGCCAGAGGAGGAGCTCTCTTATAACCTTTAGCCCAGTGGTTAGTGTACTCACCTGGATGTGGGAGACGCCCCTGTCCTCCTCCTCCTCCAGAGAGGGGAGCAGGGATTTGAAGAGAGCTCAGTAACTGCTCAGATGAGTTCTGTAACCACTAGGCTATAAAATATTCTGATTTAGTGTGTTTTCAATTTCTCCTATTGAAGTTGTTCCATTTTAATTGACTAATTAAATATTAATTGGGCCATTAAAAGAGTGCCAGTGACACTATAGGATAGTATTTGGGGCTCTCATTCACAAGGTGGCTAATCCCTGATCAACTCTTTTCTCCCCCTCAGGAGAAGAGGAAATTTGAACCATGGTATCCCCCCACATCCTGGGTGACTACCTGATCCACTAGGCTAACGGCATGCAGGAGGGCCTTCAGTGCCTCTTTCTCCCATGACCAGTATGGAGTTAGGTGGTCACTGAGCACACCTACCAGACTGGGCCCTGTACATGATTTAGGGGGCCAAACACCTATCTTCCCCTGGCTCATGGATCGCAAGCAGATATAGGCATCTATCTCCATGAGAGGGAGGGGGTTAGGACGCACACCTCTCCTTGGCATCTCCTGTTGGCTAGTTTAGGAACCTCCTTGCCTAGTGTGCTGGCTTTTTGGATTGGAGTCTAAGGCGCCTGTCTCGCCCTATTCGTTGTCTAGATGCCTAACTCAGGTTTTGTGGAGTACAGTAGTTTCCTACGATTTTCTAGGTGCTGTAAGGTGTTGTGATGCTGAGCATAAGTCTGGATCTGGGCCTTCATGTTTGTAAATTGCTTTGAAGATGAGGTGTGGTGAGTATTATTAGTATTGATGGGAGTTCTGTGGAACTAGTGAGGGTCTAAATCTATAACCTCATTCACAGTGAATAGTTTTTTCTTATGTGAATAATGTCATTGAGCTCAGCAGGACTGTTCACATTAATAAGTACAACTCACTGAGAGTAAGGGCTGCAGAATCAGACATAGGATAATTAGGAAACGATCTACTTAACCTACGTGCAGCCGGCTGGTCTTCACTGGGAGGTAAAATATCTGAATGTTTTTGACTGTATCTGTTTGTCTTTCTTGGGATTGGCCCTCACCTTGGTATGTGAGCATATCTGCAACCTCTCTGAATGAAACAGAGGACATTTGTCTTCATAATGAGATTACTCTTGAGAGTCCGTTCCTAATGAATCTGCATCTTATTTGTTTTTGAAGTTGCCTATAAACAGTCAGTGTTATGAGTACACAGTTACCAGCGAGTAACCATTGACTTATTGTAAATATGGCCAACAAAAATGTGCAAATTAATACTCATCCATTCCTCTCATTCACCATTTGGAGCTAATGTATGAATCATATCCACAGTTCATCAGAGAGCACAGTTTTGCCAATGGAAGGTGGAATGGTTCTTGCGTTAGAAAAATTAAAAGGGAAAAGTCTCTTGACTCCTGCCCCACTTCAAAGCAATGTGACTACTCTGCGATGCACCATCCATCACTTCATTATGTATTGGCTAGGAGAAAAAGAAAAACAACCCCTAGACCTGCCTTAATACAAAGTTATTGCACCATTCAATCAAATATGTGCAGTTGGGTGTAACAATCATTAGATGTAGCAGCCTGACATATATATTTGTAAGAAGCCTAAGGTTAAGCGCTACTAAAGGGGACTATTTGAATTCTACTATTAATAAACAACTATGGGTTTCAAAAATGTGAGCTAATAAATCTACAATGGGGGGAAAACATTTTTTGCAGCTCATTCTTGTAAAATGCAAGAGGGTGTTTGCTGAGAAAAAACAGTGTGTTTGTATGTTTTTAATACAACCCAGGAACCAGTTAAATAGGTTTCTAAATTGAATGGGACTCATTATAGTTCCTACTGTGTAGCATATGTTATGAATAATAATGCTTTGCCCTACATAGCATCTTGCAGACAAAGATCTCAAAGTGCTGTGCTAATGTTAATGTCCTAGGGCGGCTGGCCCTTTGAGGGGAGATGTCTGGGCAGCAGCTTCACTTGTGATACAACCAATCTTCCTCCCTAGGTGGAAAGTGATTTGGTTGGTGAGCCAGGTGAGTCAATCCAGCCTCTCGTGTAGATGAGAGAGCAGCCTGGGGAGAGAGTATGGGTAAAACAGAGGAGTTTTACTGAATGGTAGGAAGTTTCCTGCCGCAGAACCTGAAGTACCAGGAGAGACTCTAGTGGGGAAGGTTGCTTGTCTGCTGCCTAGTGATGTGACCTGGCCTCCAAACTGTAGGGGAAGGTTGGAAGATTGCATCCCAGCAGAGATATCTTGGAGGAAAGACTCTTGTTATGAAGGTTTCCTGAAAGACTTTTGCCAGCATGAGTGGTACTGGTGGAGGGCAGTTTAAAGGGAGAAGTGCAGCACAAATCCTGGAGGGAGGGCTGTGGAATCCCTTAGCCAAGAGGGAAGGGTTTGGGCCTGGAAGGCCACCAGAAACTGTGTGAAGATTCAGTAAATTAGAGCCCTGAAGGGGCATCTTGTTTTAAATACGTTGGACTGTGGAAAGTTATCCACAGATGGAAACCGAAGGAAGGAGTTGGTGTCTCTGCTACCGTTAATATACTGAGGCTCCCAGCACCACTGTGAAGCAGGTAACTATGACTAGCCTTGCTTTTCAACTGGAAGAACTGATACACAAAGATGTTTTTGCCCAAATTTTGGCAAATACTAGGGTGCCAACAATGTTTTCCACCTTGGCTGGCAAAACCACTAGGACTATTTGCGTACCTAGGGACCAGTTTTCAGAAGGGCTGAGCACCAACAACTGTAATGAAACCTCAAATGGTCAAAGGTACACAGTGCACACACTTCCATTTCCTCTAGTTACTCATCATTAAAGCTGAGTTTTTGTCATGGAGTTTGTGGAAATTGTGAATTTTAATGAAGTCCATGGCTCCTCTCAATGGTAGCTCCCATGATCCCGGATCCCCACTGCAAGCATTGTGACCTAACCCATGTAGTTGCAGCATTACTCAAGTTTGGCATGTCTGCCTCTTTGTAGATGGAGACACCAAACCTGAGTTGTACTGCAATCTAGCATATGGGGTCGCAATGCTCAGATCAGGGAGCCAGGAAGCTCCATGGGAAGCTGGCATTATGGGGTGAGTGGGGCGGGCTTACTGTTGCTCCTCTCCCGCTGGGCTGGACCTTTCCTAACTATGTTTTTTTTTCTCCCTGAACCTCTGCTGTGAAATTGACTACAAATGTGCATGATAAAATTGTAGCCTTATTCATCATTCATACAGACATCATGTTACGCTGTTGCCAGTGCTACTGAGAAATTGTGCATGAACAATGTTTGCTTTATTTTTCTTTTATTTGATTGTCTTCCTATCACATTATAAAAATCACTGGACACATGGCTTCCAGCTG
The DNA here is from genome assembly GCF_026122565.2 of Emydura macquarii macquarii. Classification (NCBI taxonomy): domain Eukaryota; kingdom Metazoa; phylum Chordata; order Testudines; family Chelidae; genus Emydura; species Emydura macquarii. Next base: position 2,762,594 of record NW_027131850.1, read on the forward strand.
CAATACTGGCCCAATAATTTATTTTTCTTCTTATGGGTACCATAGCATCAGGGGTATCCAAAGGAATGAGGTGAAACCACAGTGTCTAAAAAAAATCCAGCAAAACAGCACAGCCCAAGATTGCCCATGGCATTGCCCGCCTTCTCCACAGCTGATGACACAGGGACCCACACCAAAAAGGATGTTTTGTTCAAAGTCCCATGCCTGCAGGCTTTCATTCAAACCATAGCACTTGCAACCTTGCCAATGGGGGAAGGGAAGCCTGTGACAATAGCTAACCATTGCATCTGACGAAAGGAGTTGCAGGCCACAAAAGCTTATGCCCGCAGGAATGTGTTAGTCTTTAAGGTGTTACAGGACTCTCGTTTTTGCTGTATACAGACTAACATGGCTACCCTCTGGAACATTGCACAATCTTGCTCATGCAAATTGGGCTCACAAAGTTAAAAATAACTTGTGGGGACAGAAAATGGAGAGAAATTAGGCGAGAGAGAAAAAATATATTTTCAGTTGATCTTTGTAAAAAATAGTCAGTGAGGTAGAAGAAGGCAGTTCTATATGGCAGGAGCTGCAGGAGAGAACTCTCTTGCAGCTATAGTGGTGGGATTGTGTGGAAGGACAGAGAGGAAGCCAGTACGAAATGAACTGGGAGTGAGTGTGGGGGGGATAAAAAATCTTTAAAACTAAGAATCTGAAACATAGAGGTATGAGAGCAGAATAGCTTCCTGGCTTGTAACACCATTCATCTTAAGTCATATTTGACTTCTCATACTTCAGAATTTCTTTCATGCAGGTTCTATGAGGATACTTCATGCTTGACAACTAATAGTATAGAATCTCACAAGGACCCTTTTGCATTTCTAATCACACGTTCACAGAGGATTTATGGTGTATGTGAAAGAGGTTGCCCGAATGTGAATTCTTTAATACAGCTGCTCTAGCAAGACTAGAGAAAATGAGTGAATAATAACAGAAAGAACAAGGGAGCTGCCTGACAAAGTTTAATTAGGAACAATTCTGCTTCAAATAACATGTGGCCGTGCTGGAGAAAAGGACACTGAGAAGAGGGGCAAAAAGAGTTGTGGCATAATGGATCCTTACCTTCAGCAGTGGTTGTTAATGTGAAAGGCTTTGGGAGAAGGGGTGTTTACTAAAATGCCCCCCACTCCCTTCCAAAAAAGTCTATGCAGTTCTGTACTGCATATGCAGAGGCATCCTCCTGGGACAGGCCAAAACCTGCTTCCAATGAAGCATCTCCAAAACTAACTCATTGTCCTCCTTCAAAACGCTCCTTAAAACTCTTGTGTGCTATGATGATGACATTTCTAGATTTTCTTAGTGATGCCTTCGGGTCTCGGAGTCTATGAAGCTTACACAAACTTTGACAATGTTTGGCTGTTGGTGTGCTGTGACCAATATTGTTTCCATGTACTCTCCTGTCTGTCTATATTCATCTCTTGAGTGAGGGCCAGATTCTGATGCCCTTATACACATTGATTTCTTTAATCCCAGAATAGTTCCATTAGAGTCAAAAGGGCTACTTATAGAATAAAGATAGTAGAATCGGCCCCTATATATTAGGAAAATATATCCTAACCATGAAGTTTTACTAGATTGCAGAGTAAAGTCTCCCATGGAAATGTGGAAGATGCCTTGTTTGAGATATTTGAACGCGGACTAGAGGACTACAAAGGACTACTTAAGGTTGGCAGAAATTGATTTTTATTTGATTTTTTTGTAATTTCGGCAAATAATATCAGTTTATTTTCAAACATTTTTTTATTTTTATCAATTTAAATTTTCACAGCTATATGAAATTATCAGGGGGTAGACCAGTATTTAATGACTGTAGATGTTGAGATTCAAAAAATTAAATATAACCATTAAAACACAAATTGTCAGCATCATAGGTCAACATATAAAAAGTAAACAGCCTTAGTCAAACTCTAATAAGTTCTCAAGCAGCATTTTTTTGCCTATCTGTAAATTTTGATTATTATCAATGAAAATATTTTGTTCTCAGTTTGTGTGGTTATGGTGAAATCGACATTTACTTATATTTACCATTAAATATTGAATCCTCCCAAGCCTAAATATACCCTAGGGAACAATCCTGCATTAGCATATTATTGGGACTAGGAAACCTAAAAGGCCATTTCCATCCCTTATATCTATGATGGTATGACAGAACTATGACTTTTGGCTCAAACTATGCAATCACTGAATCTCATTTTGTGAAAGGAAAACCTTGGATTTGATTCTCCTCCACTTTTCTTTGGTTACATAAAAAATAACATCAGAAGATGGCAGCAGAGATTGCTGACTTCTTCATATTTCCTTATAATATTTGTCCAGCAGGATACAAATGCTCAGTGAAAAAACACAGGGCAGAGTCTTTTGTAAAAACATATTGATTTAATTCCAGAAAGATAAATTCATGGACTCTAAGAGCTTATTCCTCAGTTCATTTTTTTATGGAAGTGACGTAGGAGTTATGAAAGAAAGATTCTCCTGTAATAAAAATCACATTCACTATCACGTCCATATATCTTACTGGCAACACTCACAGGAAGATAAGATTGCACTTGCAAAATGCTGTAGATGCATTGCCGCTGTATAGTTTCCGTGCCTTACCAATAAGTCATATTTGGGTGCTGTTGCCAGGTTCCCTATAAGAACATAAGAGACTAGAGAAGTGAACACATACGTTAGACTAAAAATAAGTGAGAGATACTGAGCAACTTAATGGAGAGTTGCTGAGCAACTGAAAAATAACTAATTTCAGCAAGTGACTAATGGGACTGGCAATGGTGCCAAAGAAAGAAAAATGGTGCCTTTCTGATACTACATCTAATAGCAAGTAACTGAAAGGATGTGCATGTAGGTTAACTTGACCTTCTGTTACATGCAGTGCACTCAGTTCTGAGTTCAGGTACACAGAGACATGTCTCTGCCTGTCTGCTAAAATGAGTGAGGGAAGATGCCTATGTCTTCTAGCTAACCTGTCAGGCTCTGCTGTGATTCCTGCCTCAGAAAGACCAGGGCAACTGGATGGAAAGAGATGATTTATGTCTAAAGGCAGGAGTCTGGAGAAGATGCAGCAGAATCTGGACTACAGCATCTGTCCTCACTCCATTGCGGCCCTACCATACTGCGTACATTTGAAGCAGCTGCCCCTGCTTTTACTCCTGCTGCTGCATGCAGGAGTTTTGCTGCTTTTGCCTATACCCCAGGAAGTGCGCTTACAATCTGTCCCTGCTTCTGCTGCTTTTCTAATGGCCGCAGCAGTAGCTAGATGTTCTTGCATTTTCCTCCAGCACTTCTGCATCTCTGAACTGTAAAAGATACCTATTTGTGGAGCTGTATTCCCAGGACTAAGAAAAGTGGGAGTAGAAGTGGTGAATGGGTTATTACCAAATGAGCAAAGTGAACTGCTATTCAGATAGGGTCTGAATCTTTATTGACCTGAGTAATCCCCTTGAAGTCATTGGGGCCACTTCCATGAGCAAAGACTGTTTGCATAAGTATGGATTGAAGGTTTGCATCCACGTTGCCTTCTATAAAGTTCCAAAATGAAAAAAGAAAGTCAACAGCTATAACATCCCCTAGTGTATGTAGATTGTGCTACTCAGCCATGAATTTTAACAGCAGTTTTCTGTGCTTTCCCCTGAAGCACCTCTACTGCCTCAATTCCCAGTTGTAGCTGAACACGGCTTATCATATGGACAGTCTGGGTCTAAAGAAGCCTTTGAGCACTGGGTTAATAGTTTCGCAGCAGAATATTATTTTTTGGGTAATATTGCAATGTACCAGCATTTCACCCTGAGGAGTAACTCAGCTGTTGAAGCCCAGCTATTTCCTAGTAGCACAGGAGTAAATCAAAATGTTCATGACCAATGTGTGAATCGGAGAGCAGATGCTTGCAGCACTAACCTCAGCTGTGGCGCATATATAATTTGTGATTTTTTTGTTTTTTGGGGGTAGGAATGTTGCTTCTTTTTAACCTTAAACCTGGCAGAAATTTTCCAGGCTGCCAGTCCAACTAATATTTCTGAGGATTTACGTGTGTGTGTGTGGATTGTACGTCAGGAGACCTGAGTCCTCTTCCCACCTCTGCCACAAACTTGGACAGTTCACCCAAGCTCTGTGACTCTGCTGCCTCCATCTGTAAAATAAGACTCATAATCTTTTCCTGGCCTGTTGTGAGACTAAATTAATTATGGGTTGGGAAGCAAATTGAGAACCTTAGCTGGAAAGTGCTATATTCATATCTACCCAGCTATCCCTTGTTCTGGGCACTGGAACATTAGTGAAGCTGCATAATCTGAGGAGGCTCAGTAGCCAGCCATCCCACAGGCTACCACCATTTTTCATGTAATTGGCCAGCTTCACAAGCTAAGTTAATGCCCCTTTGTGCCACTCTGGAAGTACAAAGAGGCTATAACTGAACTGAAAATGCCCAACAGCCAATTCTCCTTTTTGGAAGTGAATTCCTTGCTGGTATATCTTCACTGCAGCCAGGTCCTGCACCTCCATCCTTTACCCTAGTAGAGGGGCATATTGGGTTTGCAGAGAGGGCATGGTGGTGGTCCAGGTATGCGAGTGCTTAAAGCTGCCTGCTGAAAACCGGAGAGCTGGAAGAGGAAATAATCTAGTCCGATATGTCATTGTGTTTCATCTCAGCTGAGCTAGTTCATGGTGAGATTTGTATTGGTAACTTTTTTTGTGTGGCAATTCTAGATTTAAGATTTCTAGTGTTGGGGGAACCTCCAAGGGGTTGTGTGTTCAGGGTGAGAATGGATAAGCTTCTCCGGATGATGGACTTTTCTGAATGTTCTCTAAAATATTCAATATCTTGAGTTCACGGTCTTTTGAGAGGACTGGTTTTCTCATGTGACTTGCAGTATTTCCTACTTCTAGTCTATCCCAAAGTACCACAAAGGGCTTTCTTCTTTGATTTAGGATCTTCTGGTTCAGATGGAATCCCAAAATCAATCCCAAACATTCCTGTTCAATGTTTGGGTGAAGATTTTGATCAGTTGTTTCATATGAACCCTAATTATTTCACATAGTCAAAGTGGCAAACTGAAATGGTTCCTTTCCCCATTATCTGCTGTTTAAATTATGCCCTTTCAAGACTAAAGTTTGGCCATGTGTTATGCTGTTTTATGTGTAGATGTAAACATAGGGAGAAAGCCCTTTTATATACCAGTCATAATGGCCTCATCCCACTCTGTTCTGTTTGTTATATCTTGTCCTGTTATATCTTGATCTTTTTTATACTAATGCCTGTAGCATGAAATTCACCCCACTGAAGAAGCTGCATACAAGGACCTCATTTGTGGGGTCACCAAGATACCCTTGTATAGTTTTTGGCTACTCTTGTAAGGAAGCAAACTACTCACTGTTAGACTAGCACAGCTCTATTGTTGTACACCTATGGCTAATTTGATTAAAGAAACTGTTCTGGTTTAAAGAGGTCCATCATAAACCACTTATCCTTTAAGGTAGACTATTGAACCCCTTACTGTCAATAGGGAGCAGTTTCTCAAACAAGTAGTCCCTGTGAAATCAGTAGGTCTACTAACACAAGTAGGTATTCCTCAGGGTGAGTAAGAGACTCACAGTTAGGTCCCTAGTAAGTATAGAAACGGACAGTACACAGTAAGGTCTAATATCTTTTCTCCAAAGATCAGAAAGGGCTCAACATGCTTCACAAACTAAATATACCCAAGGATAGCCCATCACTGAAACCGGCGGAATAAACAGTTTAATTTTCTTTTTAGCATGTTTGAATCATAAATGCTCAAAGAAAACTCCTGAGATATAAGGGGACATTGATTTCAATCAGTTGTTCAAAAGGAAATGGTTCAAAATTGAAACAATCAATCACCACCACTGGCAAAACTATTTAGGTACCTCCTTTGGTTCTGCCTCTTAGGTTCTGTCTCAATGCTGCAAGTGGGGGTGTGATTGGAGCATGGTTAGGCATATCCGTCCTAGCTTTAAGCTAGCTGGCACAGCTAAAAATAATGTAAATGGGCAGCACAGGCTTCAGCCAGGGCTAGCAACCCCAGTATGTACACATGCTCCCTAGCCAACTTGTACTCAGATAGCTAGCCTGTACTTAAGCCTGCACTCAGGCAGCTAGCCTGTGATGAAGCCCCGTATGACCATGTCTAAACTACTATTGTTACTTGCATTAGCTAGATTAAAGCTAGCATGGCTATGCCTACCCATGCTACAATTACATCTTCACTTTCAGTGTACATATACCCTTAGTTCTACTTCCTAATGCTATGTTTCCTTTAAAGACTGGACAGTTAATAGGCTACCTAGCACACAAGCTCCAGTAAGCAGCAGGGAAAATGTTCACACTTTATTTATTTCTGTTTAGACATGTAAGCAAGTGGAGTCGTGCAGTGTAGCATCCTGCTATCAGTGACCCACTGTTGATTAAGACCGTGGAGATACCAATCTGCCTGGGTACCAATTCATTAAATAAGCTGGCTTTTTTCAGTTAATTTGGGGACAGGTTACTGATTTAAACCAAATTTAAGAGGTTTACTTGTCATTTTGAGCAAATAAAAACTTACATCACATTGGATTTCACTGCCTCAAATAGGAAAAAATGGCACTCTAGTGAAAATGTCTTCTAGCAATAAGGCCAAATCCTACAGGTTCCATCAATACATAGTACTAGCGCTTTCAGTTTTTAATGGTCAATGTCAGCTCTGATAAAGACGCACATGCTTTTTATTGAAAGAGCCTTTCCCTTCTCTCTCTCTCTCTCTCTCTTTTTTTTAACTTAGCACCTTCAGCCTGTCGCTGTCACTGAACTGATATCTGTACCCACAGGATTTTGTTAGTGTTGCCTCCTCAATGCATTTCAGAAATATTTTCCTCATTTTGCAGCTATGAATTTCAAGCTTTCCAGGGCTAGAGCCAAAGCTTATTTCAGTAGTTCTTCCCATGGAGTAAAAGCAAAAGCAAAAATCAGTTATACGCCTCTGAAGTCTGGCTGCTCTTGAATAGACTTGAGACGGATCCAAACACCCTTGACACTTGGAAGTCCAGATCAGGATCCAACCTTTGTGAATGGGGCCCATTTTTCATCCTGACATGCTCCTAATTTGATGTCAGCCACTCCTTTCTAACAACACACAGCACAAAAAATTTACAAAGCACTGAACGAACATTAACTAATTAACCCCCCAAATACATTGTGAGGCAGAGAAGTACTATTATCCCCATTTTGCTACAGGGTGTGAAACCAAGGAACAGAGAGGTTAAGTGACTTATCTGAGTTCATGCAGCAAATCAGTGGCACATTTTACAACTCCTGGCCCCCTCCCTACCTGTCCATACACAATCCCTTAGACTATTCTGTGTTATTAAAGAAGCTCTTTTCAAGCACCTATCCCATTTTGAATGTCCTGAAAACTGATGGCTCTTTATGAGCACAGGAGGTTGACATTTTACTCTGCCCTCTGCAGTGAAAAGAATATTAGAGGAATGTTTCTTTTTTATGACTTCTCTAATTACTTCAAGTTTTAACTTCTTTAAATTGTAGAGCGGTGTTCATGAAAAGTATTAAATTGACAGCAGAGGAACCTGGGCACAGAGTAGTATGCTATGATCAACCTCTGACCAAGCTTCCCCACGTTGCTTTCCCCCAGACTAGAAGGACCATCTTAAAAGTTCCCCATGGTGTTTTTTGTAAAGGTGTTAACTTGGTTAATCACATCCATATTCTGCTTCAGTGCCTGCTGCATTACAGTGATGGTCAAAATGACTCCTGTATATGCAGGCACAAATTCTGTGCTTACAGTGCACTAGTGCAAATCTAGAGTACCTCAAGAGACATTACTACAGATTTGCACTGGTGTAACTGAGAGCAGAATTCCACCCTTAAGACTAGATTCACAAAGAAACATAGATGTGGTGATCACATGTGAGATGGTTTAGTTGGGGTTGGTCTTGCTTTGAGCAGGGGGTTGGACTAGATGACCTCCTGAGGTCCCTTCCAACCCTAATCTTCGGTGATTCTATGATCATGGGTGGCAGGTATAATAGGCCAGGTAAGCATCCCTTGGTACAGTTGTCGCTGCCCCACGGCTGGACACATGGGCCATGGTGGCTCTGCCTCTTCCCGTCCCTCATGGAAGGCAGGTAATGGAGGCTAGGGTGCTGGGCTGCGGCAGGGCTCACAGCTCCTCTGGCCAGCTGGGGCCTAGGGCTTGGCCCCGGTCAGCCAGAGCTCAGGGCTCCTTTGGACAGGGGTTTGGGGCTGCTCTGGGCACCAGCAGGCCGGCCAGGATTTGGGGCTGCTCCAGGCACTGGCCAGGATTCAGGGCTGTGCCAGTGGGTTGGCTGGTGAGAGTGGGGCAGAAGAGATGGAGTGGGGGATGGGGCCTTGGGCTGAAGGGGATGGGCGGGGCCTCGAGCAGAAGGGACGGGGCAGTGGGATAGCCGCACTTCCCAGGGTGGTGATGCTCAGTATCAGCATGCCTAACTCCGAGGTCAGGTGCCTATGCTTCTTATACAATGAATGGGGAGAGCTAGGTGCCTCAGAATGGGATTCACAAAAGCCCATTTGGTAGGCTTCGCCTCACCTAAGCTAGCCAATGGGAGGTGCCAAGCCCAGGGGTGTGTTCTAAGCCCTGCCCCTCTCTTGGAGATAGGCACTGAAATCTGGGGTGCAAGGAGGTGCTTCCCTCTGCTTGGGGTTCTCAGCTGCAGTCTAAATCCATGGTAGAACACCTTTAACAAGAGAGATTGAGGGAGCCACACAAGCATAAATCCATTAATGGCTGAGGTACTCAAATACTATAATGATGTGAGTCATATACGTATTTAACTATATTTAGGCCCAGGTTTTCAAAAGTCTCCATTAATTTTGGGTACCCAGCTTGACAACAGCCAAAAGGTGATGTCTCCAAAATTAGTGGACGTGTTTGAAAATCTTATCCTTAATTATCTGTGCCTTAGTTTTCCATTTTATTAAATAGTGCTGATGGTACTTACGTACATCTCTAGGGGAGGATTAGTTAGCTAATGTTCGTAAAGCACTGTATATGTGCTAAGAATTATTAGCTGGCATGTGGTTACGTGGGATTTACCTGACTGAGGGACTAGATGAAGGAGGAACCACTTCGATATGTCTAAGATGTAGTAACTGTTTTTCAGAAATGTAAAGGAGAAAAATATTTAAACACAGTGTTGGGTCTCTTTGCATTGTCATTTGAATAATAATAATACTTTGTACTTACAGCATATAGCACCTTTCACCAGAAGCTCTCAAAGTGCTTCCAGGTCAGCTTATTAAGTATCCTTATCTATACTTTACAGATGGGGAAACTGAGGCACAACGCCGTTAGGTAATTTTTTCCAGAGCTGATATTGAATCAATGATTGAATGGGAAACAGAACCCAGGGACCTACTTCCCAGCCCTAACCAGCACACCACCTAAAAATGACTACTAATTCAGATGGCTGAGGATATTTTGGCAATTGCAGAACACCTTCCAAAATGGGGTCCTGATCCCTGACTAGAGTTCCTAAGTGCTAGAATAATCATAAATGATAATGATAATGAGGCCTTCCTCAGGCTATGGCAGGAAGGAAGAGAAAAATATTATGTGAATTAATGAAACTGTGGATTCGAAACATCCCAAAAACCTGAGAGAAAAAGCAGTGTGAATATCAAGGAAGGTGGGGCAGCTCAAAATAGGACTAGAGATTTAAAAAAAATATATTAAGAGGCTGAAAGGTAACAAAAAGCCTTTATTGAAATAAATGGATGATTATTCAGAGAGGTACGTCTACACTGACGGCGGCAAAGTCGCCGCCATCAGATCGACCTTTCTAGATCAATTGAGTGGTCAATGAAGAAGTCGACGCTATAAAACCACCCCCTCAAGTTGCGTAGCACTGCGTTCCCATCGGTGCAGTGCAGTGAAGACACCGTGCTGAAGGGAAGTTCAACAGTCGATGGGAATCTGCAAGCTACTCTGCATAGCTTGCGTAATTCCCGTCGACTGCTGCCGAATCGCCAGGTAAGTGTAGACCAGGGCAGAGAATATTATATAATGGGAATTCAGCTGAAGAGGAAGTGTGGGCTAGTGGACAGAGCAAGGAAATGGCACCCATGACTTGTGTGTTCTTTTTCCAGCTCTGGAACTGATTCTAGCTCTCTGGCTTTGCTTAGGTCATTCACCCTCTCTAGGACAATTCCCAAACCCGCTTCCATGGCTGCAGAAAGCGTTGACCATAGTGGGACTGATTCCTTTGCATGTATGTGGATGGGGATAGGATCTGAAGAGCTCTGCATCTATGTGCAGGTGTTCCTTGCATGCAGCTGTGGAAGAGAGTTTGGGATGTTTTTGTGGCCCCATCAGCAACACTCCCCTGCAGGAGGCACAACTGAAATGGAGTTTACCGTGACCCTGAGGCAACAGTAGTAGCCGCAGCCTGGCTCTGCTGCTGTTCTGTGACTGAGGGAGGTGATTGTTCCCTCAAAGCCCAGGGTCGGGCACAGGGATGTGCTTCATTTTACAATGTGAGGATGGGTATGAAATATTTAGACTGGGCATTAGCTTAATAATTTAATATGTGTAGAGGGCTCTGAGATTAAGGGCAGTGTACAAAGTATGAGGATTTTCATACACTGTGTATAATATGGGAAGAGACACAAGCCCTTAAAATCCCATCTGCCTGCAGGAAGGGAGGAGGTCCTATTTAAATACAGGAACTCACCCTGTAGAAACCCCCTTTCAGCTCCAAATGTGAGTTATTCAGAAGGATGGCGGTATGTAAAAACAGCAGGTTATTTTTGAAACTGTTTTGCAGCCTTGTCTATGGCTGTTACTTCAAGGGAGCTGCTCTAAAACCTGGATTCTTTTTTCAGGAGGGGCACTCAGAGGTCATGGTTACATTGAATGCATTGAAATGGAGAGCCAACATCACTTCTGTAACCTCTGCAGGGATCCTCTCAATCCATCTGGCAGGTATTAATTTGTTCCCATAGGGGCTGGAAAGGAAGGATGCTTGCTTTCAGACATAATGTTTCCTTAATGCTTTAATGGCCAGATTATCGCCTACATGGGAAAAACCTGGTTGGAGACAGAACTCTATGACTTCCCACTTAATTGTGTGTGCGTGTGTGGTGGGGGATTGGTGAAGTATACCAACCATAGAGTGGGAAAGAGGGTCCTATACCCTAAATCCATGGATGTCCCAAGATTATCTCAGATTTTAGGACACTTGGCTGAGGTCAAGAACTTGCATATGGAGAAGATTCTGTGCCTCTTCTTTCATCAATTTCTCCAAGAGCCAGGTGACCATGCTCTGCCTCCTTGCAATTGCCCCAAACCCTCTTAGAACGGGATTCCTATGGCAGGATGTGCAGACTGGATTAGGCACTGATGGATGAGTCAACACTGTCTTACTTGGAGAGCCCTGGGGATTTCTAGAAGCATGGTTCTGGGGAGGGTGGCCCTTCCTCCAGCCCCATCTCCTCTGGATCCACCCAGCTTTGACTGGGATTCTTTCAGCGAACCTCTGAATCTAGTGGCATGTGCTGTGGTGACCCAGCTGTCCTGCCGTATGTTTGGGTGCGGCTCCCCCAGATGTTGTTCTCCTCAGTTTCTCATTTTGGCTCTAAAAATGAGCAAAGGTTCCTTGGGAGGGGGAGAGTAAATGGGGATCTTAAGTTTTTTGGAACTGCTTCTTCCTTCCCTGTACACAGATTAAAAGTGTCAAGAGCTATGAGTGTGTGCAGTCTATCTGGTTAGATGTTGCATATTTCAGATGATTAATTGTTACAGGCTAAGCACCTGTCTGTCTATCTGTATCTGCATCACCTGAAATAGCTCTAAATGGCCTCTAAATGTTTGCACAGGATGCATGAGATGAATAAGCTGAGGAGCTAGAGGAGCTTCATGCTATTTCTTCTGCTTGTTTGACTGCCACTATGATTGATTTCAAAATAAGAAAATTGTTTCCCCTGAGAAGTATATTACCATTTCCTGGAATTCCTTTATGCTTTCCTCACTATATATGAAGAAAAGAAAGGGCTCCTTTTGGGGAGAAGCATGGTACAGGCTGTAATACTTAAAAACTAAACAGTCCATCTGGATAAAATGCTTTGTGACCTATAAGATTTGGAATGGGTCAGCCAGTTTATACTCAAGATGACATTTAGAAGTGATCCTATCCACTGACAGCTACTGTACTGCATAGAGAAACCAGAAATATACAGGTACAGCACAGGATTTGAGTAAACCTTTACTGCCACATAAACTTTATCAAGAGGATGTTAAACTGTGAGGCAACCACAAGATGGTTAGTTGGTCAGATCAGACTCATTAATATGATGAGATGACTTTAAAGAGAAACTGTCACTTCAGATTAGGTCCAAGATGGCCTTTGTTGTTTTTTAACAGGTTGAAGGGAGAGGAGAGTCAGATGATGAGTTTGCAAAACCTAAGATGAAGAGAAATGTTTTCATAGTTATGAATAAGAGAAGACAATGTTTATAGGGAAACATTTTCCTGTAGTGGCATGAACCCAAAACCAACAGCATTGTGCTGGGGCATGAGCAAAGAGAGTTAAATGAAAATGACTAATTTAGTTTAGCTGAACCGGTCAAAATGAAAAAAGTCAGTGAACTGCATCTGTGCTGAAAAGTAGAGATGGACTGGAGGATTGGGGTGCAGATATGGATCAGAAATCCAAACTTTACCCAAGTGTTCTGGTTCGGCCCAGTTTAGAGCAAAGCCCAAAATACAGAGCTTCAATCTGGGTTTGAATTTCCTCAAAGTTCAGAGGAATGTTTTTTGGATTCACTATTCTGGTTTTGGGTGCATCTCTCGTGCAAAATAAATTACCTTAAAAAATTCTCTCTCTGTTAATAATCTAAGGGTGGACCAATCACAAACAAGGATAATTGTTTCCAGATATCTAATTTGTGTCCTGACGATTTCCCTTTTTCATAGGAGACCATAAAAAAAGAGTAGTGTGCATTGAATTAAGACACAATAGGGACAGAAGGGATATGAGGCTAGATGGAGCACAGGGATGTCAAATAGGCTCAGATAAAGTGTAACTGGAATGCTGGCAAAGTTGCCAAATCAAGTCACTTTTTGACAGGTTACATTTGTGGGGTTTTTCCTTAGAGCAAAATGCATTATTTTGTATCCATGCCACCACAAATTACTATAAAAATGGCCTGATCCACTGACTGTGATGTTTTTAGAAAATGTTGAAAAATTACTACATTTGGAATAAGTTTGGCACACCTAATTTTGCTATGAAATTTAAGGACAGATACTGTGATTGGTAACCTCTTTGACCAGTTGAGAATGTAGTCAACATTTACTCTCTTTTAAGAGGAATGTGAACTAATTACCAGAGCTCTAGCCACTGGACCTAATATCCCCATACATGCGTTACCCTTCTACCAGGTAGAGTCGGCAGCTACAAGGGCCGGGTTCAATATCTAGGGGTTCCTGTCAATGATACAACACAAAACCAGCTCAAGCCCCCACCCAGTCACCTGGGACAATTACACCCCCCCCCCCTTAGGTGCCTCTAGAGGCAATACTTCCCCTCTCGCAAGCACAGACTGAGTGTAGAAAAGAGACCTTTAATAAAAGGGAAAAAGCAACCCAACATTAACTTGGGAAAACGCTGCAAGCAGGATTCACATGCATAAACCATGAGCAAAACACCTACTCCAGAGTACATGGGGCAGTTTCCTTTTGCCTCAGGCTCTTAAACCCAGTAACAAGAAGTTCCTTTAATGTGCCCCTCCCTTCACAGCACCCCACTCAGAGATATCAGGGCCAACCCAGAATCTAGAGCTGCAGCTGCAGAGTTCACTTCCCACCCTGGTTGGGGGGTGGGGAAAGAAGTTACCTTGCTTGCTCTGCTATCTGGCTGCTACGTTCTGGCTGCCCTGCCAGCTGCTCTGCTGGCTGCTCCTTGCTCTATCAGCCACTTGTTGCTCTGTAGGCCGTTCCGCCAGCTGCCCTGCTGGCTGCCTCCCTGGGCGCCTTCGCCAGCCACTCTACTATACACCATCACCTTCTGCTACCACCTGCTTCTCCACTGTGACCTCTGCGGGTTGGTCTCTTGGGGTTCCACCCAGCTCTCTGAGTCTCAGCTCTCAGTGATTTCAGCTCTTAGTGGGTGAACCTCAGTGCTTAAGCTGGGCAGGACAAGAGCACGCTTTCACAGTAGATGACTTCAGCTCTAGTGAGCACTTAAAACAAAAGACTCTTAATGGAATCTTAATTAGCTCCATCTTTAAAAAGTGGGAGGGAAAGGGTAAACCAGGCCTGGGGCTTTTAGGCAGAGCCCACACTTCCAGGCAGGAATACCTGTCTCCACCCCCTATTTACCTTCATGAGTCTCCAGCATCCGAGCCTCTTGCTTAGTCAGTTTGGTTCAGATGATAGTGACCCTTCAATCAGAACAGGCTAAGCACAGTTCTGCTGCCCTTTGCTAATACAATAAGGGGATCAACATTTCATTACCCCTGCATTTAACTCTAGAGTGATTTGTAACCCACCACCAGCCAAAGGGATTGTTTGGGCAAAGCAGTCCCAACATGCTGAGCACCTGAACAGGGTGGGTGTGCTCATGCAAGTACAGTCTGGCCCTGACACCAGTTCCCCTCCCTCCATCCAGCTCGGCCCTACTTACACTTGCGTCATCATCACTGAGGCAAATCCCAAAGAGACGTAGCCTCTTTGCACATTCAGTGCTGCCCAGATTGATCTCTAGGGAGGTACTTAAGACAGCCTGGCTGGATAGTCAGCCCATCATTGGTGATCTCATTGCGAAACCGAAGCTTTTGGCCACTACATGCTCACCGGCCGAATGGCGGCATTCCTCGGTAATGCAGAAGGTACTGTGAGAGCTTGAAATGAGTAAAGTAGTGAAGATGCAGTGTTGCCAACTCTCATGATTTTATCTCATGATATTTCTGTTTTTCTTAAAGCTCCAGCAGCTGGAATCAGGAGATTTGCATGAGAATCTCAGCTTTCATTTAAAAAGGGTATGTTTCTAGCCCTCATGGTTGCAGAGAAAAGCTTGAATGTGTGACCGGAGTGGATCTTAAAGGCTCAAAAACCAGAAGAAACCAGAACACCTCCATCCATCATTTTTGTAAAATTTCATGATTTTTTTAAGTTGATGCTCTGATTTTGTGGGTCTGACTTATGATTTTTGAACATGTGGAGTTGGAAATACTGTGTCAGTTTTACATCTCAGCCAAAGCACAGCCCTTCCAACAAAACATTGCCCTTTAACACAGTGGCTCTCAACTTTTCCAGACTACTGTATCCCTTTCAGGTGTTAGATTTGTCTTGTGTACCCCCAAGCTTCATCTCACTTAAAACTACTTTCTTACACAATCAGACATAAAATTCAGAAGTGTCACAGCACACTATTACTGAAAAATTGCTTACTTTCTCATTTTTACCATATGACTATAAAATAAATCAATTGGAATATAAATATTGTACTTATTTTTGTATAGTATATATATATAGAGAGAGAGAGAGCAGTGTAGACAAGTTATTGTCTGTATGAAATTTTAGTTTGTACTTACTTTGTTAATGCTTTTTATGTAGCCTGTGGTAAAACTAGGCACATTTCTAGATGAGTTGATGTACCCCCTGGAAGGCCAGGTTTACATTTACCTGAAAATTCGGCAGCAGTTGATGGGAGTTACACAAGCTATATAGTTGTGTGCAGTGTCTTTGCTGCGTTCCCATCAACAAGGCGCTACACCACTTGAAGAGGTGGTTTTAGTGCATTGACTTCCGGATCGATTAAGCGGGTCTTCACTGACCGCGGCAAGTTTACTACCGTCAGTGTGCACATAGCCTGAGAATCACTGATCTAACACCCTGGGAAATTTGTTCAGGTGTTGACTCAGAAAAGAGCTCCACCTGCTGAGCCACCAATGCTACTTCTTGAAGCAAATGATTATTCCTTAGAGGTCTCCCAGCCAAATACCATCACAAATGCTTATGACCTAAACATTTCCAGATTGGAGTGGTAGAGCCCTTCATTCAACCATAATATTAAATATCACCTTGAGGGATTAAGAATTCTTGCTTGATATTTTAATCTCGCTGTTACTTTCATTTTTCAGAATTATGTTTTTAAAGGGGTACAGAGGTCAAAAGTACAGTGACAAAGATGGGTGGTGTTTTAGTTTGCTTTTGTTTGAAGGATCGAGGCTGCTGAATCAAAATGAGTTCTCAGGACTGAAGGACTGATCCTGAGCGGTGTATGGAGCAATGCCATCTTCATACTATGGAAAGCCCATTGTAGTCATTAGGAGTCATGGGGGGTGCTCAGCAACACCTGTGTGGATTAGCTGTCACTCTTGCGTAAGGATGTTGGCGTGGCTGCAGAGACCAAAGGTTACCATCCATTTTGGGAGCCAGGGCTGTGGATTACAGGCCACACCAGGTTCTGGTTGCCATTGTGTCAGAGTTATGCAATCTTTAAATAAAAATAACATAGCTGTTAAATAGAATCTCACAGTGCCTTAAAAAGGAGAACAACTCATGGTATCAGAAGTGGTGTTGATTTGAGAGCAACCAGGCAGAATTTTCATAGCAATTTCAGAGGCATAACTGCACATACACTGCCAGCAAGGAGGGACAGCCTGAGTCACCATCAGAATTAAGGTGTGGAGGCATCATGGAAGTGTTTCAGACAGAGTTTATTGTACGTCATTGCAGTGAATGCAGACACAATGAGCAGTACCAGGAGAATGGCCTTATTATTAACTTAGAGCTGGTCTGGAGATGCTAGATATATTTACTAGTTTCCACCTCTCACCCATGCACAGAACTGGTTTTGACATGGCCCTAGTGCAGTATGAAGCTCATTGAGTGTCTAGAAAGAATGTAATTTCTGGAACACAAGAGTGCAAACTATTTATACTACAGGCCCTACCTGAGAGCAGGGCTGTGTAAATACATAGCAAGACACAGCCTGTGCCCTGAAGAGCTTACAATCTAAATAGACAGAGAGGCAAAGAGAAGCCCTAAGCCACATAACATGTCAGTGACAGAGACAGGACTAGAACCCAGATCTTCCAACTCCCCTACCACTGCAGTAACCATTAGATCATATTGCTTCCCAATGCTGTCAGAACTTTTAATAAAGCCCTGCTGTTGCTGCTCCGGAGCCCCTTTCTGGAATATACACAGAAACAACTGGAGGCACCAGAGCAGCTGTCTCAAAGGACTCCTTCTTCTGGAAGAACTCTATTCCATAAACCAAGAGCTGTGAGTTGGGATGAAGGTGAACTTATTTGACTTTGTTTTTCTTTTTCTCCTCTTTGCGAGTGGTGCAGTGACCCACGTGCCAAACCAGTGGGGCACACACTAGAGTGTATATAATGCTAAAGTTTAAACTTCTACCTGTTTGGCAATCAGTAGTGATGAAAAAAGATGTAGAAAAGAAGTCCATTATGAGCTATGGAATTTGGGTCCATTTTGGCATAGCTGTCCTGTTTTCTGGAGAGTGCAATAGGTCCTGGAGTGTTTGGAAGGGAGCCCTGCTCCTATCTGCACAACTCACTTTGGCATTCTAGTAGCAGGCAGAGTGTTGGCTTGGACAACAGTCCTGTCCTCAGCTTGTGGTATTTCTGCTCAGCCGTGGCCCCATATGTCAGAAAGAAAGACAAAAAGCAAAGCCTGAGAGGTGTGCAGAGCAGCGTGAATGCTGAGCCCTCTGCTGCCAGGTTCCTTTTGGAAAATGATATCTGAGTCCTAGCAATTGAGGCACCACTGGCTGCGGCTAGCGAAAGAGCTCAAAGGATTTTGCAAAGACAAAAAGCAAAGAGCACTTCTGATTGCTAAATATACTTCAAATCCATTTGTTCCATAAAGTTCAGGCAAGGGGAGATTTTCTTTTGTGGGAATGTTTGACCAACCCTAACAGACTAATCCCCCTTGCCACAGTTCCTACTGAGAGAGGTTATGGCAGAATTCAGTGAGTCGATAAAGTAAGGGTCTTTTGCTCTCTAAACTGCTGGGCAAATATTTACATGCCTGTATCAAGCACTAATGGGGTACAGAGAAACCCAGATTCAAATAGACTCTCTCACATTCATACTGACAATCAGTGACTAGAGGCCTTTATCTTTCTAAGTAATACTTACACCTATAGTGTTTCTAATTGCCTTTCCATGTTGTAACATAACGGTTTGTGTATGTATCCCTGCCCTTTAGTGGATGGAATGTGTCAGACCTCATCATGAATAATTAGGCTCACTCTAGCAATTGAGCTACTGGAGCTGCTGCTTTGGCATTATCTTTTACTGCTATTCAGAGATTCAGGTAAAGGATATGATGGTATTGAACAGTTCTAGGAATTAAGGTTGTGAACACCATATTAAACATTCTTATTAATCATTGGTATCCTCCCAACCCCATTTAGTACTTCCTCCTTTTTCTTTCTCTATCCACAACTGGAAACTTTTCTCCCTTGGAAGAAAATGTCAGTCTATCTATCAGTCTAGAAGTTATAGGAAACTATCACCACATATCAAAGAGCACTTGCAATGTGTGTTATTGGGGACTGTGCTTATACAGGCTGAGCTTCCCAGACAGTCTGGGTAGAGCACTGAGAAGCTCTTCTTATGCACAGCCAGTTGGAACCAGACACAGCATAAAGCAAATCTCTTGCAAGCACTTTAAATGTTCAGTGATCACTGAACACCACGTAATGTACTGGCTTTGGGTTTTGCCACCAACAGGTTGGACCCACAGAGTACATTAAAGGACTAAACTGTCAAAAAAAATATTTATGTATGTGGGTGGGGAGATAGTTTGACAATATATATATTTTTAAAATCAACACTTGAATTTTGCTCAAAATGCAGTTTTTCTACATTATTCCAATATAGATGTTTAGAATTTTCAGTTTTTTCTTGATTTTTCTCATTTTCATTCCCCTCCCACTGCCCTGCCCCTTTTCCAGTGTTCAGAAGAAAAGGTCAGAGACAGTGGGATTTTTTCTCACGATTTTGAACAGAATATTTTTTAAAAGTTTTCAAATTTTCATTAAAAAAATGTCATTGCTGCCAAAAAACCCAGTGTTTGATGTAAAAATCTGTAGATTAAAATTTTTTAACCAGCCCTACAAAAGGCCCTTCCGTTATTTCCAGCTAAGGCAGATTTCCTGTAGCTTTAAAGGCAGTGGTCAGCATTTTTTGCATGAAAGTATAGTTCCAGCCCCAAATCTCTGTGTGTGTTGTTATCCCCTATGTGAGTGAGAATGTATCTCCTTGTAGCACAAATTTCCTTACTCCCTTCCTAGTCCCTGAGCTGAGCTCTTTAACATTCATCCATCCCCTCCCTCTGAGCAGGGTGGTGGCCAGTCACACTCACCACTGCTGGCTTCAGGATCATTCGCTCAGCGCAGACCTGGTCATACAGATGCCTTCTTTCTCCTGGCCTGACCTTCTGAGATGATGCCACTTTCCTGGCCAGAGGGAGGAGTCAGGAACTGGCAACAGGGTGAAGGTGAAGACCGTAGGAGGATTAGAGTTCCCAGTAAGAAGTAGTGGGTTGGGACTTGCAGGTCCCAGCATTCCCAACATGGCTTGCTTCTTCCTAGAAGATAGGATCTCTTCTTTGTCAATGGCAAAGTACCCCCAGAATCTCGCCTATATGTTGAAATGAGGAAATTTTCTATTGGTTAATAATGAATACATCCATAACTGACCAGTACAACTAGAAGGTAGTAAATAAGGAGAGGGAGCATTTCTAGTGGTTAAACTGAGGGCCTAGGGATCAGGAATTCTATCTCAACTCTGCCACTGACTAGCCAAGTAACCTTGGAAATCACTTGCCTTCTCTGCTTCAGTTTCCCTTTGGAGAGAAGGAGATAACACTACTTCCTTGTTTCATAGAGATGTTGGGAGCCTTGGTTAATGTTTGTAAAGCCCTTTATAAATATCATCTAATTGAGACTCAAAACAACCATGTGAGGAAGTCAGAATCCCCATTTTACAGATGGATAAACTGAGGCAAAAAGAAGTTAAGCAACCTGTTCACAGGCAATGGCAGAGATGCAAAGAGAACCTAGGAGTTCTGACTCCCAATCCAGTGCTCTGACCACTAGGCAAGATTCCAGAATGAGGCTGTGCTCTATATCTGTTTGCCTAGTATTAGAAAGTGAAGTATTTGTTTATGGTCTTTGTACTAAAGCATGGGTTCTTTACATGAGGGTTGCAAACAGGTCCAGTGAGTATAGCAACTACTTTTTTTTTCTTTATGGCTTGATGCAATGGGGGTCCCAAAACTTTTCTTCTGTAGTACCATAGGGTCACAGTATGGAAAAGGTTGAGAACCACTCTACTAGGGTATATTGAAGATGATGAAAAAGAAAGATGCCCTACCTCTGAGTTTGGAATGCCACTGGTAAGAAAATAGGTAATGGAAAAAAATCATTGGAGGTATTTATAGGGAAAACTCCTGTCCTAGCAACCTAGGTGGCTTCTGGTTATCAGATCTGATCCATAGACATATAGTTCATATGACATCGGCATGGTGTTGTGAGCTGGATGGGAGAGGAGGGAACCTGACAAATAATGAAGCTCGCTTTGTGTTGTCTAGCATGACCAAGGACACAGCATCATAGATGCATTTGAAGATAAAAATATGAGTTACTTTCCACTAGCAAAGTACCTATTTTAGTTCCAGCATGTCTTTGGCAAAGGACTATATTTCTGGCAGAATAACTAAGCGACCTGACAGAGTGTAAATCCCCGGAGAAATAATACACCCCACATGAAAAGAAAATCTAAGAAATGTCACCTCTCTACACTGAGCTGGGAACACGATCAACCTGAGAGTTAAATAGCATGGAAACCTTTATACACTTTGTGTTAACCTTTTATGACTGTGAAGGACAGATGATAAACCCTTTACCCCACTGCCAAGCCAGAGAGGCATTCAGTCTCTCTGCTGGTTCCATTCTAATTAAATGTGGATTTGATGTAAACCACAATCCAGACTTGTTATGAATTCAGAAAATGCTGGCTTCATTATTCTTGTCAGGCTGCAAAACTAGACCATGACAGATGAGTTTCTGAGCATTTGCTGATCATTCATCTACAAAACATAATAGTTTGATTCTTTCACTTAGGGCTATTTAAAGAAACAGAAGTTGATTGATTAAAGCACCAGTGCTCAGTGAATTCTTTTTATTTTTCCCTCCTTTAATGAGATTTCAGTGTATCCTAAGAAAATTTTCTTTAATAACATAATACAAATGGGAGATCACTGGCAGTTTTTCCTAATGAAAAGAGCACATGATTTCTTTAACCTTAATATTAGAATAATAATACTTTTGATTATACACACTGTCAAAAATATACTGTAAACCAGATTAAGGATGCAATCAAGTATTTTGGTGCTATTCATGCAATACCTAAATAATTCAAATTAATCAAATCCTTTAGAATCAAATGGAACAGTCACAGCTTCAGCAGGGTTTGTGGAAAAATTTAATTTGTGCTAATCTGCCTTAGAGAGCGGAAGCACAAAATATACTATTTGCATCACTTACCTGTTTGAGAGTGTGCTGTTCTCTCTCTCACACAGACATGCACATTCATTTAAGTAGATATGTATATAAAGTTTCTATAATGGATTTAAAAATGAATACAGTGTTTTTCTTTTCTTTCTTTTTTTTTTTTTAATTTAAACGTTCCTCTGCAGTTCTGTGCCCACAAATAACAATTGTAATGCAAGAGAACCAAATAGGGAAATGGATTATAAACAAAAGGGAAATTAACTAGTCTAATATCATGGTTCAAGCTGAGTGAAATGCATGAAGTAAGGTCAGCATAGACCGTGTACAATGACATTTTAAAATCTAATAGCTTTAATCATCTAAAGTATAACTAGTAATACAATTAAGGATTTAAAAAACAAATCCCTGAGAACACGAGGGCCATAGGCATTCCTGGAGTACTGAAGTTGCACCAGGGATAAATTTTACTCATAATTTTTTCTTGAGAATGTCCTTTTGACTTGATGTAGGATGTTAGGTACACAGAAATATTACACCAATAAAATCATTCTCCAGTACACTATTAACTGCATGTTTAGGATTAAAACAAGCAGAGTGTTACCACCTTTTTAGAAATACAGGGATGGCACACTCAATTCAAAAGCATTAAATTATAGTGTAACTTGATGCTAGTCAGACAGAATATTTTGCAGGTGAATAAAATGGGAATTGTCTTCTCAAAGTTTCCTTCTGTTTTAAGGTTTACTTATTTTCACATATTAGTAGCGTGATGTAATGCAGCAAGTGTGCACAGTGTCTTACAGTCAGGAGAGGAAAAGTCTAATGTGGACAAGCAAGGTATATACTGGACAACAGGTCAGTGGGATTTTTGCAGCTCAGTGAAGACAGTGAACTATATATATATATATATATCCCAAATAAAAAAAACCAGTAAGAGGACCAAAAAATGCCATCGTAGCTAAACAACAGAGCAAAAGAGATGGTTAGGGACAAAAAAAATCCTTTAAAAATTGGAAGTCAAATCTTGCTGAAGAAAATAGAAAGGAGCATAAATTCTGGCAAGTCGAGTGTAAAAGTATAAATAGGCAGGTCAAAAAAAAATATGAAGAGAAACTAGCAAAAGACACAAAAACTAACAGCAATTTGTTTTAATTCTGAAACAGGAAACCTGCCAAACAATCCGGGGTGAGGGTTCATGTGGGTGGGCATTGGATCACTGAGGTGCTAAAGGAGCACTCAAGGAAGACAAAGCCTTTGCGGAGAAGCTAAATGAAGTCTTTGCATCAGTCTTCATTGCAAGGACTGTGAGGGAGATTCACACATCGTATTTTTTAGGTGACAAATCTGAGAAACTGCCCTAGACTTAGGTGTTTATAGAGGAGGTTTTGGAACAAATTGATAAATTTAACAGTAATAAGGTCACCAGGACCAGATGTATTTTCCCAAGAATTCTGAAGGAACTCAAATATGAAACCACAGAACTATTAACTGCATGGAGGAAAGCTAAAGTAACGCCTATTTTAAAAAAAAAGACTCCAGAGGTGATCCTGGCAGTTACAGGCCAGTAAGTCTAATTTTAGTAGCAAACAAATTGGTTAAAACTATAGTAAAGAACAGAATTATCAGACATATAGCTGAACACAATATGTTAGAAAAGAGTCAACGTGGTGTTTATAAAGGAAAATCATGCCTCAACAATTTATTAGAATTCTTTGAGGATGTCAACAAACATGTGGACCAGGGTGATACAATGTACGTGGACTTTCAGAAAGTTTTTGCAAGGCCCCTCACAAAAGGCTCTTAAGCAAAAGTGAGCCGTCATGGGATGAGAGGGAAGGTCCTCTCCATGGATCAGTAACTGGTTACAAAGATAGAAGACAAAGAATAGGAATAAATGGTCAGTTTTCACAGTGGAGAGAGGTAAATAGTAGGGTCCCCCAAGGATCTGTACTGGGACCAGTACTGTTCAGCATATTCATAAATGATCTGGAAAAAGGGGTAAATAGTGAGGTGGCAATGTATGAATATGGTACAAAATTACTCAGGATAGTTAAGTCCCAGGAAAACTGTGAAGAGTTACAAAGGGATGTCATAAAACTTGGTGACTGGGCAAGAAAGTGGCAGATACAATTCAATATTGATAAATGCAAAATAATGCACATTGGAAAACATAATCCCAACTATACATAAAAATGATGGGGGTCTAAATTAGCTGTTACCACTCAAGAAAGAGATCAAGAAATCATTGTGCATAGTTCTCTGAAAACATCCGCTCAATCTGCAGCAGTAGTCAAAACAGCTAACAGAATGTTAGGAACCATTAAGAAAAGGATAGATAGTAAGACAGAAAATATCATAATGCCACTACATAAATCCATGGTACACTCACACCTTGAATACTGCTTGCAGTACTGATCTCACCAGCTTAAAAAAGATGTATTAGAACTGGCAAAGTTAAAGAAAAAGGCAACAAAAATGAATAGGGGTATAGAACAGCTTCCCTATGAGGAGAGATTGAAAAAGACTGGGACCTTCATTTTAGGAGAGAGATGACTAAGGGGGGGATATGCTAGAGGTCTATAAAATTATGAATAGTGTGTAGGAAGTGAATAAGGAAGCATTATTTACCTCTTCACATAACACAAGAACCAGGGTCACCTAATGAAATTAGTAGGCAGCAGGTTTTAAAGAAGTACTTCCTCACACAACACACAGTCAACCTGTGGAACTCATTGCCAGGGGACATTGTGAAGGCCAAAAGTATAACTAGGTTCAAAAAAGAATTAGATAAATTCCTAGAGGACAGGTCCATCAATAGCTGTTAGCTAAGATGGTCAGGGATGCAACTCCGGGCGCTGGGTGTCCCTAAATCTCTGACTGCCAGAAGTTGGGACTGGACTACAGGAGATGGATCAGTCTATAAAATGTTCTGTTCTTTTCACTCCCTCTGAAGCATCTGGCACGGGCATTGTGGGAGAACAGAATACTGGGCTACCATTGGTCTGACTCACTATATTCATTTTTATGTTCTTATGATCTGCTTGAGCATTCCAAGCTAGCAATGGTCAGTGCTTCTAACACAGTCACCATAGCAAAAAAATGTAAGAAGGAAAGGTGCTCAGTGGTCAAATACCACATACACTACAGGGAATAAAGCCAGATCTTCAAATCATTGATTGTGTTTTCTAAACGGGCATAAGCTACATCCTGAGCTGCTGTACCTCCATGTAGCTCCACTGATGCTGATTTACACCAGCTCAAGATCTGGTCTGTTGTTCCTACAGTTTGATTCTTTGTTTTCATTTAAGTGTGTGCTTCTCTAAGGATAAGCATTGAGCTGTAGTTTTAAGTATAAAATAAATAACTGGCTTTGGGATAAATTTTTTATTCCTGCCAGATACCTTGGGCTTCCCATTATCAGCCAAGAAAGTTTTATCTCAGAAATAATTTCCTTGCTGTCTGGCTCTGAGCATAAACACTGCAAGATCTTGAAAGTGCCAAATCATCTGGTCTGCAAAAGAGGTGAAGTGAACAGCTGCAAGGATTCAAACCTTTCCCTAAGGCTTGGGCTAAGAAAAGGCAGACTTTTCAGAATCAGCTCCTGCATATCTATCATTAGAATGGGCTAAGCTGAGCCATTCACACAGCCCAGGAAAATGTTGTGTGCTGTTTTCTGCACCATTTGTAATAATGCAAATCTGTACAAGCAGAAATCATTTGTGATTTTGTGTGTTATCATTTGAGTTCTTATTATGGGAGCACAAGTGACCACTGTAGATAAGGCTATAGAATTGGTTCTATTCTACCACACTGTTTTCAGTTGCTCATAACTCTCTGGAAGTTTTCACCTTTTGAGCTGAAATTGTCTGAAATTAATTTTTGGTTTGAAAGTGAGCAAAAAGAAACTAGTGTTTTGGAGATGCACTTCTCCCATTCTAACAGGTTCTTTGTGACTTTGTATGCAGTGTTATTGTAGCTGTGTTGGTCCCAGGATATTAGAGACACAAGCTGGGTGAGGTAATATCTTTTATTGGATGAGCTTCTGTTGGTGAGAGGGTGAAGCTTTTGAGTTTACACAGAGCTCTTCTTCAGGTCTGGGAAATGTACTCAGAGTGCCCCAGCTAAATATACTCTGAGTACATTTCCCAGATCTGAAGAAGAGATTTGTGTAAATTTGAAAGCTTCACTCTCTCACCAGCAGAAGTTGGTCTAATAAAAGATATTACCTCATCCAGCTTGTGTGTGTGTGTGTGTGTGTGTATGTGTGTCTCTCTCTCTTTCTCTCTCTTTTTTTTAAAAGAGTTCTATACCTTAAATGGTTGGGAACAAAGAATTGAAATTTGACAGTGAAAAAGCACCAGTGAAGTTTGGCTTAGATTTAACGAAGTACAACCCTTTCAAAATCATATGCCCTGCATGCACAGAATGCATTATGCAGATGTGTGGTGGCTGTCTGTTTTTGTTTTTGTTTTTCACCCCTAAACTTGTTAGGTACTTTGGTAAGGATGGCTGTATAGAAATACATGAGTGGCCAGTTGCAAAGTGATAAGAATACTAAGGCTACTAAGGCATTAGGAAAGACCGCTGCACATTCTGTGTGGGTTAGAAGAAAATTCTCTGCTGTGCTGAACCTTTGGAGCTCCACAGCTAGGGAAATGTCCTTGGATTGAGGTACACAGGACAGGGGCTGCCTTGTGAGAGTATGTTGCCCTTTTGGCCCAATGATTAACTAGTTCTTGGGACTTTAGTGGGTTGTTTTCATTAGGAGGAGAGATTGATGCTAGAATGGGTATTTATTTGGTGCAGTCCTGTTTATTTACAAAGAGTGTACAAAAAGTCTGGTTTCCCTGAATATGATAGGAACAAACAATAGCAGCCAGTTTCCTGGCTCATAATTTCCAAGCCTGCCCCTCCAGCAACTCCTGTGCTCCAAGGAGCTCTGTCTCTCTGCTCTTTCTCAGGGCCATTCTCATGACAGGTTCTTTCGCTGTCTGCTGGATCTCTCCTGGCTTTCTGCCTCTTACACACAAAGCTGCAACCAATCCATCCCCAATCCCTTGCATTTACAACTAGTTCCAGGAAAATCCCTTAGACCATATGGCTTAACTGGGGCTGCATGGGATGTATTTGAGATTTGTCTAGCCAATCTACTGTCAAGTAGACTTCATTGCAAAATTCCTCTGTGCAAAAATTATCCTGAGAATGGACTGGATTTGCAATCATATTATACTTCCTGGACAAGAGGAAAGGGCACCGTTCAGGTATATGACACCAAATTTATGGCAAGCAGACTGATCCCTTTCTCTTTTATTAGACTCTTGCTGTGATTCATCTGCACAGCAATTTAATTATTCAGCCCCCTAGCCATTGGATCAGATAAATCAAATGAGGATGTGCAAGAACTGGTTACATTGGATAAAGCACATCAAGAAAGGCTAACAAAACAAGGCCAGCTATGTAACATGGAGGGCTCAGTTTATTTACAGTATCTCCAGTAAATTGCTGCCTGTCAGCAGGAAAAGGAGAAAAACAAATAGAGCCCTCATTATTCTAAAGATGTTAGCTATTTTTCACCCTTTCTCACTTTAAAACAATAAGTAGTTATTTTATTTTAGTGATTTAGCTCATATAAAGTGATGTTTCAGATTAAGATGCCAAATTATGCATTTATATAGAAGAAGACTATGATTTAAATTCTCACTGATTGTTAGCAAGATATTTAATATGGATTACTTGGAATTCAAATGTGTATATTGCATAGCTGTTATATAGTTTAAATCAGTGAGAGGTGATTCTCCAAAGACTTAGTTGTGATAACAAGCTAAAAGTTCAAATCCTTACCCAAACTATTTGGACTAGCCAAGCCACCTGAGATTGCAAAATTGGCATCGGCGTCTTGTAAGAGCAGATTCTTGCAAATTTGCAGTTCTTACTGTCTATTCTATTCCAGTCTATATAGTTTCTTAGTATTGTAGTATGTGAGCACTTTCCAGTAATGCATTAAGTGACATAACCACCATCTGTCATGTGTAGTTTGTTCTTTCTCTCAGCCTTTCCTTATTATTGTTCAGGTGGGAAATAAATATTAAAACTTATTTTTTGTTCTCTTTAGGTATTTATTCCATGACCATCACCATGGGCTGAATGCCTTAGAAGTTAGAGATGGAGAATACCTGCTAGATCTTCTAGGCTGACCATTTCCAAAGAGACTATGGTCTCACTCACTCTGCCATGATTCAAGCATAACCCCTGCCATTGAAGGAAATGGAATTACACTGGTGCGAGATCAGAATGAAGCCTATGGTCTCCAGATTTGTGAGAACATATTTAGCCAAAATAAATGCTACTATGGCATTTAGTCCTGTAGCTGGAGAAGTGCAAAGAAGCATGAAATTGCCGGGGAAGGGGAATTAAGTGAACCTTTTTTGAGCCTGTGAAAAGGTTTGGTTCAAGTTTTCAGTACTTTGTGTTGTCCTTATTTTATCCAAACAAGTTCACTTATCCACAGGCTTAATATATTATAAATTAAGATCCAGGTTCTTTGATCCAGATGAACTATGCCCTGTGCAGAAAGAAGAGGGATATGATGCTGCCTTTGTGCTCCCTGATCCCCAGAGTGAAGTGGGGTAGTTTAGCCCTCAGTGTGAGCTAAGAAACCTTAAGGCAGCTCTGATTTACACCAACTATAAGAACCCAAAATGGTCTGCTACACTTGTCAGGGATTATCAATATATAGTGCGCTCTGTCTACTCCCCTCTCCATTTGTCCCTTGTCACACTTCCTGTGCTAGTAGAATGCACTTCAATGTAAGATATGGCATCCCCCATTCTGGGGGAAACCTCAACTTCCTAATCCGGTCAGTTTTATGGAACAGCACCAAGGGCCATAACATGGGCCAGGAACTGGCCTAGGATGTGGTTTGGAAACACCGGGGTACCCGTTAGTTCACTTTCAAACTGGATTCTGGAGAAGAGTGGATTGATGAATGTTCGAGTAAGCCTGAATTTTGTTCCTGATAAACATGTCTCTTAATGTCCTGTTTCAGGATATTTACTTTTTTTGTCCTATGTAGAAACACAGAATTAACCCAAATATAACCCAAGTTAGGTTGTGTCACTTTCCTTTTCTTGTTTTCTCAATTTTTTTAGTCTATCTGTAATATCTTCTTGCACCTTTAGGAATGAAGTTTCTAGTGCTCTCAATTTTACCCAATTGCATTTATTGCAAGAGATAAAACCAGAAACCAACAGGGCTGTGTTTTGCTTATTTCATAGCTTGTGCAAACAGTTCTGGAGATACTACTGGTTTTGATTTCTCCCACAAAATAAATTTCTCTCATAAAAATACAGTAACTATTTTTCACAGACAGATCTATGGGACCCAACCAAGCAGATTATAGCCATGATGAAGTCCACCAGGCCAAATTTTAATCCTAAACTAGTTAATACTGCCCTTTAAACTCAGTTGTGCAGAGCGTGTCATGGAACATAAGTAAAACACAGCCCTTTTCCTTGATTACAGCATTTGCCTTTCAGGTCTTCTTCCATCTTTTTTTGCATATTAAAAGTACCTTAAATCTTTGCAAACAATCAATAGAATTGATTTGTTGAATTGGTTGTATGATTGATGGCATCAGCTGGAAGATAAGTTATATTTGTCTAAGAGGTAAAGGGTGACCCATGACCTATAAGGCTGACCTTGCTTAAATGTCAGCATGACAAGAAGTTGGGACACATTTAAATTTCTGGGAAAAAATAACATCTTGAAAACATTTCAGAAATGTTGGCCTTACTGAAGAGGGTGCAGTAATAAAGAAAGGGGAAGGAAGGAAAGAAAGAAATTGAGAGGAAGCAACATCCTGAACTGAAACATAAAATCCTTTTAAAGACCTTTTGCACTTGAAATGTTTATCCAGTTTTCTGTGACGAAGGCAAAAAGTGCCATTCTTGAAATGAAGTGTATGTTTTAGTAATTAATCCCTGATGCATTCATTAATATGGGCAAAATCTTAGCACTAATATAGAAAAAACTTTGACATCCAAAAGCATAGAATAAAGTCAGTGCTTTGAAATGTATCATAAATTAATAAGGAAATATAGGAGCTAATGTGATGATGATAGGTATCGTGATGACATACATACACACTATTTAATTAAAGAAACATTATAATCTTGAAATCTAGTCCATTTAAAAAAAAAGCTTCAGAAGCCACCCTGTCCCTAAATCCCCCTGCAACTTTTGTGAGTTTAAAATCACATATTCCTGTTTTCTAAGTCCTGGTCTACACTTACCCGGCTATTCGGCGGCAGTCGACGGGAATTACACAAGCTACACAGAGTAGCTTGCATAACTCCCGTTGACTGTTGTGCTTCCCTTCTGCACGGTATCTTCACTGCACTGCGCCGACGGGAACCGCGTTCCTGTCGACGCAGTGCTACGCTATTTGAGGGGGTGGATTTACTCAGTCGACTTCCTGCTCGACTGAGCGGGTCTACGCTGACCACTCAATCGATCCAGAAAGATTGATCTGGTGGCGGCGACTTTGCCGCCGTCAGTATAGACATATCCTAAATGTTTTTCTCTTCCATGTGGCTGTGTGAAAAATCCACACCATTAATGATGGAAACTGGCTGTGGCTTCAATATTGCGACTGCTAAGGTGCAGGTGTGCCAGTGTGGGGCCTAGTTAATTAAACATACAGGGGAAATGGGGAAAATGGCTAGACATACACTGCTGCCAAATGACCAAAGGGTTACTAATAAAGGTTACTTATAAAAACTTGGAGGTATGAAATTTCCCAGCAGAACTGCAATTTTTAAATGGAACTGCGTCCCTTTAAACCCTGTGGAAAGTCTAGTTGTGACTATATATGGGAAGATGAAGACTTAGAGGGTCCTCAGCCAATCTTTAGTTTCTCTACTTGCCTAAAATCTGCCCAATCACCATTCTATATTGTTCATTTTTGCTTATGATTTAAACAAACAATCCATATACAGGCTCCTAGAAGAGGCCAGATCCTGCAAGATGCTGAGTGCCCTCATTTCCCATTCCCCTAGCATTTTATAGGCATGGCCCTAAAAGAGGCTGTATAAGAAATATGGTTTCGAACACTAATGTATATATAAGGCTTTTTGTTGATAAATTGGGCCCATAAGACTTGTAATTAAAAGCCTCACCAGCTATGGTGAAAATCTAGAGCTATCCATATTGCTGTTATTAGTATATAAATGCTAATCTCTGCAGAGTTGGACGTAATCATGAAATATGTCATCATTCCAGGATGAAGCTTGGAGTTGCTTAGGTCCCATAACATTATGGTGACGCAGCAGCAACACTATTGTTATGGTTGAAGAGGAACATTCATTATCAGCTTCTGTTTTCTGAGGCTTGTAATTTTACAAAAATTTATCCTTTGGATAAAATTTCTCAGGCTTTTTTTAAGGCAAAGGTGATTTTTAGTTTTGGTTGGAGAGTTTAATAAAATACTTTCTGACCTTTTGTGTGAGGAGAAAGAAAAGCTGTTTTTACTTCTTAATTATTTGATTCTTATTTGTACTCGGATAATTGGCAACTGTCTTTATAATTAAAATATCATGGACCTAGATGGGAAAAGCATCTTTGAAATATTTCAAGACAGAAGGTACAGAAACATTAAACTTAGATGACCTGATTTTCCAGTGCAGCTAGCAGCTATACTTGGAATCCTACTTCTTTGTGTGCCACTAGCACAGCACAGAAGGCAAGGAGCTACCCTGGAAGCTCCCTTAAAGAGGATTTCGTCTAGGGTAAGTTAGGAGGCTTTGCTGTATGGGTTTGCAGGAAGGGAGTCGTTGAAATAATTAGCAGCTCACCAGTCCAGCTCCCTCAACACTAGAATATGGAACTCTATGGAACCCCAATGGGAGGCTTCTGTGGATTCAGGGAAAGGTGAAGCCGGCTGCAAAGAAACCAGCCTCCTATCCACCTCCCCCCAATCTATCATGAATACAGGGATGGGTTCTGTTCATGTATGTGAAGAATTTGGATCTTACTATTAAATCATAGTTCTGCTGTTCTATGTAGAACATAGAGAGAGATGTGCCAGTTTGGATAAAACTGAACTGTTACTCAAAACTCCACCTAAAGTTCCTTTGAGGTTTTTTTTTTTAAAAAGTTTGGATCAGATTTTTTACTATGTTTATTTTTGGAAGTTGCAGAAGGCTTGAAATGCCATGAAAGAGGTTATGTTTGCAGGATGTCCAGCCAAAATGAAACGGCATTAGAAATCTCAGGAGAGAGCCTGATCTTGCAAGATTCCTAGCTCAATTTTCAGACTAGTGCATATGATTGGATACACTACGGATAAGCATCTAAACTTTGAATCCTTATCAAAGATGAAGTTCTTCTGAGGTTTTCTCATCATCACTTTTCTAAGAGTTTCAAGTGGCCTCCATTGCATCAGTTCCTAGTCTCAAATCAATCAATGGCAAGTCTGGGTTCATGTTCAACAACATGTGGAGGATCCCTCGGTAGCATACATCATTATTTTTGACACATGCTATTGAGATTGGATCCATATGTTTATTAATTCCACTGGCAATCTGGTTAAAATCTGAAGTGGGCAATTTATGCACTCTGGAAAGACTATGGAAACCTTTTGCAATAAAATACAATATGGAGTTATTCTGGAATTTTTTTTACTCACTTATCTTCATAATCATAAATTATTTCATACCTAATTACAAACAGACAGATTGAATAATTGTCTTCATTGAGAGATGTTTGACACTGATAATATACTGCCTTGTTTTATAAACCTTTTAATGTTCCGCCCATAAATATGTCACAGCTAAGGAGTACTGCATCTTTAAGTATATTAAATTCAGTCTTGTGTAACCAAACATAATAGGATTTTTAAATGAATTATAACCGAAGTACTTAATAAACAACTTTTAAAACTTTCTACATGTGTAAAACTGTTTGAAAATGACCATTTCAAATTAAATATATAAAAATAAACTTAGTATTTGTCAGCATTGCAACAAATTACCATGATTGGAAGCTATTGTGAGATGTACATCTGAAAGCAATGAAACAGTTACAGAGGAAATGGTTTAATTAATTCTTTTTTAAAAATCACCCATAAATGGGATTTCAGAGCAAATACTGAAACCAGTGTGAGAAAGAGGAATGCCCAAACTTTGTCTATCTGAAGGTCACATGACATCTTTCTTACCACTTGAAGATTGAACCTAATGTGCATAATATGAAGCCGGTTGCATTAGCCTCTATTATTAATAGGGAGGCATCATGCATGGTCCTGAGAGACAACAGTCCCTAACACAGTGCGCCATCTTGAGCCGAGCAGCAGCTATTTAAGATGCATTCTCAAAATGAAGCTTTGCATACTGGATGCATAATCGCTGAGGACCATATTTTCCTAGAAAATGAAGTAGGTACTCCTGGGCCATATTGTAGAATTTTGTGTGCTGAATTTTCCCTGTAGGAAATGGAGAACTTTTAGGGAACTGTCCATAATTGCAAGAGTACTTGAGACTCCTTTTTGACAATTCTTTTAGGAACAGAGACAGGGAAGAAGTATAGGTGGTGGTGACCATTTAATAGATAATTGGATTATAAGGTCAGATGGACATTATGATCATCTAGTCTGACCTCCAGGCCGAAGAACCTCATTCTGTAATTTCCATAGGTATGTGTTTGAAATTAAGCAGCACTTAAATAAGCCCTTTGGAACAGACACCCTGGATAAAATTTTGAAAAGTGGACATCTACAGTTAAGCACCTAAATTCCTGTTTAGGTAACTAAAGAAATGGTTGGATTTTCAAATGTGTTGAGCACCCAGTTGCTCCAGTGAAGCCAGAGGGAGACACTAGGTGCTTAGGATGTTTGAAAATCAGACCATTTATTTAAGTGTGTACATATAGAGTTAGAAGTCTAATTGAAGGCAGACAATTTCAAAAATCTTGTCTCACGTTTTTCATCTGTGCTGTCAGGCACCTAATGCATTTTGGGTACTGTTAAATAAATACTAACACCACATTTAAGGGAAGAGATTTTTTTTTTCTGAATCTGCCATTGCAAGATTTCATATGTTCTTTTTCAGACAAAAATGTTCTCCTCTCTTTGCATCACAATGTACTATTATAGCCAGAATGAAAATATGGCACCCAGAGAAGGAACATTTTGTCTAGTTGCATCTCATTTTGTATCCATGAGACTCTCCGCTTAGGAACGTGGGAGATGAGAGCAATGGTACATCTCTGGACATGCAGCCAGGACTGTGCTGCCTTGAGAAAAGCCAGGGTTGATTAGCTAATTCCTACATTTTCCATGCTGTTGAGATTCTGAATTCTTTAAGCCTGGACGAAGCTTAAAGAAAATGGAGCTGGCTAATGCTCTGTGCCAAATGGCCTTCTGCCTGATTCTTTCAAGCAAGAGCACAGAGGGAAGACCACACACTAAAATGAGGTTCTGCTTATGCTCTGTCTGAGCTCATGTGACATTTTCTCTTAACACGTGTCCATCAATATATTTTTCTTAGCTTGCTGATGATTTTCTTTCCTTTGTTCATATAGAGACTGGATTCTGTGAGGTGATGAGGACATGCGATTTCCATTGCAGTCACAGTCATAGGTTCCCAGTAGGCACTCAGAACTGTGCAGGATCGGGCCCTGCTGTATCACCTTCTAGCAAAACTTCTGCAGAGTGCAGCATCCTCATAAAAATGTTTGAGCTGGAAGGACAGAGGTAAAGTTTGTGAATCTTCATGGTATCAGTTAATCAGTTTGAAGGTAAAAACCAGCAGCTTTAACAAACTCATCCAGCTTTTCTGGTGGTCCACCTGGAATTGATTAGTAAATTGGTCATGCTAATTGGGGGTAATGAGGCATATGTCCCAAGTTTTCCTGCTCCTTTGAAGGGCTTTGGCATATTGCCAGTCCATCTCCTGAAGCCGTTTCTTGTCTGCCTGCCTCCTTTGAAGGATTATGTCATGAGAGCAGAGAAAATTAGGGGCATTTTCTTTCACAGTGCCCTGTTCTGAATGTTTCCTCATCCTGTTTCTTTGTTTACATGATGGACGTAAGAGTCCTCCATTTCCCTAGCATTTCGTAACAGACACTGATTCTACTGTACCATGCACCGTTTCCTAGCAGATACTATTCTACTGAATGGCTACTGTGTCTGTGTACTATAATAGGAAAATAGGAGTTGCCAAATTGGATCAGACAGTGGTCATCTTGTCCAGGATCCTGCTTATGAGACCAGCCAGTAGTAGATGTGGTAAGGCACAGTGCAAAAAACCCTGCAGTAGGTATTAATAGATTACTATTTAATAAATACTCAGGAATCAGGCTTGTCAATAGATGGTACGGCATTATTAACCATTAATTAATTTTATTAACCATCTGAATACTCCATTAAATCTGTGTGCGCTCTGGCTTCTAGAAACATCCACTTTCACATTGAACATGCTCCAATGCTTAACATAATCACCCTCATACTAACATTACATTACCTTGTGCATAGGAATGCCTCTACTAATAACTTAATCACTTTCCTAACGAGTACTACTACTCTGTACTGGATAGACTGTCAGGCCTACTTAAATCAGTTAGTGTTTGTGTGAGCTTCAGAATGAAAGAGAGATGAGACTCATGTCACCCACTAATGACAAACTCACAGAAGATGTAAGTTTCAATAGTATTAAAAGTGTTGGATATTGCATATAATGTACTGAATTCTAAAGCCTGCTGAAATCAGAAGCTTCATGTGGCTAAGATGCATGGAAAAGATGATAACCATTCAGTTTTGTTGGACTAAAGAATCATTACACCATGTAAAACCTGAGGATGGATTTCTCAGGATTTGTCTCTGCTCTGACTGTCTGAAAATCACACCCATAAATGTGTATCCATATATACTGAACTTGCTATTGTATTCCTAAGATCTCCTTAGTCAAACAATTTAAGTCACTGAGAGTTTAAAGGAGGAAAAAATAAAACTGTTCTGATTTCTCCTTATGCCCCTGAAAAGAAACATCCCTGACTAAAAAACAATAAGAACAATTATAAAATACCATTGTTTTTAATGTATTAGAGGTAAAATCAAAACTTACTATGGTGCTACATAGCTATGTTTGAGATAGAACCCTTGCATGCTGCCATATTTCCTCATAAACAGGGGGAAAAGAACATTTGTTTTGTTTTAGCTGCTTGAGAGCTGCCAGATGTTTAAAAACAGACAGATAGAATGCACCTGCTGTGCTGATGAATAGCCCAAGTATATCCAGGTGGAATTGACCTGTTGCACTGTCAATGATTTCAGGTACATCCAGGTGGCAATAATTAATAACAACAATATCAGGCTCTTATATAGCTCTTTTCATTAGTAGATCTCAAACTGCTTTACAACAGAAATCAGTATCATTATCCCAGTTTTGCAGATGTGAAAATTGAGGCACAGAGCAAGGAAGTGACTTGGCCAAGGTCACCCAGCAGGCCAGTGGTAGAATTGGGGATAGAAACCAGGTCCCCAGGGCCTCCTCCAGTGTTCTAACCACCAGGTAGCACTACCTCCTGAACTGCTGGTTCTTTCACATTCATGCGGAAAGACCACATCTGCTTTGCTGAAATAGGTTTCAGGTACATCCAGGCAAGATGCATCTTCTGAATGGTTGACTGTTGTAGATACATCCATACAGAATGCACCTGTTGTGCAGCTGAATGTGCCAGCTACATCTTAATAATGTAATTGATTTAAATGTTAATGCAGACTGGAAGCTCAGGAGGTGCGATGAAGGAAGAGCAGCATGCTTAATAGAATATAGCTGTTTTTCCAGGGTAGTTAGTAGTCAGGGTGAGTGATCTAATTATTCTTTATACTGTTGAACTTCTTATTTTTGAAAGTCTTATGGTCACTTGTAGGATAAGACATTTCTAATTTTTAAAAATTTGTTTATGATTGTCTCAAGTTTGCAATGGAAACAGAATCATTAAATTAATGAGAAATGCAATTAAAGTGTTTTGTAACTTATTTGATTCCCTGAATGTGGGAAATGTTTTTGGATTGGCCTTGGTTCTGACTGATCATTGAAAAACATGCCATGCTGAGAACCAAACAACTTATTAAGGGGACTTTGATTAGCTAATTAAAGTGCTTGTCAACTCTTTGATAACTCTGGTTGGTGACTAATAGTTTTGATCAGAGCTGATTTACTTTCTTTGGTCTAAGGCAAAAACTCTTTGTAGACACTTGTTTAGAACCATTAAGATATAGTCTCTGGGGAATGCTCCTAGAGTAGACAAATGCTGAATTGCATGAAGACATGGGTTTTGTGTTTTAGTATGAAATGAGAGAAAAACAAATGTAGATAGTGGAGTGCAGTGGAAACCCAGTGTTATCATCACTGGTGAGTGAGATAGGGCCCTAATTCTGACACTTAGGGTGGGATTAGGCTGAGTGTTCCAGTGCTTAACATTTAGACCCCCTGCTGCCAAGTGGAATTCACAGCCCTAGGTTAGGTGCCCTGGCTACTTATACAATAGATGGGGAGAGTTAGGTGCCTGAAAAAGGGATTCACAGAAGCCAGAAGGCTGAGCAGGGACTCACCTAAGCTAGTCAGTCGGAAATGCTGAGGAGTGGGTTGCAGCCTAAGTCCCACTCCTCCAAGGGAGTTGAGAGCCTAACTTTGGGCTGGAGATGGGCTTTGAGGTGAGCTGCTGAGTGTCTGGACTGAGGTGGCTGTGCAGCTGGCCACCAGTGCAAACTTAGGTGCCTAGATATTTTTGGTGCCTACACGGTTAGGCTGCAGCTGAGTGGGGGTTTTGAAAGTCTTAACTTTGGGCTTAGACATCTAAAGTGGCTAAGTCCCCCTTGCGAATCTCACCCTTAGACCTTACCTAGAACTTCATATTAACCAATTAAGCTTCCTAGCACTCCCAAAATGGAGGTCAAGGTCATTGCCACCATTTTAAGGAGAGGGAAACTGAGTCACAGAGTGGGCAGGGGCCAGTTTTTCGAAAGCAGCCACCAGTTTTGGATGGCCTCTTTAAACAAGTGCCTCTTTGTAGTTCTGTCACCAAACATGGAGGCACCCAAAATTTAGAAGCTATTGTTGAAAACACGGCCTTAAGGTGCAGCTGGAAGCCAGCCTCCCTAGAGGGGCAGAGAGACTTGCACTAGGTGGGCTTGAGCTAGCATGCTAGAAATAGCTGTGTGAATGTTGTGGCTCCAGCACAGACTTGGGCCAGCCATCTGAGCTCAAGCCCACCTGACTCCCTGGATCTGAGCTCAAGCCCACCTGACTCCCTGGATGGCTAAGCTCAAGTCTCTGCCAGAGCCACAATTTCTTCACAGCTATTTTTCTGTGCGCTAGCTTGAGCCTTGATACCGTGACTCTACCTGCAGTATAGACGTACCCTGACCGATTTGCCCACAGCCAAACAGCAAGTGAGTAGCAAACCTGGGTTTGAACCCGGGGGGAGTTCTTAGCTTTGAGTTCATTGCTGAATCCTTTAGAATAATCTGCCTTTCGCAGAGGTCTTTGTCTCTTTACCCATCTATCTATCTATCTATCTATCTATCTATCCATCCAGTGTTTTTAGGGTGAGTTGGTAAAAAAAAAAAAATTCACATTTAAAAAACTATGAAAAACAAGGATAATTTTTTTCCTGCAAGTATTCTCGTCAAAAGTTCACCTTGGTGTTTGTCATGCCCTAATTTGTAACTCCCCCAAGTGACCTTTTAAAATTTACACTTTAACAACTGTAATAAAAATACATTTTTAAGGACACCAAATGAAGAGGTGACTTTCGATCATGTTACTTAGACTCAGTTTGTACTTTGGATTTTTTAGAAAACATTTTTGCAGGTGGAAGTGAATGGATAATAAAAGAAAACAGAAAATCTGAACCTGAGAGCAAAGATGTGGACAGTGAATTCTTTGCACATAGATCTGAGCACAGGCTTAATATTAGAAGTGGTCATGTGCTGATGTAAATGTAACAGACGGTATTTATTTTAAATGATTGTTGCTGATCAACAGTAGGCTGCTCTCTGTGTTGTCTCATGGTGCTTGGTTTCTATTGTCACACATAAATCTCAGCTGAAATAGTAACCAGGACAGATGTTCAACTTCACAATTCTGCCAGGCTTTCATTAATCCTCTGGATACGGGAAGTAGCTCTTTCTCTGTCTCTTTCCAGTAAAATGGCATCTTAGGTCCATCCACGCTACATCTACAATCATCCTCTTCTAATCAATCAGTGAGACTTTCCTCTGACCTGGTTGCAACAAACATAATTGAACTGTGCTCCACAAAGCACACCACAGTCATGTGTCAACTGTGTTTGTATAATTGTAACTATAATTGTTCTTAACTGCATTTGTATCAGTGCATTGTGGGAAATCTGGGCAGCTATTTTCACAAAGAGCAGCATCAGAGGCCAAAGAAGCAATGAACTTTGGGATGGCCAACTGCAGGCTACCCGAGAGAAAGGAGCACTGGCCAAACCAGCTTCACAAACATGGTGTGGGGTCCTGCCTCCACTGCAACACCCCAACCCAAAACACCCAGTGTGCTAAGATATTTACAGAAAGATGACCATGTGACACCCTAAGCTGCTAAGAAGAGTGAAATATGGTTAGCTGCTATGGTAATCAAACATTATCCATGTTGTGTATATATACAAACCATGATTAGAACAACCATGTCACTGATTAGTTTCTAATTGTTGAAAAATATAAAGTAGAGACTATCTGTAGTAGAAGGTATATCTATATTCACATGCACCATCAAACCTTTCCTACAAGCAGTCACGCTGTTCATTATTTGCGTAGCCTGTATTTCACAAATAAACACGCATTCAGTCTCTCATATGTAACCTAAACAGAGGCTCATGACTATTCAGTGTCAGACTCAAAACCGGGTAGAGTTGGGCTTAAGCTTCAAGGGTGAGATCCAGATTGAACTTTCTGAGAGAGAGATTTAATTTGGTCCTGAATTTCACTCATGGTGATCTGGAGGTTGGGGAGAGCACATTCTTCTCCAGTAGTTTAGTTCAACCCAGCTCCTTAATAAACTGGCATGTTAGGTCTATTCATACTACATATACGGTCACCTTCTAGTCAATCCGTGAAACTCTCCTCTGACCCTGTTGCAACAAACACAGTTGAACTGTGTCCCATGGAGCGCAACACAGTTGTGTAAAATCAGCCACATGGTTCAAATGTATAGTACTGAAATATTAGAAGAATCCTGTTTCTGCACATTCACATGTGGGAATTTGGTTTTATTAGGCAAACATTTATAGTTGTGACAAATTAAAAAAAATGTTACAGATGAAACAGTACAGAAAATGAGGGGAAACAAACACACATTCAGAAAAAACATGCAGGTGTCCTATCACAATAATCTTCATAGAAATTATTGTGATGCCTCAAACTCAACATTATGACTTCCCCACAGAAGAGAGAAAAGAAAATGAGCTAGGAAACTCTCGTAGTTTTCACAGGGATATCTTGGGCCCAATTCTGCCCCTGTTGACTCATATGGGGACAGGATCCGGTCCCTTGAACTATAATTAGCCAGACACGGAAAGAAGAATTATGGAAAACAAGGAAAAGGCTATATGATTTGTTTGTTAGCATGAATGTTTTTCCAGCAGGAAAGCCTCTAAGCCTCTTTAAATACACTGCAACAGCACAGAATGCAGGACAAAGTGTTCCTCTCCTGTGTTGCTGCTCTTTTGGAGCCACGGTACATTTCTATGAACAGCAAAAATGCAGTTCAGGGTCTTACCCTTTGGGAAACGTCACAGTGAATGCTTTGCACAAAAAGCAAGGACTGGTCTATTAAGATCACATTAAATGGCTCACAAATTTCCCATTTTCACAAAAATTGACAAAGTTTGCCTGTTGATTTATTATTCATATATGGAGAGATGCTTCCTCGAGAAGAACGTAAATACAATTTCCCCAGCCCAATCAGCCTCTCAGGTTTTCTGATGAAGTGATAAGCACAATAGAATTCAGAGGGATTAAGGGATGAGGTGGAAAATGAAAGATGAGTTGTGTTTCTGTAAGTTGTCTTGCGTGAAGCAGCTGCAGAGAGATAAGGAAAGCCAAATAATGTGAAAATATCTGCATAAAACCCCTTCTAATAGAAAACTGGGACTCCATCAAAACTCTGCTTCTGGAATAGATGACTCAGACTCTCAGTGACACAGAGTTAGGAGGCTAATCCTGTTATAAGGAATTCTTCCATTTATATTTAATCTGGAGGATATGGTCACTGCATACTGGAAAGACTACAAATATCCTTTCCAGATTAGAATGTTTATTCACTGACCCTTCTGGAATGTTGGGCACTTAAGATTTTATAGTTATTAACTCTCCACAGTTAACGTATTTCTTGGCTGAGAATAATTTAGTAGGTCTCCTGGGAGAGTGTGGGCTGATAGGTAGGAGTGAAAGATCAGGAGTAAGCATCACTTGCTTCTGTCTCTGGCTCTGCTGCTTACTCGCTGTATGACCTTGGCCAAGTCAGTTATTTATGTCTCTGTTTAACCTTCTGTAAAGCGGGTATAACACTTAGAGTACCATAATGGGGTTTTGTGAGACTACACTCAGTTAAGCGCTTTGTGATCTTCAGATGAAAGGCTGTCTATATAGCTGTAAAATAGTATTATTCTTTACATTGACTTTACAGTCATACACCACTTTCAATCATCAGATGAAATTGTAGGCATTATTGTAGCTAAGCTATGATTTGTCAATTATTGCTTCTTGTGGAGTTGTGGGCAAAATTTTGTAGAATACGTATTCTGAGAGGCATATACAGAAAGGCATCTACTTAAAGTACTAAATCAATAATATCTGTACACTTTTCTCAGAGCCCACAGCTAGAAAATTAAGAGATTTTAGTGTATTGCTTTGTTTTAAGGTCTGCTGGGCCCCTCAGATGAAGTCCCAAAATCCCACCAGGTTTTCTCCTCATTTAACTACAGTACAGGACCACTGGCCATAGTGATATTTAAAATACTGTAGCTGTTTCATAGCGTAAATTAGAGAGCAATTGAAGTATCTCAGCTATAGTGTCCTGCATGAAACTTGGAGTGAGTACAGGCTGTAGGAGGGAAGAGCTTGCAGGAGGTACCAGGAAGTCTATCTGTGTGCACATGGCTTGAATGCTACCTGCATTTGTTGTGTCATCTCTGTAAATAGGTCTCTTAATAAAGAGACAGTTTTAGAAACATGGAGTCCTCCTATGTTATTATTCAGCAGGTGGTACATGAAACATCAGCTAGCACAGTAATGGCTAATAGCCCCTGTGTGCTGTAGAGGGCCATGAGCCCTCTCACAGACTGGCTGACCCTTAAATGCAAATTTGGGCTCATCCTTGCCTGTGACCTAGCAGCTACCCCTCAGTCTTTCCCATGAGCTAGCCACTTAGGGGCAATCAGTGATCCCAGCGGGGTATGATTGAGTTAATGAGAGTGACTGACTTCAGCTGTGAAAGACTATGTAAACAGAGCTGACAGCAGAGAGAAGAGACCTAGAAGAAGGAACAAGGGGGGTTTTCTTGTTGGGAAAGGCCTGTAGCGGAAGTTCTGAGCTAGGGTTTGTAAATGGCAGGGAGATTCTCTGAGGTAAACTACCAGAATATCTGCAGAAAGGAGGCAATTGGGGTTGTTTGCCATTGCCATCGTTTTATAGCGCCGCACAAAAGGATTAAGTAACATAAGCCCCAATTCTGTGTCTTGCACATGCAGGCTAAGCCTGCATGAATTAGTGTGAAGGATTTGGGCCAGAATTGGGATTGGAACCCAGAAATTCCTGCTTCTAGCATAACCCTCTGGAATTGCTGTCATACTGGTCACTATGAACCAGAGCCAGAAAGGTACTTAGGTTCCTAACGCCCATTAATTTCAGTGGAGTGGGGCATATTGTTTTTTCTTTCATTAGTGACCAGCATTACAAAGAGAAGAGGGACTGTTCAATCTCAATCTACTGTTAAGATTTTGATTAGTGAACAGTGCAAATTGCCTCTTAAATGAGCTAGATTTAGCTATTACCAACTAGAAGCAAAATCTTGACAATTCTGTTTTGGGGCTGATTCATTGATGTTAATGGTGAAAAATATCCATTGGTTCCAATGGGAAATGGATCAGAACCTCAATTTTTATTCATTCCCTTACTGAAGTGAATGGGAGTTATATCTGATAAGGGCTGAGGAGAAACTGGTGCCCATCCTGTGAAGTACTAAGCACCTTATCTCTATTAACTTCCACATCAGCTGTGGGTGCCCACTCGTCTTGGGAAGCATTCACATCTTTGAGGACTGGACCTATATAATGACTTTTCCATGTGGTCCCAGAAAAATTAATAGAAAGTGACAAGGCAATTTTCACTTTCAAACAGGCACAATTCCTAACTGGGAAAAGTCAAGTACCCAGTCCCCTGGCAGGCCAGTCAGGTCAATTAAAATTATCTAACTTTTTTTTATCTGTGAGGCATCAACCTGTTTCACTGTTCTGTAAAGTGCTACCACTTCTCAAATGAATACCTGACTGTTTTTGATGCACACCATGTCATTCGTTTCTTTAGTTGAATGAAGAGTTTGAAATCTCCAAGACATCTTAATAAGAACCAGTTCAATAATGAAAAACATTTGATGAAAGGTACATCAATATTGTTGCACTTGAGTAGAAATAGAGAGAGATGTAGGCTGGTGATTATGTCCAGGGAAAGCAATGTTTCTGCAGTTTATAAACTAAGAGTGTGCTTAAAAGGACCATGTCAAGTACTTCTTACTTTTACCTGCCAGCATCTGTAAAACTTTCCTAAGGCTTGGAAATGGGGGGAGGGGAGACCTCAAAAGGTCTAGGCTAGAGAGACAGACTGCTTTTTCTAGGACCAGATTATAATTTCATATAGTATCCATGCTCCCTCCACATTAGAGTTGAATATATGATTTTCCATATTGGAAAAAACTGAAAAATCTGAGGAAAAAATTTGGTTCACTTCAAACCAAAATTGATTTAAAAAAACAAAACAAAACAAAACCCTTTTCATTAAAATAAACCCTCAGAATTCTTTGTTTTGAGTAAACCAATACATTTTGGGTTAACCCAAATAGAATTTTGTTTGTGTTTAGTTTTGAGTCAACTGAAATGTTTTGATCAGCTGAAATGAATTTTATTTTGGTTTTCATTTTGATTCAGTCATTTTTGGGCATGTTTCATCAACTGATCTTTCTTTTCTTTATTGGCCAAATTTCAAAACAGAACACTGTTATGAAACTGTAGCCGGGAGGGGGTGTCAGACCCACCCTGACTGATAAAGCCCCAAAGGAAAAACCCTGACTGGAAGCAGGTGGGTGGGCCCAGGCCTTTAAAAGCCCCAGGGACACCACATGACCGGAAGCAGGGGGGCGGAGCCAGGCCTTTAAAGCCCAGGCCTGCGAGCCTAGTCAAGAGAGGACAACAGAGGGAGAAGGATGCTGCTT
This sequence comes from Emydura macquarii macquarii, assembly GCF_026122565.2. NCBI lineage: Eukaryota > Metazoa > Chordata > Testudines > Chelidae > Emydura > Emydura macquarii. Next base: position 2,806,681 of record NW_027131850.1, read on the forward strand.
CTCCTGGGCTCCTAGCTAAGGCTAGGCTAGAGGCCCACGCTGAAAGGGAGTGGCTGGCATTACCCACGGCCAGGGAGCCGGAGGAGGCCCCACCTGAGACACCTGCGGCTAGGGAGCTGGAGGAGGGCCGACCCGAGCAGTACAGGCCCTGGACCTGGAGAAACTACCGGCACTGCCTGCGGCATGAAGGCCGGAGGACCTGGACGAGCTGCCCTCCTAGGATGATCCCATGGAGCTGTCAGAGCTGCCACCCGTGGATGAGGAGGGCCTCATTGCACTACCACGCCCCAGTGACCTGAAGGAGGCAGGTACCAGGGGTTTTGGGGAGGAAGAAGCCCAGGGACAGCCACAAGCTCATGGCTGAGTTCAGGGCAACCCTGGTGGCGTGTTGCGGCAGGAGCCCTGCCGACCCTGTGGCAAGCGCCTTTTGCCATTGAAAGGGCCCTGGGCTGGGACGCGGTGGAGACGGGTGGGCCTGCGTCCCCAACAGCCCTGAGAGAGCCTCACCCTCCATACCGCTCCGGAGAGCGGCCTGCTTACCTTGCCAGCCCAGCCAGAGGGCCTGGTGCTGGACTGTTTATTGGCCAGCCCTGCCTGAGGGCCGGGCGATAGATTGCTTGCCCGGAAAAGGGGCTTGAGACAGCTCCCGGCAGGAGAGAGCAGGGAGGGGTCGTCCCCCTTGGAGAAGGACCCAGAGGGAGGGGCCTGGATGCTGCCCCCTGCTTCTAAGGGCACGTCCACAGAAACAAAAAAGAAAATGGAATGTTTCAAAATGATTACAATGAAGTGTTTTGACTTTATTTTTATTTTGGTCAGAGTTGACCCAAATTCATACTTGTTTTGGAACCCTGAAAAATACTGTTGGCCAAAAAATGTTCACTCACCTCTGCTGGGTATGTGTGTTAAATGAGGTTGTTTGACCTAGTGATTCCTCCTGCATCAGACTACTTGGTGGTGGTTCATGGAAAACTGGTTGTTCATAGTGTGCTCGTTTTCTTCATTTCCAGTTGCCTTCAATATTATGATATGAAGCTTAGCAACTGAGCATGTGCATACATGCTAGCTGCATGCTGATGATTAGTGCTTTTTGATGTAAAGTGCAGAAAACACTCTGAAATCTGGATGCTCATCTGAATTTATATATAAAGGTACCTCTTGCATTTATAAAACTGGGCTGCAAATCTCATGGTGGTGGGGGGAAGGTCCCTCTTGAAGTATTTTGGAGAATTTTTCTTCTGGTGTTTGCCAGAACTAAGTATTGCAGAGGTCTGTGAAAAATGGAAAAATAATGGGGAGGAGGGAGATGTCCCAATGTTTTAAAAGCTTTGGTTTGAGTTTAGGAAATAGTTTGGGTTGATTCCTGTTTTATCAAACTTGGTTTGCTCCAGTCTTGTATATTGGTGAATTTTAAAATAGCTCAGCGGCAAAATACTGGGGATTTTTGGGGGGAGGAACAGAGGGGAGTTTTAAGAATTTGATTTTTCCTCTTGCTTACAGCGGTGCAAATCAGTACTAATTTCACAGTAGACAATGAAGTGTTATCACTGCAATGCTGGAGTAAGTGAGGAGAGAATCAAGCCTTATGAATCCAGAAGAAAATCACCGAGTAGATAACTTTTTAGGTGGGTCAGAACTGAGACTTAAAACTTGATGATATCTCTTTAAAACAATTGAAACTTCAATAGACAAGGAAAGTTCAATAAATAAAAGTAAAACCTCTGTCAAAACAGCCATCACCACTGGATGATATCTAAATGCCAAGAAATCAGCTCCATGGCAGCAAAAGGGAAGGCTTACAAGTCGCTTCTACATGAATGACATTCAGCTCCCAGGAGTGATCATTGCACACTGTACTTGTCATTGATATCTGCAATTTACACTCAGCTGATCTGCTGTGTTTTTGTGTCTGACTGACAGTTGTTCATATGAGACTTGAGTTTTACAGGACTGCTAGCTCTTTTCACAAGATCTAGTTTGTAAACAAGATTGTAACCCACTCTCTTAATTTAGATTTTTATTGCTAGACTGGGCCAAAGGGTCAATAGTTTTTGGGTTTTTTTTTTTAAATTGTTCATGGGACTTGAAACTGCTGCCTTCCCTATTTGCCTCCAATGTTCCCCTATTATGCGTCAAAAACTTTCTTTCAGGGTTAACTAGAAAGCCTAATAACTTCCTATTTTAAAAAGAAAGTGTTGCGATATTTTGGACCCTGAATATAGAAAAATGATTCAAACCAGCCTCCAGATTTTATGCTTGTGATTTTTGCAGGTACAATTAAATGTGGGTATGATTTTGTGGGTGCAAATATTTGCAGGTGCAACATATTTTAAAATGTAAATAAATATATTTAAAACAAAGCAAAATTGCTAAGGCACCCAGACCTTATTAAACTCACAATTTAGGTCAGAATAACTGTCCAGAAGTATTGCATAATAAAATATTTACCAGTCTATAAATCAAAACGAGAGATTATACTCTCTTCCACTCATTTCAGAAGCCCATTGCCTCAAACTCTTCAAAGCCTTATCAATGAATAACTCTTTCAGCTTGCCCTGACAGTCTGGCAATGTGTGCTGCAGATAAATATAAGTAAATGATTGAACTACCTGATTTGTTAGCAGTCAGAAAGTGAGAGGTAAAGATAATGTCACTTGTATGCATGTTCGTTTGCCCCTGCAAATTGGGAGTCTTTCTCAAAATCAGTCTTCAATTCCTTTGGTTGAATTACAATGACCAATAAATAAATGATGCATTTAATAGAATGCATCATGCTGGTAAAACTAAGGTGTTAGGAATTAATTGTATATATTCTAGGATTTTGTATGATTGTCTAATTCTGCTGACTCCAAGGGCTTGCCTACGCATGGAACGCTACATTGGTGCAGCTGCAGTGCTGTAGAGCTTGTGTACACCCTAACTATGGCAATGGGAGGGGTTCTCCCATCGGCGTAGGTCTTCCACCTTCTGGAGAGAGGTCGATCGAAGAATTCTTCCATTGATATAGCACTGTCTATGCCAGTGATTAGGTTGGTTTAACAACATCGCTCGGGTGTGGAGTTTTCACACCCCTGACTGACATAGCTGGGTTGACCCAATTTTTTACGGTAGTCCATGTCTAAGAGCTTTCGCTACAATAGTGAACATAGGGCTAGATGCACAAAGGAATTTAGGCACGGTGATGCCGAGCATCTGTGCGTGTAGAAAATCTCAAGGATTCACAAAACCTGCAGTAGGCATTCCAGGCTTCCTGTCCAAAGAATGGAGGGAGAGAGCCCTCTCAGCAGGGGATTCACAAAAGACAGCATGCTAAGCAGCTCCCTAACTAAATGAGCTGATGGGAAACGCTGAGGAGAGGGTGTGTCTTAAACCCTGCCCCTCCCATGGGAGTTTGGCACCTAAATCTGGTTTGCAGGGAGGCACCTCCCTCTGCTTGGGATTCTCAGCTGCAAATCTTGTCTTGGTGTTAGGCGTTCCATTTCCTTCCAACCCCTGTCTTCTTGCAAAAATGGCGTATGTGCCTGACTTCCCCTGATCGTTGCATCACACCAGGGCGTAGGCATCCAGATGCACAGAGTGGAGCAGTTGGGTGCATGTGCAGATGCAGAAACACAGGGGTGGCCTAGGGAACTTCTACAGCAAAAACCTAGGTGCTGAGTGAGTTTTATGGGTTTACAGTGTGCAGCAGCTGCTAAGCAGCAGTTTTGTTCATCCCAGTGGGGCCCGATTCAGGGACTTAAGTGCCTAAATCTCTCTGAATCTAGCCCTTAGGGTCTTATAATGCATAACAATTAGTGGTCAAGATTTTTTTAAGTACTTAAAGCTAGGATCCTAAATCTATATTTAGGATTCTAAGTAAGTGGACTGTTTTTTTCCCAAAAGTTCTCAGCCCTTCAAATTTGTATTGAAACCAATGCTGAGCAATTTTGAAAATCAAGCCACTTATTTGCATGCCTAACCTTAGACTCATTTTTGAAAATCTTGGGCTAAAGCTGTCAGAATTGCATCATCAATCCTGAGACTTCTATACAATACTTGACTATTCGTTTTTTAAGAAAAAAACCCTGCAAATCTGTTTAAGCAAACCAAACTGACTCTCCTGATTGCGTGTGTGAGATCAGACTTGAATGTCTGAAGACAGTCAGGTCTGGTGAGAGCTGTTGCAACTTCCACTGAAGTTAAAGGGAGATGCATTCTAACATCACTGGTGAATTTTGCCCTATGATTCTATGTGATTTTTTTTTTTTAAATCAAGATTTTAAAATTCCCCCTCTCAAACACACTAATCAAACATCACTGACGACAACCCAGTGTTCATGAGCAGCCCTACAATTATAAGCCAGGTTGTGGGGCCTGGTACATAAGAACTATAATAATGCCTCAAATAACAAACCAATGTTATCATTATGTGTATAACAACCCTCAAACAAGGATCTAGATCCCATTTTGCTAGGCATGGTACACAAAACAAAAATAGTGGCTCATGCCCCCCAAGAACTTGCAAGTTTCTGATGAGACAACAAAATCACTCCCACCCAACAGATGGGAGGTGGAGGGGGGAGGGGCACAAAGTTACAGTGAAACAGTCATTAGTGTAATGCTTAACAGTAACAATGTTTGGGCTCAGCAGTGGGGGCGGGCAGGGCGGAGTTACACTATTCAGTTGACTTGGTATGAGCCCTAAGCAAAAATAGCAACATGCACATACATCCTTCCCTCAAGTGTGATATGAAGTAGTCAGTGAAATGCGACTTGTATCATCTGATCTTGCAGCACAACATTTTATAGTTTATGATCTGTGCAGCAAATATCTGTACCAATAGTCACATTAAAATGCCACCTGCTGACTGAAGGTTTTAGATTTTCATAGTGTTGCTATAAACCAAAACATACAATTTAAAGTTAAGAAGCCAAATTCTGCACTGACTTCTGCTCCATGTAATCACATTGAAGCTAATGTGTCCAATTAATTCCTGGTATAGTTTGCCTGAAGCCTATGGAGTTGCATCAGGGACGTATTTGACCCAGAGGGATAGCAGAGGGTGTATGCCTACACATTATTGAAAACAAATGTTTACTTACCAAAAAAAAAAAAAAAAAAAAACAGGGCCTGACTCTGCAGCTTTTATTTTCAGAAAAATGGCCAAGGATTTCTAAGGGGACTGCTTCAATAAGTATGGGCAGCAGGAGCAGGCCCTTGATTATAAGTATTTTTCCTATTGTACACCTGAAATGAAGAAGAATGGATTAATGCTGCCTTGCAAACTCTGAAGAAATTTCTCCTTACCAAAGGCTGTGTCTTCACTGCAATTAGACATGGACATGGGCTCATGGAACTTGGGCTAAGGGGCTGTTTATTTGCAATATAGGTGTTCTGGCTTGTGCTGCAGCTGAAATCTGGGATCCTCCCACCTTGCAGGGTCTTAGAGCCTGGGCTCCAGCCCAAGCCCAGAAGTCTACAGCATGCCTAAACAGTCCCGCAGCCTGAGCCTTGTGAGCCTGAGTCAGCTGGCATTGGACCGCTGTGGGTTTTAATTGCAGTGTAGACATATTCAAAAATGTTAAAGAGCAAATCAGGTTTCTATTGACATCAATGGGCCGAGGAAGTGGCTCTTACAGATGAGCAGTCTAGGAAATGATTTATAATAGACAATAAAATATTATGGATGCCCATGTCCCAAAGTCTCTGGGTATCTTACCAAAAGAAATTGAAAATGCAGTTGACAAGAAGTGGGAGACGGGTCTGATTTCCATTTTACTACTTACCTGCCACATTTTACTTTCCTTTCTATTGGCTTCACTAGGGGTGGGTTTCCATTTTCAGGAGGATACCTGTTTGGCTCAAATAATCTCTTGGTTCTTGCCTAACTGCTTCATTTGTGTTCAGGTGCACATACCTTCTGTGACTTTTATCCTATCTTTAAATAGCCTGTAACCTCCTCACTTCTGTCTTTGACAAGCTTCCTCATTGTTTGAAATCCGCCTTTTCCAAAGTTTAGGGTTTCCATCGGTATCTCTCTAAGTATTTGAACTTAACTTTACTGTTATCATGATTACTTTAGTGGTCCAACTATAGTTACTGCTTGAACTTTGTTACATTGGACTAATTTAAAAAAAAATAGCCACTCCTCTTCTGTGCTGTAGAATGAACTGTTCCCATCATCAGTTGTTTAAGGTGTCAAAATTACTGCTTTTTCCCCCCCCAATCTTCTCCCATTGTCACATTGACCAGTTTATATCTGGATGGTTAAAATCACCCATTATTACTGTTTTAATAGATCTAGTTGCCTCTTTGATCTTATTCAATACTGCACTCAATATCCTTTAGTCGATCAAGAGATTGCTAATGTAATTCCGCTAGTACACTTATTTTCTTATCGTTTGGAATTTGAATTGATAGATTCTACTGCATGGTCTTCTCCACTGAGTAGTTTAATCCCTTTAGGGTCTATGGAATGTATTAGGTATAATGCTACCTCTTCAACCTGTGGTGTCCTGTCCCTTTCAATGGTTGGGCACTCTCTACTTGGTGCAGAGCCTCACTTCCATTTGTTCTTGCTTGTTGCCAGAACAATTAAGGCACCACAGCACACAGACCCACAGGAAGCTGATTTAGACACCGGTGTCGTCTTTGCTGCTGGGTCCAAATATAATATAGGCGACGAGGGTCTTCAATCACACGTGTCCAGTGGTGCCACTGCTGGACCAAGTAAGCAAATAATTACAAAAAAAAAAAAAAAAACCCACCTAGCAACACCAGGTGGTACGCTGCTGCCTTTGCTGCAGGGGTAGCTTGATCCAGGCAGCAAGGAGAGGGGGTATAGACAAATAAAAATAAACAGAGGAAGAGGTACTGAGGAGGCAGCTGCTGCATTTTCACTTCTGGAGATGCTGCAGGCAGAGCAGTGAAGGGGAAGCAGGTTTCTTGGTCTCATGCACTCCAGGAACAGTCTGTCTGTCTAGCCTGCACTGATAGTCTGACACTTTGGAGGGAGCCCAAGAACAGGAGGAATTCTGCCGTCTTCAGTGTAAGCAACTAACAAGCAGAGGAAGATCAAGTACACACACTGCACAGGTTTTTGGGTTTTTTAAATTACAATCAGCAGAAAACTGCAAGACCAGATAGAAAAGAAAAAAGTTTTCCTGTAGAAGATAACATGTCCAGGAGAGGGTGAAGTTCAACAAGAGAGAACTGAAAGGGCAAATTTTGTGGGCAATGTTGGTTAATTCTATGAAAACTGCTAATTATGGGTGGTGTATGTTATGTTTTAATACTTGGAAGTTATTTGCACTCAGAGAGAGCCTGAGTTTATTCTTCAACTCAAGACCAGACAGAACTGGCTGAGCTATCCCATACTATTTTAGCTCTGTTACCTATGGCAAGCTAGGCAGGACACACACAAATAAGATATTTCCACCCCCTTAATGGAAACATCCATTTAACAGAACAATAACTAAACAAGGGAATGAGGGTAGACTGCTTCATTTCCCAGGTAAACCTTGGGGATTATTCTGCCTCATAAACCTCTAGTTCTTGTGTTATGAGGAGTAAATAACACTTCTTTACTTTCTCCACACCAGTCATGATTTGATAGACCTCTATCATATCCCCCCTTTGTCTCTTTTCCAAGCTGAAAAGTCTCAGTCATTAATGTCTCCTCATATGGAAGCTTTTCCATATTCCTAATAATTTTTGTTGCCCTTCTCTGTACATTTTCTAATTTCAATGTATTTTTTTGGGATAGGGTGAGTAACCTTGGATTTATAAAGAGGCAATATGATATTTTCTGTCTTATCTATCCCTTTCCTGATGATTCCTAACATCCTGTTAATTTTTTGACTGCTGATGTACATTGAATGGATGTTTTCAGACAACTACCCACAAAGACTCCAAGATCTTTCTTGAGTGGTAATACCTAGTTTAGACTCCATTTTATATGTATACTTGGGATTGTTATCCAATATGCATTACTTTGCATGTATCAAGATTGAATTTGATCTGCCATTTCATTGCCCAGTCACCCAGTTTTGTCAGATCCCTTTGTAACTCTTAGTTAAGTCCAAACCAGACTGCAATATTGAGATCCTTGCAGGGACTGAATGGAGTTCAGTGCTATTTGGACAACATCCTTGTCACAGGAAAGGATCAAGAGGATCATCTTTGCAAGATAGGATCCAAATTTCCATTTCTGGAAGACCATGGACTGAGAGTACATTGAGACAAATGAGGTCTCCTCTCCCCCCACTTTCCAAATCTTCAACTGAATACCTTGTACATGTAACTGATACTACAGTCTTAAGGAAATCGCCAGAGAAAGAGAATTCAATTCTTCAAGCACCACTAACAGAGAATGTCTCAGTAATGTTCCTTTTTAGGACTGCTTAACTATACAGTAAGTAACTGCCTTTTATATGAACTGTTACAAGCAGTTTAAAAAAAAAAAAAAAAGGAAATGGACTAAGGAATGTGAGTGTTCATTTAAGGAAGGAAAGAAACTGACATTTTACACACTTTAATGCCTTGTTACCATTGCAATTGGCTTGTGATCCTTCACCATACAATGTGGGTGCAGCTCTTTCCCACATTTTTCATGATGGCAGGAAGAAATCAAATGCCCTCACTTTACTGACAATCCCCACTCCTGAAGAAAACTACATGCAAATAGTGAGACACTCAGCATCATCTATATCTGTAAATGCTAAACATGTTACAGTAATGCCATAGTAGGAAAATCCCTTTTACTATACCAGCTTTCCTCATTTCAGGGCCTGGACTAGATAAAACCAACCAGATAGTCATTATTGATTTTTTGGAATGTGTATGAATGTCCCAGGGATTTTATGCTAAGTCAAAGATTTCTCATCTGCCCATAACAGCAGCCCTTTCATGTGGTTTTTGTATGCTCCAGTTTTTGTGGGCTGTGGATCTATTAACCTTCACAGGCTAAGAAAGGTTTGGCTTCTTCAATTGTTGGGTAGGAGATTTCCCAATCAAGCACTCCAGGACCATGGTTAGGGATTTTGATGCCCTTGCTGGCATAATGTGATCTCAGTGGGGTGCAGTCAGGTCCCACTCTACCAAGCCCTGCTCCTTGTTGAGCTGTGCAACATATGACAGATGGGGCACCTGAATCTCTTTACAAAGTGATATATTTTGATGCTGGTCACCTTGAGCCACCCTGAGCTGTGCAGGAAGGATGATTCTTGGATTCACAGAGTCTGAGGTTGGAATTGCACTGTGCTGCTCTTAGTATAGTTCCACATAGTAGAGGCAGGATTTTTTCTAATCTAGTTGCAAGAAAAGAAATGATAGTGTTCCAATGTAAACACCTCAAAAGAGCCAAATAAAGAACTTACGTTTCAGAAAGGAGGCTTAACTCAGTGTATGGAGACTTTAGGAAAGTTGCCCCTGTTTTTGGTGGAAATAAGTATCACAAAATATATATAGGAGAATAGCCCCTTAAAATGTGATTGTATCATAAGTGTAGATCCTGCAATGATGCTGTGGTCCATTGAATGATTCAGATTTTTCATCTTCCCATTATATAAAAAAGCAAGATTTAATTGCTAGGGAAAGTGATATAAACATTTCATAAAGACTTAGACCTTCTAATAAGATGTAAAATGAAGTTGCAAAACTGACTGGCAGAAGGAAAGAAGACAGTTTATGGGGGAGCAAAGATTTTTTTCACTCATTTAAAAAAAACAAACAAACAAACCAAAAAAAACCCCCAAAAACCCTGTTTTTGCTTTTCACACCCTTGGAGTGTTCTCTGGATTTGCATTGGCACTTCCTTCCTAGGCACTAATGTGCCAGTTGAAAATGTTCTCAGTAATGAATGACATTGAACTGATGACAAAGCAGAATGTGAGTACAGTAAGGGAAGCAAATAAGCAGTCATTAATATGAAACACCCACTGTGAGCTCCGTGAAAGCTGTTGGGGACCAGGCAGCTTCTAAACAAATCCTTTTCAGAGAGAAGTAAAGACAAAACCCTGATTTTCCTATGGGTCGTCTTCAAATATGTGTTTTTAGTCCCCCATTGCATTATACTAGGGCTTCTTTTGGGGGGGTTTATTTTCACTTTTCTGGGTGTAGTTTTAGCAATTTTTGAATTCTATATAGATGTCTGAAAATGGGGGTGGGCTGTGGGTTTTTGTTTTTGTTTTTTTTTTTTTTGCATATACTGTAATGGGTAACATGTCTGTCATGACTGCTACTGCATTTTAATGTAGAATTGTTTCAAATAGCACTACATTGAAGCACCCTAAGGAACCTTTAGTGAGCACCAGAAGAGTCTACATGGATCAATTAATGCATGTTAGTGTACCTTAGAAATTACAACCCCACAACCTGGATTATGTCTCTGTATAGACAAGCCTTAGATACAAATAACTACTTCTGGTGTTTTTTCTGATGTTTAAATGAAATCAGTGTTTGTCCATTATTTGTTTTATTGGTATGTATATTGGTTTAAAAAACTAAAATCAGAAGGCCGCATTGTAAGCTAACTGGACGCACATGGCTCTTCTCCACTTGATTAGTTTTGAAATTGTCATGCTATCCTGCGGTGGCTCAAGAACATAAGTATCAACTTCAGCGCAGACTGTAAGGAACCGGGGAACAAATCCCAACTTGGGTGTGAGTTCTATGCTTAGATTTCACCAACCAATTAAAAGTATAAACTCCTCGTGCACTATAACGGCCTCAACATGGAGTCACTGACAGTCCTCTTGGGTACTCTGATCTGTCTTGCCACCCAGGTAAGCGCCTTTGTGACAGATGATCCCTTAGAGCAAGGAAGCACGCCAATATTCAGATGACTCCCAGTCCCAAAAGGACCAGTCTGTTACCTCAAATCAGTTACATCTGAGGTCTCACACCAAAGATAATGCTTGTAGGCAATGCTATAATAAACTTTCTAAAGACTTAGGAAAAGGGAACGAGAGTTATTTACAGGGTTAAAGCGGGTGAACATTCACACACATGTTCATTAGCTTTTGAATCTTAAGATTGTAATAGAAGCTTTTTTAATAAGCAAGCTCTATATATGTCCTTTAGGCCTAACCCAGGCTGAGCAGTGGGGGAATCTCTTGCTTATGCCTAGAAAACCTGGCCCCTAGGAGTCCAAGCAGCATAGAGATCTCATTCCTCCTTTTCTGGGTGTTTTTAATCTCTTCCCTGCTTCTGCGCTGAGCTGCACACTCAAGTGATGGGAGGAATTCACCTGCATGACTTAGCTTCATGTTGGAGGTGGGTGTCTTTTGTTCTCTTTAATGTTCCGCATTAGTCCATTTGGTGTTTGATGGACCTTCCTTGTGGGGCAGAACAGAACACCTGCTGTTGGAAACCAGCATTTCACACTAATTAAGTCTCTCTCCTGTCTGGTGACTCTTAGTTACAGAGGCTTACAATACACATGCTTAAATATTACTTGACAGTATGAGATACAGATTTTATAAGTGAAACTGCATGCAGTCTCAAAGCATTCAATAAAGTCTAAACACATCCTTATCGTACAACCTCTTTTAACAATACTAATATACAGGTGAACCACACTTATTCCAGCTATGGTTTTGTCAGAGTTTAGTTGAGACGGGGATCTTGGCATGAGTTGGCACCTGGGCTGACCACATCACAGAAACGTTAACTAAGTGAGATTTTTCAGCCTCAGTCTTCTGCTTTTTTCAAGCTAACAGATTGCTTCTGCACATGCCACTCAAAATTACAGCAAACCATTTTTCAGTAAAGGTATAACAAATGTTATAGCAGCTCTTTGAGGGTCTAAACATACCCAGTGCTCCAGGGAGGGTTTTCAGACTTATTAGATGGGCTTGTCAGTGTCCCAGAAATCCTTTCCCATTATGTTGGTCTCTGTTGGCTCTTTGTTTTATGTTCGATTTACTTTTGCTTGGTTGCTCTTTTCCTGGCGGTCAATAAAGTTGTAGTAACAGTATCAGCTGAGATATAGATGATATAGGTATGAGTAGAGATATAGACCTGAATAAAATAACTCAGCTCTGAATACCCTTGGATTTTCTGAAAGTTTAGGTCTCGGTACAAGTTAAATCCAAACTGGCTGCTGCCAGAACCTTAGATCTGAGGACCCTGAAACTTTGGGAATATTTAGATTCCAGTCTAAGCAGCTTATCACTACTTCTGTTCTACTTTTGTAACTCTATACCTAATGTTAAAGTGCAAAATTCAATTGAGCCTTAATGAGGGAGTCATGAATAGCATCTCCATCACATGGTATTTAATAGACCATGCTGGCCTAGGTCGGGATTGTGCGCAACTAAAGTTAATGGGAGTTTATTCCATTGGTTTGAATGGAAGCAGAATAAAACCCTGGTCAGTGGCAATTACTTACAAATGGGATGATCTGTTGGCAAAAGATGGCGCATGCTGTACTCTGCAATCTGCCACAGTAAAACTCCTAGTTGGCTGGCACTTACTCAGTTACAACAGTGTAACGCTTTCTAAATGGGCCCAGTACCAACATAACAAATTGACGTAAGTATTTGCATACCCAGGAATTAGCCATGTGCTTTAACTCTGAGTACTTCAGGCACTCATTCCACCAAGGAACATCATACCAGCAGTCTGTGTTGTGTGTGAATGGCTAAGACTAAAGGGGTATGCTACCCCAATACTCTAGCCATGAGCTGGGTTAACTGACATGTTTAAAATTACTTCTGCTACCACATAAGGCACATTTTGGGCTCTGGTGAACTAACACTAGTGTGTTTGCACACAGAGAGGTAGCATTAAGGAGCTCTGTCTGGCTCTGTGCAAGAGGCACCCTTGCAACTTGTCAAAAAAGCTGTCTGAAGTTTGCTGAATAGCTTGCTTCACTGCATGCTATAATCGAGTTCTATATTGTAACTCCACAGGCTTTTGGGCCTTTGTACCACACATCTCTTCTCTTCTCTTTTTTTTTTTTTTTTTTTTCCTTTTTAAATTGGTGCTCGGTGATGTTGAACCCACTGAGGTTCTTACCTTGACTGGGGCGCTTGTGCAATACCATAACAATGAAATTAAAATGAGTTGAAGGAAATCGTGTCCAAATCCAAAGGAAGTCTCTTAGACGCTTTTAAAAATGTGAGACGATAACAATCACTGACATACTTTTGAAGTCTGGATTGCTCCAGCCAATGCGGCAATATGCTTTAGGTTAACCTATGTTCTTGAGTTCTCTATGTACCTCAACTACCACAATAGAATGATGGTGCTAACTCCTCTGAATACTCCTTCCTCATGTGAATAGATCCGTTGACTTCACTGGGACTATTCCTCTGAAGACTGCTTACATAATTATGGATTTACAATATCATTCAATTGTAAATTCTTCAGGGAAGAGATTTGTCTGTTTGTTGAGCATATTTAATGTACTGTGTGTGTGTGTATATATATGGCTGTTTCTTAAACATATTGTGTCAAATTAATACTTGGTGTAATTCCAATGGCTTCAATGAAGTTACAGCTTGGATAAATTTGGCCTACTGTCATTTTCTTCTCTTCTCAGGCAAGAAGCATTTGGTATCATTGTACCTTTCCTAGTTATGAGAGACAAGCAAAAAACATGATTGCTGCTTTCTTGTGATGAGAGTTTAAGTATGCTATTTGGAAAAGTTTTGGCTTCATTCTGCTCAAATTGACTGCACTACTTTAACCTGCTACCTGAGGTCATTTTAATTATATCTGACAAATGAGTCATGGTTACCAAAGGAATTAGATTTCTTTTTCATAAGTAATTATGATGCAAATTGTAAGTGTTATGCCCAGTTTCCTGGAAATAAATTGGGTAGGTTTCTCTCTCCTTCTTTCTCTTTTTTTTAAAAAGTACTTTCTTTGCAGGAAACATGGAAATGATTATGCAGAAACTAAAGTCAATCAATAACAAAGTTAGATGTGAAAGGAAACTTCCTTTCCTTGGAGCACTGAACATTAATGGTGTTATGCATGTTCACACAGACTGAGGAAGTAGAAAATTTTCCCAGGAAAGAGCATTTCAAAACTTTGCCTTTGTTTAAATTTGAGGGTTTCAGTTTGGCACAAAGAAGTGCACACAAGTTCAGGTGTGTATCAGACCCTTATCTGAACTATTCAAATCTCTTCAGTTGGCAAAAGTGGGTTGAAAAATCTTGACATGTTGACATTTCACTTCAACTGTCCATCCTGGTCTGCTCCATTGCAGAGCTTAGCTGAAATGAAAACTAATGAGAGCAGGAAATGGAGAATGATTTTTTTAACTCTCAAAGGTCTCCTGAAATATAGGATTTTCAACAATACAATTGCCCTTTAATACCATCAGGGAATATTGATTTAGTAGAGACAGAGAGAAAAGCACTACCTGCAAAATTACAAATACATTTCCCATAGCACCTGTGTTTCTTGGAAAGATCTCTCATGCAAGTATTGATCGTGCCATAATCTGGCGTGATCATTGCCTGGTGGTTTGGCTGCAATATTAATACTATTCATGGGTCTGTAAAATTTAACATTATCACTCTGGGATCTAAGATGCTGGTAGATGATGCTATGGTTAGTTCAGATGGGAGGTCATTGCAGGAAATATCTTTGATAAATAATGCCAAAGAGTAGGTTTTATTTGAACTCTCTTGCACAGGCCCTACTTCAATCCAATTGCTGTGCTCCATTGCTATGAAGATGTTGAGGGTGTGGTGAGGAAAGACCAGAGTCATGGCAGAATAGAGAGAACTACTATGCTGCAATGGAAATCTGTTACTCCTGGGGGAGTTGGGTGTTACTGCAGTAACCCCAGAGCTACTTTAACAGTAGCAATAACAGAGCTACAGAGCAGCTTGGGGAATAGGACTCCTTCATTTCACTCCTACTCGGTCAGCAGTGCCTAGCTGGTTGTTCAGAGGATGTGCTGATTTGCAGAACTGGGCCTAATTACTCTTGTTTTAGTCACAATGAATTATGTTCCTGATGCATCTGTCACAGTCGATGGCAAGTGCAGCTGTACTCCCCCCTCAGTGGTCCACCCTGAACTCCCTTTCTAGGCTCCACCATTGTCACTTGGGTGGAGACCCATCTCTCTCTGTCCTGACCAAGATTTTTTTTAAGGCTGCACAGTTTCCTGCCTGCACTGTGATATCCCCAGCAAGCCAGATTGTCTAAACAGACCAGCATTTGTACTTTGCTTTTCCTTCAAAGGCTATGAACAGTTGTAATTGCCAGCACTTACAAGTAAGCAAGCACATTTATTCTTAAAGTGAAAGCATCACAGAGAAAACATGTAAAATAACCTACATGCATGCTAATCAGCTTACTAGACACCACATCTGGACTCCAACAAGGGCTCTGACAGGAGTCAGTCCTGCAAACCCCATCAAAGGATTTGTTGTGTGATTACACGTTTACTAGCCTTAGCTCAGAACTAAGCATGTCCATGAGTAACTCAGTCTTTCCTTTATACAGCTTGGAACTTTGATCATGAGACTCTGGGAAGAGGTAAGCAGCAGACAAAGGTGCCCTGCTCATGGCATAACTTCAAAAGGCCGGGTTTTTGCCTAACTGGAGGTGGGGAATTTGCATTCGCCTAGTGCAGGGGTTCCCAAACTTTTTAATCAAGTCATTTTAATGAAGTCTTCCCTGTTAGGGCCTCAGACAGCATGAGGTCCTATAGCAAATTTGTACAGTAAAATGGCATCCTCCACACAGCCTGACCTTGCATGTACTGTACAGGTGAGGTCACGCTGTACGGAGGATGCCCTTTTGATCGACAAAAGGGCATTCTCCATCTAATGTGACCTTGCATGCACCAAACATACACTGTGCGGAGGATGTCATTTTGTAGAGCAACAGGGCATCCTCCATACCTCATGATCTTCCATGCAACGTGTATGTGTGGTTGCACTGCGTGGAGCAAAATGGCATCATTTGCACAGTAGGGATCGCTGTGACTCCATCTGCCGACGGCATGACTCCATTTGGGGTCGTTGCCCACGGTTTGGGAACCGATGCCCTAAAGCTTCCCCAGGCAAACTACTTGATGCTGTTTGTCCCAAAAGTCCATTCTTGTCTGGCGCGTTGTTCAGTAGAGTCCTTTGAAGTTCGTAATACTTCTGAGGGGCCACATCTCATCTCCCACCTTGAGAGAGAGTACACACAATCCTGACCCACAATAATACATAAACCATTCATTTAATACAATGGAGCCCAAACACGTTGCAACTTAATTCTGGAAGGTCTCCCAAGGATATTACAGGAAATTGCCATATCTATCAAAGCATCTTAAAGGGCATGAAGAGAGAAAAGAAGCCCCTACATTCATCTTTTAAGTCCATGCATCAATTTGCTGGCCAAAATCCTTCCATATGCTACTACATCGCTGTGTGAATTAGGGATTTGCTTTTATTATGAACTTCATATGGTAACTTAATCCTTTAATCGTGTTGTATGAGAGAGATTAGGAAGAAGCACACAGACAGTCTTGGTTTGATTTTTGCTTTACTGACCAACACAGTTTTCATTTTGTTAGGTTCTTAGGGACATTTCCTTTCCTTTTTATTTTGTTGTAGAGAGGAGATGCCAGGCATTTGTGCATGAGTTCTTAGTCCGTTGTCGTCCCGTTCTCCTCCCCCCCCCCCCCCCGGCCGTTCTTATTTCAGAGGAATTATTCACCAGCCCTATTATAGTAGGACAACATTTTTACCTGTTCAGAGACTTTCCTCTTTCTACCTTTCCTGACTGGTATGCAGCCAAATGAATGGCACGCCCCTGTTGTCCTTAACAAGTGCTCTTGAACTAGAATAAAAGACCCTAATCATGTTCCAAAGGTTGTAAACCTTCTCATTTGCTTGTGGCCGTAATTCAAATGATATAGATGTAGGATAAACACATACAAACAGCCAACAAATGGGGAGTTTGTTCTACTTGTTTCAGCTCAAGTACTGTAAGATCATATAAACAATATAGGGCCCATGATGATGACCCTGGATTCCTGCTGATTTGCTGAAATTCATAAGGATATATGGAGATCCACAGGGTTTGTGGGTGGGCCTCACAATGTTCCATACGTCTGCAGGAGGAATACTTCCCTGCCTTGCAATGGAGTGACTGGGGAGAAATCATTGTGTGAAGGACATTGGGGAGATTTCCTGCCTATTAGCCCCTTCCACGATTTTCCCAGAGTAAGAGGTGACCAGGCTCACTCAGTTTACTCAGTTCTCAATCAAGTAACACTCCCTTTAATTTTGAAGGGAGATTTGATTGAGTAGAGTGAAGGATTTGGCCAATAAAATAGATTTGCCACAGTTGGTTTCTGAAAAGCAAAAGCAAAATTAATTCTAACCACAAGAAAGGCCTTTTTAATGTCCATGGCTTGCTTTAGAAAGCATCTGGGAAACACAACAGGTTTCCATTTCAAGTTTTTCTTTCTTTGGGGATAACTACTGTGACTTTAAAAAATATAAATGTGTCTGACAGGTTTCATTGGAAAGAAAATTCCTTCAGACTTAGAATAAATGGATCTGATTAGCTAACTCTGCTCTCAGTAGGAGGAAAAAAATCTGAGGCTGAAGTGCTGTGGGCATCTTGATTTGTCCCAGTCTCTGAGAAAACAAAAAGTGTAAGGTATAGAATAGGGCAACCACACATTTCAAGTATACTTTATTTTGGAGGATATCATTCATTTTAATCCCAAAGTTGCCTACATCCCAAATTAATTCTCTGACCCCCTCACTTTTTCTGATATATATAATCAAAAGTTTTTTTTTTTTTTTTTTTTTTTAAAAAAAAAAAAAAAAAAAAAAAAGGATCATGAAACTGAGATCACAGGAAAAGTGATCTAAAAAGAGGATTTCCTTTGAAGATATGAATCCCACAGTGTTTTCAGTTTGCTGTCTAAGGTTTTAGTGTCCTTCATTTTGGATCCAAAATTGTCCTGTATACTTGGGCTTTGGCAGGATGAGAGAGATGGGATAGAGATTGGCGATGCTGCTCAGGTTATTTACTATTTGTGCCCATCAAAGCTAGATTGTTGAAGACAAATAAAACAAATCATATTTTTTTAAAGAAATAATGCCCATGTAGTCCAAGCACATTTCACCAGATGATATCCTTCCTCAGTCAATAATAACATGTAATTTGTTCAGATTTGGCCATTTTTGTGGGTGAGAGATTTGGAGCGGAGATATCTATCAGTTTTGTAATCTGCAGTACGTCACACTAACCACTCTAAGTAGCAGTCTCCATGGAGAACATGTTTGGAAATGTAACTTATTTCGAAGCATCTCTACTGGGACAAATTAAAAATAAGTGCTGTGACCAGTTGCACTGCCTGTCCAGGGTTTGCAATCCTGCAGCTGTCAGCATTTACATTCATGTGCAGTTCAATCACAGCCATTGGCACACTGGTTCTTGAAACATTAATTTTTTTAGACCTGTTGTGAGCAGTTGCCTAAAAAAATGAATTTGCTAACACAAGTGGTACCATACAATACAACTGATGTTATACTGGAAAATAAATGTTGTGAGAGAATAAAAAACTAACTGAGGCTATGTCTACACTGACAGTGGCAAAGTCGTCGCTGTCAAATTGACTATCTGGATCGACTGAGCGGTCAGTGAAGACCTGTTCAGTCGATCCAGAAGTCGATGTACTAAAACCACCTCCTCAAGTGATGTAGCACTGTGTCGACAGGAACGCAGTTCCCATTGGCGTAGTGCAGTGAAGACGGCACGCAGAAGAGAAGCACAGAAGTCGATGGGAGTTACGTAAGTTCTTTGTGTAACTCCCGTCGACTGCTGCCGAATCACTGAGGTAAGTGTAGACCAAGCCTGAGAAATTATGTAAACAGTACATAAATGCTTATGCATTAGTGTCAGCTGGCCCTCTAAATGCTAAATGTTCAGTCTGGTTCACATAAGCATCCAGAATTCAAATGTTTTTCTAAACTCCTTGGACTAGATTCACCAATGTGGTGTTCCGCTTTTAAAACTTCATATAGCCTCTCTTCACTGGGATGACTGTCACATGGTAAGAATAAGCTTACTCCAAGCAGACTCAAGAATAAATTCTGTAGCCTGATCCTATGATGAATGGCAATTGGTATTCAACTAATGAGAGGCATGTGCTAAAAGTCTTGCTCCAGAGCCAGACACAAGAGTCAAATTGACAAGTTCAGTATCTTGTAGGGAACCCTTGGGTGTATGGCGAAGGCACGCACATGGAGAGCAAAACACAACTTTAACCACCTTTATTAATACAATTCGTAGAGACAAGAAAACTCCAAACCACATAAGCTAATAGCAATAATAGAGTATTAGAGATATCTTAAAGGTTATTCCTTGCAGAGCAAATGCTCATAGCATGTACTCACACCCCTTTATTGGAGATCTGGTGGAAAAAGATGAATAGACAAAAGACCAGCCCTGTCTCTGGCATGCCAAGTGCCAGCTCCCCAAAGGTTGACGATAGATTATAGCATTTAAATATTGAAGGGTGGAGGACTAGCTACCTTCTTCATGTGGGTTCTTGCTTATATAGGGCCTGGGAAATCTCCATGAATATTCATGCAAACACCCAGCTTCCTCTGTCCATATATAACTTCCTCAGTCTCATAATATTGGGGTACCTTTTCCATATAGGGATTAATAGGCTAGTATATTTACTCATTACCATATTGCTAAAGCAAGTTTCTGGTTAGATGTATGCCAAAGATGCTATCCTAAAATAACTAAGTTTAGTATCAGTTAAGTATTCTTATGGTTGCCTAGTCTCATTTTATGCCAACTTTTCTCTTAAGCAAGCTATTTCCAGTTCCCCAAAATCTAGGGTGACCATTGGGCCATTTTATCTAAACTAAAGCTTCAATTATGCTAACTTGCTTATGACAATGTCTTACAGGATGCAGGTCTGTCGATTCCTTGCATTACTGCTAAGTAAAATAAGGCTAAGCTGTCCTTAAGGGCTACAATTCTCTGCTGGAATAATGGATTTATGTCAACAGGGAATTGGTCCTTAAAGTCTGCAAGAACCACTTTTCTCTCACACACTATGGCTCTATAAAATTATCCTGTTCTGCTTCTCTGCTGCTCAATGGAAAGCAGAATGATTGGACTAAGTGCCCAGTGTGCTTTTCGAGCACAGAACTCACAGCTGACAGCAAATGATTCTGTCTCAACATTTTTTTAGTGGAGATAAACTTGAAGAAAAATGTTTGATCTGAGCTCCTTCAAAATGTGTTGTCCAGACAGATCTCCTGTTACACGTAGTTCCTGTCTTTATTGCCACAACCGCAGATCCAAAAGCTCCTGGGAGCAGATCCTCAGCGAGCATAAATTACCACAGCTCTCCAGTGGAGCAATGGCAATTTACATCATCTGAAGGTCTGCCTTCAGAACTTTAGGCTGTTTGAGATCCGGATCCAGTATTTTTTGTGAATTTACTCCCCAACCATTTTATACATCCCCAGCCTTTTTTCTATACCTGTTAGATACCCTTGTCCCCCAAAGACAACTGAGAGAAACAATTAAGCAATAGAGGCCATCCCCATCTATAAAATAAGAATTCACCAGACTAAAACCCTTTCAGACAGTTGATATATAAAAACAAAAACAAACAAACAAACCCCAACTCACATATCCATTACAACAGCTGACATCATGGAGCATCCATGATGTGAATTGTGCATGAACACTTTCATGAAGCTGGATATCTTGAAGGCTCAAGCTAGTGTTTTATCACTTCTTTCTGAGCAGCGGATGATAACTTGGTGTCAGATTTATTTTCCTAACAAACACACACTCATACTGAATTAGTATATCAGAAGCATTCTCAGCTTAAAGTTTGCATTTGCTAGTGGGGACAGCTGGAAAACATTTTCCACAGTAGCAAGTGCCACAAGTAGAGTTAAAATTAGAATAAAAAGAAACCCACCACACTGAAACAGTAAATTTCAAAGCTTACATGGAATTGTTGTTCCCTTTTATTGGGGGGGAAAGTAACATACTGCAGTGTTCTGGAAAAAAATCTGAAAAAATTTGAACTAAAGTAGCATCTCAACATCTAATTACCAGCTGAACAACTCTGCCTTTCACACGTTGGGTTGTATCAATTGATCACAATTTGCTTTTGCTATTGTTGGAGCTTATCTTGCTAAGGCCTGTGACAACATTTTACTCTTCAACACTCTTAATGTTCAGTTTTCACATCCTGGATGACATCCAAAAATACAAAGTGACAGTTGTTTTCCAAGTTATAAACACAGCATTGAATCCATTAAAGACTCTTCTGCTGTTTCTTCTGTGACTTCAGCTGGTATGTCACAGAAAGAACCAGTCAAAGTTCCTTTGCTTCTTGAGAATGTAATACTTCACGGCTCATTTGAAATAGCATCTTCACAAAGAAAAGTTTTATAGCAGAAGCTAAATGTAGCATCCTCGGGTGGCATCTGGCAGTTTGTGATATAAAGCAAATAGGATTGGAGATTTTTATTTCCCAAAGCATTTTATGCAAAGGAGCTCAGCCTAAGCAACAGTGATTTGAAGTGCTGTAGGTTTCATGCCAGAAGGGGCTGGCTTTAAATTCAGTATTTCTGCTGCCAAACTCCTAAAATGGATAATGATCTTTTCAGCCTCTTCCTTTGACTCTACTTAGTTCATGATCAACATTTTATAAATTAGGACTGACAAGGGCTGTTTGTGTACTCACACGATATGTGGTTCTGCTGGAAAAGCTGAATGAACAGAAGGAGATCTGGCCTTTGGGAAGTGGTAGCACTACGTCTTCTATCCTCCTCATCAGCTTAAAGTTTATTGCCAGAGTGAGCTCTCTGCAGTCAGTAAAGAACAGTCCAGGATCCCATTGATGGAAAACAATCAGAATTCCATTTCCAGTAAATGCCAGTGGCATGTGCTATATGGAAGAGGCTGATATGGATAGTCAGGCAAGTGAATGTTAAAACCATAAGCACAGAAACAGAATCATTACCTTTGAACCTTAATCTGATCCGGGCTATCAAGATATCTGAAGTAAGATGAGCTAGATAGTGAGACGGAAGCGAGTGGGAGGGAGACTTGTACTTTTAGTGAGTTGCATTTCTTGTGGCACAGGGCCCAAGTGCCTGAAAGAAGAGTGCCCTACACTTGGACAGTGTTGCAGTGAATGGGGAAAACAACTATTTTCGCAGCAGGTGAGAGATCAGAGGCAGACTGGAGGATTCTATCAGAGCCAGCCAAGAAGTGGATGACTTCCAAGACTCTGGAGACGATAGAGGTGCCAGGACTCTCTAGCTAACAAGTCTGATATCCTGAAGATCTTTTCTCTCTACATAGTTCATTGGAAAAAAAAATTACACAAAGCCCATTAAATTGTGCTGCAGAGAACAATCCTGAATGGAGTAAGGAAGCAACTTAATAGAGCGTAGCTCTATCCCACTGTGGCTGCATTAGAAATGCCATGTTATATTAGATATGGTTCAAATTTTAATTGAACATTTTTGCTTGCAAGAATTAGAGAGATGGGAGCCAAAGAAGCAGCGAGTTGAGGTTTTTTTTGGTGTGTGTTTAGTTCAGTGGCTGGGAATAATTGAAGGTGTCCATCCCCGCGGATTTGCCATGTTTATACTAATAGGCACCTCTCCCAAACACACTTGAAATGGGACTTTAATGGGACATAGGCTTTGTGCAGGTCCTCTACATGGGGGGTGGGAGGTGAATTTCACCCAACATGAGATAACACAGTGTCTCTCTCAGTGATGCAATACATATACCTAGATCCAATAAGGTCTGATCAATCAAACAAAAATAAGCTTGGCGGGTAAAGAGAAAATAGTTCCTGTCAGGCAGTGGAGCAAACTCCAGCCTGGAAGATTAAAATAAAAAAGAATGTGACATCTTTATTTCCAGATGAGGTGTAATAATTTTGCTGAATTATAGTCCTTGTCTCTTTTCATTGTGATATGGCCACAAAAATAATAAAAACACCTATCTGGCAATTATTACAGTATCACTTATACACTAGCAGTCCCTTCATACCTGTGGTTGAATTCCATTTATAAAGTTTCTATTAGATCTGAATACCAGCACACTGGAAATCTGGAAAGGGGACTATCCAAGACACAGCTAATTGCAAATCAACTGGTTGTATGGATATAGGCTCTCTCTTACTACAAAAAACAGTGGCTCTAAAAATCAGGATAAATCCTACAGTGTGACATGCTAGGATCAGCTCAGCCAAGGGAATTTAGTTTTCTTAACAAGCATTGACCAGCTTAGCCAATGGAATTGTGAATTCAGTAAATGCCCTTTATGCAAAAATATCCTTACAAGTTCTTTACCTCAGTGCACACATTCTTGAGGAACATGTGATGGTACAGAAAGCTTAGTATTCAAATGGGGGATTAAAAAATCAAGAAAAATCAGGCCCAAATATTTTCTCATCCAGTTCCAACAGTAAAACTGAAGAAACATATGTAAACATCTATAACTACAAGCTAAAGGATAATAACCAGAAATCTATAATCATATATTCCATATATATTTTTCTTCTAAAATAATGAGGTCCTTGAAATGAAACCGTCTATATTGCTGAAACTGCTGCAAAGGCTTTAGAAGTTAGAAAGGGAAAAGATCAATTATATCAACTAGTTCTTTCAAAGCAAGATTATTCTCTGTTCAATATTAATATTAGTACTTTATCTGAGCTAATTTAAAATTTTAATTGAGTTGAGAGTTTCACTGGATGCTAAGTGAGCATCATATCGAAGTGTAAATCTGTTATCATTTGTAGCAAAATATGGCAAAAGCATTGTCAGGTCAGACAATTATATTTGGTTGTGGTTGTGGGTACCTCATTGGCAGAAGACATATAGATAAACTAGACTGAGTTCATGAAGGAGTTTTCTATAAAGAGAGAGGAAAAACATAAAAATTTAGAAGAAGGGAGACCCTTGTACCCAACATTCTTCTAGAAAAGACAATATTGTTAACAATGCAAAGCTCCAACAAGCTAAAAAGGAGTGGAAGTTCTTTTCATCTTTCTTGAGGCCTTCAGTGAAGCCTTTAAAGCAGCGTTTTGAGTTGATATTGGCTATTAAAAATTCTAAAATTCCATTTTCTCGTGGGAAGTGGGAAGAGAGAGGAGGAAGGAACACAAAAAATTCAGCCTTAATCAGAGCAAATTGAATGTCATTTCTAAAAATGTTTCCCTTGTTGCATAGTGGACTTTCTGTATTTTACTATAAGTAAAAAGCTATTTTTCTCAAAATGGAATATTCACTTAAAGAATTCTAATAGCTGTTTAAAGATGCCCTGTGTCCTGAAAGTGGAACAGTCCATCCCATAGTCAGATATTCAAGTAGATAACTTTGCAGAATAATTTTGGTGAATAGTGTGGTCTCTCGCATTCATAGAATATTAGAGTTGGAAGGGACCTCAGGAGGTCATCTAGTCTAACCCCCTGCTCAAAGCAGGACTAACCTCAGCTATATCATCCCAGCCAGGGCTTTGTCAAGCCTCAGCTTAAAAACCTCTAAGGATGGAGATTCCACCACCTCCCTAGGTAACCCATTCCAGTGCTTCACCACCCTCCTAGTGAAAAACTTTTTCCTAATGTCCAACCTAGACCTCCCGCCCTGCAACTTGAGACCGTTGCTTCTTGTTCTGTCATCTGCCACCACCGAGAACAGCCTAGCCCCATCCTCCCTGGAACCTCCTTTCAGGTAGTTAAAGGCCGCTATCAAATCCCCCCTCATTCTTCTCTTCTGCAGACTAAACAAGCCCAGTTTCCTTAACCTCTCCTCATAAGTCCTGTGCTCCAGCCCCCTAATCATTTTTGTTGCCCTCCGCTGGACTCTCTCCAACTTGTCTACATCCTTTTTGTAGTGGGGGGCCCAAAACTGGACACAATATTCTAAATGTGGCCTCACCAATGCCGAATAGAGGGGACTAATCACTTCCCGTGACCTGCTGGCAATGCCCCTCTTAATGCAGCCCAATATGCCATTAGCCTTGTTGACAACCAGGGCACACTGCTGACTCATATCCAGCTTCTTATCCACTGTTACCCCCAGGTCCTTTTCTGCAGAGCTGCTGCCCAGCTCGTCGGTCCCCAGTCTATAGCTGTGCATGGGATTCTTCCTTCCCAAGTGGAGGACTCTGCACTTTTCTTTGTTGAACCTCATTAGATTTCTTTTGACCCAATCCTCCAATTTGTTTAGGTCACTCTGTATCCTATCCCTACCTTGCAGGGTATCTACCACTCCCCCCAGCTTAGTGTCGTCCGCAAACTTGCTGAGGGTGCAATCTACCCCATCCTCCAGATCATTAATAAAGATGTTGAACAAAACCGGCCCCAGGACTGACCCCTGGGGAACTCCGCTTGTGACCGGTTGCCAGCTAGACATGGAGCCATTGATGTTATTGGAGCCATTGTATGTTATCAATGTGGTGGGTAACTAGATCAATAGATATTTTAATACTACTATATTTAATTACAACATTACAAATTGTTGCTGCCTTGGAATAGTATTTTCAAAGCTTTTTTTTTTTTTTTGTAATTTACATTAACAGAAAAAGGTTTATTGGAAACTGACAAAATATAAAAAGATCAAAGTAAAGCATCCTTTTGGTATAACTGATTGTTAATATAGTCTGTTTATTGATGTATGATACATACACATACACACCCATGTTGTGTCAGCTGACACAAAAAAAGCCCACGTTCCATATTAATATCTTATAGGCAGTGTTCAGTAGCTATACCACATTATTTAGGGAACCTCCACAAATACAATAGTTCTGCCAACAAGGGGGGAATGCAGAGGTGGAAAAAATCACAACCCCATAGATGTAATTAGGGCTAGGTATGAGCATCAAAACTTGGATCCCTGTCTGGATTTCCAATGCACAAAACTATCTGGATTTCCATTTTGAAGATCCCTCATGTTTGGGTTCAGGCACATCTCTAGTTGTAGTTACAGCAAGAAAACAAAATTCAGTACTGTCGTATAGAGCAACTGGCTCTTCGCTTTGTCATTGCAAGAAACAAAGGTATGAATTATTAATACAGCTGTCAGCTATTGTGAGAAGAGTCTCTCTCTCATAACTCTTAAGTAAATCAGCCAGTCATTTGCTTGCATTGAATAATTTTTATACCTTGTGTCACTAAGCAAGCAAGTTTTCTATTGAGATATGATAGGAGGTTTTTTAAAAAGATGACAGTTATGCTTCTTGGACAGGTACTGAACTGTTACAGAACATGTCTCCTCATGTTCAGTACTTAACCAATATGAAAAAATGTGATATGATAGTTAAGAGAAAATTAGAGAGAGAAATCTTCTAGGTGTACTTGTCCAGCTGTGGTTTCCATATTTTTTTTAAAAAAGCTATATTTAATTGGAGAAAAAGATCCAAGATTTCATTTCTCTGGATAAGGTCTGAATATGTAGAAATGTCTTCAGGGCAAAGAAGTACTGAATAAGTTCTTCAGCTGGAGGTCAGATATTCAAAGGTATTTAGGTGGCTAAATATGCAAATAGGTACCTACTGGGATTTTCAAAAGCACCTAAGCAGATGAAAGGCTTAACTCTTGTTGGAATCACTTTGAAATCAATCCTGGCCTCAGGTTGACTAGGTGTCTCCTGAAACCTCTCTCTAGGCCAGATTTAATAATCAGGAGTAACGCCACTGATTTCATTGAGAACCCTCTTTAGCCATCTGTGAACTCTTTGCCACTGTCAGACAGAATCACACGTTGTGCTACCAGCTGAAGCATCTGATGACCCACAGGGTGGACCCTTCCGTAATAATGACAATTGTAATTGCTGAGGGGCTCAGACCTGAAGCCCTCTGAATACCTCAGAAAATATTGTAAAACCTAATTAACATATGGAAAAAGGTCAACATAACCCAGGAAGCACATGCTATAATTCATTGTAGGCACAGTGAAGCGGAATTGATAGAGGAAAATGAACACCTACAAGCATTACACAATACTGAGGCCAAGAACAACTCTCGGCAACATGGAAATTGCTTAGTAAAGAAAACAAATCCCAGGCAATGTATATGTATGTATCACAAGCAGAGGCCCCCATCTGAGGACTCAATATATCCAGTGTCTGTAAATACCATCTTAGACATCAATGAGTGTCTTTGAAAATGGATACATTTTGTTCACTTGTACAAAAGACTGTCCATTTCTGTGCCTATATACTAGAATATATACTATATTCAGTGGAAACATCTGTTTTTGCATTTAAGTGAAACTGTGCAGAGTTGCTAGTCGGCCACACTTGCAACGCCAAGGAAATTAAGTAGCCTTGCTGCAGAATTTAGGTGTAGCTTACTGCACAGTACACAGGGCATTATATCTGATACACACATGTTGCAGTTTATGCTGCCAGGGGCTCTTGGTCTCCAAATTGAGACAGAGAAAAACGTAATACCATCTTACATAGTTCATTGCTCCTGGGTCAGAGTCCTTTTGGTCTTGATACTCACTGCCAAATACTTGTATTAAATTAAAAACAAAACAAAAAACTGTAAGCTAAATGTGTTCTGATCCAAGCTCCAACCTTCTCTAGGGAGGAACACAGGAATCGCCATGCTGATCAAACCAATAGTCCGTCCATTCCAGTATCTTATCTCCAGCACCAGCTAGTACCAGATGATTCATATAAAGGGACTAAAAAGCACTCTGTAGACAGTTCTCTTATAGCCTGCCTATAGCAAAAGTTTCTTCCTAACCTCCTTCAGGTATGAAGTGGTTTATGGGCCAATCCACTATCCATTACTAGTTTTCCGTGGTGGTCATGCCAACAATGACAGATATTTGTTCATTACTTGCCTGTTGTTTACCTATGTTAATCAGGAAGCTGTGCCTTTTACTGTGCCCTTTAACTTCCCTTTATTAGATGCTTTAGGTAATGCAAAGATCATTTGCTGGTAATCTTGTTTTTTGTTTGATTCTGCTTCCAGCACATGAAATGGACCATAGGACAGTTGTAGGAGTACAGTATGTGTGGGACAAAGGCAGAGATGAAGATGATCTTTAAGAAATCAGAAAGTACATTAAATTACTCCTTGCTTCATCTGACTTGTTCTCCTTCCTTGGTCCTTGCCTCAGTTCCACAAAGCAATGGGTGGGGCGGGAGAGGGAGAGGGAGAGGGAGGTGAAGAGGCAATGCTAGTTGTTCTGAATATTATTACCTGTTAATAGTTCAGGTTAAATAACGTGCAAGAACTGTTGCCAAAGCTTGGAACGTAGAGGCTTCACAAAAGAAAAGAAAAGGAAAAAAAAATCCTGCAGCAGTGGCAGCAGCTCATGGCAAACTTTGAAATGCCTAATAAGTAGCTGTCAAAGCAGAAAGCCAAGGCAAGCAAGTACTCTTGCACAATAATGGACTAATCTGCATAAGAGAAGAGCTCGAGCGTGGGTGTATGTGAAAAATGAACTGATGAGAAAATACTCCCTTTGAAAAAGAGGAGGATTTGCTGCTATTAAAGACGATAAGAGTAAGATTTATTAGAAACACCCCTTACTTCATTTACCCCTTCCTCCCCCCAAAAAAGTGTGTGTGTGTGTGTGTGTGTGTGAGAGAGAGAGAGAGAGAGAGAGAGAGAGAGAG
Organism: Emydura macquarii macquarii; assembly: GCF_026122565.2. Taxonomy (NCBI): domain Eukaryota; kingdom Metazoa; phylum Chordata; order Testudines; family Chelidae; genus Emydura; species Emydura macquarii. The sequence goes on from NW_027131850.1 coordinate 2,835,280, forward strand.
AGAGCGAGAGCGCATTTTCAAAAAAAGCCTGAGTGGGCCTGTTGCTTGATTTAGTTGGGGCTCAGTGCATATTTAGGGTCTCAGTGGATTTTCCGAACAATTTATTCTTCACTCCCAAGGCTCTTGAGTGCACTGCGGGCTGATGTAGCCAGGGCCTGATCCAAAGCTTCCTGAAGTCAGCTGGAGTTTTTCTATTGACTTCAGTGGGTTTTGGATCAGGCTCCCCAAAAGCTGGGTCCTGGCCAAGCTTTCAGAGGCTGGCTGGTCAATGAAGATTTTCAGCAGTTCTCAGAGGTCCCTCATGGTCAAGTCAGCACTTCTAACGTCCTCATGGTGGGGACTTGACTAGCCCAAGAGAGGCAGTTTAAGTCACCAGCCCACCAAACATTCATTAGCTGCTTTGGACACCACACTTTTGGGGACACTACTCCCAGCTGACAGAGCCTCCCCAAACACACAGACGAGCTTGGTGAGAGAGAGAGTCTGACAGAGGGAGATGCAGAAAAGGCATCTGCTAAGGGTAGAGCTGGAGGGAATGTTAGGCACAGAGCCTGCAGCAGAGCTAGTCTCCAGGCAGCCCCATCAGTGCAGCTGGCCTGCAGCAGGCTGCGTGATTAGACACACGACCTGAATGGCTGCAGGAGCCAGCAGCAGCTTGTTGGCTTCTCAACACTTATGCCCACTACAGTGCCTGCTCCTGCATTACTGTGTTCCTGCCTTACAGCCAACCTTGCTTCTGTCCTGCCCCTGCCTTGAACTTCTCCTTGCCTGCTAGTCTGCTTGCTCTAATAGTATTGATCCTGTTCTGCAAGATGCCTTCAGAGACTACTTTGAGATGAGGAACCCATAATTAAGAGGGAAGCTGCTGAGCCCGCTTCATACACACGAAATAATCCGGGAAGATGTTATAGACACATCTTATGGTCCCAATCCTGCAGTTAGCTTGGCGTGGATAGACCTCTGGACCCACTGACTTGAATTCAGCATGGATTCAGGTGTCTACCTGTACAGTATTCTTAGCAGAATCTGGGCCTGAGTGTTTAAGTACACATACACACAAAGAAAGTCTTTTTTACAACTCAAGAAAGCAATAACGGAAGCTTGACGTGTATGAAGAAAAGCTTTGTCTACAGGCAGTGATGATTTCGGGTTCACCTTGCATGCTGGAAAAGAAGTTGAATAAAATCCATGATAACTAAATAATTGAGGAGCCATGTAAGAATGTATCAGTGTGCTGAGGTTGCAGTTCTCTGGTGGTGTTGGGTTGATATCTAATATTGCAGACTGATTTTAGGTGGTCTGGCCTAGTAGTCAGAGCAGGAGTCAGGTCTAGTGGGTGGGGCAGGCATCCATGTTGGGGAAGGAAGTTGAGGATCAGCACCAGAGTCAGCTGCTGATTACCAGAGCCAGGAATCAAAGCTGAGGGTCTGAGCTGGGGTCAAGCCAGAGTCAGAAATCACAGGGCAGGGTTGAAGCCAGGGCTGGCAACTGAGGATTGGAAGTGAGGCGTAAAGGCAGGAACCAGAGGAGAGACAAGGTTCAAGCACAGAGCAAGACTACTCTTGGAACAGGGTGTGAGGGAGGAGCTGAGCAGGAATCAGGAACAGGGTTGGGTGCAGCAGGCAGGCACAAGCAAGGTCCAAGCCACAACAGGAAATCACCTAGTTGCTCAGATGACATCTGGTGCTTCCTTCTCGCTTAAATGGCATGGCTGGACCAACTGGAGCCAGACAATTCTCCAATCAGGGCTCCTGTGGGTGATGCCTGGGCTATAGTTCTACTAGCTTCTTGGTCCACAAGATTTCAGCAGACATTGGGTGGAGGCCAGGAAGCAGTGGTTGTCTGGGGATTCACAGGCCTCAGCCCAAGCTTTGGAATTTTTAAGTATCTCTCTCTAGTCAACCCCCTATTTACTACAATGGTTGACTACAGACAGATACTTAAATATGTGCACCAGTAGCAAACTAATGCATTCTCTATCGTGGCTTATTGGTTTATTTAAACACTGGAAAATCATGAAAAATTCCCTTCATAGTCTCTTTGTATATTTTTTATTATCGTGCATTATTTTAACATGTAAAGTTTTTTTTCTCCTTCAATTTTAGATGATAAATGATGCAGATCATTCCATACAATTTCCAGCAAGAGTTATTTTTCTGCTTATTAGTATTCTCCAGAATGTATGAACAAACTAATAATCATTACTGTTGTGAACTATTGAATTAAATGCAGATTTGGAGTGTATTCAGGGAACTTGAATGAATCCACTTTTCTCCTAAAATCTGTCAAATCTCTGATTAAATAGTGAGAAAAGATTTTTGTGTACAGGTGTGAGAGCTCCACTGTCATGTTCTGTACTAGTAGCATTGGTCCATGGAGAAGGATGAATCATAACATAGCATGATGTGAAATGTACATAAAGAAATACTCTGGGTGGGTCTCATTTGGGCTTCTGAAAGCCCATTGTTAAAATTTCGTCCCCAAACTGAAGAGGGATTTGGGAAATGCCTTTTGTCTCTAATTAAGTATGCCCCTTTTCTGCATACTGTTAAATAATCCCTGCCAGAGATGAGCCAGCCTTGGAGCTTATAGAACACTTCTGAAGAGCAATGCTATTAACTTTGGAATGGACCAAATTGCACCAAATAGTAAGTATTTTCAAATCATTTTCTGGGTTGGATTTCCACAGATCCATTCCACTACCAAAATTTGGGGCTCGGTTGCACTTCTTAGGACCAGTATGCCAAGCACTCAGGTTCTTGCTCATATGGCTGAAAGCTCAGACAAGAGGTCTACAAAATTGGACAGATGAAAAATAGAGCAATCAGGAAATCAATCATATCACTATGTGCTGGCTATCTGAATTATTTTTGACTTAGCTGGGCTTTTGGCAATAGTTATGTAATTAGATATCTCATTCATCATTTGAATTCATGGACGTTACAATGAAATTTCATAAATTATCACTCTTCTCCCCACAAAATAAGAAATAAAAAATCCAGAACAGAAATGTAATTTGTGTCAGACGTGAAAGGAATTTACTGAAGTTCTCTGGCTTACATTTCCGTGCCACTGAAACTTCTGAATCAGAAGCACTGATCAGCTTCAAGAAATTTTTTAAAAAATAACTTTTCCAGGATAAAAATATCTTGCTGAGAAAAAAGCATCACCGTCTATGTCTGCTGCTTCCCTGGGAACAGGAAAGCAGCTAGTGTGAGTTATTGAGGCTGTTCATCAGAAAATCTATCTCAGCTGTAGGGGTTTGCACAAGGGATGCTCCTTAGGAGGAGCTAATTCATGATGCATGAGCCAAAACAATTCTACCAAATTAGACCCAATGCAGCTCAAGTTTCTGATTTTCTGCTCCATCCACTTGCACACTTGCAGTGACTCAGCTCCCTGAGGCCTACCTATAGAAATCTGGAAGATGGTTCAGTGGGCTGGACATAGGCCTGACCATCAGGAGACAGGAGTTCTATAGCTGGCTCTGACATTGAATTAATCTGTCTGGGTCAAATCTAGCCAAATGCAGACTGGACAAAGTGAAAATCTCCGCGCTAAATGAAGTGATGATGTAAAGATGGGTGTAAAGTTGGTCTGAAAACTAGTGTAAGAGACAAAGTAGTGAAACTTGCACCTATCTGGCATTTAATAGGCATTTCATCTGAATGTAACTGACATACAAGATGGCAGAAGAAGGAGCTTTGGGACTTGTAGCAGAAAACTCAGGACATAAAAGAAGGATCCTCCATCACATATACACTTTAACTTATGCTACACCATTCGCAATCATCAAGTTGAGCTTTGGTATATGCAAGTGTAATTTACAGAGAATTGCTTTTGCTTCTACTAGGGTCTGATTTTGATTCCCACAGAATATCACACTGATGTGAGATGCATTTGATTTGCACACCCTCTGAATGCCAAATCAATGCAAGTTATAATACTTTGCCTCTTGCAGCCATTTACAGGTATAGTCATTTTAGACCACCCTGCACTTGATTTGTAATTTGCCATGTTGTGCCTCAATTTTCTCATCCATAGCATGAGGAGTAATCATCCTCCTGTACCTCATAGGGGTGTGATTCATTCATTAATATTTGTAAAGAGCATTGAGACACTCAGATGGCTGAGCTATAGAAGGACAAAATGTCAATTATTGTTATATTGAAAAGAAGAATTAAATGATAGCCACAAGTTTAATTCACTCGCTCCTGCTGCCTGAGAGCAGTAGAGTTAAACTTTTAAAGCTCCAACTATTCCAATGGGGACATATTGTTTGTGGCTCATTACTGTATCATTTTTCATGCAGTGATCTTTACTTTCATATTTAAATCTAGTTTTCTTTAATTTAAATGTTGCTGAAAACAGCCATATTACCATGAGCATAAATTAAGGTAGATGAACATTAATAATGTCAGTTCACAGCTGTTCTTAACTTAAATAATTACCACTCACTCCCTATGATCAACATTCTAAATGTCTAAACTATTCAATTAGGAGCACAAAGCACTTTGTATCATTTATTATTATTATTTTATTATTAAAATCAGGCTTTAGCTGAAATACCTGGAACTTTCATGTTATACAAAATATGACTGAGGATGCTGATTTATTAAACAAAATTGGTTTATGTTTGATAGCAATTTAGAAGCTCTGTAGCTCTGGAAATTTATTACATTTTAAAAAACCCATTGAAATAATTGCTACATTAATTACTGGTGCTATGAACCCTTTAGCATATGTTGCTATTAATTGTACCCATTATCAGAAAATAAACATCTCTTTGTAAAAACAAATGATGCTTCATCTTAATATTCCTGATTGTGATACCCTCCTTCACAGCTGCCGCTGCTTCTGCTTTTGTGCTTTTGCTATAAAGAGCCACCTGTTATAATAGATATTTGGGTTGTTTTTATCCTGGAGGAAAAAAACCACCAAAGCCCACAAAACAACAACATCAGAACCAACAAACGTAACAACACAAAGCAAAATATAAAACTTAAACCATTTGTTGAATATTTAAAACAGTTTCTGCAAGAAATTAGAAAGAGTAAGTATTTAGGTTTACTGTGTTTCAGGTTTATTGTCTATCTTTTTAAAAGAGATTTTTCTTCTTTTATTTCAGTATGTTTCAGAGAAACATAACAGAAACAACAAAATGTTGTGCCTGGGTCACTAGCCACCAGTTTAGTACAATTTTAGAGCAAATTATCAATAGCTTGTTCTGAATATTTGTGATGTGAATAATAACGTGTGATTATGAACCAGTTCACACAGTTTGTCAGGAAGATGTTTGTTTATTTTAGGCGAGATTGGTGTTTCTGTGATGTGGACAAATGTCCACATGAGACTGAGCTCAACAAACACAAATTTGCATGGGCTGTGGTTATAAATGAAAATAATTTTGTATTGGTTTTGGCTTTGATCTCATGATTGCCACTTAAATCTTAATTCTGGTTTCTTAACCAGCCATTTCCGTTATGAAAGCCCTTCATCAAGTTAAAGAGCCTGTCTTTTAAAGTGTTGTTCTACTCTGAAAAGCAACTCATTATAAATGGGGCTACATGTACCATGTTTCAGGCTTATTGTCTGTCAGCTTGAATACTCTTAGTTACAAGTTGTTGGTTTTTTAAATTTAATTCCTGCCAACTGAATTGGTGATCTGAAATTTGAGCTGTTTTATTATTGCCTTGTGCACCATGATCAGTAATAAAAACTCTGCCAGGCAAACCCCGCCCTTGATCTGTTGTCGTCAAATGTTATCCAAGTTAGCCTGTGTCTCTAAATAGGCTGTAACCAATAGCAGAATTTAAGTTTGCACTGGGAACTTAATTAACAATTCTGCTAGCCATAAGAGAATCTAGCTCACTGTCCCTTAGCTATTAGCTGTGGCTGGTCTTTGAGGCTAACTGGAGTTAAAAAGTAGCAAAGACTTTTGTCACTAAAATCAGCAGGTATATCTTGGAATGCCCACAGGGAGCCAAGTTAGACGGTATCATTTTTGAACAGTTGCTTTTCAAAGTAGAAATGCATGTCTCTTTTAATGAGATATCCTGGGAGTGAAGGAAGCCATGTGAAGGATGAAGGATGCCATGTGGGAGAATTAGTCCTCTATCCCAGCCTCTCTTGTTTAATTTCCATTTCTTTCACTTTTATTTTAATATAATTTACTTGGAATAACATTGACAAAGTGCACTATTTATTACAAGTACTTTTTCAATCATATCTCTAAATAATGTTCCCATTGGGACATACCAAGCCAATGAGTTCCAATTCAGATTCTTGTATGATGGCAGCCTCATGATCCTCAAACACTACATGTCTGACTGGTACAAGATTGGGCCTACTGTGGATGTATCCCTTTGTCTTTACTTAAAAAGATGTACAATATGTATACATGTGGGAGGATGAGAAAGCAGAGGGTAATCTGATTATAAAATAGAAATGGTGCAGATTGTCTTCCAATAGGTTCCGAAAGGTTATAAATATGAAGGATAGAGAATTCCTTAGATTGGTTCAAGGAGGTGCAACTAGGAATAAGCGTCTTATCAGTGAGATCTACAAGTCTGTGCAGTAGCCTTCCAAGGAAAGCCATGGAAGTCTCATCACTGGAAACATTCAAAATCAGGCTGGACAAAAAAGCCTACAAAATCTACATTCAGGTAAATGATGCATCAATGGGTAGATGGACTAGATGAAACAATGTCTTTTCTTTTTCGAATGTGCGAGACTCTATGACTTAAATCTATCTTGTACCAAACTGACTAATTTAATCAGGAGCTGTTATTATGTGCTACTGCATGTATCAAATATAGCCTTTTCACTTAGGCCTAATAAGTCAGTTCTGTTACATTATTAAATACAAATTGGTTGCTAGGAGAAACAGTAAGTGAGAGTTCACAGTAAGAGTATGTGGCAAACCTAGCTGTTATATAATTAACTCAATTATAGAGCAGTAAGTGTATAGGTAGTTTTGCTGTTACTCAATAAATTTTTCTTTAACGAATAACCATAGCAATTTAATCAGAAATCAGCTAGGTAAGATGATATGCTGCTGCTCTCTAAATGTTAATTGACATCTGACTTGATACATCTAACTTGTTATATACCAATTAAATGGCCTAACGTTCTCTCCTAGTGGAAGAAAAATCAATTAATAGTGGAGCAAACATTGAATTACTGTGGTGCCTGGTTTATCATATGTTTACATCACCGGTGGGAGCATCACCTCTAAAAGAAATGGTAGTGTTGGGGATGAGGCTGGACTTTTGGAGTCTGTCATCCTGGCTGTGCAGTAGGCACCATTAAAACTCAGCCTTAAACCCAAGTGGTGGTATCTGAGATAACACATTTAGTTTCTATTCTAAATATAGGACAAAAATATTGACTCTCCAATATTACTGTTCATTATTCAAAATGGATATTCACAGTGATGCCTGGTAACAACTCTGAAAGTATAGGTTGCATATACTGTAGACCTATAGCTCTCTCTGAAGAGATCATCCCCAATGGTCAAAAACACCTACAACTGGGCACTGCGTTCATCCCGTCACTGGAATGATTTGCAAAAGAGGAGCTATATTTGAGACTTGCGTTCAGTCTTGTCCTGAGAGTGTCTGAGGACAGATTGCTCTCTGGCTTTCAGGGATCTCTCCATCTAGCTGGAGATTGTTAGCTGTTGTGAGTCTGCTGTGATGCCCCCTCAGGTATAGAACTCCCTCCATCCTTGGCAACCATCTCAAGTCATTTCTCCCCATCTTCCAAACTAAGACACCTCAATACTTTTGTATCATTAAGGAATTTTTAGTACCACTTCTATTGGCCTTGTGATTATTTCATTCTATACCACTCTCCTTTATTTCCTCACTTTTGTACTGGACCCTTTTCCCCTCCACCGCCACTTAAGTTAAATTATTTTGAATTTTAATTGACATTTTAATAATTTTAAAATGCACAGTACATTGAACAATTCAGGAGAGGGAGTTGGGGGGGGGCACTTATTTTTTATTTTTATAACTATAAATAAAAATGCCATCAGTTAGAATCTTTATTTAGTCAGTCAACACCCCAATGTGCATAGTCCAAGCAGATGCATGCACTTTTATATAGGAATATTAGGACTTTTCTTCCATAGTGTGCAGCTACTAGAAGGATGGCAATGCTGTATCTTATTGTAGGCTGCTGGCACAGTCCAGCTGGGGCGTCGCGACTCTTCCTCGGGTCCAGGCTCCAAGGAAGGCCACAGTGCCTTGGTCTAGAGGAATAAGCTTAGCAAATTACAAGTCTTTAGCTCCAGGTGGGGTGAGCTTCTCTCGCAGTCTGTAGCCCCCTGGCCCTCCTGAAGGGCAGGGCTGGTAAGGAGTCTGGTGTCCCTGGCCCTCAGACAGGGCAGGGCAGGCAAAGGCATCTATAGCCCCCGGCCTTCCAACAGGTGCGGCAAGCAATGCAGTCTGGTACCCACAGCCCTCAGGCAAGGCAGGGCAGGCAAGGAGTCTATAGCCCCTGGCCTTCCAATAGGCAGGGCTAGCAAGCAGTCTGGGGCCCCCAGCCTTCAGGCAAGCAATTTACAGCCCTCGGCCCGCAAGCCGGGCAGGGCTGGTGAGGCAGTCAATCGCCCCCGGCCCTCCAGCAGGTGGAGCAAGCATAATAGTCTGGAGTCTCCAGCCTTGCAGGCAGGCGGGGCTAGTAAAGCTTGGTATCCTCGATTGGACCAGTTCCGAGAGAGCCCAGCACTCCTGGGGTGGTTAGGGAAGGGGGCGTAGCTGTTCCCGGTCATTAGGGTCCGACGGCCCTCTCCAGTCATTAGGATCCAGCAGCCCTCTCCAGTCACTCAGGTGGGGCAATCCGGGCGGGCTTTGGAGGCTCTGGTCAGTGGGGCGGTTGCTCCAAACAGCTGCAGGGCCTGGGTCAGGCCTAGACCACAACCTCTGGGAAGGCACATCTACCTCCAGCAGCACCTTTCCCCTGACTGAGTTGCTAGGCTGGCCTTTTATACTGGCCCTTCCTGTCCTGGTTCCGCCCCTTTTCTCCCAGGTTGTTTGGCCTGCAGGGTCTTGTTCTGTCCAGCAGGAGCGTCACCCAGACCCAGAGGAAGGCCCCAGTGCCTTGCTACACTTATAATGTAACAACAAACATTTAAATAGTACTCTTCATTATCCCCATTTTTATAGCTGGAGAAACTGAGGCACTGAGAGGTGACAAATTGCCCAAGGTCACAGAAGAGTCAATGCTAGGACTGTTAAACCCAGGTTTCTTAATCCCCATTCTGGTGCTCTATCTACTGGATCACATTACCTTACTAAGCTTGTGTTTAGCCAATATATAGGGTGGCCTGACCATGCACCCATGAGCAGACATTATGTATCCCATCCACAGAATGCAAAGTACACATATGGTACATATTATGGGAAGACATATACAAATACAGCATTCTATACAGATTTACCTGTTACTTCTCAATAATTGTCCTTGTGACAGATGCACAAAATTCAATTAACTTAAATAAATGCCTTTTTAGGATGCAAACACAATTCAGTGCATTACTAAAGATACTATTTAAACAGATAGGCCAAATGAATATCGCTTTGCATTTTCTCATGTTTATTTTCAAATGTATTTTGCACAGGATCTCATGCTGTGTTTGTTTTACCCTCTCCACTGCACTTCTTAACCTGCTGCTAATTAGACACGTTTTTTTTCATAGAGAGCTTTAGTGTTCAGAGCGTACCTGCTAATGTGTATTTGACTTCTTGCACTAAAGGTCTCACTAAGATGCTTGCAATGATAAACTCCCTCAATTTGTTGATTCAAAAGCTTGTAAGGGTTTTCAGCATGTTTAGGACAGTGATAAATTGGTTATTCAGACTTTTATGTGAGTAGCTATCTGGATCATCCAGGAACTCTGCGTTTTTTAGTCCTGATGAAATATTTAAAGCACTCTTCTAGATTCTCCACAAGATTTCATGACACTACTGGGGCCATGAAAGTCAGCAGAGGAGGATATATACCTTAGAATCAATACTCAGTACTTTAGAGAGGTTTCCACTACAGAAAAGCAAAATACAAACCAATTTAGGTTTACTGGTAGGAAACGTGTCTTCTCTGCTGGAGTGTTCACCTCAGAACAGATCTCATTCTCTGGGCCTAGGAAAATGGAAATATCTTTGTGTGAGAAATTGTAAGTCTCAGATCCACTCCCCAAGGCTGGATATAGAGCGAGGCAGAATGTGAGTCAATCAACACAAACATGGCAGCAGATTGTTGCTTCTTATCCTTCTTTATTATTTGTATTGTGTTAGCACCTAGAAGCCCTAGTCATAGACCCAGATATCATTGTGTTACACACTGTACAAGAAGAGCACAAAAAGACAGTCTCTGCCCCAAAGAGAGTCTCTGCAATTACCTCAGACTACCTCAAAGCACGGTAGTCCTAGAAAAGTCTGACTGCATCTGCACAGTCCCCCATAGCTGCCTTGCTGGAGCACGGTGTACATGGTTTAAGTAGGGAGGAGCTCTCACTGCACCAGCTGAGATGGAGGGAAGACCTATAAGAGAGTGCTGCTCCATCAGGCCAGGGGAGAGGAGAGGAAATATGCTTCCTTTCCCCCTCTCCTTTACTGTAACCCAAAGAGCTCTACAGAGATGGTGTATTATTAGCCCCTCTAGCGGGTACTCCATTATTTCAATTAGTTTGTAACAACTGCAATTTTAGGAGGTATGCACTACCATAGTGTCTCATTATCCACACAGATGCAGATCACAGGCAACACCTATGTGTGAATACTCCTCCACTTCCTCCTTCTATCTTCTCTTCCCTCTTTTGCTGGGAAACAATAACATTCTACCTACCCATTCATTTATCCCTTTATAACTGGCATAGTCCTGAAGTCCTCATTTGGGTAAAATCCTTATTAAATTCACTGAGAGACTTGCCTGAATGAAGAACGAGTAGGGACTTCAAGATTAGGTGCATTTTTGCCAAACATTTTTGGAATGCAAAGATGAAAGATGCTACATAATTGTTAGCTATGGTTTAATTGTTGTGGGCTATAATTTTAGGAATTGGGACATGCTGACAAGTTTGATGTTTATATCCCGAGTTATTTGTGCACCCAATGCATATTTGGGTTGCCAGTACTATCCCAGGCGACAAATTAACAACTGACACCTCTTTACTGCATGTCTATTGCTCTCATGCCCTAGAATTTAACTTCAGAGACAGAAAAGCATTCATTTTGCATTTACCATGCAGATTAAAGGTGCAAAGACTTAATTTAAGAAAAATAAAATCACTATACAGGAAACATGGAGGATTCCACCTTGTGGATTGAGCATACATTTCGCACATAATTTTCGAAGTGTAAGAGAAACTAAGGTTTCATAAAAGCTAATGAACTCAACATTGATTTTGTTAAATGAAGTATTGTGGCTTGTCAATTGAATGCATTTTTTTTTACATCGGTTTTCTATTTTCATAGGTATTCTAAATCTCCATTAGTGTCATCTGCAGCAGTTTTCAGAGTTCCTAAATGAAGTCACGCGTACCCAATCCACCTTATAACTGACCTTTCCATTTTGCCATGGAAACAGGATTGAGTTACTAGTTGATGAACTGGTACCAAATTTGAAAGAGCAGAGAAAAATACTCAGTGTTCAGACAGTCATAATTAAATGCAACCATTCATGTTCTTAATTTCTTTCCCCCAACCAGGAAAATATTGTCTGAGTCAAATGCCAAAGTTAGTCTGCATAGCAGCAAAATGCAATTATCTTTATTTAGGCTTTGAAGCATAGGAAAATAGGTACTGCTACTGTGAAATGGACCAATGAATCATCCAGTCCAGTATTCTGTCTCCAAAAGAGACCAGTGTCACAATTCAGAGGATGTTCTAAACTCCTTATAGTGCCCCTAATATTGCAAGTGCTTCATTGCATGTGTTTGTGAGTTTGTGTGTCTATGTGTGTGTGAGAGATCCCTGTGACCTCGGCAGGTAGCTTATGGTCTGAAACCTGGTAACTGATAGAATGCTTTAATTCTATCCTAATTTAAAATTGCAGATGCTACTTTTATTGATGTAAATGTATAATGAGAATCTTAATAAACCGTAAATTCTCTTGGATATTTCCATTGTTTCCTAGGTACCTTCTCCATCCCATCATCAACTAGTGCCAAAAATAATTTGACTCTGTTCTTGTGTAGCATCTTTCATCCGTGGATCTCAATGCCTTTTACAAGCATTAATTAATTAACCCTCACAACCCCGTTTTGAGAGAGGGAATAAGGCATTAATGTCTCCATTTGACAGATAAATTAAGTGACTTGTTTAAATTTTAGAAAAAGTCAGGAAAAGAATACAAACGCCTGGCCTATATTGTCAAAAATTACTAATGATTTGGGATGTCTTACGTCTCGGGTCTTCACTTCAGAACCTTAAAAGGAGCCTGATTTTAAGAAAGTACTGGGTGTCCCACCAAAAATTGGGCCCCTTTCAGGTGTGCTAAGTTAGGGATTCAGAAACTGAGGCAGCCAAAATCACTAGTAACTTTTGAATATTTAAATCCTTGACCCTTAATTGTTCCATCTTCTTCTATCTTCTACCAACTTGTTTTTCCCTTCTGAAAACCAGGGCAATGGTTCAATCTTTCTTTCTCTACTGCCAGCTCCTTCTCCAGAGCCAGGCCCTTCTGCCTGCCACAGCAACTCTACACGCAAATGCTCCCTGATTCAAGGAACATCATCAGCCTCCTAGTCCCCAATTCCTTTCTCTTGAAACTACTAGGTTTTCTCTTTCCTTCTCTGTTCCCATATCCTAGCTGTGCTCAACTGCTCCATTTCCTTCTCACACCCTTGTCTCAGTTCATTTCAAATGCAGATAAACAGAAAGGTCATATGGACGAAAGTAGGTAATTATTTATATCTCTGGAACACCAGCACTTCACAGATATCAAATTATGCTCTCTCCTCCAGATACCAGGATTTGCCAGTTTTCTATAAATATAGAAATTCTGTAAGCGCTTTCAACAAATTTGGGGTTATGGTAATGATCCTTAGCACTATTATCTGCTTTTATATTTTACTGTCCGTAAATGCCACTTATTCATCATTACACTTCAAAGGGGGGGAACCCATCCTCCTGTTATCCTGTTGATGAATCTGACCCTTACATTTACTGCCTGCAAGTGCTTGTCAGTACAGGCTTGAGTAAGTTCTTGGCGAAAAGGGGTTTTTTATTAGTCCACCATTATCCTTGCTTAATGATTTAAATGATTTTCATTTATTAAATGTCTGCTGTCTTATTAATTATGAATTCACAATGTAACATATGTCGGCAGATTGCTCCATGTTTATTTTAATTAATTTGGTTAATATAGGTTGATGGGGGGGAATAGGTGTGGGGATATTTTATTCATATTTTATCTCTGGAAAAATGATTTCAAATCCCAGCATCACAAGTGAAAATGAATCTTATCATAGCCTCTGCTGCTATACATCACAAAACTAGCTCCGAAAAAAGGCTCAGATCAGATCTTGTCAGGGTTTTGCAATCTGCATGGACGTGGGTTGGGTGGGTGGGGGAAGCAGACAAATTGTTTGCCCAGCTTAGGCCTGGAGCATCAGTGATCATCCTCACAATTTCATAAACACTGAATTCCTTCATAAATGTAGGGACACGTTCTCAAACTGTATGGGTGGAGGAATGACCCCAGAACTCAGCACACAGGTACTTAGGCCTCACCGAATTTGATTTTTATTTTTTTCTAATTTCAACAATTTTTTTAATTGATATCTATTTTAAAAATTTTTTTCTGTTTTTTTATTGACTTATTTTTACAGGTGGGGGTAGGGTTCGGGCAGTGCTGCCAGAGGGGCTGCAGGGAGCTTCATGTGCAGGCCAGGAATCCAAAGCATCAGGGCACAAGGGGAGGCTGCAGTCATCCTGGCCCGGCAGAGCAGAGGGCCAAGGCTCTAAGGAGGAAGAAAAGCTCCTGGCAGGGGGGGAGGCCACACCACTGCTAAACAGTTCCTGCCTGTGGACAGTTCACATACCCCTGGCTGGTGAGAGAGCGAACGGGGCCATGACTGCGGAGGACTCCCTTCATTGCTGCGGGACTGGTGACACAGGATTCCTTCAAGCACAATGTGTGGGGAAGGCTGGGATCAGGTGGGGCAGAGCAGAGATCCCTGGCCAGGACCATGAGGAGCACAAAGCCCTGGACATGGGGGAGGCCTCCCTGTTGATGAATGGCTCCTGCCCGGCCATGAAACCATTCGGTAGAAAGTGACCTCTTTCCTGGCCAGGGACGACAATGACACCTCCTCATGGTCCTGGCCCAAGGATCTCTGCTCCCCTAGGACAGGGCCACAGCTTTCTCCTCATCTTGTGCTTGCAGGGATTGGGTGTCACTGACCTTGCGGCCATCCAGGGAGCCCTCTGCAGGTCTGCTATCACAGCCTTGCTTCACTCACTCCTGTGACAATAGGACTGCAGAGGGCTCCCTCCATGGCCTCAGGGCTGGTGACACCCAATCCCTGCAGAGACTGTTTCCGATGGGGATTTTTTTAGTCAGTTTCAGTGTGTCAGCTGAAACTGACATTTACCAATAATAACTGATTAAAATTGCCTCCTGCCAAGTCTACCTACAAAGTGCAAAAGCAGCATGAATGTCTGCAGTGGCTGGAGGGAGCCCCATGCACTGCACCCCTGAACATGATTTCTGTCAGAAACAGGAATAGACTGTATGTGTGAATGAGGACCGTTATCTGTGTTGGCAGTGAATACACATAATCCTGCAAGCTATGCCCCATGTCCCCACTTAGGAACTCTGCACGGCATGGATGCTCTGAGAAGTGGCCTCTCAGTGTAAATCTCATTTGTGATCTCCTTGCTGCTTGTGAATTTTCTAACAGCCATCTCTCTATAGAACCACCCAAAATTTGGCCCATATAATTGCATTCATGTAACCCTTCTGCCAAGTACCCAAGCCAGCCACAAGGGCTGGATTCAATTTAAGGATTGTTTTCTAAAATAAAAAACTGTGGCTCAGTTCCCCACCCAGAGCTGTACTTTTATTTCTGGCTCTGGGAAATTAAAATATACACTCCCTGGTCACCTTCACAGGTGTCCTTCCCCACTTGCAAGCACTCAGGATTCCTGGTAGTGAATCAGGTGTGTAAAAAAAAATGAAAACTGTAAGAAGCTAGTACTGCATTTACATTCTTTCACCAATAACTAAGTGGCCTAGTCATTTCTGAGTTTTGGATTCTCCATAAAGGCTCAGGTCCTGCAAGTTGCTGAGATCCCCCTCTTTGAAATTCTGAGTTTTTTCTTAAATCCCACTGAAGTCAATGGGCTTTGAAGGCACTCAGCACATTGCAGGTGTTGCTTAGTCTGGCTGTCAATATCCCATCCCTAAGTGTTCTAGAGCACCTATTACCTTGGTATCTAAGAACAAAAATGTATTGGGCTCTAAGGTATCAGTGTGATGTCTCATGAGGTGACAATAGTTACTTCCAAATGTAATTTTTAGTAGGGCACCCTAAATGCTATCAATAAGGGGATTCTGCTTCAACAAAATGAGAAGGCAATGCAGTTAAATGGCAGACCAGAGAGGAAGCAAAATGTCGCTTTACAGGCTTGTCTTTAAGGGCTGACTGAGGAAAACATTTAAAGATGAAGACTAAAATTTTCAAAAGGGAATAAGGGTCAGATTTGTAAAGGTATTTAGGTGCTTAAAGATGCTGATAGGCTCCTAGTGGAATTTTCTGAAAGTCCAAGTACACTATATCCACTGGATCATCCTTGTCCATATGTTTGTTGACGCCCAGAAAGCATTCTAATAGATTGGTGAGCCATGATTTCCCTTTTTGAAAGTTGTGTTGACTCTTCCCCAACATATTGTGTTCTTTTATGTGTCTGGTAATTCTGTTCTTTACTATAGTTTCAACAAATTTGCCTGATACTGAAATTAGGCATACCAGCCTGTAATTGTCAGGATCGCCTCTGGAGCCCGTTTTTAAAAATTGGCATTACATGAGCTATCCTCCAGTCATCTGGTACAGAGGCTGATTTAAGTGATAAGTTACATATCACAATTAATAGTTCTATAATTTAAAATTTGAGTTCCTTCAGAACTCTTGGGTGGATACCATCTGGTCCTGGTGATTTATTACTGTTTAATTTATCAATTTGCTCCAAAACCTCCTCTAATGATACCTGAATCTGGGACAGTTCCTCAGATTTGTCATCTAAAAAGTATGGCTTAGGTGTGGGAATCTTCCTCACAGCCTCAGCCATGAAGACCCATGCAAAGAATTCATTTAGCTTCTCTGCAGTGGTCTTATCTTCCTTGAGTGTTCCTTTAGTGCCTCAATTGTCCAATGGCCCCACTATTGTGTGACAGGCTTTCTGCTTCTCGTGTACTTAATTTATATTTTTTGCTGCTAGTTTTTCTTCAAATTCTTTTTTTGGCCGGCTTAATTATGGTTTACACTTAACTTGCCAGAGTTTATGCTCCTTTCTATTTTCCTCAGTAGGATTTGACTCCCAATTTTTAAATGATGCCTTTTTGCCTCCAACTTCCTCTTTTATTTTGTTGTTGGCATTTTGTTTGGTCCTCTTTCTATTTTTGTTTTATTTGGGGCCTATATTTAACATGAGCCTCTATTATGGTGTTTTTAAAATGTTTCCATGCAACTTGCAGGCATTTCTCACTAGTAACTGTTTGTTTCTTTACATTTCCATTCAACTAGCTTCCTCATTTTTGTGTAGCTCCCCTTTCTGAAATTACATGCTGATGTGGTGGGCTTCTTTGGTATTCCCCCACCCGCCACAAGGTTGTTAAATTTAATTACATTAGAGTCACTATTACCAGAAGTTCAACTATATTCACCTCTTCCACCCAATCCTGTATGCCACTTCGACTAAATCAAGAATTGCCTATCCCCTCATAGGTGCCAGGAGTGGCTACTCCAAGAAGCAGTCATTAAGGTTGTCTAGAAATTTTATCTCTGCATCCTATCCTGAGGTAACATGTACCCAGTCAATACGGGAATAGTTGAAATAACCCATTATTATTAAATTTTCTGTTTTTAAAGCTTCTCTAAGTTCCCTGAGAATTTCATAATAACCATCATCATCCTCGTTAGGTGGTCAGTAGTATATTTCTACTGCTAATCTTATTTTTTTCAAGCATGGAATTTCTATCCACAGAGATTCTATGGTACTATTTGATTTAAGATTTTTAATATATTTAATTCTATGCTTTCTTTCACATATAGTGCCATTCCCTCCCAATAGCATGATCTACTCTGTCATTCCTATATATTTATTTTGTACCCTGGTACTAATGCACCATTTACTCCAAAATCCAAATATTCAGCTGGTATAAATCAGTGTAGCTCTACTGACTTAAGTGAAGTAATGTTGATTTACACCAGTTGAAGATGTGGCTAAGAATGTGGCTGGAAAACAAAATAGTCCAAATCTGGTGGGTTCAATATACTCACTTTGCCAAAGCTATTTCAAAATACCAAGAGAGATACAGAGGTCTTTGTGAGATCAAACATATTTAGAAAATAAGATATGAAAAATAAAGGATTTTCTGGAAACATTCAGTGTAATATTATTGGGACAGGAATTTTGGAATAAGATATTCTTTTTGATTGTCTTCTTTTATCCCATAATCACACTGGAAAATACTTCCAACAGGGTAAGTCAAGATGATGAATTAATTTTTATATTAGCAAAATGTGTATTCACTAAGATTTAAACATTTGCCCAGACATTGTGTACACTCTAAATGGGAACATGCTGAATGTAGATTATGAAGGGGGGCGTTTTAGCAAATCACCAGGTGCCTAAGCCACTATCAATTATTTTGCTTATTTCTTATTTGCTTATTTCTAGGAATAGTCATTTAGTAGATTTTCTTTTGTGTGACCTAGTTCAGCTAAGGCAAAGCTGGAAGGGAGGAGGAGAGGTGAACCTGACTCTCTGTGCACTTTTCCTTGGTGTGCAGGAGTGAAAAGCAGGCAGTCAGAATATGTTCACACCTTCCAGACTAACTTCTCGAAACCACATTACCGTATCATGTTTTGACATTCCTTGTAACCTTTTCCTTTGCTTGACAATCGTTTCCATTTGATCAGCTATGTAATACTTTTTATTGACATGTTTCTGTAACTTTTGGGGCATAAAAGGGGAATTGTGAATCTGGGTCAGGCGGATCACTTCATGGACATGTTGAAAGATCTCCAGGCACAGACGGAAGGACTGACTATCCTGAAATCTGTGGCTGAATCACCCAAAGACTGCCTCAGACTTGTGGGGTAACTATCGGTGTTGGGTACTCTAATACCTATTGTATTTGTATGTGCTTAAGACTAATAAGTGGAGAGTCTGGTAAAATCATTCTGATGGGAATTGATGGAGATCAGTAAAGCTTTAAGTTAAGAGAACTTGGTTTTGACTTGTCTGTGTCAGCCATATAGCAGGCAGAGATACAGTGTTTCCTTTGGTTTATTTCCTGATAGGGACTCGCAGAGACTAAAAGTTACTTGGTTGAGGAACATTGGTAACAATTATACTAGGTGCTGTGAAATGTCTATTACTTTTGATTTATACATTTTACACACAAGCCTTAAAGGGAAAATATACTGTGCAAGTTTGGAACTGATGTGCTAAGATTTCTTAGCAGTGCGAGTGTGCTGTCTGTATGCAAGCAAGTTGGAGTTTTTTCCTGCCAAAGGTTATTCCAGTGATGGATGAACAGGGCACAAAAGAAAGAAGCCTTGTTATATCAGGTTCAACTGCACAATGCAAAATGTTATATCGTTTTGTGCTGAAGGAACAGGTCCAAGACTATTTAGAAGGATTGGACAAACACAAGTCCATGGGGCCGGATGCAATGCACCTGAGGATGCTGAGGGAGTTGGCTGAGGTGATTTCAGAGCCATTGGCTATTATCTTTGAAAGCTCGTGGCAACAGGGAGAGGTCCCTGAGAACTGGAAAAAAGCAAATATAGTGCCCATCTTCAAGAAAGGGAGGAAAGAGGATCCAGGGAACTACAGACCTGTCAGCCTCACTTCAATCCCTAGAAAAATCATGGAACAGGTCCTTAAGGAATCCATTTTAAGGCACTTGGAAGAGAGGAAGGTGATCAGGAACAGTCAACACGGATTCACCAAGGGAAAGTCATGCCTGACCAACCTGATTGCTTTCTATGATGAGGTGACTGGCTCTGTGGATGTAGGGAAGGCGGTGGATGTGATATACCTTGACTTTAGCAAAGCTTTTGATACTGTCTCTCACAGTATTCTTATCAGCAAGTTAAAGAAGTATGGGTTGGATGAATGGACTATAAAATGGATAGAGAACTGGCTAAAGCATAGGGCTCAATGAGTAGTGATCAATGGCTCCATGTCTAGCTGGCAACCAGTCACAAGTGGAGTGCCCCAGGGGTCAGTCCTGGGGCCGGTTTTGTTCAACATCTTCATTAATGATCTGGAAGATGGGGTAGATTGCACCCTCAGCAAGTTTGCGGATGACACTAAGCTGAGGGGAGTGGTAGATACCTTGGAAGGTAGGGATAGGATACAGAAGGACCTAAACAAACTGGAGGATTGGGCCAAAAGAAATCTAATGAGGTTCAACAAAGAAAAGTGCAGAGTCCTGCACTTAGGACGGAAGAATCCCATGCACAGCTATAGACTGGGGACTGATGAGCTAGGCAGCAGTTCTGCAGAAAAGGACCTGGGGGTAACAGTGGATAAGAAGCTGGATATGAGTCAGCAGTGTGCCCTGGTTGTCAACAAGGCTAATAGCATATTGGGTTGCATTAAGAGGAGTATTGCCAGCAGGTTGTGGGAAGTGATTATTCCCCTCTATTCGGCATTGGTGAGGCTGCATTTGAAGTATTGTGTCCAGTTTTGGGCCCCCACTACAAAAAGGATGTAGACAAGTTGGAGAGAGTACAGTGGAGGGCAACAAAAATGATTAGGGGGCTGGAGCACAGGACTTATGAGGAGAGGTTAAGGAAACTGGGCTTGTTTAGTCTGCAGAAGAGAAGAATGAGAGGGGACTTGATAGCAGCCTTTAACTACCTGAAAGGGGGTTCCAGGGAGGATGGAGCTAGGCTGTTCTTGGTGGTGGCAGATGACAGAACAAGGAACAACGGTCTCAAGTTGCAGTTGGGGAGGTCTAGGTTGGACATTAGGAAAAAGTTTTTTACTAGGAGGGTGGTGAAGCACTGGAATGGGTTACCTAGGGAGGTGGTGGAATCTCCATCTTTAGAAGTTTTTAAGCTGAGGCTTGACAAAGCCCTGGCTGGGATGATATAGCTGAGGTTAGTCCTGCTTTGAGCAGGGGGTTGGACTAGATGACCTCTGAGGTCCCTTCCAACTCTAATATTCTATGATTCTATGTGCATTAAGTCTGACTGTTCTCAGCTCAAGACCAGATAGCTACTACACTTGGCTATCTAGTTCTAAAAACATTATATCTCCATGCCATAATCTATGTTTAAATCAAGTATTTTTCTACATCTTCTCCCTCAGGTGATCCAGACTTTATTGTGTTTTGATACGGGTCTAGGATTAAGGTGGAGAGGTATCTTACATCACTGAAGATGCCAAATTTACTGATGGTTTTCCTAATAAAGTTAAATCTGGCACTTTTTCTTGTAAACTCCTAGGAGAATTTGGGTGAACAGAAGATTTTATTGCCACTGAAAACAAGATTCATAGTCTCTTTTGCTGGAATGAGTTTAACATCCCAGAAGACAGTTTGCTGAATCAGCTTCTCCTCTGAGCCCTATATGGTTTACACATGCTATCATGTGGCTGCAGGGCTCAGGTTTAAGACAGGTAAAAACTGCTACTGAAGAAAATGGTCCAGTTTCTGCTTTCCTGACCTCTCCAGGAACCTTTATTACTCTTTGGCTCTGCTACTTTGAGCTGTTTTTTTGTCAGTCAGAATTTCCTTCCAGGTTCTTGTAACTGGGTGGCTGCAACCTGAGTGCCCTGTCATAGCCAAGGGTGCCTCTGTAGTTTCCCTTCTTCAGGGCTCCTTAAGCAAACCCCATATGGTCTTTCTCCATCAATCATTGCCCTTCTTGTGGTCTGGTTTCTTTATTTACAAACTTCCAAAAAAAGCAAACACAAACAAAAGAGGAATTTCTCAACTCTTTCACAGAATCCCCCCAAATTGGTTCCAGGGAATGGCTCTTACCTCAGAGCCTGGGAAAGAGGAAAAAGGTTTGTTTACAGAGCCTGTTTTATCAGCTTGCAGCTGCCGTGCCCAAACTGACTTCCTTGATGCTTCTCAGAGTCAATCCCTTACCATCATCAACCCCCTTTCCCCTGGAACTGCTTCAGCTGTTTGAAGTACCTTTCCTGCTCCACATATGTCTGGCTGACTGACTTAATTAATCAGCCTGCTCCAGGCTTCGTGTGTCCTACAGGCAGCTCCCTCATTGCCTCTCACTCCCTTTGATCTCTCATAGTTCTCAAGTTATATACAAAAATGTACAGAAATGTCAATAATACAGAAAAGGCAGAAGTGTTCAATAAATAGTTGGTTTGTATTTGGGAAAAAAGCCAAATTGTGTGTTCATATAATATGAAGACTGATGTTATAATTTCCATTCCAGCAGAACTCAGGAAAATGTTAAACAATAGCTTCTAAAGTTAGACGTTTTAAAATCATCTGGTTTAGATAACTTGCATACAAGAGTTGTAAAAGAGTTGGCCCTGGAATTTGCTGGACCAATAATGTTGATTTACAATAAATCTTGAAAGAATGGGAAAATTCCAGAGGACTGGTAGAAAGCTAATGTGTCAATATTTAAAAAGAATAACCTGATGACCCAAGTAATTCTACTCTCTCTGTCTGACATCAATTTCAAGTAAAATAGAATGGCTGATATGATACTTGATTTATAAAAGATTAAAGGAAAGTAATATAATGAATATCCATCAAAATGGGTTATGAAAATACATCTTGTCAAACTAACGTGATGATTTTTTTTAAGAGATTACAAGTTTGGTTGATAAAAACAATTATGTTGATGTAATAGATTTAGACTTTTGTAAAGATTTTGACTTGGTACTGCATGACACTTTGATTAAGAAACTAAAACTATATAAATTCAACATGGAACACATTAAATGGATTGAAAACTGGCTAACTGATAGGCACCCAATGTATTTCTGAATGGGGAATCATATCAAGTGGGTGCATTACTAGTGGGGTCTCACAGAGATTGGTTCTTGGCTGTATACAAGCTAACATTTCTATTAACAACCTGGAAGAAAATGTAAAATAACTACTGATAAAGTTTGCAGATGACATAAAGTTTGAGGGGGGTAAATAATGATGAGGACATGTCTTTCATACAGAGAAATCTGGATAATTTGGTACGCTGAGTGTAAGCAAATATACATTTTAATAAGGCCAAGTGTACCATCATACATTTAGGAACAAAAAATGTAGGGCATGTGTGTAGGATGGGAGACTATACTGGGAAGCAGTGACTCTGAAAAGAACTTGGAGATGATGGTAGATAGTCAGAACATGAGCTATCATTGCAATTCTATGACTGAAAGAAGTAATGCAATCCTTGGATGTATGAATGGAAATATTGAATAGAACTATGGCAATTATATTAGATACTGGTGTAACCACTGCTGGAATACTGTGTCCACTTCTGGTGTCTATAGTTCAAGAAGAATGTTGGTAAATTGAAGAAGGTTCAGAGAGGAACAAAGAGAATGGTTGAAGGATTGGAAAGTATGCTTTATAGTGAGAGACTCAAAGAGCTCCATCTAATTAGCTTAACAAAGAGCCTGTTAAAGGGTGAATTGATCACAGTCTATCAGCACCTAGATGTAGAACAGAAATTTGATCATTTCAGTCCATCAAACAAAGGTAGAACATGATCCAATGGCTAGAAATTGAAGCTAGGCAAATTCAGACAAAAAACAGAATGCAAATTTTAAACAGAGAGGATAAGTAACCATTGGAAGAATTTACCAAGGTCATGGTATATTCTCCATCATTGGCACTTTTAAAATCAAGATTAGATTTTATTTTTAAAAAGAGTGCTCTAATTCAAACAGGAGTTCATTCAAGGAAGTTCTATGGACTGTGTTATACTGGAGGTCAAAGTAGATGATCACAGTGGTCCATTTTGACCTGATAATTTATGACTTTATTAATCTACTTCCACCTCTGTGCTTCCCTTTAGATAAGAAAGAACATCAGTTTACCTGTTATGACCTTTTCATTGTGTGCTGCACCTTCACATGGAAAGAGTTCCCTCCTGCTTGCTGCAGAGCAGCTGCCCTTCTTTTTCTTCTGCAGTCTTTGAATGTTTAAGTCATTTACACCAGCTACAATGAAGTATAGCTAAAGATGAAGCAATGTCTTTGGGGTTATGTATGTATTTTCCTTTACGCTGACTACTTCTTTATAACAATACTTCAGTCAGGCATATTTAAATAAGTCTTGGTGGTTTGTTCTGGGGCGATGTATCCAATCAAACATGTTCCTCTACCTACAGGTGTAGTGCCCCCCTTCTACCTTAACCACAACCAGTGCACTGGGCGTTCTAAGTGACGAGGCTGCTGGCTTCCACAGAGCCCAATCTAAAGCTGTTCACAGTGCCCGGTCATATACCTTCCCCCCTTTATGTTTCCCAGCTCAGCTAGGACCCCCTTCTTCCACTAGAGATCAGTTTTCTCCCTGAATGAGCTCTATCTTCCTTATGAAAGTGGTGATCCTTTACCACTCCTGAAGTTCCCTTAGTCTGCCTTTCCATGGGCCACCTGTGAGGGTTTCCCATTCTCTTTTGGGGAGGTTTACCTCACAACTCAATGTCATCCTACAAGTCACCACACCAGGGACAACCTACAGACTGGCTAAGGATCTACCCCATATCTTGTACAGTCTGCTGAGTTTCTTCGCCAGCCAACCTTCACACTCCAAAGGTCTCAGATCCCCCTTAGGAGTTAGGCCTTTGGGGGTAGCTCCCCCATCCAGGCCCCCTACCTGGGGTATGGTGGGTTCATCTCCTGCCCTTTCTTAGGGTTGTCCTTGTGTGCGTGATCCCTGCTTCTTCACTCTCTTTTTCAGCTTCTCTTCTGCCCTGGTATTCTCCACCTGGGCCTCACTTTTTTATTTTTTGCTATTTGTCTAGGATTTTCACTTTCCCACTTCTCCTTTGCCCAGGTCTTTCCTACCTTGGTCCCACTTTCTTGGATTGTTGTTTTTTGTTTAGGGTTTTCTTGTATCTTCCCTTGTGGGCTCTGGATCCCACGCTTAACCTCAGCCCCTGTTCTTCATTCCCCATTGAGATTCTTTCCCCCAGCAGGGAGTGCTCTCTCAGCAGGAGTGAGCAATGGCTGCTGAGACAGTAACCTCTATCTCTGGCCTATGGTCCATCTTTACAGGGTTGTTTTCACATCCTTTCTAGTGTCTCCATAACCTGAACTTCCACTGAACACATTCACAGTATGTTAGAGACAGATAAAACCTATTAGATCATCCAGTCCGTTCATGCAACCAGTGCAGGATTGTTCCTTACTGTGTATTCTCCAGAGACTTAATTACTCAAATCTTCCACAGTTAGTTTAAACATCCCCTGTTTACCTGGTGACATGTAAGTGGAGTAAACACACCCAGACATTCAACAAAGGAATGGAGGAATGGAGATGTGGCAGAAAGAAAAAAAAAAAGATAAGATGTACATTTGTCAAGTTCACAGCACATATATCACTGAGAGTGTTTCTGTATCTTTGAGACAGCACAGGCGCTGTGCTAAAATACAGACTGCAAAGAACCTAATATATATGTATTTTAACAGCAAAATAGCAACATGAGCATTGTTAAATGAATACAGTGTCAATGAGTGCAGGAGTTAGATCTGCCTTCAAGATAGATTTAATTTAGAAACTGTCATGTGGGTGGAAAACCAGTGTATTTTTTTTTAAAAAAACCAACGCTTTGGAGCAAAAAATATTTCATGAATAGTAATTCATGCTTTGTCATGTCTCCTTCTCAGGTTACTTCATCCTTATGGTAGACAGCATTTGTCATCTCCAAGGCATGGAGAAAAGCAGACATTATTAAAAGAATGTTATGTATTCAATGTACTGCAAAGGCAAGTATTTAACTCACTGTAACTTTGTGACCTGAATTTCATATAGGTAAAGTCTGTAGAAAGCCTATATAACTACTGCCTTTATATATATATATATATATATATATATATATTACATAATTTGTGAATAGATAATACAGGTTGGACTGGTAGCATTGCATATTTTTAAGTTTCCCCAACCATTCAAATTATAAGGCCCTGTTTTCAGTAGTTTATAATTTCCATAGATTAATAGATTCCAAAGACAGAAGGGATCATTGTGATTATCTGGTCTGACCTCCTGTATAATACAGGCCATAGAACTTTCCTAAAATAATTCCTAGTATGTAGCTTTTAGAAAAGACATCCAAACTTGATTTAAAAATTATCAGTGATGGAGAATCCCCCAAGACACTTAGTAAATTGTTCTAATGGTTAATTGCTTTCACTGTTAAAAATTTCCACTTTATTTCCACTTTGAATTTGTCTAGCTACAGCTCCCAGCCTTTGGATCGTTTTATAACCTTTCTCTTCTGGATTGATGAGCCCTTAATCAAATATTTGTTCCTCAAGTAGATACTTATGGACTGTAATCAGTCACCCCTTAACCTTCTCTTTGTTAAGCAAACTAGATTGTGCTCTTTGAGTCTATCACTATAAGGCATGTTTTCTAATCCTTTAATCATTCCTGTGGCTCTTCTCTGCATGCCAGCCATCTCCTTTAGGCTGAATTTTCATGGAAACTAGGATGAGACTGGGGGAAAACATTTTGTGTTGCCCAATTAAGATTCTGGTGACATTTTCTTTCAAAATCCTAGCACCCCCAAGCTTTTGTGCAGGGACTTAAAAATGGCATTTGCATCAGGGATGCACTTTTTGCTATCCCTCTGAAAATCTACCCAAATTTGGCCAAGTTATAAGACTTTGAGGAATCACATTTCACACATGCTCAGCAGAGGCTTAGATTTTATCAGCTAAATTCCCCAAACATTCTGTCTGCACTGAGCATGCTTCAGTCTGGGGCTGAGCAGAATTTTCCCTACAATTGCAGCTCTGGGCTTCTGCAAACTGTGCCAGGTCCAGGTACCTAAAATGAGGGCAGGAAGCCTATCTCCCCTATGTTCTCAGTGACCCTTCCTGCTGGGCCCAGGTAGCCTGGAGAAGGAAGCTGCCTGATGGGAGCATAGCTGGACATACAGGAGGGGATGAAGGGAATAGATTGGGACAAGAAGCAGGTAGTCTTGTCTGGATCTGGAGTCTAGTGGGGATGGGTAAGGTGGAAACTGAGACTGGGAGTTGGGATGCGAAAGGAGACTGGGACTAGGAGCCAGGGAGGAAAAATGGAGGGCGGGGGATGACTATGATCAATTAAAAGCCAGTGGAGGAAATTAGGACTGGCTGTGCAAGGGGACTGGCAATGAAAGGCCAGTAGGTCAGAGGGAAGGAGACAAGGAGGTGAGGGTTGATGAGACAGGAGATCTGATGAGGAACCAGGGAGCAGGTGAAAAACTGTGACTGCTTTGGACAAAGACACTGGGATAAAGACCCAGGATGGTGACACTGAGATTGGACAAGGAGACTGGGCAGGGGAATGGGACAGGGAGCAAGTGGGAAAGGGGAATGTGGATGGTGGGAGAAGGACTATAGAGAGACAGGTTGGATGAGGAGCTGGGAGGGGAAGAACTGTGATTGGTTGGGCAAGGAGACTGGGACTGGGAGTGTGTGAGGGGACTGGAATGAGGAGTCCAGAGGGGTGTGATTTGGACTGGCTGGGCAAGGAGTCTGGATTTGGGAGGAGAAGCCTGAGCAGTAGAGACTGAGGCTGTCTCAGTGAGGAGAATGGGACTGGGAATAGGAACCAGGGATGGGGAAAAGAATTTCTGTTTGTTTCAGTTTGCTTTTTTAAAAATTCTAGGAAATGACTCAAAAACAAACAAACAAACAAAAAAAAAACCCATGCCTAGGTTAAAAGAACATTATTAAGATTGCTCAGTAAAGCATTCAAAAGTTAGGAAATTCCAGAATTAAGTTTGGCTGTGCAATATTAATGTGGCCCGTTTGTGCATATGCATTATGGTACAGTCATTAATTGCTATTTTTCACCAGGAGCCATGTCTCATTCAGTGTGCAGAATGAAGAGTGCTCACTGAATGAGCAGCTATTGATATTTTGTTTTGTCCTCATTATTTAATGTGTGGCCCCAGAATTTCTTTACTGCACTCCATACAAACCCTGCTCTGAAGACAGAATTATTAATTTTCTCGTGGGCTATTCTATAGTGTATATCGTTAGTGTCTGAATGCTTTACAAATGTTAATGAATTTATTTTCACAGCACCCCTGTGAGATTAGGGGGATGATATTATCTCAATTGGACAGATGGGTTAGGTCAAAAGTATTCATTGATTTTTGGGTACCCAATCTAAGAGTTTTAACACCTTTTTTCCCCCCACAGTATTTAACGTTATATAACATTTTATATTGTCAAGCCCAGGAGCCATTGACTTCAATTACAGCTGTAAATGCTCGGCACTTCTGAAATAGAACCCCAGCATCTCAAGTCAGGCACCCAGAAAATGAGGAACATATAATTAGTGACCAATGGAAAATTTGGTTAAAGTGATTTGTCCAGCATCACATAGGGACTAGGGATGTAAAATGCCTTTAATTAATAATCTGTTTAAAAGTTCTAAAAATAGAATGTTTAAACTTGCGGGGGGAGGGGACTCGGGGGCGGGAGGAGGGGATCCACACTGGGCTCGGCTCCTCCCTGCCAAGCAGGCTGGCAGCGAGGTGCCAAGCCCAATGCAGCTCCCCTCAGGCATGTGCTTACTGAGCTGCAGATGGGAAGCTCTCACGCTGGGCTTGGCTCCTCCCTGCCCAGCGAGAGCTGTCCAGCTGCATCTCTGCATGCAATGGGGGCGGGGAGCCATGCTGGCAGCTTTCACTCATGGGGAACTGAGCCCAGTGCAGCTCCCCTTCCTCACCCCTGCATGTGCCAAGCTGCAGCTGGGCAGTTCTCGGTCGTGGGGAGCCACGCTGAGCTCAGCGCCTCCCCCCAGGAAAACTAATTAGTTTAAACTAATTAATTAATTAATTAAACCAACTAATTAATAAATGGTAGGACAGCTGCTTACCATTTAAACATTTAAACGTTTAGCTGTTTACATCCCTCATAGGGACTCTGTGGCAGAAACAGGGATAGAATCCAATTCTCCAGGATAACATTCAACTGCCTAAACCAGGGGTGGGGAACCTTTTTTCTGCCAAGGGCCTGATGAGTGTCTGCCACTGAATTCCACCCCCCCCCTCCCCGCGCCGAAAAGGGGCAAACGGCGGCAGGGTTTCGGTGGCGGGCACTGCCCCCCCACGGAACCGCGCCGCCGCCGATTCCCCCGCTGCTGCCGAATTCCCGCCGAATTCCCCCCCGCCGCCGAATGATTTCGCGGGCCTTATACGGCCCGCGGGCCGGACGTTCCCCACCCCTGGCCTAAACCATGAAGCCATCCTGTCTCTTCCCACAGTCCCCTGCCTCATTCATTACACATCGTCCAAATTCTGCAGCAGATGAGGCTGGGGTGCTACAAAGAACAGCCTGTTTCACTACACAACTCTCATTCATCCCTGGAGCAGCTCCACCCTGTGCACCTACCTTGGCAGGGGCCCTGCATAGAGCTAGCCAGAAAAGAAAAGTAATGTTGAGTGGAAAATGGTGAGGTTTTGAAATTTGTTTTCATTCTGCTGCTAAATCAGGCAGAACAGAAACTTGACTGTTGAGGTGAGTGTGCTTATTAACTGTATATTGTTTATTCTTGAATGTATATCCTAGAGTATAGAATTTATTAAAGGCATAGAATTTATTTAAAAAAATATTCCTACAGCAAATCTGTTAGAATAACATCAGATCTTAATTTAAAAATTGTCAGTGATGGAGAATCCACAGTGACCCTTGGTAAGTTTTTCCACAGACTAATTATCCTCACTGTTAAAAATGTACACTTTATTTTTAGTATCAAGTTGTCTAGCTTCAACTTCCAGCCATTGAATCATGTTATAGCTTTCTCAGCTAGACTGAAGAGCCCATTATTATGTGTTTGTTCCCCATGTTGGTACTTTTGAGTGTAATTGACAAAGAAAATGTAGTAGATCTAATCAGCCTCTATTTCAGTAAGGCGTTTGATACAGCTCCACGTGGCAAATTACTAGCCAAATAGGAGAAGATGGGGATTAATATGAGAATTGAAAGGTGGATATGAAACTGGTTAAAGGGGAGACAGCGATGGGTCATACTGAAAGGTGAACTGTCAGGCTGGAGGGAGATTAATGGTGGAGTTTTTCAGGGACCAGTCTTCGGACCAATCCTATTTAACATTTTTATTACTGACTTTGGCACAAAAAGTGGGTGTGCGCTAATAAAATTTGTGGATGACATAAAGTTCAGAGGTATTGCCAATACAAAGGAGGACCGGAATATCATACAAGATGATCTGGATGACCTTGTAAACTGGAGAAATAGAAAAGAATGAAATTTAATAATGCAAAGTGCAAGTTCATGCATTTAGGGACTAACAACAAGAATTTTTGCTATAAGCTGAAGATTTATCAGTTGGAAGTGAGAGAGGAGGAGAAAGACCTATGAACCGTCAATATAATGCAGCCTTGAAAAGGGCTAACTGTCGTAGGATGCATCAGGCGAGGTATTTCCAGTAGAGACAGGGAAGTGTGAGTACCATTATACAAGGCACTAGTGCGACCTCATCTGGAATATTGTGTGCAATTCTGGTCTCCCATGTTAAAGAGAGATTAATTTAAACTGGAACAGATGCAGAAAAGGGCTACTAGGATGAACTGAGGAGTGGAAAACCTACCTTAGGAGAGGATACTCAAAGAGCTTGCCTTTTTTAGCCTAACCAAATGAAGACTGAGGGGAGATATGACTGCTCTTTATAAATGCATCTGAGGGATAAATACCAGGAGGCAGAGGAGTTATTTAATTGAAGCACCAATGTGGACACAAGAATAAATGGATATAAACTGGTCATCAACAAGTTTAGGCTCAAGATTAGGTGAAGGTTTCTAATCATCAGAGTGAAACTCTGGAACAGCCTTCCAAAGGGAGCTGTGAGGGCAAAAAACCTAACCGGCTTCAAGGCTGAGCTTGATAAGTTTATGGAGGGGATGGTCTGATGGGACTGCCTACAATGGCATGTGGCCCATAAGTGACTGCCAGTAGCAAAAATCCGCAATGACTGGAGATGGGATACTAGATGGGGAAAGCTCTGAGTTACTACAGAGAATTCTTTCCCAGATATTTGCTGGATGGGTCTTGCCCACATGCTCAGGGTCTAACTGATCGCTATATTTGGGGTTGGGAAGGAATTTTCCCTTGGGTCAGATTGGCAGGAACCCTGGGGTTTTTTCGCCTTCTTTTGTAACATGGGGCACGGGTCACTTACAGATTTAAACCAGTGTAAATGGTGAACTCTCTGTAACTTGACGTTTTTAAACCATGATTTGAGGACTTCAGTAACTCAGCCAGAGAGTAGAGGTCTGTTACAGGAGCAGGTGGGTGAGGTTCTGTGCCTGCAATGTGTCAGACTAGATGATCACTATTTTCCTTTCTGACCTTAAAGTCTCTAAGCCACCCCTTAACAGTCTCTTTGTTAAGCTCAATAGATTGAACTCTTTGAATCTGTCACTGTAAGGCATGCTCTCTAATTGTTTAATCACTCTTGTGACTTTTCTCTGAACCCTCTCCAGTTTATCAACATCCTTCTGAATTGTGGGCGCAAGTGCAACCAATGCCAAATACAGAGCTAAAATGATCTCTCTATTCCTACTCATGATTCTCCTGTAAGAATAAATACAGAATAATTATAATTAAAAGTATTATAATAACTAGACTGAGGGAAAGAACAAACATAGAACATTTCAGCTTAAATGGAAACATGGGAAGTGTTAGGCATCCCTATCTATACATTTTGCTAATGGTGCCACGTATAAGGATGGGGCTTTCAGTGTTAAAACTTTTATAAATCTCTGATATAGTGGTAGGGTTGCTGAACAGCTGTCTTTATGGTCCCACTCAGTGCATATAGACTTTTTTCCCCAAAAAATCTTGTTTAGATGACAAAGCGTGGTGAATCATTGCCACTCCTCATCAAGAGGGCACTGTGCCATAAGGTGCAGAGATGCTCAGCACCTCCCTGATTCCATGTGGCAACCACTCTTCCATGCATCATTAGGAGGGAGTCACTGTTGCATCTCTCAGTGTCTTAAGAACATCCAACTTTGTAGACCCCAAAATTGAGACACTCAAAATAAGTGGCCACATGTGAAAATTTTGGCTTGTTCACTGTCACACAGGAAGTCTTTGAGAGAGCCGGGAATCCTGACTCCCGGTTTTGTGATTCCCAGTTTTGACTGTGAGATCAACCTTCCTCACTTATTAGAGTATAAAACAAGATCCACATACCTATGTCTATATTATTCCTGTCTTCATTTATTCATATTAATTAAAGCATAGAAAGCTGGATTCATATAATGAAAATATATCCAATGGTGTAAATGCAATTGAAAGTTTAAAGGAGTAGATGTATAAAGATGTGTTCTTCTGCATTTGCCTTTTGCCCCTGGTGAAGACGTCAGGCTGAATCATGTAGCTTCTGACTGACACCTGGAAGGTAGCTGTCCAACTGTCAACATTTTTGTCATTGTATGAAATAAAGGAATTTTTAATTGATACAGCAAAGAATCACTGACTTTTTCATGAGTGCAAAGGAAATCCAAACAGGTTGCTTTATATGTTCTTGAATATATATTCTTGCTTTTTATCCCTGACTTAAAGATTATACTGCACTGGAGAACAAAATACCATCATCACTGTACTTTACCCAGTTACAAATTTCTCTTCACTCACGTTGTTCAGCTAGTTCTCTGTACTCCACATTTCAAAAATGGTAATGTTTAGTAGCACAATACCTGTTGGAAAGCAAATGTCTAAATTGACTCTGGAGGGAAGGAGAAATTTTCTGTAATGTCTTTGAACTTGGCCAACTATAGCATTCAGACACTAGCAAATAGAAGAATCCACTGTAGTGTTATTTTTGAAAAGGAGAACATCCATAGCCTAGCATCATTGAAGCCTATTATATATGAAAGTTCGAGTTCAACTATATTAGAGAGAATGGGGAGAGCTCCCCCCGGCTAACTCCAGCAGTGCCAATAGAAGTTCCAAATGACTGCCTTCAATCCAGGAGAGCACTGCAGATTTTTGGTTTAGTTGGAATAAGATCCATGTGTCAGGCCTGTACTTGCTACTAAAAAGCAGAGATATTCCAGTGTTCACTCTTCTTATGTAGGACCCCTGTTTCCTGTAGTAATTCTTAAAGTATTGTTAAGAAAATGTCTGATGAATTCATAGATGCATTAGGCTTCAGAACAGTTTCCCAAGGGTTGTATTGGAAGTTTCTCACGTGGGACATATAAAATAAGACTGGGCACAAAAGTAGAACCTATACTGACGGAAAGTTTTGGACTGTCTGGAAGATGAAGTGGATCATTAAACAGGTTTTTCCTTCTGTAATTTGCAAGATACCGTGCATCCACAGTCCTTTTAACTGGTCTTTGCAGGTTTTTATGTTTTTTTTCTTGATAGTACTTTAGAAGATTCTAATGCCTTACAAGTAACTGTCAGATGAAGGTGGAAAAATAAGGATATGTGGACGATCTTTAAGTAGAGCATGAATCAGGAAAATGACATTTGGAAAAGTCTTTCATTTTGAGGTTCAAGAAATGCTATAATGATAGTAATCACTTGAAGTTACTTACAACTTTAGAACCTCCAGATAAGTTTGGTTTCACATTAAATTCCAGTTCATGTTCATATTGGTCCTTGTTTTAGTCAACACCAGTTAATCCATGCAATGAAACCAATAATGAATTCATTGGGCCTATATCACCAAGGCCATAGCATCTGTGAAGTCATTTACACCTGAACAATGTGATTGTAAAATGCCTCTATTTGACTCTGAAGTATTTTACACCCACTTTGCACTAGTGAGAGTGACAACAGAAAGTGCAAAGCAGTTGAGAATCAAGGCCTGAGGATTATCCAACCTATGTAATGGGTTGAACTCTCTGTCAGATGACTGGAGCAAATGTGGCTTTATAGTCAGGGTTATGAAGTGAGATTCAGAACTCCTAGGTACTATCTGTGGCTTTGTAGCGCTAACCTCTGTGTTTTTTGATGCCCCCATCTGTGAAATGAGTATTGTAATACTTATTCACAGGAGACTCATGAAGCTATCTATTTGCCTTTAGGTATTTATACAGCTCCCATTACCATACTGTGTGTGCACCTCAGACTTTCATGTATTTAGTCTCACAACAGCTCTGTGACGTAGGAGAGTGTTATCTGTACTTTACAGATGAGGAACTGAGGGACTCAGGACTAGTCTGCACTAGAAGCACTTCTGCTGTGCTGCTGCTGCATGTCTGGTCAATACGCTCTCTGTTGATAGGATAGAGCTACCATTGGCATAATAAAACCACCTTCCTGAGAGACGCTAGCTATGTTGGTGGCAGAAGTTCTCCCACCGAAATAGCACTGTCCACACCGGTGCTTAGGTCGGTGTAACTTATGTTGCTCAGGGGGTGGTTTATTCACAGCCCACAGCAACATAAATCATACCAACATAACTTGTAATGTAGACAAGCCCTAAGTCTGGGGTAGATCAGGGAATTGAACCCTACATCCCCAATTTTCAGGGTAGCACCCAAACCACTGGAACACCCTCTCTCTCATGTAGGAAGCATCTCTTTTATTTGTCTGTAAAGCACCTCGGACACTTTGGCTTCTATGTAAATGATAATGCAGACTGGGACATTGTTTTCATATTTATCTTATGCTGGTGTTATCCAGGGTTTCTCAACCCAGTAACTTTTAGTCTCTGCAAGTCGGTATCAGGCAATAAAACCAAAGGAAATGTAGTTCATCCACCTGTTATATGGCTAGCACAGACACAAATCAAAACCAAGTGCTTTTAACTTTAAAGCTTTACTTAATGGTCCCCAGCAATCCACATTGGAATTGCTTTCACAGACAGTCTCCACTTATTAATCTTAAGCATATACAATACTAGAGTGAATCAGTTACAGATTTCCAGATGGCCGGTCCTTGCATCTGTACCTGCGGATCTTTCAATGGGTCCACGAAGTGATCTTCCTGATTCAGGCTTGCTACCTCCCTCTTATACCCCAAAAGTTACAGTAACGTGTCAATCAAGAAGTATTGCATAGCTGATCAAAATGGAAATAATTATCAAATAAAGGCAAAGGTTATAAGGAACGTCAAAACAGGATGCAGTTATGTGGTTTTGAGCAGTTAGTCTGGCAGGTATGCCGACTGCCTGCTTTTCACGCCCGCTCCTAAAAGGCCACCAAAGGTCAGGTTCAAAAGGGCAAAGAAAGTCATGCTCACTCCTCCTCCCCCCTTCTGGATTTGTCTTGGTTGAACTAGATACTAAATGACTACTCCTAGAAATAAGCAAAATAATTGTTCTTCTCAATAGTTGACAGTGGCCTAGGCACCTGATGATTTGCTACAATGCTACCCTACACTGGTTGCGCCTCTTCTCAATGAAATTCCTTCAACATGGGCTGAGGCAGCAGGAGCACAGATGGGGGAAGAAGGATCAAAAAACTATGGTATCAGGCTTCTGTGCAGATGTCCCCTATCATCAGGAAATGTGCCAAGATCTGAAGGGATCACAAAAAATCTGTATTTGGCCCACTAAACCTTCTACCTGCTCCAAAGTAATGATTTGAAAATAAATCCCTAAATTTATATGCAAAGATTTACCAGCTCCGTATATAGGATTTTCCTGCAGACGGGCTATCAGGTCTGTAGAAATTACTAAAGCATGTTCGACACTGGCACATCGTGCATGACAAATTGGTTTGTATCCTGGGCTTCATCAAGCCTGATGCACAGAAGGGAGGAGAGAAAAAGGTCATGTCTACACTGGAGCAGGAGATATAATTTCCAGCTCAGGTAGACATACCCATGCTAAATGTGATGGAACTAGCATGTTAAAAATAGCTGTGTTGCCATAACCGCATAGATAGTGGGATGGGCTAGCTACCTGAGTCCATTCCTGTCTGAGATCCTAGGTACGTACTGGAGTGGCTAGCCCATGCTGCTGCCTGTACTACCAAGGCTACTTTGCTATTTTTAGTGAGCTGACTCCATCAAAGCTTGCTTGGGTATACCTCTATGTGCTGTTCTGATTGCAGAATAGACATACCCAAAAAGTAACATTTCCATCTCCCCTTGTCCCGTAGAACAGCCAAAATCTGAATTGGCTCTGGCACAAATTACAGCAGCTCTATAACTTACATCAGGTGGAACTATCCCACTAACCCAGTATCACCCAAGTACGATCTGCTTTGGCTCTGACCTCTCCAAATACTGGTGCACACCTTCTCTGACCTGGTTCATAGCCAAGGGAGGCTATATTCATTTTATGCCAATAAATATTTCCGGCATGGCAGAAATTCTCAGTTGTCTGACTTAGGCAGTTTTAAGTAGTGGTGCTGCTGTCTCTGGTAATGGCCAATAAATGATGCTTCTGAGGAAGATTACTATTCCCACTCACCCTGTGCAGACAAGTGCATCAAACTAGTTGAATAATATCCTTCCTACCCTACAGTGTTTGGCTTGTATCCTAGTTTACAGTCAGATATAGTTTACCTTTATTTTAGCTTGTGTAACTACAAATGTTATTGCTGGTCATAAAATTCACACTTCTTTATGCTAATCCATTAGTACTTATATCTTTTTATTTCCTTGCACATTTACTAGACATTGACATAGCAGATTA
Source organism: Emydura macquarii macquarii (assembly GCF_026122565.2). Lineage (NCBI taxonomy): Eukaryota > Metazoa > Chordata > Testudines > Chelidae > Emydura > Emydura macquarii. The sequence continues at coordinate 2,871,303 of NW_027131850.1, forward strand.
AAATGCTATAGCACAAAAAGAATGAATAAATAAATATTAACCTGCATATATATATATCCATATATATATTTTCAACATAGGTTGCAGAAAAATGATTATTAGTTAATATGACAGGTATTAAAATAGGTTTAATTAGATTTCATTTTAAGCATTTTCCCCTAAATACTTGTCTGATATTTTCTAGCAGCATTTCGTAAGTCAGAACCGATTCTCACTGCAAGCAAGTATTAAAGAAGTTTTAATGGTCTGGATAATTTTTGGAAGAAAATTAATTAAAGAAACCATTTTCCTGGTGGCTATCAATTGCATGGCACCCCAAGCCCAAGCGAGGGTTTTTTCCTCTTTCAGCATACTAATGTGCTACCAACTTACATGGATGAAAGTAATCAGACCTTCATGCCCTTGGCTTTTGATGCATTTCATTTTAGGAGGGTGAATGGCTAGTTATATTGATTAGGCAAGAATTTAGAAATAGCTCAAAAAATCCTCCTGTCAATCTTTTCTTCTCCTACACTGTCTGACCAAAGTGGAAGTTATAAATGAATTTTCTAAGAAACTAAATGCTGTTGCATCATTAGGCCTTTACATTAACTGATCCTGGGTGTTAATTAAATGTTGTACAAATAGCACTTGATTCTGCCAGGAAAAACATGCAATGTTCTTTTCAGAAAATCTCAACATGTCACCATTAATCTTGCTAACTTCCTAGCTGCCTAGAAATATTGGATGACATGCTGCACACTAACACCACTGAGTATGTTGAGTACAATAGAGTTACTGTGTTGCATGTCCTATCTTGTGATAGGATGAGGTGATTTAGGTGGTTACTCTCCTGATACAATAAAGTTAAAGATGCAATCTTGCCATACATTCTGCCAACATAATTTTGGTGCTATAATGCATAGTGCCTCTGAGAATCCTTCCAGGAGATTCCAGGGATCCCATTCCCCACCAGGATATGGATAACTTACAGTGAAATCAATGGGAATTACTCATGTCCTGCCTTCAGGTTATTCCATAACTGCCTACTAAAGGGTTTCTTCTGCCTTCCTCTGAATAATCTGGCCATTGTCAGAGACAAGATACTGTGGACTCTGGAGTGATTCATTGTGGCAATTCCTATGCTTCTATTGGAGGAGCAGGCCTCAGATAGTTACTAAGAGGATCAATGAAAGGTTACCCTTGAAGTGGGAGTAGTAGACAGAAGGGAGAGAAAAAAAATGTTTTATGCCCATCCAGGGGCTCAATTCATCTCACTTCCACATACCCACCCATATCCAGATGGGTGTGGGTAACTCTCATTGACTTCAATTTGGACTAATTTGTAGGCTGTGGAGACAGAGTCACAGCAAGGGATGGAAAACCAGGGTTTTTCCTGAGAAATCCAGGACTACCAGCAATGTTTTTATATCACACCGAATAACATTCTGTATCACTTGTTGGCATGTTCTGCAGAAGATTTGTTTTCAATATTTGATTTAAACAACTTTACAGCAAAGTCATGATCTAATGCAGGCCAGATAAGATTAGCAGAATTTAACAATTGCTTAAGGTCAGTTATGTCTTACCTGATCAATTGTGCTAATTTTTGCTGGTTGATTATTTGATATATTTGATTCCGCTCTTTCATTGCTTAACTCATCAGTAAAATATGGGGTGCAGAAAAGGTAGCTTTTTTCTGACAACAATTAAAGACATGCTTCTTTTCTCAGTAACACTGGTATAATACTATTAACTTTCAGTTTATTCACGCCTGATTATTCCCAGTGTAAATAAGGTCCATTTCAGGCCTCAATAATGTCCAGCGCTCATATAGCACTTTTCATCTATAGATCTCAAAGCATTGTACAAAGGATGTAAGCATAATCATCTCCATTTTACAGATGGGGCAGCTGAGGTATGGACAAGGAAAGTCAAAGGTACACATGATGTGCATTGTGCAGGAGTCAGACTAGATGATCATAACGGTCCCTTCTGACCTTACAGTCTATGAGTCTACGTGCAGCATAAAGAAGGTTGCTCAAGGTCACCTTTGGTGCTAGCCACCCCAAAGAGGATAATGAGGGGGATGAAAAGGGGACAAATCATTGGCCTCACAAGCCCCCTTCTGTACCAGCATGTGAAGCTAGCCAGTTGTGTGGAGCAGAGCATACTGTGATGTGGTGGATTCATAGACTAGACTAGAATTGTGATCGTCTTGTCTGACCTCTTGTAGAACACAGGCCAGAGGACTTCTCCAAAGGGCTAAAGTACAGTGAGGTAAATACGCTGCCCTGTTTGCTTTGGCTCCCTCAAGCACAATGTCTTTCACATCACCTACAGGGGCAATGAAGCCTTGCATCACTCCCACATGGGCCCATGCATAATGGGCACCACTTGGCCATTAGGCATGGAATGTATTGGCTTTCTTTGTTTTGGAATGTGGTTGCCACAGCACATAAAAACAAAAAATGTAAGAAACACTTTAGGTGACTTTGCAGTTCCATGTTCCAACTCTGTCCTTTCAAACAACAGGTGGGATAATCCTGAAAAGTAAATCAAATTTTCAACAGGCTCCTCAATGGCTTGGCATCATCCTGATTCTCTTTATAATTCTCTTATAGCAGAAGGGATGAATTGGAAAACTCATATCTAAACATATTGACATTTCAAGCCTTTTTCACAGATGTTATTTACAGTTTCTTGACTTCCTGAGTTTTACTGAAACTCTTATTTTGGTGTTTTGTTCAGCATCCGAAAGTCACTGAATTGAGAAATATGCAATCTTCACTTTTTGTAATTAGCTCTTAAATTATTCTAATTCCCAAAGAAATATTTTATACATGCGGAAAGTAAATATATTAAAAATTTAATAAAAGCTTTAAAACTGTGTTCCCAATTGCAAAATCAGGAAGACATTATGGCACCAGTGCTTTGAAATATAATCCTTCTCAAAGCTAAGACAATAGGACGAGCTTTACGGAGTGCGTAAATGCCACCAGCTTTACTTGATACATCATTCTGCCAGTGACAGAGCTGTGTCTTAGGGTCCAGATTATTTACTCCTTTAGGACACTCTTCTGATGATTTCCCAGCCAAAAGCTGCTGCTAAAGCTGCTAGATCCAGTACCAAAGGATTTCCTCCAGGAAAATCCTCTAGTGGTATACAGCCATTAATGATTACCATCCCTACTCCTGATCCGTGGTGTAAGAGGTGTTTCCAGGAAAAAGGAGTGTGGCAATTGTTTTCCTGCATCACAGTGTTATTGGTTGCTAGAACGTCTTCTAGTGGTTGTTGGCAACCCCTCCGAAAAACCAAACAAGACACCCCCTTTTGTATGAAAAGAGCTTGAAAAGATTGGTATTGCTTACCTTGGAAATGAGATAAATAAGAGGAGACATGATAGAAGTATATAAAACAATGAATGTCCTAGAGAAGTTAGATCAGGAGCGTCTGTTCTCCCTGTCTCATCATGACACAAGAACAAGAGAACAGTCAATGTAATTAAAGCGTGGGAAATTCAAAACTGATAGGAGGTGATACTATTTCACACAATGGGTAATTACCCTGCGGCACTCATGACCACCGGACGTCATTGAGACCCAGAATTTAATAAGATTTTTAAAGGATTTGCTGGTTACATGGCTATCCACAGTTATAATTAATGACAATACAAATCTGAGGGTGGGGGAATGGGGCTTGTGCTTGAAGCCAATCTGTAACTGAGAGATCAGGATGAGACCTAATGTTGGAGGCAGATAACCCGACATCTGCCTACTGCAAGGTTCTTAGAGTGACTAGGATACTGGGGTAGAGGGCTCAGTGGTCTGGTCAATTATGATAGTTCCTATGTCAGCACAGAGCCACCATGCCTCTAAACTGCACTGGCAGACCAGCGCATCACTGAAACAGGCAAGGAGAAGATGATCTAATATTGGCTGTGGTCTGAAATGAGAAAACTACAAATAAGAAAAGCTTAACTTTGTAACCGATGGCTGGAAAGACTGTGGTTGGCTAAAAGGGCTGGCAATGGGGTATGGCGCCTTTCACTGATATGATGCAGTTTTAAATCCAGCTAAATCAGTAGCTACTGAAAGTTGTTCCCATTTAAGGCTGGCCAGTGACCAATGTGAAAGAGCTGGTGAGGTGAAACTGGTTGCTGTTGGACACTTTTCAACATTACAAAACCCACGACTACAGTAGGCTCTCTCCGTGGTAGGGAAGCCCAGGACAAAACAAACTGAAGAACCTAGATACTCTTCTAAACCTTGTGGTGGTTCTTCCAGCTCAGTATTGAGGTTGTGGAGGGGATGGTTGTGCTGACACTGCCAGTACTTGCATCTGAGGAAGTGGATTGGAGCCCATGAAAGCTTATGCCTGCTGAAATTAAATTTGTTAGTCTTTAAAGTGCTACAGAAGTCTCGTTGTTTTTGCCAGTACTATGTTCTCTAAATAAACAGAGAATGTCCTCTGCCATGACTCTCAATCTGACATCTTCAATTCACTTTAATTATAATTTAAAGGTGATGATGCACCTCTGACTAAATACAAACGGACAAAGGAGTTCAATAATATATTCCCTTGATTATCCTTTAAATCACCTCCCATCAGAATAGTCCATGACATTTTGAAAACATTGTGGGGAAAAAAACTCCTTACATTATTGAGGTTTAAATAACTTTATCTTCATTTAAGAACACTTGAATCTTGAAAAGGCTTGGTACAAAGACTATTTAACTAGCCCAATTTCCATGCCATACTATATTTTTACTATATGTTCCATGAATTATCAATGTTACTGTCATGATCTGAGTTACCATTTGCAAGCAATCATAATGGTTAGCAACAAATGATAACCAATTCTGTTTTCTGAGAGATTTATATAATTTCATATAGTGCTTGTAAGATTAAATTGTTTTGGGTAAACGGCTAACATCTGTCCAGGTTAAAGTTAATATAAATGCGGTGCACTTGGGGCTATTTCAGCTAAAGAAAAGTCTAAACCAAAAGTGCTATTGAAGAGCTGTTAAACTATCATGAGGATTTTTTCCCCAAATAGTAGCTAAAGGCCTCATCCAGTGCTGGTTGAAGTAAATGGAAAGATGCCTACTAACTTTGCTGGGTATTGGATCAGCTAGTAAAAATAGACCTTTTTTTACAACCTAGGAACAAATCTAATTAAGGTAAAATTCCAAACTGGAATGCTGGATCCAAGCTCTATGAACTTTGGGTAAGTTTTGCCCATCTCCAGCCATAATAATAGTTATTTTTATTGCAATAATGCCTACCGCCCCAATCAGGATCAGGGACCTATTATACTAGGCGCTGTACAAACATGTAATAAAAATATATAGTCCCTGCCCTAAAGAGTCAGTAATGAAATTTTTACAGTGAAGCTATAATCAGGAAAGATACAGCTCTGCAAAACTACCACATTTTCCTTTCATTGTTAATCTTGGACAAGAGTTGGGGTGGAATCTTAACCTCAAAATCAGTGAGAGTTTTGCCATTGATTCCAATGGGGCCACAATTTCACCACAGATATCTTCATGAATATGAAACTTTGCCAAGTCCTCCAATGAATGCAGATTCTTACAGCATTTTGTCTGTGCAAATTGCCTTTCATAGAAACATAGATTTTTACAGATAGAACAGAGCAATTAAGTCATAACCATCCCATGGTCAGTGCATGATGGTTCATTACTAAGGTCAAACTAGGTGGTTCAACTAGGGAAATACAAGCTAGATGGAGGTACTATAAGGTGGGTGCTAAATTTGTTGAAAAACCATTCCCAGAGAGTAGTTATCAATGGTTCACAGTCATGCTGGAAGGGCATACCAAGTGGGGTTCTGCAGGGATCAGTTCTGGGACCGGTTCTGTTTAATATTTTCATCAATGATTTAGATAATGGCATAGACAGTACACTTATTAAGTTTGTGGACGATACCAAGATGGGAGGGGTTGCAAGTGCTTTGCAAGATAGGATTATAATTCAGAATGATCTTGACAAACTGGAGAATTGGTCTGAGGTAAAGAGGATGAAATTAAATAAGGACAAATGCAAAGTACTCCACTTAGGAAGGAACAATCAGTTGCACACATACAAAATGGGAAATGACTGCCTAGGAAGAAGTACTGCAGAAAGGGATCTGGGGGTCATAGTGGACCACGAACTACATATGAGTCAATAGTGTAATGCTGTTGCAAAAAAAGCAAACATGATTCTGGGATGTATTAGCAGGAGTGCTGTAAGTAAGACACGAGAAGTAATTCTTCTGCTCTACTTCGCACTGATTAGGCCTCAACTGGAGTATTGTGTCCAGTTCTGGGCACCACATTTCAGGAAAGATGTAGACAAACTGGAGAAAGTCCAGAGAAGAGCAACAAAAATGATTAAAGGTCTAGAAAACATGACCCATGAGGCAAGACTGAAAGAACTGGGTTTGTTTAGCCTGAAGAAGAGATGATTGAGAAGGGACATGATAACAGCTTTCAAGTACATAAAAGGAAGAGGAAGAAAAATTGTTCTTCTTGGCCTCGGAGGACAGGACAAGAAGCAGTGGGCTTAAACTGCAGCAAGGGCAGTTTAGGTTGGACATTAGGAAAAACTTCTTAACTGTCAGGGTGGTTAATCACTGGAATAAACTGCCTATGGAGGTTGTGGAATCTCCCATCATCGGAGATTTTTTAGAGCAGGTTAGACAAACACCTGTCAGGGTTGGTCTTTATATTACTTAGTCCTGCCATGAGTGCAGGGGATTGGACAAGATGACCTCTCGAGGTCCCTTCCAGCTCTATGATTCTATGATTACGGTATATTCCCAGTGCTTTTTCCAGTCCATTTGGAAATTACCCAAACTATGGGCATTCTCCTTAAGGGAGTTCACTGTTAGGAATTTTTTCCTGATATTGAATCTAAATTTTTCTTTTCTTAATTTTGTGCCTTCACACTTAGCTTTTCTTTGAAAACCTTCAGTGGCCTTTGCTTCATTTCATTACATGTCCTAATTTTTAAGGAAAGAATGACAAGATCTATGACGACTCAGGATTTTACAAATTATAACACATTCAAACAGCAAAATCCGGCAGAGACAGTGTAATGGCATCTAGATGCTTCATAACTCCTACTGACTTACTAAGGGATAGATACTGTTTTGTCTCACTAAGCAAACCTCAGACCACAGGACCCGAGTTAGAATCTCAGCTGTGTTAATTTTCAAAATTCTTATTTATTATTACTATTTGAGTGGAAGGATGGTTGTATAGCTAAGGCACTGGATGAGGGCTCAAGAGATCATAATTTGATGTATGGTTCTGCCCCACAGATTGTGATCTTCAGCAAATTATTTAATTTTGCCATGCCTTAGTTCCCCATCCGTTGTCTATCTTGTATATTTAAATGATAAGGTCTTCAGGGCAGAGTCTGTTTCTTACTATATACATCACCTAACAGAATGGCACCCTGATTTCAAATGGGGCTTCTAGGTACCACTGTAATATAGATAATATATATTATTACTGGTGGTTTCTAGGCATTTTACAAAGGGGAAGATGCCTATGTAGATGCACATGGCTAATTGATTAAACACTTTCCAATTGGATTTGCAATTTCCAGTTGGATTTACCACTGTATTTGCAATTTGCAGTTGCACCACTGTGAATCCAAAGGGGAAGATTTCCCTGTAAAAACATACTTTTGTAGTATAGGTTGAAATCCTGGCCTTATTGAAGTTAGAGAAGTATGCTATTGACTTTAACAGGGGCCAGGATTTCACCCGTAGTGCCTCTAGTCACTTTGTTATATATCTTAGTTAAAACAGGAACTGGAAAATTTCTAGACTGTTTAACCTCTAGCCTTGGGTCTCTTCCCTGTTAGGTCTTAACAGTTGAGAATCACACGATTGTATCCAATTCTGGCTGACATATACATATCTAATTCATTTCCCAGAGTTTTCTGTAGATTGGTCCACTTTGCGTTCAGGATATGATACACCATACATTGCAAATGAGTGCTGCTGACTGTGGTATTTTAAGCTGCTTCGTAACTATAGCATAGTTCTTCCAGGACTGCAACACCTTTATGCACTACATCTTTTTCCTCTCAGCGCTACAAAATGTTTCATTGATCTTTAAAGGTATTTCTTTTGCTGTATTTTTAACTGCCTGCTTTCATGCAGACTTCATTGTTGGGCTTGCCTTTATTGATGCTGGGAAACCTGTATGCAATTTGTGCCCCATTAAAAGGTCTGCTGGGGATAATCTGCATTCTTAAAGAGCTGCATGTTAAGCCAATAAAGCCAAATATGAATATGAGGTACAGCTGGCAGCTTATATTCCAGCAGTCTTATATTCGAGCACGTGCTCCTTTCTCTCTCTTGCCATTTGCTTAGAGATGAAGTGCACGAGTGGACAGTATATCTAAATTCATATACTGTACTATTATAAATTGATAGGATTGGGTTTTTTTGGTTCTTTGATAGCAGATTTTGGAATACTTGTCCATGGCTAATCATAATAGAATCCCATGCCTAAACTAACATAGATTTCACATGCTTTTTCACTACTTAGGCTGACTGGAAAAATACATAGTAATTTACTAATACCAGCCTGCATTACATTAGATAAATCTGAGCCCAGCTGCTTCTGCCATCAACTCCCTTAGTAGATATGAGTGATCATTTAATACAATTCCCTATTGCTTTTTCAAACTCTTCATCTTGCGTACTCAGGAATTATGATTCTGTCAGTTTTCGGTAATATTCCTACTCTGAGTGATAATTCAGCTCACAGTGGACAAATACTGTTCATATGAATCTCTGGACACCCCAAGCACTAAGTCTAAGTTAACATCCGCTACACTTGGGCTTCATGTTCTTTCTGGAGAAATTCTCTCTGTTGCCGAGGAAGGTGGGAAACTGATTCACATTCAATTGCAGTGAGACACTTCTACAGTGTTGCAGTTGTGCTCACTCAGAAACAAGTAAGTTTGCACTTATATTAGACTTGACTAGCACATGCTGTACATGGAAATTATTGTGTTTTCATTTACACTGGAGTAAATCATAAAGAGCTCCAGTGAAGTCAATTAGAGTTACATCATTGAGAAAATGAGATCAGAATCAGGTTCCAAATCTTTATAGTTTAATCGGATGTAAACTTGTAAAGATTTTATTTTTATTCTGTAAATGTTGGTAAACATTGATTTCACCATACACACAAACCAAGAAAAAATATTTCCATCAATAATAATAGAAATTTGCAGATAGGCAAAGTAAGAAAAATGTGCTTGAGAACTTCTTAGAGTTTGATTTAAAGATATTTACTTTGTATATTTTGGCATGTGATGTTGGCAGTTTGTGTTTTAATGGTTATAAACTTTTTGAATGTCAACTTCTGTCATTAAATAATTATTGCCTGACAATGGACAATAGTAATAGTAGTGAACAATAGTAATAAAAATTGGACAACAATAATAATAATAATTAATAATAATAAAATAAAATGCTTAAAGCCCATAATTTCACACAATTTTGCAAGTTTAAATTGATAACTATGATAAAAATGCTTAAAAATAAACATTGACATCTGTCAAAATTCTTTACAAAAAATATTTATACATATTCTGCCAAGCCTTATCATAGGTCTTTGAATACATTTTAGGGTGTGTGTGTGTGTGTGTGAAGGGTGGGAGAGAATATCAGTATTTGTGATGTTTTGGCTAGTATTTGTATTTGTGTTTAACCCTTTCATTATCTCATTTGAAATCTATGAGAGCTTTCTTGTAAGCACAGGGAGTTAAGAATCTGTCTCAGTAATAATGCACATGGCTACACTAGAGATTATATAAATGTCCCAAATGATCTTGCTGTAATTTACAGTTTCTTCCAATTCAATATTTGTGTCACCAGTTTAGACTCCCTCTAGATTTACTTTGAATTTGACTCTGTATTGAAAGGAATCTAACCTTGTAATAACTCTCTCATTTCTTTTTCCTAGTTAATAAACCTTTTGTTAATTTATTACAGGATTGGCTACAAGCATTGTCTTTGGTGAGATATTTAAGGTACAAATTGACCTGAGGTAAGTGACTGGTCTCTTGGGACTGGAAGCAACCTGAATATTTTGTGAACTTTGATGTATAGCAACTGACAATCACTAAGTCCAGCTTGCCTGGGTGGCAAGATAGACTGAAATGCCCAAGGGACTGTCTGTGGCTCCATGGAAAGACTATGATAGTGCTTTAGAGGTTCACACTAGTTACTGGGTTGGTGAAATCTAATTATAGAACATACAACCAGTTTGGGGTCTCTGTCCTGCTTCTTGACAGTCTGCCTTGAGGCTGGCATTCATGGCTGTGAGCTGCTCCAGACTGTGTGACACACCATTATACTAACAGACTCCTTTACAGCTACTTACACTCAATCTACTAATGTCTAAAATAGTCAAAGTGGGTTTAATTTACATATTGAAAAGCTGGAAGACGGTGTAAGTTCAATTAGAGTGGCAGTGTCTTTAGGTACACTTTCATCGATCTCCTCAACAGATGTGTGGCACTATTTAGTATTTTTTAGACATCAATAAAGTGGAGGTAAGTAGCTTTAAGGGCACTAGAGTGTAAGGAAGTCCAACTGAGTGTAAGGGATTCTAACATACACATCACCTCTGAATTTGAACCAGTATATTCTTTCTGTGTAGTGTTGCTTTTCCTATGCTAGGTCTGCATAGCGCATTATTAATAAGAATTCCTATTATAATAAACCCAAACATAACTGGCTAAAACTGGCTGGAGTTCTTTTATTGTCACTATGGACAGCAGCTCATTTGTTGTGCATGGAAATTTTTCAGTTAACTGAATGTAATAATTTCTCAGAGTGAGGAAGAATGAAATTGGATTTCATTTTCTTAACATTTTCTTAATGTAACTTTCATTAGAAAAGATGAGTGCCTTAAATTGTACATGGATGAAATTTCCGTTTCCCCTTCTTTCTTTAACACTGACTTCAATTTCTGGTTACAGATGGGAAGCCTTCAATGACAGCTGCATTGTTTGTGTTGAAAAACATTGTTGCTGATTTCCATTTTCTCATGAAAAGCATTAGAGCATTAGGTTTTGTCTCATCCCTTGATAGTCTTTTTTCCTCATTTTTCTTTCAAAGCAGCTACTACAACCCATAATACTTCTGCCCCAATGTCTTTACAAAATAGGATTCTTACACTCAACATGAAAGGCTCTCTGATCAGACTACATCACTTTCATTATGGTGAATCAAAGAAAGAGGCATATTCTACAGATGCATCACACATCCACCGTTGAAACACTAGCCATTCTACACGAGCAACACAGCAGTGTAATTCAGCCCTGATTCGGCAAGATACTTGGGCACATGCCTAACTTTAAGCATCTGAGTAGTCAATGAGATTAAAGAGTGACTCCAACTGAAATTGCAGGTAAATTTTAGATAAGCAGAAGGTGACTACTGACACTGGAATTTAGCCAGGACACCAGGGCTAATATCCCTTCCCCTTGTATCAAATAGCTTGGGATCTTTAATGACCACAACTGGTTAGGGCTTTGGATTTACATAACATCTGTTATTTAATTTACCATTAACCACATGGCCTGTATCATGATCAAACACAATTAATTAATATGCTGACTAAAGGGATAAAAAAAAAGTGTGATTTTTTACCCCATGGCTCCTATTTCTGAATTCCTCATTCAAATGCACTGAGAAAAAAATCCCTCCATGGCATAATAAAGAAAAGCAGATAAATGTATTTATACTTATGAAGTATAAATAAAAAAAGAGCAATTTCCTCATATATTTTCACTGCTTTTGTATTTTTTTTCTGAAGCCAAATGTTAATCTGCTCTGATTAATTTGCCCAACTTCAGCGATTGCTACTAAAAGTTGATACCTTTTTGGAGGCAAAAAACAAAAACACAAAAAAATTGCCAGAATCTATTTAAAAAAAATGGTAGAATGCCATCTGTCATGAGATTTCACTTACTATCTAATTAATTCTCATATGTTCCCAAGTAGAAAACTCTCCACTGTTCACGGATGCATATGATAGTGAAAACATATGGTGGCCTTCTAGGTTTCTCTGCCTAGTGATGGGTGTTGTGACTTTTGATTAATTAATCACAATAAATGATCAATCTCTCTTTTACAACAATGACAGAATGCTGGCCTGCTAAGGCTGTACATTCCTCCAGTGTTTCTTTTGTCATGTCAAGACCTTTTACCTTTTAAAGGTCATTATTAAAAAACATTATAAATAAGTACAGTTGAGACCCAATCAAAATGACAGGCCGTCACTACTAAGGCATCTTTTACCTGTTTGGCCTCTAGGAACTGAAATGTGCATGCACACACACATGCATGAACACACACCGAAGCTCATCTAATTTCATGTCATTGGCAGTGACTCAAGGAATGGGGTGAGTTAAAGACAACACAGCCCATTAGCCCGATTTTTCTGCCATCTTTGGTGCATCAAAGAGGGAATGGAGCCAATCAGCTCTCTGGTTTTCAGGGCTGATCTGTGCCAACTGAACTCTGGCCTATAGGCTGCTCTAACCTCCTCCAGCTGGCAACAGTCCTGCACAGGGCTGAATGTCAGATGGAGGAAGCCAAAGCCTATCATGTCCTGAGCTCATCTCAGTTCCACTCTATCCCACCATGCCTCTCCACACCGGGGTCGAATGTGAATGTTGCAAAAGGCTGCTACTCTGACTCTGCATTAGCTAAGGGCTCCCTCATGCCAAAAGAATTGTCAGCTGGACAGCTCTGGCTGCTTTCAAGCCATTTGTGACAACAGAGTGACCAAAAAAAGGACCAAAAGGCACTAGAAAATCTGGGCCTTTATTGTTTGGAGGACCATTATTTGCTATCAGGCAACCTTAGTTTGCCCTCCCTCCCCAACCTTGGTTTCCCACCCCAGACCTTTCAGAGATCTATATACTATATTATGTCTTTTACTCCCCTCCCCAACTTTGCCAGATATAATATAATCACATATCATGTTCTATATGTTGACACGATGTTGCCCTCAGCCCCTGAATTTTTATGAAATGACATCCCTGATTGGTCATTTCAGCTAAATGGGCAGATTGTACCATTTTGGGCCACAGCAGTGCTGCCCTGTGGGAGCTCCAAGAAGTCTCAAGAAGTCATGATGCCTCCTAGAGTTTCCTGGTGTTCAGGGCCAGTGTGACCGTGTTACCACCTTAAAGGAGCATGCATCATAGCCAACAACTACGCTAGCTGGTCAAAAGGCAGCCATAATGCAGTGCCATCATGCACTTAGCTTCTACTCTCAGAGGGTTGATAGCACCATAAGTGGTGCTAGAAGGGAGCTGTCCCTATGCCCAGGGAAGCTCAGGGACTGCAGTTGTACTTGGCTACTGTGCGGAAGGTGCCAGCTGGGAGAAGCTTTCATGCGCTCTTCCAACTAGATGGCAGCTAGTGTTTCAAATTCTGGACTGTCTTCTCTCGATATATGTACAGTATATTCATCACTGTAAAATAAGCACTTAAAAAAAAGGGAATAAAAAAGATGTATCCTAATCAATAAGAAGAAGACACTACTGTAGGACACTGACTTGTACATGTATTCAGTAGATCTATCTCAAACCTGCCTGAGTCATTTCAGAGAGTTTTTCTTTCCATTCACTAGCATTCTTGTGTTCACATCTAATTTTTGTTTTTCTTTACCTTTTACATTTTCTCTCTTCATTTAATTATTCTGTTTTGTCAGAGCAGACAAGGTCTAAGAGGCTAACTGCTGTTTTCTTAAATACCCACATTGAAAAAAATGACCTCTCAGCTTTCAGCCATTTGTGGTGAAGAACATAAAAACACAAAAGGGAGAGCGAGAAATTTGCATTTGGTGCTGAGAACTCCTTGAATATCACATTTCAGAGTTTGATACAATTTTAAATGGCCCGGAGACCCTGGAATTTATGATTTATGATGGAATCGCCAGTTCAGCCCGAACGTGAGTAGCAATGATGATGACATTCTAATAAAGCTTTTACTGTAACAGAATGACATTTCAAGCTTACAATAATATGATATCTTAATGGTAAATACTTAGGCTCCAAAGCTGCAGAGGATTTTTCTGCTGGACTGAGGTCTGATTCTTTTCTCACATTGGTGTAAATCAGGAGTAATTATTAAAATCAAAGGAATTCCACCAGTGTGAAAAGAGAATCAAGCTCACAAATTACATGGGCCTCCTGTGTTGTGCAGCCTTAGGAGCTAATTTTGATTTATCTAGGGAAATTAAATTTCTTCTATGGACCCTGGAACACCACATCAGGAATTTCATATTGCTCCCTTCTTAACTCCGCTATTGTGAATGCCATAAACCTGAGAGACCATCTTAGGAGGACTATTATGTACACCAGTCATTACTTCTGCTAATATTGATGGTGAAGTCACTGGCATAAATGGTTGTTCTTGCTATTCAACCTTTGTGCTTGTATTGAATTAATCCATATTTCAGTAAGGTTTTGGCCAGATGGTTATATATCCCACCGTCCAGTTTTGCCATTCATTTCAATGGAAGTGGAAGCAGATCTAAAGAGAAAAGAGTAATGTGGTTTGTAACCGCACAAGGAATCATTTATATGTGACCATGTCATTTTATTTGTATGTGAATTTCTGAGACATCCTGATCTTTCTGTCAAATAGGTTGGTCACAGAGAGTCATCCCATTTCTAAAGGAGATCTATTTTTTCCTTGACAAGAGTTCATAGTTAGCACAGAGTATGGCTTTAGCCACTTTTGGGAGGATTCTCACCCATCAGCTCATTAGGAACCTGAGCCTTTGGATGTGAAGGGTTATTTTTGTAGGCAGGATGCCATATTGTCTAGTGGTTTCTTTCATCCCAGTTATTCCACAGACTTACCATGTGACTGTGGGAGCCAATCACTTCTGTCCTCATATCTCAGTCAACATAGACATAAAATCGGTCTATACCTTGACTTGAGCAAAGCTTTTGATACAGTCTCTCAGAGGATTCTTATCTGCAAGTTAAGGAAGTATGGGTTGGATGAATGGACTATAAAATGGATAGAGAATTGGCTAGAGCATAGGGCTCAATGAGTAGTGATCAATGGCTTCATGTCTAGCTGGCAGCCGGTCACAAGCGGAGTGCCCCAGGGGTTGGTCCTGGGGCCGGTTTTGTTCAATATCTTCATTAATGATCTGGAGGATGGGGTAGATTGCACCCTCAGCAAGTTTGCAGATGACACTAGGGGGAGTGGTAGATACCCTGGAAGGTAGGGATATGCTACAGAAGGACCTAAGCAAACTGGAGGATTGGGCCAAAAGAAATCTAATGAGGTTCAACAAGGACAAGTGTAGAGTCCTGCAGTTAGGACGGAAGAATCCCATGCACAGTTACAGACTGGGGACTGACGAGCTAGGCAGCAGTTCTGCAGAAAAGGACCTGGGGGTAACAGTGGATAAGAAGCTGGATATGAGTCAGCAGTGTGCCCTGGTTGCCAAGAAGGCTAATAGCATATTGGGCTGCATTAATAAGAGCATTGTTAGCAGATCGAGGGAAGTGATTATTCCCCTCATTTCAGCATTGGTGAGGCCGCATTTGGAATATTATGTCCAGTTTTGGGCCCCCCATTACAAAAAGGATGTGGACAAATTGGAGAGAGTCCAGTGGAGGGCAATAAAAATGATTAGAGGGCTGGAGCACAAGACTTATGAGGAGAGGCTGAGGGAACTAGGCTTGTTTAGTCTGCAGAAGAGAAGAATGAGGAAGGATTTGATAGCAGCCTTTAACTACCTGAAAGGGGGTTCCAGGGAGGATGGAGCTAGGCTGTTCTCAGTGGTGGCAGACGATGGAACAAGGAGCAACAGTCTCAAGTTGCATTGGGGGAGGTCTAGGTTGGACATTAGGAAAACGTTTTTCACTGGGAGGGTGGTGAAGCACTGGAATGGATTACCTAGGGAGGTAGTGGAATCTCCATCTTTGGAGGTTTTTAAGATGCAGCTTGACAAAGCCCTGACTGGGATTATTTAGCTAAGGTTAGTCCTGGTTAGTCCTGCTTTGAGCAGGGGGTTGGACTAGATGACCACCTGAGGTCCCTTCCAAATCTTTGATTCTATGATCACAGTGAACAATGGAGCTGGTTGGAAAAATTCTGATGAAACTTTTTTTTCATCTGAATTTGCAGGTTCATCTAAATCAAAAATATTCTGCAAGAGACCCATTTTGACAAAATTGTCTGGGAGCCAGGCAGGGTTCTGAGAGACCTGCCTCAATCCCTGACAGCTGGACCACCCCCCACTCCACGGAAGCCCTGCTGATTGGGCTGCTGAAGCCCCTGAGCTTCCAAGGTTCGTGGCTGTGGGAGAGCCTGGCAGGCAGATTGTCCCTGAGCTGGGGACCCCAAGACTTTCCCTTTCATGGAATTACCTTTCTCCACACAGCTCTAGTGAAAGACAGGACTTTACTGAAAACTGGATGCTCCATCAAAACTGAGCTACCTAAGCATACTTGAGTAGAGGAGTAATGGAGCCACAGAGGTTCTGATCCAGTTCAGTCTCACAGAGCTTCATTGAGCTGAGTGACAGAGGGTGGGGTTTGCAAAAGGTATTGATCCTCTTATTGGACTTATGCTCCCGAGTCACTTAGGAAATCCCAGACAGAATCCTTTGGAAATCCCAGACTGAAACACTGTGGCCCAGTCCTGCAGGGTGCTGAGGGTCTCATCCCTCAGGATATGTTTACATTGTGGCTGGGAGCACGCACAGTCTCATGCTAGCTCTACTTGAACTAGTGTGCTAAAAATAGCAGTGTAACTGGGGGTAACATAGATAGTGGCTTGGGCTAGCCCCTGAGTACCTATCCAGAGGGTCTGGGTGGGTATGTACTCAGGTGGCTGGCCCCAGCTGCCACCTATGCTACCCCCGGGTACACTATTTTTAGCGTGCTAGCTCAAGCCAAGTTAATGCATGTCTGCCTACCTGTGCTGGGATGCACACTTCCATCTGCAGTGTAAATATACCCTCTCTGCTCAAACAAGAGGCAAAAGCACTTTGCAAGATTGAATCTTAAAACAATATGCTAAATCAACAAGAGAAAGAGGTGCCCACTGCCTGGACTGATGATTAAAATGGTGAGTAGTGAACCCAGTAAAAAAAAGCCAAAGTGGCAGTCTACATTTGTCTTTGCTGTTAATCCTCGCTGAGTTTTTAAAAAGTCTCTTCTTTACACTGATGTAAATTTGGCAATAGAAAAATGTTTTTCATATATACAGCTAGCCATGCAGGATACAACCATCTTCTTTCAATGTTAAGTGCATGTACATCAACTTCTTTGGTCCCCAGATATAAGACTGGAAAATGGAATCCAAATAATGGCTTGGAAGAGTAAAGAGCTAAGTATGATAATCATAAGTTACATACTGTACAATGTATTACTAGAACATTAACAAGTAAATGGAATATAAACAAATCAATAACAGGTACTGTAAAAACATAAAAAGCCAGAACATTAGAGTTCAAAGAAAGTTCTTGTTATTGTGTTCCTGGGATTCTCCTACAAATATGTGCCCCAGGGAGCCATCGATATACTTTTATTGCTGTTATTATAGGTTGCCAGTCACATGCTAAGTATACAAATGGAGCTGGAAGAGGGGTATATTTTGGGCTCTTCTCCTTGTTTCAAAAAAATTGTTACATTGCTTGCAGCCAGGACTGTGAAAAAACAGCAAATATTTGTATGTGAAATAGTCATTATTTCAAATCAAATTTTGCTTTTTGATAAGTTTTTATGAAATGGTACATTCCACCCATTCATTCAGGTCCATCATCTGTGGGTCATAGTCGACTCCTTCTTCCCCCGGACCCTTCACCCCCAGGCTTTGTTCAAGTTCTGCTCTTTTCTTCTATAACATCTCTCAGATCTAGCCATTTCTTTCTGATCACCCAGGTAAAATTTTTGTGCATTTCCTCATTATCTCCCATAACCTACTCTCTGGCCTTTCTGACACCCATCTAATCTCTATCCAGTCCGTAAGAAATATAGCTGCTAACCTCATTTGCCCACTGACATTCCCATATCAGCCTTTTCCCCTTTTTAATCTATCTATCTATCTATCTATCTATCTATCTATCTATCTATCTATCTATCTATCTATCTATCTATCTATCTATCTATCTAACGTGGAGACAATTACCATGGTATCTATGTGCCTCCAAAGAGATAATATCAAAATCACAATAGACCAGTGGTTAAATTTTCCTATTTTATTTTCAAATATACTTTCTTCTCTCTCTCCTTCTTCCTCTCTACCTACTGTTGCTCTTCTTGCTTTCATTTCTTCTTTTTTTTGCCTGCACTTTCTTTTTTCTCCTCTTTCTTCTTCTCTCCTCTTCTTTGTTGCTTAGGGCAGTGTCAGTGGGAAAGCTAAGTTGAAAAAGCAAGTTTTAGACTTTATTTTGAAGGCCATGATGTAATAAATCCCAAAGCCTTATCCCTTTTGCTGAAGAAGTCTTCTCTCTCTGACACTCTTGATGCTGACAGTGTTATATTTCCTGAGGAATTCAGCTGTTGGAGGTGGTCATGCTTCAGCGGTCGGAGGTGGAATGAAGGGGTGTCGTTTTCAGTTGTCTTGGGCTTTGAAGATGAACACCAAGACCTTGTATTTGATGGCATTTTATTGGAAGCCCATGGAGTGAGTGGAGCACTGTGATCAACTGGTCTTGCCAGCTGATGGTGTGAATGGTGCAGGTTGCTGGATTCTGGACTAACAAAAACTTTTTAATATTAGAATGTTCATAGCTAGATACCGTGAGATGCAGCAGTCCTGCAACACCAAGATCAAGCTTCTTGTTCTTGCTTTCAAAGCCATTCCACAATTCTTCTTTTCCCTACTTATTTCTTCTTTTCTCTTGACCCTTCATTGCCTCCACTCCACTAGCACTGCCATTCTTGACTGCTCATTTGTCCTCTTCTCCTCCAACCATCTTTATGCTTTCTTCTACACTGCGTCTTATATATGGAGTATCTGGCTGCAAAATGTTAACAGACCAGAATAGTAGCAATTTATACCCAGTTTGCACTGATGTAAAATGACTACAGACGGTAGAGGACAACAGAGAATGAGGCCTAAGGTCACCAGTTTATTCCAGGTTGCCATACCTCTGCCCACTCCAGAAAGCAACTAATATTTTCCACCTCTTAACAGGCTTGCCCATATGAAATGGAGTCATTTTATCAGCCCTATCACTGAAAGCTACCTTTTGCCAGTAATGGCCTGTTTCTCCTGACATGTTTTATTGTGCTACCCATTTCTTCTGGTTTAAAATGCTACTGACTCAATTATGTTACTATGTAGCACTGTTCAGTGTTCAAAGCTCAAAGCTCTCAAAGTTCATTAAAGAGTTGGATAAGTATCATTCCCCTGTTTTGTACATGGAAACACTAGGGTGAAGAGAAAGAACAGTTAAGATCAACATTTTCAAACATAGTTGCCTAACATTAGGCACCAAAATCCATATTTAGATATCTAAATAATTGCCCTGATTTTCAGAGGTGCTGAACAATGAAGTCAGTGGAAGTTCACCTGAGTACAAACTATATAAGTACCTCAGAATCTGGTCCCATACAGGTTCATTACTATAATTTTCTATCATGTATACCATATATTATTTGTGATCCTGCATTATTTAATTCTGTGGAGCTCTTGCTATGGTTTGTGTGAAAGATGCTATACAAAACAAAGCACTTTTGTATTATTGACGTTGTACACAGAATACATTTCAATACTTTAATAGAAAAACAACAAAAAAAAAACCCCAAACACACAAACAGGATGCTAGCATCACCTTTTGTTTAAAAGCATCACTGTGATTTGTGTCTTGCCAAATAATAAAACACCCATTCTTCCTGAGGAAGTAAACATAACAATGTAATGTTGACCCCTGATCGTCAAAGTGAGACGGTGAACTGAGAAAATCTTAATGCTGTTATCACTCTGTTCATAGCAAATTAGAATTATCATGTTAAAATATAGTACATGATACATTATTTCCTTCCTCTTTTTTTTCCGAATGACAAGCTGTTTGATAAATAGAACAGAAATTCAGAAAATGATGAGAAAAGCATCTGATTCACCTGTCTGAATCACAGTTTGTTTATTTTACTTGCAGTTAAATTTGTTTTGTGCCCATGACTTTAGCATCTAGTTACCTTATGGCTTCTAAAATTAAATAACTACATAGAAAACCATGCAGTCGAGTAAAGATCCTTTTGTAGCCTTAGGTCACAGTACTTTGTTGGCAACATTGTGCAGGCACACAGCCAAACTGGAAGCTGGGAAGGATTGTCTTGGACCCTACTGAATGTTAATCTGGGATTTGTTTTACTGCAAAGGCAATGGAGCCTTCTGAACCACCTTTGTACCGGATATGGAATTTTTGCTACAGCGGAATTTCAGTGGTGTTTTAGAGACAGACCACAATGTTAATGTGGGCAGCCACAAACCATGACACATGTTGTGGAGGACTGCAAAATGATTCAACTTCCTGGAGGTCTTCGTGCCTTGAACATCATTAACAAGAAGGCTGTGGTTTGGCTTGACCGGATTGCATATGCCAAATAAATAAATAACCACTTGCTGAGTTTTCCTACAACAATATGGACTGTGCCTCAACAGGATGGCGCTCTTTCATCATAAATTATGGTTTCACATTATGCTTTCAAATTACAGCTTCCCTGATCCCTCAAGATACACCGTGTATTCTATGTGTGTGTCCTAAAACCCTTGCTGAGAACCCCCTCTTGAAGTTCAGGACCATTAAGAATAAAAGGTGCATGCCATCCTCAATTCCAAACGCATCCAAGGATGCCTGTACTAGACTGAAAGAATATGGACCTGAAGAGCTCTCTTAGGAACCTGTCTTTCATATCCATGCCCTCAGCCTGGTGAGAGAGTTCCATAAGACACACCCAGGGTGGCCTGGTTCCACCCTGAAGCCGGGGTGATTTAAGAACTCATGGGCCAGGAACTGCAAGGTCTGAGGCAGATATCACGTCCTCCTCTGCCCCATTGGCTCAAATAGGGTTGTCACTGAGAAATACTCAGAGGCTAAGTCCTGAAGGAAGTCCACCTCTGTGATTCCCTGATTGGCTGTCACTCTTCATATAATTATAGTTTCCCAAAAAGCCATTTCTGAGAGTTTTCTGAACAATGCAGACCTCTGTTGTGCTTCTGCCTCAGTCCCCACTCACTGCTGTAACTTGCCTGGATCCCAGACTTTTGGCTCTTGAACTTTGACCGGCTTCTGACCCTGATCCTGGTTTACTGTCTTCAGATTAGGATCCATTACTGATGGTGGTGCAAGACCCTGGCTTGGCCAGACCCCCATTCTCACCTCATGCTCTCAATTTGTAACGGATTCTGATTCAGCGATTTTGCCATGACCTGGCTCTGGACTGATCTTTGGGTCTTCAGCCCAGGTATTGAACAGCTCACCCACAGCCAGCCCAAAACTTAGCCTTGGCACATGTACTTTTTTGGCCACAGCATCACATTGGGAGCTCATGTTCAGCTGATTATCCACCATGACCTCCCAAACCTTGTTCAGGGTTACTCCTTCCCAGGATAGAGTCCCCCATTTTATAAGCGTGGCCTACATTCTTTGTTCCTAGATGTATCCATTTACATTTAATTATATTAAAAGGCATAGTATTTGCTTGTGCCCAGTTCCCCCCAATGATCTAGATCGCTCTGAATCAGACCCACCCTCGTGATTATTTACCACAATGCCTATTTTTGTGTCATCTGCAAACTTTATCAGTGATGATTTTTCTAGGTCATTGATAAAAATGTTAAATAGTGTCCTGCAGGAATTTGTTCTTGGCCCTACTCCACAAGAAACACACCCACTTGATGAAAATTCACCATGTATAATTACATTTTGAGACCTATCAGTGAGCCAGGTTTTAATCCATTTAATGTGTGCCATGTTAGTTTTATATCATTCTAGTATGTTACGTGATACAAGTCAAACACCTTACACAAATCTAAGTTTATTATGTCAACGTTATTGCCTTTATCAGCCAAACTTGTAATCACATCAAAAAAAGATATCAAGTTAGTTTCACAGATCTATTTTCCATAAACTCATGTTTATTTACAGCAATTACATTACTTCCTTTAATTCTTTATTTATCAAGTCCCATATCAGCTGCTTCATTATCTTGCCTGGGATTGCTGTTAGGCTGATAGGCCTATAATTAGCCAGGTGATCCTGTTTACCCTTTTAAAAAATTGGCACAACATTAGCTTTCTTACAGTGCTTCAAGACTTACTGAAAATCAACAATAATGGCCCAGCAGCCTCCTCAACCACCTGCTTTAAAACTCTTGGATGCAAATTATCCGGATCTGCAGACTTTAAAAAGTCTTGTGTGTTTGTGTATCTTCCACTACATTGCCTCACTTTAACATATAACTTAGAATTTACTAATTTATTATTAACATAAACACATCTACTTTATGTAATGTATTGGATTTTCTTAACACAATCAGTATTTTCATGTTTTTGAACGGTCCAACATTCAGGTGAAAATTGGTAAAAAATGAATATTAGCTTTTGTAAAGCTCATGTATTTTTCAGTAAAAATTGAAAACAAAAAGCCATAAGTCTGTAGCTCACTTGACCTGAGTTTTGGTGAATTCCTACAGGAACTCAATTCCACAGGCCAGGGTGCTTTGCTGCGAATGACCTCCTACTTGTCAGAAAATGTTCCATACCCAGAAATGACAACAGAATGTCTCAGCTGGTCTCAACGGCCAAGCAGGAAACAGGGTGAGGGACATCTTGGGCAGCTAGATCCCACCCAATTCAGGGTTATCAAGATTATAACCAACACCTTGAATCATTAAATCCTCATTCTTTCCAGCTATGTCTTTCCCTAAGAAAGTGAATTGGTGGCTGCTGCTAAGTGTTTTCTAGCTGGGTTGCTCCTGTTAATAAACAGACAACAGCAACAGTAACAAAAGCCAGATTCATATAAAATAACAGAAAAACAGGCTGTTGGGAGCCATGTGGAGCACAGTAAATCACAGAGTTGCTGATATACACAACAGTATGATGTGAATGCCCTGACCGCATCTTCAGACGGGTCATTTGGTTTATAGGGACATAACATCGTCACATGTGATGTAAGCCTTTCATTCACCAGTACATAGAGCTTCATGGACATGTTCCTTTTCATTAAATGGATGTTTATTTCAGAAAGAGAAGCCAGTAGATGAATAGATGATGTACACAAATAATACTTGATAACTGCAGCAGGGCGACAACAGTTTATGCTTTAATTGCATGATATTATTTTGTTGCATGGAATTTCTGACGAGTAATACTTAACACCACAAGCTGTCCCACTGAAATCTATGAGCCAGTTACAGCTCAGTGTGAGTAAGCATGGCAGAATCTGTGCTTCTGCTTACTCAGCTGTATAAAACTGAGATAGATGGCCACAGCCTCAGCTTGGGTAAATCAGAAGAGCTCCAATGATAGCCCATTGTGACTTATTTACCCCACAGACCTAGATCTTAATCAAATCATCACAATATGGACATGCCTAAAGAAAGGAACCACAGAATGTTATTGTTGTGTACTCCACATCCCTGCCAACTTACTGGTTGTCTTGCCACAGTGACTGCATCTTAGTCTGTAAGCTCTTTGCAACAGGGACTGCATGTACGGCCTGTGGTTGTCCAGCACTTAGCACAATAAGGTCTTGGTCCATTACTGGGGCTCCTAGGTGCCCCTGC
This sequence comes from Emydura macquarii macquarii, assembly GCF_026122565.2. Classification (NCBI taxonomy): domain Eukaryota; kingdom Metazoa; phylum Chordata; order Testudines; family Chelidae; genus Emydura; species Emydura macquarii. The sequence goes on from NW_027131850.1 coordinate 2,895,105, forward strand.
CAGATGAACAAATGAATAAATAAATAAATACAATAATTAATAAGCTGAGGCAGAAGCAGGGTCCTTTGTTTTCAGTGAAGAGCCTAACACATCTTTGGCTCATATAACATTATTTCATTATTAATAATAAAAATAATGAATTAATAATACATATCCTTACTGTCAGGTGGTCAGCTGTAAGAAAGGTCAAAATGAAACAGCTAATGGTTACAGTTAAAATTAACAAATGCCACTGGCCTGACCCTCCATCCAGAAATCTGTCAAAATTAAATACCTTCTTTGGGCACCCTCCCACTTGCAGCACCAAACTGGTGTGTAAAACAAGGAGAAATTTATCAGGGGAAAAGGGGACAAAAAATCAGCTCAGGAGATCACAGTCATAACAAATCAGCTGTATATATAAATAATATACTCTGGTGGATCCGCTAAGCAGGAGACTACAACTCACATCAGCCCTCTCCCCATTGCAGTTCTTTTTCCCCACGCCAGGAAGTGGCTGGGCATTCTTTGGGTACAACATGGTAAGAAGGAGATTGCAGGGGAACTGAAGCAAGAGCCACATGGCAAACAGTGAACTGGAGAGAAGCCCTATGAACTGTGGAACCATGTGTGAAACAGGCTCTGATTGCTGGACATTAAAGCTGGTTCCAGGTGTGTGTGGGACTTATGGGGACGCATCAGTGACTGGGCAGGGAGCCAGTGCAAAGGGGCCCCAATGAGAGACACTAATTGAGCCTGGCTTGGAAACCTGCAAGCTCCTATTTGCTTGGAATAGAGACTGGATTAGAAAGGACACCTCAGGCATGAGGTCTGAAGAGCCTTGACTCTCAATTGGACTGCTCCAGGGACTCAAACATTTATCGCTATTCCTCACTTTGAATGCTCAATGTTAAACCGAAGTACCTAAAGCATCTATAAACTTTCCCTTTTCTGATAGCCCCAGTAAAATACCCATTCACTTTGGCATGTGTTTGAGTGGTTATTGAGACCCACCAAGGCTAGCACTTACAAGGCCTAGATGCTGAAACAGCTATGGTAATTGCCTTCATTGCTGTACAGCTGGCGTGTTATAGGTGCACTAGGCGTTTGGTGTACTGGGTAGCATCAATGATTACACTGGTGCTAGTGGTGGGGTGCTAACTGAAAAATTTGGCAGACAGAGTTTAAGGGGCAAGTTCCATAGGTATGAGGGTTATTTAGAAATGAACAACTGATGTGTGAAGCATCAGGGTTCTGAGAGCCAAAATAGAACAGTGCAGAAGGAGAGGTATGGTGGGTCAACTTCATATCCAGAGTTTAGACTGGGGATGGCCAGGACTGGGACAGTCGGATCAATCATTTCTGAATGAGCAGCCTGAATAGATAGTTGGGATGAGGACACCCAAGCTGGATTTCCTTGGCCTGCTGCTCCAAAGCAAGGCCCAAGAGGTGTTTGAAGGCCTGGTACATAATATACCAGGGGAATTTGCCTGTTTCAAGGATGCTCTACAGCGATCTCTGTATAAGACTGCAGATCCTACGTGGAACCAAGCAGCCTTCAACAACTGAAGACAAGAAAAAGGAGAATCTGTCAATGATTTTGCAGTATGACTCCATTACCTGGCCACCTAGGAAGGCATTCCTAAATTGAAGACTGAATGTGGGATTTACTGGCCAGAGACCAATTTGTAACCCATGCAGCTGAGAGAGAGATCCAAATGACTCATCTTAAACAGAGACCGAACAGGTTGGAAGGGGCCATCAGGATTGCTGTATAGATAGAACTAGCCACATAGACTTCAGAAAAAGGGGCCTGGCCCCCAGGGCACAAGTGCATGAGGCTGAACTGCAAGTCACTGCCACTACTGGAAAGTCATGGGACTTAGACCTCTGAGAACTGATTGAGGGCATGAGAGCAATGCAGTGTGATATTAACCAGCTGAAAGCAGGAAGGGGACCCTATAATCCAGAAATAACAGACAGAGGAAGACTAGGACACAGGAAACTATATTCTGATCAATAGCCATCCCATAGGAGAGCTGATCTATGATGTTGGACATTTAGCGGCGAACACTATTTCTGGTGGAAATGGCCACAGCAGGGTAGCTCCTGGAAAGAGGGAAACTACCATGGGGCAAGGGCCAGGGCCCCACCTGCAGACCTGTGGGCCCAAAACAAGAGACTACAACAGCCAATGATATTGGGCTCAAATACTACATCATGGGGAACATCAGTGGACACCCATCTACAATTCTGGTAGACTCTGGGGCACAGGTTTCTGTTGCACACTCAAAGTTGTGGGAAAAAGCTACTAAGAGAGACTAGAGGAAGTTGAGACATTTCAATGGGTGTGTCCCAGGTTACAAACCAGACTCTGCTCAAGATTATGGAAATATGGCAAGCAACTATTACTCTGGACACTCTTCACCTAGCCTGTGAATGTCTGATAGTGGAAGAAGCCAACCAGGAAGCCCTAATTGGGACTAATTTGCTCAGCAAAGTATGAGACCAATCTCAGTTTCAAGAGAGACCTCTGTGTCATCAAGGAGAGACCGTGTGCCATGACACCTGCTGGGGTTGAAATACAGGTGTTTTCGGTCAATGTGTAGAGGAATGTTACACTACCCATGAGGAGTGAGATGGACATTCCTGGACACATGAAGGGAATCTAACAGAAGGACTGGAAGGCATGCTGGAACCTCTGCCATTAGGCCAACATGAATTGCTGGTGAATATGAGAAGCTGCATTCCAGTGAGAGGTGACAACAGAACTCCAAATCATGTATCAGGGCCTGGGGCTAAGTACCTTGCACCTAGAGGTGACTGCATATCTGGAGATGGCATCCAAAGTTAGTGGTGGCATTCAAAGTACTAGTAGTACAGAAAGTCCCTGGGAAATGTGGGTATCACTGAGACTGACCGATCATGGGAGTGAAACAAGTATGAGAGAGAGATCTCATGCAGGAGTTGGGGCCAAGGAGAAGGAATCTGTCACCTCCATAACTCTGAGCAGCCTAGAATCTGCTGGGAAATTAACTTGTAATCTCTACTAGGGATGACAACCTGAAATGCACAGGGTTGACACAGCACTGGATTGGGACTGGAGATGCCAGACCTGTGAGATTGGGCCCTTGAAAGATCCTAATCCACCACTAGACAGAGTTCAGCAAACAAATGGAACAGATGGTAGAGAGAAGCATCACCCAGCCCTCTGTGGGCCATGGGCTGAACCCACTATATTGGTAAGGGTTTAAGATGGAGGAACTAACATATGTGTTATCAACAATTGAATGACATTACTGAGATGCATATACCCTACCTAGGATTGATGACACCCTAGACTTGCTAGCACAGGCTTCTTTGTTCTCCACCCTTAACCTGGTCAGTGGATATTAGCAAGTAGAGTTGCACCTCAGTGTCTAACAGAAGACTGCATTCACTACAGGGTCTCTTTAACGTTAACGTTATACCTTTTGGAATATCTCGGATGTTGATGCCATGTCCTGCCTGGTGTATCTTGATGATATCATTGGGAGATATGCTGGAGAGACTATGAAAAGCCACCTTAAAGGTGAATCCATCAAAATGCAATTTTTTTTGTGATGAAATAAATTACCTGGAGCCTGTGACCTCAAGGGATAGCATAGGGACAGAACCTGAAAAGGAGGAAGCTGTTTAATTCTGGCTGATCCTGTCCCCAAGATACAGAGTTTCATTGTCCTGACTTCATACTTCTGGAGATTCATTGCTGATTTTGCCACAATTACACAGCCGCTGCCCAAGCTGGCAGAGAAGTGTGGGGAACACTTGAAGGGAGTACCCCATGCTAAGAAGCATTTCTGTAACTAAGGCAGAGGCTCATGTCTGCACTAATACTGGCCTACCCAGATCCCCAGCTACTGTCCATCTGGACACAGATGCCATTGAAGTTGGCATTGGTACTGTTTTGGCTCAATCATATGGAGAGAAGGGAACAGTAGTTGCATACGCCAACAGGATCCTAAAGAAAGCACAGTGGAACTACTCCACAACTAAGAAAGAGCTGATGGGAATGGTGATCTTCACTCAATATTTTCGGCACGTCTTCCTGGGGAAAGAATTCCTGTTGCAGATAGATCACAATTCACTCAAGTGGCTTTATAATTTCGATGAACCCCAAAGACAACTGGCATGGTGGCTTGAACAGCTGGCTCAGTTCCAGTACCAGATAAGATACCATCCAGGGAAACAGTAAACTAATGCTGATGCCCTGTGTAGGAGATTGAGCCTGGACAGCACTAGCAAGGAAGCTGAGATTGGGGATGAAAAACCAGCTGCCTTGAGCTCAGAAGAAAGGATCACTGAAAATGGGGCAGAGGCCCTGAAGCAAGATGAAGGATCCACAGCTTTGAAGGAGGCACAAGTCACAGATCCAGTAGTTTCCCATCTGAGGCACTGGTAGGAAGAAACACTGTTAGATCTTCCAGAAGCAGCCCAGGCACATGCCAATATAGAGATGCCTAACTTGACTCATACTTAGAGCAAGGACTACTGCTTAGGAATCCAAGGGCAATGGAGGATATGATTTGTTATACCCAACTAGTGGTCCTGAAGGGATTGGTCCCTGAGATCCTGAAGGTGTTACACAGTAGTAATACTGGGGGACATTTGGAAATAGATAGAGAAGCTTAATCAAAGGATTCAAAGTTGGAACTAATGACCTGGACAGCACAAGTCTATTTAGGACTGGGTAAAGTCTTGTCTTGCCTGTGAAGCCCATAAGACAGCTCAGACTATACTCAGAGCATGTATGGTTACCAGCCAGATGAGTATGTAGCTATCCCCTGGATAGAACTGTTGAATGAGTCAGATGTGCATAGAAAGATATGTTAATTCCACAGAGTACCTAACACCATTGGCAGGAATCCTCAGCACTCTTGGCCAAGTAGTAAAGCATCACCAGAGTAGGGCCACCCAGAGACAGCTTCTTCTACACACAGCTCTTCTGCAGTTCAGGTCTCAGACCTGAAGAAGAGCTCTGTCTAGCTGAAAAGCTTATCTGTTCCACCATCAGAATTTGGTCCAAAAAGATATTCCCCCCCCCCCATCTGCATAAATTATCATAATTTACCATTTACACACTCAGTTATCTGGTCTGGGCAGATAACCATGGTCATACATCCAGATTAGGCATTCCCTTGTACAATTAAATTCTTTAAAAATCAGAACCAATATGTATGCAACAAAAACAAAACAAACCCACAACAACCCAACGTGGCTTAATCCTGCAAAGATATACACCAGTGCTTCATTTTGAGTATGTGAGTAATTCCAATGACTTCATTGATACTACTCACATGCATAATGTTAAGCATGTGCATAAATCTTCACAGAATTAAGACCTAGTTTAATTATTGTAATTTGTATGTTCAGAGTTTAATTTCTAAGTGAACTCCATTCCATTCTGAAATAAATGTTATATGCTTCAGGCTGTTGTCTTTCCTAATGCTGAAGTAATTGTTGTCATGCAGGGGTGATACCTGTCAAAACAACATCCAATCAGGTTGGGAGAAAGTATTTAGCAAAAATGCCCCCCTGCCCGCCCCACACACACATGGGGGGAGAAATTCCCCCCCTCCACAAATTTGTTTGTATGAGATTCTTTTCTCCTCAGCTCTGTAGTTTTCTTGTGAACACCTGTCAGTTGTTTAATTGGGCAACAGATGATGTGGATTGATGTTTTTTTCTCCACTGTATCTCATTTCCATCTTGCTTAGAGTTTTGTTTGATGTTGCTGTATAAACTTTAAAGAGGTTTGCTGTTAAAGCTATTCTTAAAACCACCTGCAAACTGCTGGCATTGACTGGCCTACAGCTGGTATTGATAGCATGTGAGATGATGCTTTTTTTACTGCCTGATTTACTGTTTGCTGTTGTTTAACAATCCCTTCCTTCCTTCAGACAGGCCTGAACCAAAACAATGGATCCAATCACTGCTGATCTTTGAGGGATAGAGGTTTTTCACATGGCTGTTCTCTTTACCATAGTCTGAACCAAAACCACAGATCCAAATACCTCTAAATTGTGGGGAGTTTAAATTATGGAACTGAAGTTTGTGCCTAGGGACCATCTCTAGGCAGAAGCAAATTCAGTCATTCTTGTGCAGTGTAAGATCTGATGATATTCTCTGGAGGGAGCTATCTAGGCAGACTATAAAATATGCCTATGCATGATGTTAGTTCTGGAAATAATTCCTGAACAAGGAGAAAGGTTTCATGAGAAAATATTGCACACATTACACAGAGATCAGAATGAGAATTCAACAATTCAGAGGTGAGGAGTTTGGAGAGTTAACCACAGCAAAAGGTCTGAAGTGTGGAGTGTGTAGCAGACTGAGTGGCAAATGGATATAGGATTGCCGTGTTCAGAAGAGAAAATAATAAGTACTATAAAGTAATCTAAAAGGAAAGGTTGTTTTGCACAGCTATATGCCTTGTGCTGCAAGCAAAGCCGGTATTATAAAAATACAGACAATTCTGATGATTTGCCATAAAAGCAGAGTTTTTTTTTTTCAAGGACAAACTACTTTTCAGCCCAACTGAAATGTGAATGGCTTTATATATTTCTATACATTTGGGGATTTTTAAGGAACAGGTAGAACCTATGGTATAAATTGTTGATAGGATGAGCTCTTGCTTTAAGCATGAGACTCTTGTGAAAAAAACAAGATAAAAGAACCAGGAAATGGAAGCATATTGTGAGACAATTAGCATATCATGGGAATACAGACATTATATAAACTTTAAGAAAATTATGTTTTAAATGGGTTTTATTTTGAGAGGTTCGAAGGTTACTTTTCTCCATCAAGAGGAAACTTTCCAATAATAAGATGGTTGACTTATAGACCAGTTCTAAAATAGAAAGCTTACCGTAAATTGTCTGTTTATAGGAAGAACAATGACCCAGATTATAAAATGTCCCCGTTGATTTTAATATTGCTGATTCATTAATGTTGAATGACTGTTGAAAAAGAATCCTAGCAGTTATTTTTCAGGATTTTTGGACTGATCGTTTCGTTAATTGATGACATAGTGTTGTCTCACAACCTTTTCACCTGGTTAAGACAATGTCTACTTCTTCAGAAGTGGTCTCATGTGCTCCGAATGTGTGCTGTTTTGCAGGGCTGATCACAGATATTTTGCGGGTAGGTCACTATGGCATGCAAACCATCAAATATTTTAAAAATTGCTGATTTAAGTGGGACTTTCTCCAAAGTCGATGTTAATTAAGGATGACCTAACTCAAACCTAATTGGACCTACTTGCATTGTTCCAAGATCAGTCTCACATCGGATTTGTCTGAAGATTGTGGAGGGAGGTGCTACAAGGTTGAATAAGCAAAATTCACAAACTATAAGACTCAAAGGTAATACTGAGAAGCTTCATCTTTTGGGCTAACAAGCCATCTGAGGGAAGACTGGCATACCAGAATCTCCAAGGCCCAGCAATGCTGGGGAGATGAAATCAAGACATCAAAAAACAGGCCACATAAACCTTTGATCAGTCTTCCTGAACCTGAAGAAGGCCACTAGTGGGAAGAGCTGTGTCAGCAATATCACCGTCTGGCTCCTTTTCTGTAGTTCCAGTTCCTGTTCCATGAGAGTCCAGAAGATGGTAAGATCTGAAGAGTTTGCCACCCCCCTGTCATCTTACTTTTTGTTTTATCTATTTTTGTCTCTTGTTTTTATTAGCTGGGAGACATTCCAGGTTTTTATTCACTAATTTTAAGGTGTGAAAGTGTGGTTGTGTGCATACATTTGTGTATGAGCAACTATAAAAGCTATGGGGTCAAGGCACCAGTAAGAAAGTTCCCCAGTTTTAAACAGCATTAAACATTGAATTATGAAGAATTTAATTAAGAAGTATTCCGTATTCTGAGTTTAAATGTCCTAAGAAACTGAAAACTGTTAATATTAGTAGTTAAGAGGTGTCAAACTTTTGCTTATCAGTGTTCTGTTAAAGTTTGTATTATAATATTTGTGTTGGGGTGGGGAGGAAAGTGTTAGCAACAACACATGAATTGAAGCTAAAGAGGTGGCTTTATAATTGGCTTTATAGCCCTTGTTTAGACAGTAGATAACAATTTGGTTTCAGTATTAAAATATTTAACCAGCTCTAAGTTATAGATTTGATTGACTTGAGTGAAATATTTTAGCTAGGGTTTATAACCAACCAACCAGCCATCTCCTTATAAATTCCAATAAGGGAAGTAAAGATTAATTATTTGTTATATTAATCTAGTGATTTAACTAATTTTGATTATTTCATTTCAGTCATACATTGACACTAACGTGTTGATTTGATCTTGATTTGAATACTGTATTTACTTTATTCTTAGTTTAGTAGCAGTAGCTAAGCTTTGGTGTTGTATTTTTTTTATTTTATTTTGTGTAATAGTTTTAATAAAATTTCTAAAACATGGATCTTTTGAGAACCTGGGTGGATACCAGCTGGTCAACCTAAAAGCCTGACGAGTTCCCCCTAATTAGCCTTTGGTTCACACAATATAGACCTATCAAAAGGATTTTGACCCCATGGGCTAGGATATTGATCAGATATAATCCCTTTTGGAAAAAGAGGAAAGTCCATATGAGCAGAAGGGAAGGTGCAACACAGGTTATTGAACAAGTGCTCTATAGACTTGAGCTTGACTTCAGCCGCAGGCAAGATAGACTGTCACAGATATTAATTAAAGGGAGAGTGCAAGGGAGCACTGAGACAATTATGATTTAAATGCAGATAATCAGAACAGATGCACAAATGGAAAATAGAATCTAACAAATCGGATAGCTTTGACTGAAAGGGTTGCTGCTGAATGGTCAGGTAAAATGAATGTTAATCTGTTACTACAGTAGAAATGAGCACAAGGTCAGTATGCATGGGATTATAGTGGGGATGAGTGGATTAATAATGGGTCTGGAAGTGAAATGGAGGGTATATAAATAGAATTTGGTTCGGATGGAATAAGTTGACTAATGGGGTACCAAAAGGATCAGTTATTAGAACTAGGTCTGGTTTTGTTCAAATTATACCAAGAGGTTCAAGGGAGACACAGGCAATGGAGTGATTCAGTGTATAGAGTTGCGGGGTGAAAAATTGCACTGCGTAAAGAGCTAGCATAATTAGCCTTTGCTCTCTTAGATTCCTTGCAACTGCCCTCCCACTGCCCATCGCCCCTCATTGCTCAGTACATTCCTTGTGGTTTTAGCATTAGTGATGGCATTGATATGATGAAAGACAGCCTCTATCTAGGTTTTCCCTGGTTCTAGATGTTGATACATCTCCACATGACTGCTCTAGTAAGAGTTCAAATACAGTTTGTCTTGAACTAACTTCCCCACTGCATCTTTCATCTGAGGGGATCTTAAAGGCTACACACCAGGGCTCAAGTGAACCATGGTGTGTAATCCTGTTTTAATTCTCACTGGAGCTGATGGAGTTTCTTTAGATTTATACCAGGGTAAATAAGAGTGTAATTTAGCTATGCGGGTTTGACACGGCACAGTGAGAGTAGTGGTGTCACATGTATAAGGAGAAGGTAGAGTGATGAGCAAAATGGAGCGTGCAGGTGATGTGGATTCCTCATTACTAAGAGCCCTGCTGTACAGCCAGCAAGTGACTCCTGCCTGGTAGCTGGAGAGAGACTTAAGAAGGGTATACAGAGTCAAGTACCTCATTAGCATGAGGGTCATACTTAAGCCCATGACTCTTCAGATATGTCCATTCTCTCCCTACACTTTGCTCTTTTTTTACCCTAAACTCTTGATGAACAAGTGAGCCACCAAACATCATGCTTGAGACTAACTATTGCTTGGCATGGAGGAACTATTCCTAGTCCTTAACTTCACTTGTGTGCACACACATCTCCCACTTGCATTTGTACTGACACATACCCATATGTACTCTGTAGCTCGCAGTTACAGCATCAAGGCATACGTTGTGAGTTTGTTTCTACAAGTTATTGTTAGCCTTTGTCTGTTGCATTGTTTCATTTTGCACTCCTTAGGTCATTGAAGTGGATGCAAGATGTATAGTGTGTTTAGGCAGAGTAGCTAATGGGGAATATATTCCCATTCAGTACATTTTATCTCCGCTACATTAGCCCATTATTCTCCTTGACTTTACCACTGATCTCATATTGATATGTTTCTGATTAATGAAGTGATTGTTCTGAATTATGAAATAATTTAAGAATGCCTTTTGACTCCAATGAATTCTATTGATTACCTAATTATTATCATGTTTAGGATGATCTGTGACTTCACAGTCCCTGAGCAGAATATTAACATGGAAAGCTTGCAAAAACTGTGGGTAGATGTTGAAATATTTGATAATAGATTGTGTAAGTGAAAGAACAAGTGCAGTGTGTTCTTATAAGCCATATGTGTGTCTTGCATGCTATCATAAAAAGGCAGAGCGCTATGATTATGATTGTGATTATGATTATGGAATGCAGCAGGAAGCAGTGATACGACATGTCACCCAGTCCACTGTGCATCAGGCAAGGTAGTTCATGCCACTTCTAGACAAAATGATCAGTAACAGTCAATCCTCAATAGATTGAATAGTTTAGATTTTCTTGGATGCCTATAGGAAGTCACTTGGAACTACAGCATTGTGTCCAAAACACTTGAGTCAGCAAAATTAGTTTAGAAAGCTCACCAAAACAGAATTTCTAACAAGATTTTCAGTCTTCAATTCGTTTCTAGTCAAGTCACAACTAAGGCACCACAAAAATCATGTTGTGGTGGTTTTTGGTTAAAAACATCAACTTCTTTTTTCATGTGTCCTGAAAAGATTTTGAATCCAAATCTAATTTGAATCCAAGCCAGATTAAAAAAATTACATAAAAAGTAAAATATGCAAACATAGGGCTTCTCGCAAATTCTCCTTTCTGGGAATTTTGCCATTACTTTTAATTTTTTTTTCAGTAGACTCAAGTTAAAAATGGTATAGACAGCTTTGTTCAACAAGGTTCAGAATGGAATAGCAGGGGATGATGCAGCTATGGACTGAAGGGCATTGTCAAAATTTACTGGGAAAAGCTGGGAAAACTACTGACTTGACCATGCTTTATTGACATTAGTGCTGCTCATCTCTCACTGAGACAGTAACTAAATTCAATTTAATTCTTTTCCCAAAATTAATTGCTTGCTAAACTAGAAAATAACTTTTCACAGATGTTGTTCTTTGAATAAACTTATGGGTCAGTGGGAATCCTACACATGAACTCTCCCAAATATTGTCAGATCTGAAATCTGAACCTGTGTCTGGATCTGAGTTTCTACAGCAGTTCTCCATCTCTACAACACACTGAAGCAATATCCATGATAAGAACACCAGTGAAATTTGAGGTGCTCTGGATCCAGATCCAAATATTGAGGCTTGCACACATCTCTAGTAATAACTAAGTTAAGGACTCTGGTTCATTTCCGTGGGTCTGATGCGCTGTGCTTGATACAGGACGTTATGAAGGGAGCCAAAGATGGCCTTAATCTCCATGACTGCTGAGAGCTAAACCAACCCTAAGTAGAAATTTGAGCAGCTGCAGCCCCTTACTGAAGGCATTCCATTGAGGAGTGCCCTATACCAGGACATTCTTGAGGCGATGGCACCGATCTGGTTATGCTATCTCTAATCACTCCAAGATTCTCCTTGCCAGTGAAATCCTCAGTGCAGTGGGACTATAGAATGGACCAAGATCTGTCCTTGTATCTGAAATCTCTGGACTGTTTCATGCAAGTAAAAGGAATGCCTTTATCAGTCACCATCACTCAGGTTTAGATTTTCTGTGTGAAAAGCAAAAACCTCTGATCCAGAGATGAAATGAACTCCCCAGCACTGTCTCGGGTAGTGAATGATATGTTATAACTGACTGTCATTAGTGATGCTTCTCAGCCTGGTAATTAATCTCTCACAGAGCTCCATAGTTAACTCAAGCCTTGAGGAAGATAGAATATTGTGCTTGGAGGGATTCTGAACTCATTTAAACACCTGGAAGCAAAATTATGTCCTTTTTTCTTATTTTTCTCAAATAATAGCCTCAGGGAAAAAGTGTCCCTTCCACCTTCTTTCATACTTCAAATGAGATTTTCAACGCCACAGCCCATTCACTACCCGCATTAAATGCAGCTAAAATCCTATTCCTGAGAAATGTCACAAACTTATTTTTGTGAGGTGAAGGCATCTTAAGTTCATCTTCCTTCTCAGTGAGACAGTCACCCTCACTTCAATTCTCCTTCGTCTGATTGTGTTACTGTTCTATTGATCATCAAAATGGCCTCTTGCATGTATCGAGTGCTTTTATATCCCAAATTGCCCTGCAAACAATGAACCAAATCATCCCATCAGGAAACACTCTCAGAGGAGGCAAACAGTGTACAGAGTTATATGGGAAAAGGCTCAAACCCCCACATGAACAAGAGGACTCTGCACCCAGAATCAAACAGTGAGCATGAAAGGTACTCACTTTGTGCAGAGCAGAACTTAGATGATTTTGTTAGGTGGGCAAAATAAGAGTATGGGCAGGGATAATGGAAGAGGAGTCCAGGGGAAAGCCAGGCAGAGAAATTTAGTGAGGAAAAGCATCAAATAAGTGGATGGCTAAAATAATGCAGAATGTTAGGTTTAATGTTGCTACCTATATCCTTATGCCCCATTATACAAGACAGCAGAATGGGCAGAGTACTGTCAGGCTTGTGATGGCACTGACATGGAGGAATATATGTTGTAAAGATTATTTTTAGCACAAGAACACAATTTTAATGTGTAGTTTGAGTGTATTTGTGAGAAGTGATATTTTTATTAATGAAGAGCTGTAGGATGTTCTGACATCATGCATCTACAGACATGAAGACTACGTAACCAAACAGACCTGATCTTACAACCTGCTCTTATTTTCACAAGAAACCCCACTGATTTCATTGACATTATTCACACAAGTGAGTTCGGTTCATGTGAGTAAGGGTTGCAAGTTTAGGCCCATATGTTGAAAAACATAAGCACAAAGTCCTGAGGTAATCAGCACCGGAGGTAATAAGAATGAGGCAATCAAAACCACATTTATTTATTGCCCATTAATTGCTTTTGCTAAATAAGGTCTGGATTTGCTCTTTAGGTTCCTAGTGGAACCCAGGCTGTGAGCCCTTGTTGGAGCAGGGATCCCACAGCACCTCACTTTGCATCAGTAACACAGAGCCAGATGATGCAGGCTTAAAATAATCCCAAGAGCAGGAAAGCCAGGTCAGGTGAGCTGCACAGGTTCACTGGCCCTCCTGAGTGGTCTCCTCAGAACATGACAGGATTTACAGATGTGCTTTCCCAGCAGAATTCCCATAGGAAGTTGGCAGAAATTCATCCCTTTTGGGATGTAGCTGCCTACATGGATCTATGTGGTAGAAAGTGCAGCCTCCCTGCACAGCTGAATGTTGAATCTAGCCTTATCGCATAAATAAAGTATACTGATAATATATTAGACATAAGTAAATGTTCTATTCCTTACAGCAGGTCTGCCCAGATAAGATATATTTTAGAAATGCATGTGCTTTGCTAGTCTCTGAACAGTAGCAGTTCCCATCAGCCAGGATTTTGCTCTAGACTCTTGAACTTTTCTCAGGAGTGATGCAGCCATTCTTGGCAGGTGTCAGATACTTTTCTTGCCCATGACCTCTTATGTTGTGCTTTTCATCAGAAGATCTCAAAGCACTTTTACAAAAGAAAGAAATACTCAGGTATTTTTCTATACTTCAATCTGTGAGCATTCCACAGACATTGTTTTATTTATTGTTTGTATTACAACAGTGCCTCTAGGGCCCAACTGAGATCAAGGTTCCATTGTGAGAGGCATTGGGCTGCCACAGAGTAAAGAGTTCCTGCTCCAAAATGTTCAGTGATCAACGGGACAGACAAAACATGAGAGGGGGAAACAGAGAGATGACATGACTTGTCGAAGGCTACACAGCAGCTCGATGACTGAGCCAGAGTAGAACTCAGGGGTGAAATCCTGGCCCTATTGAAGCTAATGGGAGTTTTGTCATTGACTTCAGTGGGGCCAGGATTTTACTCCAGAACTTTTGACTCTTATACTGGGGCTCTAACCATAAGACAACACAGCCATCAATGACTATATACATGGAAGGAAATACAGCAGCTGCTTAGCAGTGCCCAGCTTCACTGTATATCCAGGTTGGAGAAGAAGCACAGAACATATCACATCCCACTAAAATTACAGGGGGCTTTTTAGCTAGGGGAAATGCAATGACTTGAATTGGGAATTTGGTCAGGATTACAGGACAAAGACTGTCACGGGAACTGTAAGGAGTAACCCTGATTATACCCTGGGTTTCATATAATCTCTATGTCATTGCTTTGGATCTCATCTGAGTCATATCTGCTTAGTGTCTCCCTCTACTTTCTTTCATTTCTTTAAATCTTGTACAGTGTTCTAATTTTACTAAGAATAATGTAATTGAAAAGCTTCCACTCCTCATTGTCTTCTCAAACAAACAGTAAAGGCATCATCCCTGCGTGTTATCATAACAGTCCATGAAGCAGAACAAATATTATAGACTGACATTCTAAGAAAGAAATGTGTTGTGGCTGCATCTCAATAAAATGCTAATGCTGCCTTCTCAATCAAAGGCATTACCACATTTCATGGGTGATAAAGTCATTACTCCAGGCTATCGCTTATGTATATTTAAATTTCTGTTGTGAGGGTTATTTTTTCTCCATAAGATGCACATTCTGAAATCAGCAACATGTTTCTTGTTTCATACTGGAGAAATATGAGACTGACAATTTATTCCAGGGGAGAATTTGTTGCCTAGCGGATAGTGTGCTGGAGTGGGGGATAGCAGACCCTGGTTCAACTCCTGGCTCTTCCACTGCTGGGTGCTGCTGTATGCCTCAGCTTCCCCATCTGTAAAATGCTGACCTCTTTTGTAAAGCAATTTGAGAGCTATTGATGAAAAGCGCTACGTAAGAGCTAGATATTAGTATTCAAGCCTAGATCATCTATTAGTAGGGACAATCAAGAGTCATGTTCAGACCAAGGCATATGTATTTCCACAACCCTTCCTTAATTTTTAGTTCAGATTTTTACAAAGTCTATGCCTCATCTCTGTCCTCACCCCCAAAGAAAAAAAGACTGGCATACCTACAATAATGTAATGTAAACATTTTGTTTTCCAATATACTGGGCCACATCTGTTAGACCAATAGTGCTCATTGTGCCATCCTTACAGAATAAAAGATATTGCTTCATCTATCTTGTCTCTCTCATTCTTACAGAAGATAATCTATTTGTTTCATATGATGCTATGCACATGAGGACTCTATGTGGATGATGTTTTTCATGTATCTGTTGACTGTTTAGCAAGATTTCCTTATGCAATACGGGTCATATTTTGAAATGAAAAAAAAATGTTTAGAATGTAATAATTAATTAAGTAGACTGGACAGAAAAATGAATGGCCACTTAAATATGTACAGTAGCTGATGGTGAATCAAATTCTTCTCAAATTATCTCAGTAATTTTATTAATGTCAGTGAGATTACTGGTGTAACTAAGACAAGCAGGGTTTGGTTTTAGCCAAGTGTAGACATTGGTCAGAATTAGTTATTAAACAATGAAAGACTAATTGGAACATACATATGTGCAAGGGGCAATTAAGGCTTGAAGACGGGTTTGCGAAGTGTCCGGTTTTCAACTGGAGATTCCAGTAAAAAACAGGGACCTGGCAGTGTCCTGTCAGATGTACTGACCAGACACCAAAGGTCCATTTAACATGGGGATGAGGGGGAGAACGCACCAGGTCATCAACCTGCACAATTCTCTTCTTAGCTGGAGCCATTTCAACCTTCATCTCATGTGCAGGCAGGTATCAGGCTCTGAGTTAGGTTGCAGCTCCCATCCCAGCCCTGGAGCAGAGGAAGCCCAGCTGAGTATGAAGGGAGGTGGAGAGGATTGAGCTATGAGGAAGTGGGAGAGCAGCGAGTGATGGGGGATGGGCCTTGAGGGAAAAGGTGGCACAGACACAGGGCCTTGTGGAAAGAGGTGGGGCATAGGGCAGGACCTTGGGGTCTGGTTTTCAGAAATGAGAAAGTTGGCAACCCTAAAAGAGCCTGTATATGGAGGGCCAGTGGGAATGTGAAGACGGATTTAAACTTGGTGTTAGAATTCTGACAGATTTTCTTCATCCTGCTTAAATTTTCATCTCTGATTTCACATTGACAATTTTTTATGGCAAGGTCACACAGCACTTTAGAAATCTCTGCCTGAGTCTTAAGTCAAAGGTGAGGAAGCCAAGGAAAATAATGTAAAAGATGCAAAATAAAGGCTCTGTTAAACTATTAGCAAGAGAGCAGCTGCCTTCCAAAATCAGTTTCATGCCAATAATTCCTCTGTTTCTGGAGAGCGTGTGCAATTTTTCTCTGCTGATTAGCACATGCAGATTGATCAAACACAACAGATTAATATGCAAGATAACTATGTGAAAAATGCTCCTAACTGCAAAATGATACATCCTGCCACATTTTTCAATGAGATGGCAGGGGTGGGAGAAGCAGCAGGAGTAATTATTTGATAGTCTAACAATGAACATTGATTCCTTGTTTTGTAAACCAAGGATTTTGAGAAACCTATAAGACCACTTATCCTTGTGGTATTTGGTGGTGCACAGCATGATATGCTAGCAATGCGAAATGAACAGTGAGAGAGTAGTCTATCATACAGTTGCTATATGCATGGGAGGCTGAGGAGCGTAAATGTAACGTAAAGGTTATAGACTGAATAAATGGCAGATATCTGTGAATTTCAGGGCTATAATTCCGTCAGGGGATTCTGATGTCCAAAATCACAAGAGTAAGGCTAAATCACCAACATTATAAACTAGGAGTAGAAACATTTTTAAAGCAGGATATTCAGAAGCAGAATTCCAGGGTTTTGTTCCTGCCTCTGCCAGGACCTGTTGTGAGCATGTTAGCAAGTTAGTTTACCTCTCAGTGACAAAGTGCCAAATTAGCCCTCTACATGGAAATACCTGCATAGATTTCAGGAATCTCTGTGAGGGTTCCTCTGCGTGTGTGTGTGTGTGTGTGGGTGAGACGCAACACAGTTTGCTCTCCCCTGAAAGATATAATGATGATGGGCTTCCTGCTCACAACCCCATCTTCTCAGTTCCATGTGGGTCTTGTAACTCCACCCGGAACACAAATCCAGCCATGCTAAAAGCTGAATGCCTCTACTTTGGCTTTAGGTCTCTGCAGCTCTCGTCCTGTTTCCAAGTGCCTTGGCTCTGCTGGAGCCATGCTACCAAGGATTCTTTATCTGATGTCTGCCCTTAAGATTTCTGTTTAAGATAACTGCCAAGCATAGAAGGGACTCTTCCACACCGCCGTGCTTGCCTCCTCTGCAGAGATTCAACAGGAGAAAAGGTCCTTGTTGCTCTCCCTCCACTTGCTTTCTCATGTAAGGGTCAGTCACAAAAGAACCCAAAATATACATTAACGGTGCAAAGAAATATGTGAATATTTTCCATATATATCAGGCCACTGGGGAACACCAGGTAAATAAGTGAACTGGTGCAAATAGTGTTGGCCAAACTTTCAGCTGTGGGAAATGAACTTTGCTATGGGTCTATAGAATGAGTACAGCATGAGTAGTATCAATACAAGTTTAGCCCTCACTGCTTTCTCACTATGCCTCAATCCTGTTTGATATAGTTGTCTGATTTCCTCGTCCGTTCAATCATTTGCTTCTCTGCTGATAATACCAATTAGTGCCAACTGTGGTGATGTGGTTCTTTTTTCCTGCAGACACCTGTTCACTAGGAAGTAGACTGAAATTTCCAATAAGATGGCTATTGGCTCAATCATAGGCTACTGAACAGATGGCAGATGGCTTTGAGATCCTACTGAGCTGGGCCAGATTTGAGCTGGTGATATGAAGTTGAAAGTTTATTATCCCGCCATTAGCTTTTTGTGGACTGAGATCACTACCTTGTTATTCAGATGCCAGCTTTCGGTCACCATTTGCCTATGCTAGATGCAAACTGGCAACCAAGTAGTGAAAGATTCTAACTAATTAAAAATTCCCCTGAGTCATCCAGTCTCTTTGAATTAAGAATCTAAATAATAGATGGCCTGGAGATAAATGAAATTCTCAACATCTACTTTGTTTCAGACTTCAACACAAAGGGAGAAGAGCAAGAAGACAGGAGGCAGCTAAGTGAGATAAATGTGAATGAAAGTCTGGGAATATGAGGACAGAGAATTAATAAGAAATAGGTAAAAGAACACTTCAATAATTTAAAATATCTATAAATCAGGGATGGTCTGATGACATTTAGCCAAGGGTTTGTAAGGAACTGCCAGAGGAGCAATGACAATCCACTAGGCATATTACAGAACCTATAAAAAGCAAGTGATGGGACACAGAGCAGAGATGAATGGCAAAAATACTGCAATAATCTTTAAAAAGGAGAAGGGAAGAGGGATAGTGGGAAAAATCCAAGGAATTATAAACTAATTACCCTCAGCACTGGGTAAAATTGCATTCTGTAGTTTAGTGCATGTAATTTGTTTGGTTATATTACACAGTTACTTGTGGAGCCAGATCTTTTTATTATTATTTGTATTACTGTGCCATCTAGAAACCCCAGTGATGGACCAGGACCCTATTGTGCTAGGTGCTGTACAAACACAGAATAAAAGTTCCTGCCCCAGAAAGCTTACAATCTGAGTATGAGACAAGAGACAACAGCTGGATTCTGACAGAAAGGGGAGTACAAGGAAATAATGAGACAATATTTGTCAGCATGGTAGTCAGTGGTCTCAGCATACCAGTAGCCTAACCATTGCCAAGTTTTTTGTAGCTATCATGGTGGAGGAGAGTTTAAGGTGGGATCTGAAGGTGGATAATGAGATAGCTTTACAGAGGTTTACAGGGAGTGTCTCCCAACTGTGAGGGGCAGCGTGGGAGACAGGGCCAGTTCTAGGAGGGGGCAAGCAGTGCCGGTGCCCTGGCTGCAAGCTTTCAGGGGGCATTGCACCGCTGTACTGCTTTTTTTCCCCCTCTCCTTGGCTCCGTGGGGTGGGGGAGCCTGTCGAAAATGTTTTCTGCCCTGGCTGGCAAAATGTGGTGCTCCTGGAGGGAGAAGCACAAAGGTGCTTGTTTGAAAATTTAACAGATGGACAGTGGAGGGCTGATTGTATCAACAGCTCAGTAGCAAATGAGAGATGATACGTAGGAAGGAGTGACTGTGAAGGCCCTGAAAGTGAAGACAAGCAGCTCATGTTTGATCTCTCAGGCATCTTATGTTATATTGTACCCCAATGCTTGTATATAAGTTATTTTTTTTCTGGGAGGTGTAATTCATTTGTTGCTATTCAATACACAGCAAGGTATATTATATCTGTCTCAAGATCTCTGCTAGATTCTTCAGTAATGTGTATATATATCAAGCCTCTGTTCCCACTTGTTCTATATTTCTAAAGTAGTATAGTATAATAAAGTTGCACTGGGGTATATAATTTCTAGAGCTATGCGGAGCACAGATATTTTGAAATTTGGCTTCATTGAGAATCAGAACAAAACCCCCAAAATTTCAAAATTCTCTGTGGGGGAAAATTGAAAAAAAAAATAATTTTGGGTCAGTCAAAACATTGTATAATGCAAAATAAAAACAACTTGAAACATTTCAAAATGAAAAATTCAAAACATTTTGAGAACGTTGAAACAGGATGTTTTGATCTTGTCAGAGCTTGTTTCGATTTTTCTTCTGAAAAGAAATTCCAGTAAAATGAACCAGATTTCATAAAGTGTTTAAATTCAATAGAACTACATATTCAGACAGAATATGGTTGCATAGAAATTTTTTTCTGACCAGTTTTAACAATTTCTATTTAGTTTGGAGGCTGTGATAGAACAGAGTTGTTTCAGACACATCTATCATTTCTTGGCAGGTTGCTGCTGGCTGGCTGGTTTTCTCCTTTAAGAAACTCAGTCAGGCCTCTTTCAGGTTAATGAAATCCAAAATCTTCAACCAAGTCCTTGTTTGGTCTATTTAATGGCAAGGAACAAAATGGTTCCCTTCTCCCAGGGAGCGCATCCATTCCTCAGCCAACCCACTCTCATTTGATGGGTCAGTCTTTATAGCAGCTATAATTAGAACCTGGAAATACTTCTAGCACAATTAGCTATTAGCTTCCACACAGGCTATTGAACAGATGACACATGGCTGTCTGGCACTACCCAGCTGGGCCAGACTTGAACTGGTGACATAAAGGTGAAAGGCTTCATATTCCACTCTTAGCTCTCCAGTCTATAGGGGAGGGAAACATTCCTAACATAGTATAAAGTTACTTGCAATTCAGGGGATAAAATCCTGGCCCTATTGAAATCAGGAGGAATTTTGCCATTGATTTCAATGGAGCCAGGATTTCAACCAAAGTCTTTTGCATTTTCTTCTAAAAAATGTGTCTGATTTCACAATGATTAGATACTGCAATGGACTCTGCATAGGACCATCTCTCAACTCCATTTGGAGACTGAAGTTGATGCAAAGTTGTGGCTGCCTGTTTAGTGGTTGGGTATCTTCCTGGGAGAAAATGACACTTGTACTCAAGGCTCTTCACTGGCTACCTATTGGTTGCTGCATGGAGTTTAAGTTGTTGGTTTTGATCTCTAAAGTCCTAACTAACCTGGGGCTCACCTATCTAAGAGACTGCCTGTCCTCCACCCCATACCATACAACCATAGATGAAATCTGTAGAGCTGAGAAAATAACATTTTTGAATCACTGGCAATTCAACAAATAAGCAAACAAATATATAAAGTTGTGTTGAGTCAAACTGAAAATGACATTTTTTGAAATGTTCAGTGTACTAAGTTAAAAAATGTTGAAACATTTTGCTCAACCCAAAGGAAAAGGTTTCATTTCAATTTCAGGGAATTTAAAACATTTTTGATTTTTTTTCAAAATGAGATGAAATTTTGAAAGTCATTTCAAAGCAAAAAATCAAGAAGAAGCATTTTGAGATATGTTCTGGGAATTATTTTGGGGAAGCTCTAAGGCAGTGGTTCCCAACCTTTTTGGCTCATGGTCCACAGATATAATTTTTATAACCCTGAAGGGCCACCAGTCTTCAACAGCAGCCTCCCCCTTCCCCGCAGCCAGACGGAAGGAGTTCAGCAAGGAGGCAGCCTCCTCACTGATCGCCCGTCCCCCTGGCTGCAGCAGGGAAACTGTATGCATCCTGTAAGCTCCGTGCGCTCCACGTAGGCCCCTAGGCAGCGGCTCCCTTCTGCAGTCAGGGGGACAGGAGATCAGTGCACCCCTTCCTTTGGCTCCAGCAGGGACCCCAGTGCCTATGGACCCAGGCGGAGCGCTTTGCCGTGCTTCCTGCTACAGCTGGGGGGAGTGGAGCGCTGATCTCCCATCCCCTTGGCTACAGCAAGGCACCTGCACCGGTCTTGTAGCCCCACAGCAGTGCACTCTGCCTGGATCCTTAGGCAGCGGCTCCCTTCTGCAGCCAGCGGAAGGGGAGTGGTGGGCCACTTTGGAAAACCCCGGGGGCCACTTTTAACCCGCGGGCATGGGTTGGGAACCACTGCTCTAAGGCCTGTGTTATACAGGTCAGACTGTCACTAGATGATCACTATAGTCCCTTTCACTCTTGGAATCTATAAATCTATGGTTCTTTGGAATTTGTGTTTTAGGGTTTTGTTTTGTTGACTGAAGGAATTTAGACATGATTTCGTGAAACATCGTGGTGTTGCTGAATCTGCATTTTTTGCCAAAAATAAGTTTCATATGAAATATTTGACCCATCTTTAGAAATTACTGGGGGCGCTAGAACTGGAGCACCATCAATACAAGAGAGGGGGCAATGGTCTGAGCATTGTGTGAGAGCCCTTGATCCTAGAATTCACACCTCTCCTTGGTCCAAAATAGTTAGAATGTGGTAACCTTCATGTCGTATGGCAAAAGCAATCTATATGATAGGGCTTCTGGGGACAGTGGAGGACATGGTCTTTGGGTGAAGTGTTTGTGTTTTGCTACTGTATGTATTGTTGGAATGTTAATTTTTCTGTTGTATTGGGTTGCCAATATTTTAGTTGGCTTTAAACTTTATTGCTGTTCGGACTCCTAAAGCTCATGCATAGGTGTTCTTTGTATCAAGCTTTAAATCTAAAGAGTAAGTAAAATAATGTTTTTCACAGATGAAAAACTGGGATTGAGTTTGCACGGCTGCCAACGAGAAGGGTGGGGAGTGGGAATCTCTTGATTTATAAACTGAGTAAAATTGTCCTGAATTTTTTGAGATAAAATAAAGATAAAATCTTTTGGTGCTATTTTAGCCACTTTTCAGATCAGCACTTTGCTTTAAACATTTAATATGATAGCAGCCATATTCCTTTCAATGGCCCACTAATTACAATCATGACAATTATCATGTACAATTGTATTATTACTGTAAGCTGTTATAACAGGACTATGACATGGAGCAAAGTCTACAACAGTGAATATACTTTAATTTCAAAATGATCAGAAATGTTTTTGCACAGATTTCTTGAGCTCCCACGTAAATGGGTGTAGGTTTCAAAAACCCTGTCGAGCTGCTAGGTTTCTCTTATGACTGAGACCATGAAAAATGCCTGAAGCCTCAATTCTGCAGTTTACAAAGTGTGGGTGAATTGCTGTGCCTGCATGGAGTCCCACTGATGTCATTGGTTCAGCAGTCCACCCGCTTTTTGGAAATTGCAAGATGTGGGCCTAAATCAGTACCTACTAATGTATGCAATCACTCCATCTCTGCTGTCGCCTTTTTGATTGTTTTTTTCCCCGCCTGGGTCCTGATTCAACTTAATGTTAAGCACATGCTTAGGTCCATTCTATATAATCCTGATCCCAGTGAAGTCAAAAGGAATTTTGAAATTGAATTCAATGGAGCTAGGATTTATCCCACTGACTTTGGTGGGACTTAAGTGCTTTGCTGAACTAGGACAGACTGGAGCACATGCTTAAAGTTATGCACATGATTCAGTGCTTTACTGTATCACACTCCTATTGCATATTGTTTAAAGCTGTCTCTGAATTCTCTGGGCATATCTATACAGTGATATACCTGTATAGCTGGGTCTGTGTCCTAATTTCCACTTTGGGGCCTTATGTTCTAGGATAATAATACTAATAAACAGTGCAGAGGGGTGCATTCCCTGAATACACTGCTTAGGATGTTACCAATATGACCAATTCCATCATGGTCAAACTGAACCCTTTGCGATCCTGCATCTGGTTTGTGGGAGGTAAGCAAAGGAACCCATTTCAAGACAATTCTATTAAAAAAAAAGTATTTATTTGTAGCACATAAACCTTAGGCATTCTGCTAATGATTTCAGGTCTCAATCAGTTTCTTTCTTTTCTTAAGAATAATAAAAAAGCCCATTTCAGTTCACCTTTAAACATTTCTGCAAATTACTCATAATTACATCAATTTCAGAAGTATTAGTTCTTTAAGTTGTACAGAATTACAATGAAGCCTTTGGTTTTTTGCTATTAAGTGTAATTTAAGGATTTTTTCCCCCTGGATCAGGTGCATTAAATATTAAATGATTTGTCTTAGGCTTTTCTGGAAGTTAAAGTACATCTTCTATGATTCATTGTCTTGCATAAAGGGCAGTGATCATAATTCCACATCACTTTACATATAGTCTTTCTTCTAATGAATTTCTCCTATTTGTTCTCTGATCATAAACTTTTAAGCTTAAGAAGAGAGAGAAGTAGAAACTGAAGAGATTTTTTAAAATGTTAGTACTGAGAAAACAAACAGAATTTTTTTTATATATATATTTATGTATACTTCATTGCCAAAATCCACTGAAATATTTAACAAGAAGAAGACACTTGTACAAAATAATAATAATAATTAATAATACTGTGCATTGATTTGTAACTGGAAAGGTAAGTACATGTAAATACCTATGTGTAAGATGGTCCTCTTTCACCTAAAAAAAAAGATCTTTCTGGTCTTCAACACTATTGCTCACCTAGTGCACCCATTATATTCCGGCAACATGGCAGAATTTGTCAGTATGGCAGCAACTTCCCCCTGAATCTTCTCTTCTCATCAGCATAGCATCTGAAGATTTCTGCAAAAGCAGCTTGGAGGAAGTTACCATATTTCCTAGGTTTGGCTGCCTCCTGCAGCATCATGGGGCTCCTAGTTGTGCTCAAAGATAAGCACATGTACAAGTGGTTGCAGGATTGGCACCCTAATCACTTGAAATTTCAACATAAATAAGCTGGCTTAATCATGCATATAGATGGAAACCTTGGGTGAGATTCTATGCTTTCCTCTAAAAGGTACAGCATGGAACTTGCAACCCCAGGGAAGGAGATGTAAGGCAGCTTTAAGCCACTTTTGTTTCCTCCCAAGCCTGGTCTGCTCCAGGGGCTTGAAAAGTGTTTGGCATAATTTAAATGTAACCTCCTTTTTTTTCTGGGTTACGTGGGATCAGGCAATACTCACCTGTGTGCACAGGTGCCTAAGGTTGCTGACAACAAATGAGAGCCAGAGTATCCCAATGATAACGTAGGATAGGTGGGAATCCTGTTCACCCCTCTGATGCAGTCCCTTTACTCCTAAAGGAGTTTATAATTGGTGGTGCCACCACCCGGCTGGACCCTGTACACACTCACTAGCGTGCCTTGGGAGCTTCCAGGACTAAACCTATTCTAATAATAATGATAAGCTGTGGTATGGGTCTAACTGCTTTGAGCAGGGGGTTTGGCTAGATGGACTTCTGAGGTCCCTTCCAACTCTAATGTTCTATGATTCTATGACTCTAACTCAAAAAATATCAATTATGCAAACTATACATCCAATATACATACATTAGAGTTAACACGGCTTTACTTAACAAATTAAGGAAAGATGGCATAACAGGCTGAAATTAAATGTCACTGTTTGTATATAGAATATAGATATTCAGGCCTGCCTCTAAAAGCCTATGTTTTGTAAGTATATCTTTATCATTTAGCTGGTTATAGGGGTATAAAACAAAGAATCAAAACCACAGGCCTTCTCTCATTGTAACAGTCTGAGGTCTTGTACTTTGGCTTAGATGCACAAGTGGCGGCCATAAGCTGGGAAGCGTGCAGTCACATACGCACATTCCAACATAACATCTAATACCAGGCTGTTAAGACGGTGATCTAACACCTCCAGGTAAAGAAAAGATCCTAGAATGTTTAAAGGAAATGTGGTTTGATAGCATTCTGTCTGGCAAAAGAATTACTTATCAACAGTTGCATTTGTAAATTCTACACTCCTTATAGTTTTGTCTTTATGGTACCCAATTCTCTATTATCTATTTTAATGATTTCTGTCTGGTTCTTTGATTGATTCTGTCTGTTGCATAACTAAGTATGAACAGTTAAGGTGGTGGGATATGATTGGTTAAAGAATTATGTTACAGTATGTTAGGACTGGTTAAAGAATCATCTTGTAATATTGTTAAAGAAATGATTGGTTAAGATATAAAAACTGAGATGAAACAGGAAGTAGGGGGAAGATTTATTGGTGTAAAAGATTGGGGGGGTCCTAATGGATGCTTGCTTGAAAAGATCCCAATAAACCTGTTGTGTTGCCTGCTGCTGGACTCAGGACTTCTGCTTCTGTCAGCAAAGTCACAGGAGCAGTTGAATAAATCAATTAATAAATATAGTATACAGTAATAAATGAAATGTGTTTAACTGGCATTTACACTGCCACTATTTACCCCACCTGTGGACTGTGCACTCTCCTAGAGTTCAGAGCCCTAACCCCTTGCTTGCGTGGGCACACTTGAAGATCTGAAGATGGAGACAGCACTCTGTTGGTTCAGTGTACCAGTTCAGCCCAGGTATCAAGCTGAAGATTTGGAGTTGGCCCAACCAAATGTCAGCAGTTCTGGCTCATACCTCTCTGCCTCGTCTCAGGCCCAGTCAAAGTCTCTCTGCTGTGCCCCTTCCTTTACAAGCCCTACCCCAAGACAAAAGGTGGGGGAGGCACTCACACCACCTTCACTGCAGGCCCACTTCAGGCAGCTCCAGGCTCAGTCCCTGCGCCCTGGCTTGGGCAATGCCACCAGCCTCCGAAGCTGGAGGCTCGATCAAAACTCCAGCAGGCTCTCAGCAGCAGTTTGGGATGCCCAGCAGAAGTCAGCAGCAGCTTTCAGCCTCAGCTGCACTCCACCCCCTAGAAAGAAAATGGAGTCCATGGTGCTGTGGACATGCCTCTCCTTCTGTCCTGACCAAGAACACCACCTGTCCTGGGACCTCTGAAGAAGTCCTTGATAGGTGGCCTTACAGATGTCTCTCTAATGCCTGTGCTGGTGGAAATCTTCCCCAGGCCAAACCTGAGGCCTCTTTATACTGCTCTGGCCTTTTCCATGGCGTAAAGGAGCAGTGGGTACCTCTTTTTTCTTGTATTTCTTTGTCACCAGCCACCCTCTTTCTGTTCCCACCCCACGAGTAGCATTAGTGAGATAGTATACTTTACTTCTCCCGACTGGCCACACCCTCCTATTAGTTGCATTTATCGCTATTTTATTGGTCTCTTGACATGTGAGTTACTCCAGCTTAGACTCACTTAGATCACGTCTATAATACCCGGTAACAGGGACCACATGAAGAGTTAGTGTGCAGCAGGCTGGTGTGCTGTAGATTTACATCCCAGCTTACCGGACACTAACTCGCCATGTAGACAAGGCCTTAGATTATTTGACATGCAGTTAGACACAGAGGGCCAAATTCAGAGGAAGTCATTAAAGGAAGATCTATGTTACATGTTAGTAAGTGTGTGTGTGTGTAAGGGTGTGCATAAGGGCGGGCAAGCAGGGGCACGGGTCCCCCCAATAATTGGCAGGGTGGGGAGGAACAGAGCTCCTCTGGCCCCTGGGGTTCTGGCGGGGAAGGCACGTGCTCCTCTGGTCCTCAGGGCCCTGAGGCTTCTTCCCAGGGCTCAGAGGAGTTGAGGCTCACAACATGCTC
Organism: Emydura macquarii macquarii; assembly: GCF_026122565.2. NCBI lineage: Eukaryota > Metazoa > Chordata > Testudines > Chelidae > Emydura > Emydura macquarii. Next base: position 2,922,159 of record NW_027131850.1, read on the forward strand.
CTCCAAAAGTGCTGGAATTTAAATTCCTGCACATGTCCCTGTGTGTGTGCATGCAAATTAGGCTAATATTGGTATAGGTGAGTCTTAGCTGAGGTAAGAGGGGTCAGAAGAAGTTGTAAATGATACCAGTTAGAATCTTTACACATTCTTCCTCCACTTATTGCTGTGTACTATCTTACCACCCAAGCAGCTGCTGTCATTCCAGTAGGACTGCTCACGGAATAAGAGACTACTTCCCATGAATAAGAAATGCTGAATGGGGCCTTTAGACTCAGCTCTGCATTTGACTCTGAATTTTGGGCAAACAGCTTGCCATCTTCACAAATCTTTCATTTTAAAAAATACTCTTCTCCGGCTGGATTTATTTTATTATGTTAATGTATGTTATGAGCCAACAGTGTTTTGCAAGACACTACAATAAAGAAAATGCCTACCTCATGCAGCTGACAGTGTATTAGATAAGACTGAAGACACAACTGGGGGAACCAGGAATGCCAGTCTAGTTGTTTTAATAATAGCTGCTACAGGTAGCATTGCCTATAGTTAAGAATACCTGACATTTTCCATTATAAAACCCTATTTTCAGTTGCATATAATTTTTAATAATACTGATGAGTTAGTTAGTATTTGTAAACCTGGGGGAAGAAGTGGCCCTTTAAGAGGGCTGTAAATTAGCACATCATCCACATATCTAAGGTGTGGGTTTTCTTGGCCAATATTCTTGGCACAGATAGCCATAGTGCACTTAGCACATGTTGACCTCAAGTAGTATATGCACAATTATATTTTTAACTAAGTCCTTGGGTCACTAAAACGGAGTTAGATGTTCCACAAGAACATGCTTTCCCAGGAGACCTCCAATACTGCCCTGCCAGCTGAGTCAGAAGTGTCACAAGGACAGACTTCTCTGTGACATTTTGAAACTTCTGCTTCCAGAACTGCATACATCCAGGAAGTACAGAGGTAGCATCAAGAATGAAAACTAATGAGGAAAAGCTTCTAGGTCAGGAGTGGATGGAATTTTGATTGGATTGGTTATTATTTCATCCAGACCATTTTAGACAGATTTCCTTAGGCCTGGTACTTTATGGGAGTATCCCTCAGCCCATGTCCTGAACTGGGGGATCCAACACACAATGGATGCTCATGAGAACTAAAGTGGGAGGATCTGGCAATATGCATTCTAAACATATCAATACAAACAAGTTTTAAATCTTTTTAAAGCACCTTTTGAAAAGAAACAGTCAGAGGAAATAATGATTTCTTTTGCCTTTCTGGTACATTTATTGTTTTAGCAGTAGTACTGTTGTGTCATCATGACTGCTCATTAAAAACAAGATCGAGGGGTTGTAGCGTCTCCTGGGCTTGTGAGTTTTCAGTATGTTCCTGCTGGCAGCTAATCATTCTGGGCATTTGAAGAAGAATAAGAATAAGCAGAGACTATGTGGCTCATTGTGTTCTTGACAAAGAGTGGTGAGACAGAGCAGGGAGTAGCGTGTCAGCTTGACCCAACTTTTTTCTTATGAAATTGGAGCTGCCTGCAGCTACGTTAGTCAGAAGCAAGACCCTGCTGATTAAGGCAGTCCTTATTGAAGCTTCTCAGAGTCTCACTGGTAGCAGCAGATGTTGCTAAAATGAGCCGTGTGCACAAAAGCACAAATCTAACTCCTGTGTGAGCTTAAAAACAGGAATAACTAATAAACACCAAAATACCAGAATTTAAAATATTATAAGGTGGATAGATACAATTTATTGAGAACAACAACAGCTTTTACAGTAACCCCACAGCAAGCACTTGCTCCTATAACAGTTCTGCTCGTTCACCCCCCATCTCTCCCCAAATCAGCCCCTTTTATGTTTATCTTCATTTGTCTTGTCTTTGGTTAGATTGGAAGTTGCCTGGGTCAGGAACCATTTCTTTTATTTGACTGTAAAGTACTCAGCAGAGTTTGGATACAATATGAATTATATAATACCCATAATACTTGCTAATGCCTTTCATTGAGGATCAAATCCTGAAGTTTCTACTCAATTTTTATTCAGTCCTTGGTCAAGTAAAATTTTCACTGACTTTAATGAGCATTTTGCCTATGTAAAGACTGAGCAAGGACTTAAAGAATAAGTTTATCTGTTGGATTTATGTTAAGCCTTCTGGGACTGGACCCATTTCTTCCTCTCTGTATTGTAGAATGCTAAGTATACTGATGGTGCCCAGCAAATGATTAAAATAAATAATAATAGTATACTAATAATTTATCAACAACAATACTTTGTTTTTACATGCACTAGGGATGGATGAGATTGGAAGGGATCAAACATCTAGTATGGTTAAGCACCTTTTCCAAACCTTATCCAAAGCACTTAGGTTTCTGAAATGGGTCAGAAAATCTCAGTGATTACTGTTAGCTTCTGCATGATGTTGTTATTCAAAATCAGAAGATATTTCTCTATTGTTCACTGTGATTTTCTGCCCATTTTAGAAACCCAAGTGGTTTGTATAAGGTGAAAAGGTGCTTACCCAAACTAGACTTCTGATCCTTTCCAATCTCATCCATCACAAATGTAAAAAACAAAGCATTAATATAAAAAATAAATTTATTAAAATCTTGTGTTTTTAGGGGATATATATATAGAGAATTTCCTTCTGGTTTTGAATTATTTTGTGTGGAGTATGCACCACATCCCAAGTAACAGGAGATAGATTTCCCTCCATTCTGCACAGTTTACATTTTCTACTCATTACAGGTTATACCCCTTATTGAAAGAGAATTTTAACAGTTTCTGATAAAAACCCCCACTCTAGATGTGGAATCATCTCTGCCTGTGAAGCATAATAAATTTCCTGCAGTGCCCCCATGTAGTAGGTTAAGGGCAAAGGCTGACACCTGTCTATACTATCTGTCATAGTGCCTTCACACACACACTGACAATTTGGATCTGATATTCTATCTCTAGACATGGATGTTCTTACAGCAAATCATATTTAAAATATAATTTACTTTTAGATTTGCTTTCTTTCCCCCCTCCCAATCTCCACTAAGCTGAAGTCAGGGAGCAGCTTTGTAAGATTTTGGACTGGTAATTTCTCTCTCAATTTATACAATTGTTCGTGAGTTTACTGACAGGAATATAATACTGACAGTTCTGCAGAATCACTGGGGACACACTTGTACAAAACATTTTTCATTTACTGTTTGAACCTGGCTTCTCTGTGGCTGTATTGTGCTAATGTTACAAGGCTCCCTGAGGATTGCATGGGTGACATAATAGCTTTATGTCACTCCCCTGTTCCATTTTCTAGTGGAGAGTCCATGACTAGGACATCCCTATACCACACCATCTCTAGATGTGTTAGTACTAGGGTAAAATAGAATTTCATTGAGGCTGCTCTACTTGATGCTGGAGGCTGATCCAGCTTCCAGACAGCCAAAAGATTTAAAGTCACCTTTGCCTCCATTCCACTATGCTGTGCTGATCACAACCCAGTGTCTGGGTGCAATCCAGTTTAAAAGAAAAGACACCAAAGGTATTTTCTGCAGATCACTGATCACCTTCAATTTTGACTCTATGTTGTAAGTAATCTATATACCTGTTTGCTAATCCACTGATTTCTTTGCCAAATAAAAGAAATTCCCATGGGAATTTGTTTACATATAGAATATGGAAATGGAACTAAACCTTCCTGGCTGAAATAAATTGTAAACAAGATCATTCTAAACATTTGCCTCACTCTTGCCAACATATATGCAAAACATTTTAATAATCCTGCAAAAAAAAAAACAAAAAAAACCCAAGAACATTTAACCATTTAATTTGTTTAGTTTAACACATTATAGTCTCAGTTGTTATGATTCTAATCTCTGGCCTTGAAATTCAGATTGGCAAATCAGGCCTGCCTTTCGCAAAAATAAAATTAACTATTAATTGTTTGAGTTTCTCATATCCAATCAGTTGTCTGAATATGCGACAGGTCTCCTCTAGCACTAAAGGGGATATGACGCTGCTGCTTTGGATCTGTGCACAAAAATTTTTCAAACATGTGACATGCAATGATGTGTATTTCTTTATTTATTTTTGCCTTGACATTGTACATTCCAATTTGCTTTTAGCTTTGATGCTTCTGTCATTGCCCATGAAATGACATCAATCCCTTGAAACCGCACTTAATAATATACTGCTACAGAGTTCTGACAGACCGATACTCGGAGATGAGCTTCTGTTTGGAGATTTTGTTAAGCAAGTGCACAAAGCTACAAATAGCATTGCAACTAAACTGGCCTACTTCTGAAATCGAGGGCCTTGTGAAAGCTCTAACAACACTGAAGTTGATGGGATTAAACCTCTTTTTCTACTTGGAAACAATGCACAAACTAATGGCAAAATTCTTGAATTTTAGTGTTATCATAGATCATAGAATATTAGAGTTGGAAGGGACCTCAGGAGGTCATCTAGTCCAACCCCCTGCTCAAAGCAGGACTAACCTCTGCTATATCATCCCAACCAGGGCTTTGTCAAGCCTCAGCTTAAAAACCTCTAAGGATGGAGATTCCACCACCTCCCTAGGTAACCCATTCCAGTGCTTCACCACCCTCCTAGTAAAAAACTTTTTCCTAATGTCCAACCTAGACCTCCCGCCCTGCAACTTGAGACCGTTGCTCCTTGTTCTGTCATCTGCCACCACCGAGAACAGCCTAGCCCCATCCTCCCTGGAACCCCCTTTCAGGTAGTTAAAGGCCGCTATCAAATCCCCCCTCACTCTTCTCTTTTGCAGACTAAACAAGCCCAGTTCCCTCAGCCTCTCCTCATAAGTCCTGTGCTCCAGCCCCCTAATCATTTTGGTTGCCCTCCGCTTCACTCTCTCTAACTTGTCTACATCCTTTTTGTAGTGGGGGGCCCAAAACTGGACACAATATTCTAAATGCGGCCTCACCAATGCCAAATAGAGGGGAATAATCACTTCCCGTGACCTGCTGGCAATGCCCCTCCTAATGCAGCCCAATATGCCATTAGCCTTCTTGACAACCAGGGCACACTGCTGACTCATATCCAGCTTTTTATCCACCGTTATCCCCAGGTCCTTTTCTGCAGAGCTGCTGCCCAGCTCATCGGTCCCCAGTCTATAGCTGTGCATGGGATTCTTCCTTCCTAAGTGGAGGACTCTGCACTTGTCCTTGTTGAACCTCATTAGGTTTCTTTTGGCCCAATCCTCCAGTTTGTTTAGGTCACTCTGAATCCTATCCCTACCCTCCAGGGTATCTACCACTCCCCCCAGCTTAGTGTCGTCCGCAAACTTGCTGAGGGTACAATCTACCCTATCCTCCAGATCATTAATAAAGATGTTGAACAAAACCGGCCCCAGGACCGACCCCTGGGGAACTCCGCTTGTGACCGGTTGCCAGCTAGACATGGAGCCATTGATCACTACTCGTTGAGCCCTATGCTCTAGCCAGTTCTCTATCCATTTTATAGTCCATTCATCCAACCCATACTTCTTTAACTTGCTGATAAGAATACTGTGTGAGACAGTATCAAAAGCTTTGCTAAAGTCAAGGTATATCACATCCACCGCCTTCCCTACATCCACAGAGCCAGTCACCTCATCATAGAAAGCAATCAGGTTGGTCAGGCATGACTTTCCCTTAGTGAATCCGTGTTGATTGTTCCTGATCACCTTCCTCTCCTCCAAGTGCCTTAAAATGGATTCCTTAAGGACCTGTTCCATGATTTTTCTAGGGATTGAAGTGAGGCTGACCGGTCTGTAGTTCCCTGGATCCTCTTTCCTCCCTTTTTTGAAGATGGGCACTATATTTGCTTTTTTCCAGTCCTCAGGGACCTCCCCCTGTTCCCACGAGCTTTCAAAGATAATAGCCAATGGCTCTGAAATCACCTCAGCCAACTCCCTCAGCACCCTCGGGTGCATTGCATCCGGCCTCATGGACTTGTGAATGTCCAATCCTTCTAAATAGTCTTGGACCCGTTCCTTCAGCACTGCGGGATGTTCGCCTCCTTCCCATTCTGTGCCACCCAGTGCAGCAGTCTGAGAGCTGACCTTGTCTGTGAAGACAGAGGCAAAAAAGGCATTGAGTACCTCAGCTTTCTCCACATCCTCCGTCACTAGGTCGCCTCCCTCATTCTCTAAGGGGCCTACACTTTCTCTAATCTTCCTCTTGTTGGCCACATGCCTGTAGAACCCCTTCTTGTTCCCGTTCACGTCCCTTGCTAGCTGCAACTCCAATTGTGCTTTGGCCTTCCTGATTTCATTCCTGCATGTTCGAGCAGTGTTTATATAATCCTCCCTAGTCATCTGACCAAGCTTCCACTTCTTGTAAGCTTCTTTTTTGTGTTTAAGTTCGCCAAGGACATCTTTGTTAAGCCAAGCTGGACGCCTACCATATTTGCTATTCTTTCTGCACATCGGGATGGTTTGCTCTTGTGCCCTCAATAAGGTCTCTTTAAAATACAGCCAGCTCTCTTGGGTTCCTTTCCCCCTCATATTAGCCTCCCAGGGAATCCTGCCCATCAGTTCCCTGAGGGAGTCAAAGTCCGCTTTTCTGAAGTCCATGGTCCGTATCCTGCTGCTCTCCTTTCTTCCTTTCGTCAGGATCCTGAACTCGACCATCTCATGGTCACTAGGTTGCCTAGGTTGCCACTCACTTCTACTTCCCCTACCAAATCTTCCCTGTTTGTGAGCAGCAGGTCAAGAAAAGCACGGCCCCTAGTTGGTTGCTCCAGCACTTGCACCAGGAAATTGTCTGCAACACTCTCCAAAAACTTCCTGGATTGTTTGTGCTCTGCTGTATTGCTCTTCCAGCAGATGTCAGGGTGATTGAAGTCTCCCATGAGAATCAGGCCCTGTGAACTGGAAACTTTCCCTAGTTGAGTAAAGAAAGCCTCATCTACCTCATCCTCTTGGTCTGGTGGTCTGTAACAGACACCCACCACGACATCACTCTTATTGTTCTTGCTTCTAAGCTTAACCCAGAGACACTCAACTGACTTATCTCCAGTTTCATACTGGAGCTCAGAGCAGTCATAGTGCTCTCTTACATACAGTGCAACTCCTCCCCCCTTTCGGCCCTGCCTGTCCTTCCTGAACAGTTTATACCCATCCATGACAGCGCTCCAATCATGAGAGTTATTCCACCAAGTCTCAGTTATTCAAATCATGTCGTAGTTTCTTGACTGTGCCAGGACTTCCAGTTCTTCCTGCTTGTTTCCCAGGCTTCTTGCATTTGTGTACAGGCACTTGAGATAAGTAGCCGAGTGGCCTACTTTCACAGTATGAATCGGGAGGCCTCCCCTGCTGCACCCTCCTACTTCTGCTTCCTTGCGGTGTCCCTCTTCCCCACTAACCTTTGGGCTTAGGTCCCCGTCCCCCGTTGAAACTAGTTTAAAGCCCTCCTCACTAGGTTAGCCAGCCTGTCTGCGAAGATACTCTTCCCTGTCTTTGTTAGATGAATCCCGTCCCTTCCTAGTAATCCTTCTTCCTGGAACAGCATTCCATGATCGAAGAATTCAAAGCCCTCCCTTTGACACCACCTGCGTAACCACGCATTCACTTCCCCAATGCGACTGTCCCTACCTGGACCTTTTCCCTGAACAGGGAGGATGGACGAGAACACCACTTGCGCTTCAAACTCCTTAATCTCTTTTCCCAGAGCCACATAGTCCACAGTGATCTGCTCAAGATCATTCTTGGCAGTGTCATTGGTGCCCACATGGAGGAGCAGGAAGGGGTAGCGGTCTGAGGACTTGATAAGTTTTGGCAGTCTCTCCGTCACATCCCTAATCCTAGCTCCAGGCAAGCAGCACACTTCTCTAGTTTCCCGGTCCGGACGGCAGATGGATGACTCCGTCCCCCTTAGGAGGGAGTCCCCGACCACCATCACCCTTCTCTTCCTCTTTGGAATGGTCGTGGAACCCCCATCCCTAGGAGAATGCATCTCTTGCCCTCTGATCAAACGGGTCTCCTGATGATCCATTCCCTCTGAAGGGTCCTCCAAATCATTCTCCGCTGTAGTACTTGTGCAGAGAGGATGAAAACGATTCCTTACTTCTATCTGCATGGTGGGCACATGGGTTCTCTTTCTTCGGGAGGTCACATGCTGCCAATTTTCTTCCCCGTTCTTCATTTTCGCCTGCCCGGCCTTCTCTGAATCTTCCTTACTCTCTGCCTGTGCCTGATGGAGAAAGACATTGTTTTCTGTAATGCACCGCAGGGTTGACATTTGGGTCTCTAGTCCTTTAACCTTTTCTTCCAGTAAGGAAACCAGCCTGCACTTGGTACAGATGAAGTCATTTCTATCCTGTGGGAGGAAGACAAACATAGCACACCCAGTGCAGGTGACAACAACGGATCGCTCCATCTCCATATCTCTGCTCTGAGAGCCTCCTCAGATGCTCAATTTCCTGCTCAGCAATGTCTGTAAGGCAAAAACCTGCAGTGGGCTTTCTCCGCAGGCGAACTCCCAGGCAAACTCCCTCCTTCTCCTTCTGTTAGCCACCCCTCTGTTCGCCGCTCAGCTGGCTGCCTTATCCAAAATGACTCTCAAATTTCTTCCAGCATGGAAGATTCTGGTCAAATATCTACTTTTCTGGCCCCTATTACCGTAATATCTGAGCACCTCACCATCTGTATCATAATTATCTTCACAACATCCTTGTGAGGTAGGGAAGTGCTGTTATCCCCATTTTACAGATGGGGAACTGAGACACACAGAGGCGAAGGGCCAGGCTTTTAAATGTAAATACACATTAAATAGGCATCTAGTGGGATTTTCAAAAAGCTCCCACTGGGAGTTAGGCACTAGGATTTGTAAAAAATCTCATTGGGTGCCTAACTGCAATCTGTCCTTAGATGACTTGCACAAAGTCACACAGAAAAGTTGTGGCTGAGTATGCATTGGAAGTGAGATTGCCCACATCCTCCAGTAGTGCCCCAACCACTGGACTTTTTGGGGGGATAGCTGAATTTTTATTTGAACTTTGGTGTGCATGAATCTGAAAAGTCACTGAGAAATGCAGTGTAAATCATTCAAATCCCATCAGCTTTCATCTGATCTGGCAAAACTCAATTGCCTTGCCCCTTCCCATCTCTTCTGGCCTGGTTCATGAAATTCCCCTGCTTCCTATTGGCCTGGATTTGCACTTGGGACTGCTAGTCCCATAATGCGTTGTGCCAAAGGTAATCTCTTTTATACCAGTTAGCTGCCCATTGAAGTTATTGGAAGCTGACCAGGGAACACTTTAAGGGAAGGTTTCATAGAAAGCAAGATGGGTTCAGCCCAGCTTCGGGCTTCAGTATGACAGCTTTGGTCCAGCATGAATAACTATGACACTTACCACACAATCATGCATGGTCTTATGCACTGAATTCTCATTGACGTCAGTGGGGATCCTGCATACACTGAAGCAATAGGGTTGGCCTGAGTTCTTCACTGAGTGTGTTATGGTTTTCAATCATCGCTTTCTTTCCCATTGCTACAGTACAGCTGGATTTCATTTCAGTGTCCCTTTAGACACTAACAGGATTTTCATCTAACACAGGAGGGTTTCATGTAATGTGTAAAATGACATTGAAACTTGCAAATGTCTTTCTCTCTGGTAAGAGAGAAATACCTAAATGACAAGTAATTAGCTCTCAGCTCAAAAGTTTCTTTAGTGAGACTGAATGAGATTAACAGTAAAAAAAAAATAGCCTGACCAACTGAAAAGTCCTTACTACTGATCTGTTGAGGATGTTACTGGATGGTTTACTCCACAAATTGGCCTTATTAGGACAAGGGCAGGAAATTTGCTGTACAAACAGCATAGAAGTCTAGCATTATAAAGCCTGCATCACAATGACTTCACTTACAATAGCAGGGGATGTGGATTGAAATCAAATGTGTCCTCCTATCTCTAAATGGTTTTTGAACCAAGAAGACTTGTGCTGTGAGAGAGGTGGCAATAAAAATGGTTGCCAAACAGTCTTGTTTCCTTCTCTGGCCTTCTATTTTCCTCTTCCTTCTGGATTTGAGAAATAGCCTCCTTAAAGAGACTCTCGGTTTTTCTTTGCACCAAAATAAGCATAAAGACAATGATAATTATCCTAATGACTCAGAACAAGACCATGAGGTCAAAACATTGGTGGTGCTGTTGTAAACAGCCCTAAAGGACAATAAAATGTGACAAGATTTCTTTATGAGATTTATCACTTGTTATGGATCTATAATTATCATTTCAATCTGTGCTTAGTTACCAAGATGCTTTAGAAATATCTACAATAGCTAGTTGACTAGTTAGCTGAGTCCTGGCCATTTAAAGTGCCCCATTATCTTGGAGTAAAGAAGTGGGCTTTTACAGAACCTCAGGCCTCATTCCTCATATACAGCTGTTCTACCCTTCTCTCCTAGGAGTCCCTGTCTCCCCACCCTGCTCCTTACCTTACCGCTCCCTGCTGGTGAGCCTCATCCCTTGAGTGATGGGGTTATCCTAGTTCCTGGCCAGCCCCCCCCAGCACTGAGAGGAGCTGCTATGGTTTTGGCCGCAAGCAGGTGAGGGTCTGGCACTAGATATAGTGGTGCTGAGACCCTGTGTGCCAGGTCTCAATAACACTCACTCAAATTTGGGCCAGCCTTCCCCGTCCCATGTTGTTCCAGTTGTTCCATGGATTTGGGGGCCCTCTCAACAGGGGGCCTAGGGCAAACTATCTCTTCCCCTCTCCACCTCCCGCCAGGCTGCCCTGGTGGTTGGTACAGGAACAATGGGGGGCTGATAAAGCCAACTGTCGACCACTTTGGGCTAGATTCACAACAGGACTTAGGTGCCTAACTGCCATTTTAGGTGCCTAAATCCCAGAATAAGGCCCCACTGGGATTCACAAAACCCCTGCTCAGTTATGAAGGAGGTTGTCATCATTGTCCTCCCCACCAAATCTGGCATCTTTCTAAACTGGCACAGATGCCAAACACCAAGATAGGGTTTGCAGCTAAGAACCTCAACCAGGCACCTACACCTGGGCCATCTCTATCAGGGGGCAAGGCTTAGGACAGACCTCTTGGTTTGGTATCGCCTATTGGCTAATTTAGGCAAAGCGCTGCCTGGCTGGCTTTTTTGAACCCCATTCTGAGGCTCTATTCTCTCTCACTCAGTCACTGGAAAAAGGGGGAAAAAGTGAGAGAAAGTGGTTTGTTTTCCCCACTCTCTCTCACTTTTTCCTATCATTATCCAGTGAGAAAAGAATTTTTAAAAGTTTAAGAAAACCAACCAAACAAAACAGCATGAGAGAGAGAGGTAGAAAGAAGTATTTTCCCCTCCACAACTTATAAAATATTTAATGTTTTGCTGACATTTTTTTCTTTTGAAATTTAGTCAAAAAAGAAAAATGTCAATGACAATTCTTTGTTCCATGAAAAATATCATCATAATCCAACCACATTTTTCAGTGAAACACTTTTTCAACCAAACAAATTTCAACCAGCTTTAGCTGTGTGGACATAAAGCAATGATTGCTCTGGAGTAGTGACAGTTCTCCTGGGATGACTTCACACCCTAGTTATATCACTTAGCTGGGAAAAACCTAAAAGAAGAGAGGGAGCCAAAAAATAAAGTCCCACACAAACAGGCCATAAGCAAATCGATGGGATTGATCACTAGCTTGACGTTAAGTCAGGCAGGAGAGTAGGCATCAGGTAGGTCACTGAGTCAAAGATTTCTTAGCTGTGAACTAGATTTTTAACTGCATGATGAATTCAAGCATATATTTATATGTATATATTTTATGATGTACATATTTTATTTGTATATATATATATATATATATATATTAGTTCAAGCTATATATTTATAGCAAGGGAATGAGAGTACATTAGCTTGTTGCTAGTTCCAGCAAAAGTGGTTTCAATAATTGGAAACAGATGACCTTTCTGCTGACTTGGTTGGCCTGCTGTGATGCCAGAGGACCATACTCTCAGCTGGTATAAAATGGCATTGAAGTCAATGCAGCTATGTTGATTTACAGTGGTTGAGAATTTGACTTCGTATTCTTTAAGGTGTTTGTGAATGTCTGTTAAGACTGAGGTGGAGAGCAAGAGTCTGTATTCTGTAGTACTACATAGAAGGACTCTGGGTCAGAAAAATGCATTATTTGTTAATGTATTACGTACCAGCAGGGTCTTGGCTGGCAAAAATATTATAGTCCTCTTGCCAGACCCTGTATCCTTTATGAGGCGTTCTGACTCAAATCCCTGTATCTAAATAGCACTAAGCTTTGGGAGAATTCGGCCCAGATCAGAAATTTGTGACTTGACTGAACTCTAATTCAATATGTGTGGCAATTTAATTTACTACAGTTTCTAGAAGCTGCCCAAACTCTACATCTCCTGGCCACTTGTCCTTGTTTTTAGCATGCCTTAGTGAGCAAAATAACAAATAGCCTACCAAATTTTTTTTTCAAGGTTGTATTCACTCTTGGTGAAATTCCTTTAAGCTGCATAAAAGTGGGAGGTCTGCGTTCTCTTTTGGCATAAAAGTGTAGCTTCATTTACTTTAATGCTCCATTGACTTCAATGGAGCTATTTTGATAAAAAGCATCTGAGGATCTTGTCCTATACATATATACCTAGGGCCAAAACCACAGAGAAGGAGCACTCTCAGCCCCGCTTTAAGACCAGGGTCTGACAGTCAGCTTCTCTGGACTGGACTAGCATCCATTCTGGGGTGGAAAAACAACTGAAGCCCCTGCACACCAGTTGTATAGCCTACTAGGGCCACTAGATTCTCTTAAACATCAGTCTGATGCCCTTACTCTTGCCTGCCCATGGGCCACTTCCATTACATCTTTCTGCTCTATCTTATGCAGAACAAGTGAACAGAACCTTTCTCTAGTGCATAGAGGTTGTGCTGGCATCCTTGTGTGTCTGTGCCATTAGTGCAGCCCCCATAGAGGTGATAAGAGGGGTGAAGACTTGTGCAGACTGTCTGCATCATGGGTGAATTTCACCCTGTCAGCACAGCTCTCCTATACGCTGAATTTTTCAATGGCTTTCAGTTATAATAACCCTAAGCTTAATTTCTGAGGGGTTGGCAGGAAGGGAGGAAGGTGATTTCTCAAAAGTCCTGGTGGATTTGTGAAGACCAAAACATTTTACAAAACCTTGACTGAACTGCACTGACTCCATTCAGTCCTGTTACATGAAACCACAGCAGCCCTCAGAAATCCCTGATATTTTCATTGTGGTGGATGATTAACAAAAAGGCACCATCTGGTTCTATTTCTAATGTATTAAGATTGGTCTTTAACATTTGTTAAGATAGCCAATGTAACTTTAGAACTGGAAAAAGAAAAATGTATATAAGTTTGGAAGATATATTAGCGAAGCCCCTTTCCACAACTTTCTTATCAGCTAAGACACTTTGAACTAAGAGAAAAGAGATGATGAAAGAAAAATTATATTAAATAATTTTTCTATAAAGTCCTTATTAAGCAGCATGGTAATCAGTTATCAGAGGCGTATAAATGAAATTGACTTTCCTTTTTTTCCTCCCAAGAGAAATGTGCTGTGATCCACGATTCTTGTATAACCCCTGTTTACATTTCACTGCCTCCAGGTATTAAATGTAGGCTTAATAGAGCCTGTGGCAGGCAGTATGACTAATTACTTGAGCTTCTGACTCTGTTCTGCTCAGGAAAGACTGAGTATCTATTGACATCTGTGCATCCACCCCTATGTTTTGAATATTGATCATCCTTTGGCTGATGGGAGAGCTACAGCAATTGAGAAAATTATGCAATTATATGTACAGAAAGATAGGTGACAATGAAGAATTGGACTAAAAATGTCCCTTTGAAAGAGATACGGGATCCAAGTTCACCCTTGATTTGGGACTCTTCACTAATATTTCCCAAAGCAATCTTCCATATTTGTCATACAATCAAGATAGGTTTCATTAGAAATCTGATGAGGTTCAACAAGGACAAGTGCAGAGTCCTGCAGTTAGGACGGAAGAATCCCATGCACAACTACAGACTGGGGACTGATGAGCTAGGCAGCAGTTCTGCAGAAAAGGACCTGGGGGTTACAGTGGATAAGAAGCTGGATATGAGTCAGCAGTGTGCCCTGGTTGCCACGAAGGCTAATAGCATATACAGCTGCATTAGTAGGAGAATTGCTAGCAGATTGAGCGAAGTGATTATTCTCCTCTATTCGGCATTGGTGAGGCCGCATTTGGAATATTGTGTCCAGTTTTGGGCCCCCCATTACAAAAAGGATGTGGACAAGTTGGAGAGAGTCCAGCGGAGGGCAACAAAAATGATTTGGGAGCTAGAGCACAAGAGTTATGAGGGGAGGCTGAGGGAACTAGGCTTGTTTAGTCTACAAAAGAGAAGAATGAGGGGAGATTTGATAGCAGCCTTTAACTACCCGAAAGGGGGTTCCAGGGAGGATGGAGTTATGCTGTTCTCAATGGTAGTAGATGACAGAACAAGGAGCAATGGTCTCAAGTTGAAGTGGGGGAGGTCTAGGTTAGATATTAGGAAGCACTGGAATGGATTACCTAGGGAAGTGGTGGAATCTCCATCTTTAGAGGTTTTTAAGCTGCGGCTTGACAAAGCCCTGGCTGGGGTGATATAGCTGAGGTTAGTCCTGCTTTGAGCAGGGGGTTGGACTAGATGACCTTCTGAGGTCCCTTCCAACTCTAATATTCTATGATTCTATGATTATGCTCTTTCCCAGTTCTTAGATTTCTCTTTTTGTTAATGGTGGATTTTGTCTTTCATCTAGAGCCTTTTCATTCATCTAAAACAACAAGTGAGGCACCAAATGGAATGAAATGGACACCCTCAAGATATTTTTCATAATTTTTAGAATTTATTTTTATCTCTTACTGTTGTTTATAAATAATAAGCTTTTCAAGCTTAAAAATAAAATCTGTTTCCATACACAGAGGTGCATCTTTCACTTTTTTCCTAATAGTTTGCTACTGTCAAAAGCACAAAGCTGCCTGTATTGGTTTGTTATTGTAGAGTTGTCCACAATTACTGAGCAACGCATATGTCAAGAATTCTGGAATGACTGTTCTGATTTGTTTTTTTAAAGAACGATGTTAGTGTTTTAATGGAAAAATACAAACTATTCAAAGTGAGAACAAGAAGATATTTTCTTGTATCTCTATTTAGAGGTAGAGGTTGGCAACAGAATAGTATTCATGTAAGATATTGTTATGTTGCATAACGGTTTTAAACGATAGTTGAGATGGCTTCCTTGCTGTTGTGTTTGGCAGTTAGCAACCTGAGATGCAATTGGCACAATTTCCCATCCGGTTGCTGAACTTGCTATGTGTGCGCAATCCAGAACCTTAGCAGAGATGACCCTTGAGCCAGGACCTTTGTGGTCAGGAGTCAACAGTTCTTTACAGCCTGGCTCTGTTGAAGTCAATGGTAAATTTTCTATTAATGCCAAATGGCTCCCTATGTGAGCCAAGAGGGGAGTATCTTGTTGACCAAACTGCCTGTTAGAACCACATGACATCTGCATTATCTGTTTGATCCAAAGCCCACTGAAGTCAGTAAGTCTCCCCATTTACATTGATGATCTTTGAATCAACCCGTCTCTATTTAGCTAGTGAAATCACTCCACCCTCTAGGCACAAGCTGTATGATGAACGCTGTGTTTATTCTTCTTGCAGTGTCTGCCAGTGATTATGTTGTAGGTTACAATTATCAGGCAGTTCCTGGTTGATATGGAATCTGTGCTGCAGTATTTATCTTTACCTCTATTATTATCTCCTTTCATCTGTTAGGTAAAGCCTAGTATAGCAATTGATGCATGCAGTCAGGTACTCCAAAAAGTAGGATCTCTGCACTGAGGATCTTGTGCACTTTGAATAACTTCATATAGCTTTATGTCTTCTTACCTGTAAAAAGAGTAAAAGAAAACTTTAAAGCCTTCTGCTTTTCCATTGCTATATTAAAAACTAAATGTGTTCAATTTTCATGGAGATAAGAAGCTGAAGTTTTGTTACCTGTTTTATAGAAGTCTTTACCAGACTTTACGGCTGCCTCTTCCACACTGTAAAAAATAAAACTAAGACAGCATGACTCCCAAGAAGCCATTTAAAATGAATGGAATAAAACAGAAGACTGATCTCTTTGGTACCGAACATTTAACTCACAGATTTCAAATAAAGAACATTGTTTTCCACTCTGTGCCCTATTTATTGCCTTTTCACTCCCCCGCCTCTGTTCATTTGCTTTCATTTTTTGTCTTGCAACATTATGAGGCAGTCAGTTCAGGGGAAGGGAAGGGAAGGGAAGGGCCTGAAGACTGTGATTACAGATGAAACCTGTGAACCTGGGCCAATTATAGTCAAGAGCCAGTGACTAGTGATGCAGAAAACACTTTCAGCATTCTTTTTAAAAAATCCTCAAACTTTCACTGCTCTGTAGACGTTTCACTTTACAGGTACATGTGTGAATATATGTGGAAAAATTCAGCCCACAAGAATTTGGTTTAGAAAGTTATAAGTAACTGATGAAGGATTTATTTTTTAATGGAAATCACATTGCATGTTTGCTACAAAGTGGATATTATGGGCCAGATCCTTATCTGGCATAAAGTGGCCCAGCTCCATTAAAGCCAATCGGGCTATGCCTCTTTACACCAACTGATAATCTGGCCCTATTGTATTTGGCGAGAGATTACTATAACTCCTCTTGATATTAAACCAGCTAATTGAAACAGTTAATTAGTTGAAACATGGCCTGAATCATAGAAATTACATATGGAAGAGACCTCTTAGGTCATTTAGACCATTGTTTCTCAACCTTTTTGATACCCGGGACCAGCTTGTTGCCTTACTAAACTGAGTCAGAGAGATCTCAGGGACCGGTGCCAGTCCATGGACCAGTCATTGAGAAACACTGGTTTAGACCAGTGGTTCCCAACCCATGGCTTGCAGGCCAAAAGTGGCCTGAAGGATGTTTCAAAGTGGCCTGCAGCTCCTCTCCCACTGGCTGCAGAAGGGAGTCACTGCCTAAGGACCCAGGCGGAGTGCATTGCCGGTGCAGGCTCCTTGCTGCAGCCAAGGGGATGGGAAATCAGCGATTCCCTTCTCTTGGCTGTAGCAGGGAGCACGGCAAAGTGCTCTGGCTGGGTCCATAGTCTCTGGGGTCCCTGCTGGAGCCAGAGGGAGGGGAGCACTGATTCCACGTCCTCCTGGCTGCAGAAGAGAGCCACTGCCTACAGACCCAGGTAGAGCATACAGTTTCCCTGCTGCAGCCAGCTGGAAGGGAGATCAGTGCTCCTCTCCCCAGGCTCCAGCGTTCTGCCTGGGTCCCTAGGCACTGGGTCCCTGCTGGAGCCAGAGGCAAGGGAGATCCTCCTCGCTGAACTCCTTCCCTCTGGATGCAGTGAGGGGTAGGGAGAGGACTGCTGGAAGAGACTGGTGGCTCTTCAGAGTTGTCAAATTATATTTCTGGCCCTTGAGCCAAAAAGGTGGGAACAACTGATTTAGACCATCCCTGCCAGTGCAGGATTGTTCTTTACAGTATGTTTTGTATTCTCCAAAGATTTGTCCAGTACTCTTGTAATAATCTCTAATATAGAATTTATATCAGCTCCCTTTGTAACTAGTTCACAGTCTGGAAGCTCTCAGATGCAGAAGAAACACTTCCTGACACTATCTCTTTACACTTCTTGAACCACCCTAAAATTCTGTCCACCCCTCAAAGATGTCTTTTAGCCAAGCTGTGTATAAATACACAAGTTCAGGACTGAAGGAGCTGACTGATGTTATTGCAGAGCCATTGGCCATTATCTTTGAAAACTCATGGTAACTGGGAGAGGTCTGAGACCATTGGAAAAAGGCAAATATAGTGCCCATCTTCAAAAAAGGGAAGAAGCAGGATCAGGGGATTACAGACCAGATTACAGGTCAGCCTCACATCAGTCCCTGGAAAAATCATGGAACAGGTCCTCAAGAAATCAATTTTGAGGCACTTGGACAAGAGGAAGGAGATCAGGAACAGTCAGCATGGATTTACCAACAGCAAGTCATGCTTGACAAACCTGATTGCCTTCTATGATGAGATGATTGGCTCTGTGGATGTGGGGAAAGCAGTGGACATGATATATCATGAATTTAGCAAAACTTTTGATATGGTTTCTCACAGTATTCTTGCCAGCAAGTTAAAGAAGTATGGGTGGATGATGGACTATAAAGTTGGTAGAAAGCTGGCTAGATCATCAGGCTCAATGGGTAGTGATCAATGGCTCAATGTTTAGTTAGCATCTGGTAACAAGCGGAGTGCCCCAGGGGTCAGTGCTGGGGCTGGTTTTGTTCAACATCTTCATTGATGATCTGAAGGATGGGATGAATTGCACCCTCAGCAAGTTTGCAGATGACACTAATCTGGGCAGAGTGGTAGATACTGTGGAGGGTAGGGATAGGATACAGAATGACCTAGAGAAATTGGAGGAATGGGCCAAAAGAAATTTGATGAGGTTCAACAAGGATAAGTGCAGAATCATGCTCTTAAAATGGAAGAATCCCATGCACTGCTAAAGACTGGGGACCGACTGGCTAGGCAGCAGTTCTTCAGAAAGGGACCTGGGGTTACAGTGGACAAGAAGCTGGATATGAGTCAACAGTGTGCCCTTATTGCCAAGAAGGCTAACGGCATATTGGACTGCATTAGTGGGAGCATTGCCAGCAGATCGAGGAAAGTGATTATTCCCCTCTATTCGGCATTGGTGAGGCCTCTTTTGGAGTATTGTGTCCAGTTTTGGGCACCCTACTGCAGAAAGGATGTGGGCACATTGGAGAGAGTTCAGTGGGGGGCAATGAAAATGATTAGAGGGCTGAAGCACATGACTTATGAGGAGAGGCTGAGGGAACTAGGCTTGTTTAGTCTGCAGAAGAGAGGAGTGAGAGGGGATTTGATAACGGCCTTAAACTACTTGAAGGGGGTTCCGGGGAGGATGGAGCTAAGTTATTCTCAGTGGTGGCAGATGACAGAACAATGAGAAATGGTCTCAAGTTGTAGTGGGGGGTTCTAGGTTGGATACTATGAAAAAGTTTTTCACTAGAAGGGTGGTGAAGCAGTGGAAAGGGATACCTAGGGAGATGGTGGAATCTCTATCACTAGAGTTCTTTAAGGGCTGGCTTGATAAAACCCTGGCTGTGATGATTATTTGCTTTGAGCAGGGGGTTGGATTAGATGACCTCCTGAGGTCCCTTCCAAACCTCATCTTCTATGATTCTATACTGGACCGTATCCAAATGCCATTGGAGTTAATGGGAGGCATTCAATGGACTGCAGTGAGTGTTGGATCAGATTAATAAACCTTTGAATCTTTCCTCACAAGCCATTCCCTCAAAGCCTGATGGTGAGGAGGGGAGTTCTTCCCTCTGGGCTGGCTAACAGTACATAGTGACACCAAATCATGATATCTCTAATAAGACAGCTTCAATGGATTCAGATTTTGGATTCAATTGAGAAAAGCACAAAGGTTCAGTTTGTGTGTGCTTCATGTTTTGATCAAAATTTTGGGTCAGTTCAAACTGGATCACTTATCTTTAGTAATTTTCTTGGTACAATAGAAAACATGTAATGTACCATTCCTTCTTAATAGACTCTACCAGTAAGCATAGTCCCATATCTGCCTCTCCAAAGCATTTGATGCTTGGATTGAGTAGAAGAAGTGTGGTTGAGGCCCTCTCTCTTCCTTCTTGTGGAGCCTTATTATAACACATCTCCATTTGAATAAAATAGCTTTTGTTGGTTTACTCTGGAGCCACAGCGCCTTCCTTATTTACATGGATTCTCATAAAAGAGCAATCCAGCTCCAGAATCCTATCACAAGAGACCAAGGAATAAACTCGTATTCATGTTACATTGATATCTAACCTTTGATGTAGAAGCAGAATCCATGAAAGCTTTCCTTTGTGTGATAGTAATTTGCACCCATTCTGACTCTGATGGCTGTGGCTTTGGTTAATATTTTAGCTGCTACCTTTTCAATCTTAATTCTATCCCACACACCTCATTTATCCGAACCCTTTTTTCACTTTCCCAAACTTTGCATTCCTTTTCCTTCTTATCTTTTATTTTAATTGGGCCTCAGCTGCTTCTTCATAGCTGTCAGTTCTGAAATGTTGCCCCATATTTCTTTGATGCTGCTCTTTACCGAAATGCTCAGCCTCACCACCTGAGCTTGACTGAACAATAACCGGTTCATCTTCCTGTTTAAGCTCCTTTCTAGGTATTGTTTCTGGAATCTTCAGTCATATTGTGGAGGGGGAAATTATTACTTGATTCTTCCTTTCATTTTTAATAATACATTTCAAAGCAGGATTTTCACAGTGAAGGAAAGATTTCAATTATATCAGACTTAAATGAAGTAATAATAATAATAAACACTAATAATAGGAATGGGCCATATACTAAGGCACTTGGTCTGCACTCAATCCTTACTCAGGGGACTCCCCCACTGGCTTCAAAGTAAAAGATGTTTAAAAATCATTTTAGGATTTGGTATATTCTTATAACTCAGGATTTATTATTATTATTCACCTGCATGTCAATGAGTCATCTCCAGCCCAATTTGATTAGTCACCAAAATCCATTATCTGATGACTAGTCAGTGGTTTGTGTGTCATTAGTTTAGTGGTCTTGGTCCAGTTCTTTTTGCACACTAGAGTTAGCACTAACCTGTACAATTCTGTTCTAGACTCACATTTACACAAAGTTTAGAATTTGGTCAGATTCAGGTTTATGGTTTAGTCCCATTTTTTCCTGAACCAAATCATCACACCGAGTTCTAATTGGCACCCTTGTTGATAAATCTCTCCAAAGTCATGTAATGAATAGCCAAGGGGACTGAACTATCTCCTTCTTGCAGGAGTGGTTCCTCCAGGTCAGATTGGAACACATTAATCAGGCAGTGTGGAAAGCGTGCACCACTGCTATCTCTGCTCTACCTTTGGTGTGCATAGACAACTGTCTGGCAATGCTCATGAGCAATGAAACTGACACATGCACTTAAAATATAATTTAATTAGAATAATAATAATAAATGTATTTATAGAGCACTCTTTCCTCAACCAAAGTGCCTGGGGAACTGAATGGGCTATTTAAATAGAACTGCACTAATAAATAAATATAAGGTGAAAGCATCATAAGAGCACTAAAAAGCATAATGCTTCATAAAACACTAGCTATAAAAACAACTTCTGATAGGATTCCAGAAGTTCCCAGCTTCCATTAAAATCTAAAGCCAATGAAAATCTACTAGGCGCCTGTAGGTACCTAAATGCCTTTAAAAATGTGGTCCTTGGATCTTGATCTTGCAAAGACTTATTCCCATGCTTATCTTTACCCGCTGTGAAGTCAGGCAGACTACTCACAGTGTGAAAAGTTAAATATATGCATAAATCTTTGCAAGATCTTGGCTTTAAAAAGCAAAAGACAATTTATAACACTCCCTCTTCCAAAGTGAGAAATGTTGGTCAGAGAGCAATGATCAGTGCAGACATCTCTTCTGCAAGTCGTCATTTGGTACAATTACTAAAGCCATTGCCATGGTTTCCAAGACCTTGCCTCTGAAGAACTAAAACAACGATAGTTCTGTGGCACCTTTAAGACTAACAAATTTATTTGGGCATAAACTTTTGTGGGCAGAAACCCACTTTGTTGGATTCATGAAGTGGAAATGTCAGTTTGGTAGGTATATATACGCATGCAAAGATGGGTGAGTTACATCAAAGTGAGGAGGGCGAGTGTTAATGAGGTTAATACAATGAGGGTGGATGAGGCTATTCCCAAAAGTTGATGAGAAGGTGTGAATGTCAAAAGAGGGAACATTATTTTTTGTAGTGGGCTAGCCACTCCCAGTCTCTAGTCAGACCTAGTCTGATCGTGTGAAGTTTGCATATGAGTTCCAGCTCTGCAGTTTCATGCTGGAGTTTGTTTTTGAAGTTTTTTTTGTTGAAATATGGCAACTTTCAAGTCTGTTACTGAGTGTCCAGGGAGATTGAACTGCTCTCCTACTGGTTTTTGAATGTTGCCATTCCTGATGTCTGATGTGTGTCCATTTATTCTACAAGAACTCTCGCTGTTTTGCTAAAAACAGACTAACATGGCTACCCCTCTGGAACTCATCTAAGTTAACTGAGACTTGTAGGACTATAGCCTTAGTGCCTCTTCAAAGGTCTCATCCAATACTCTCTGAAGGCAATGGGAGTCTCTCCTTTGCTTGGGACTCCTTTGAAAGTGCCCCTGAGTGCTTTGCTGTGGCTGCCAGGCTGTTCATATAAATCGTGTTAGTGCTTTGGTACCTCCGCTAGTATGTGGGCCTGTGTCTTGTATGCTTTGAGGTCCTGACACAACTGCTTCCATCGGGACCTGGATCCTATGTCGGGTCCTTTGTCTATAAACATGATTTATTTTTGTATTAATCTCTGTGAACACAGAATTCAGATTAAAGTCATTTTACCCTCATTTTTTTCTGAGTGGGGCAATGTTACAGCTGCCTCAGGGGCGGAACCACCTCTGGCTTTTGCTCCATCACAGTCCACATACTTTTCCAGTTTGTAACAACGAACTATTGCTCTACTGGTAATATGTCAGTCATTTCTAGGGCAAGAAACAGTGATGTCGCAAACGCAGACTTTGAACTGTAAGTGCAGATTCCAGCAGAAAAAGAGGCTGAATTGTGACAGGGAAAGTCCTTTATTAAAAGCATAAATGTCATGAGTAAAAGCAACAATAACTCAGAAAAATACCAGCCAGGTTCCTTCACTCATTCTCTTTCTTCAGGTCTGATCTAGTATGACAATGTTCCTATTAAAAAAGTCTGATGGCTAAGGCCTATATGTACTCAGGGGATTTACCTTCCTTGTGCAAAATCCAAACCTTTCCCTACTAAACTTTTGATTCCGTGTCAATCTATACTAACTAACAAACCCAATAGTATTAGTTTAAAAACTCCTTTACATTTTACCTCCCTTTAGTGTCTATTCATTGAGTTTAATGATACGCTGCTCATTTGACTTCTGGAAAGAAAATGCTGTTATTCAACAGCCTGTACACTGGAGGACCCCACTAGAAACACACATGTTAGATGACAATTGCCTGTTCTCAATTACATTTTGAGACCTAACGATTAGCCAGCTTTAAATCCATTTAATGTGTGCCATATTTATATCATTCTAGTTTTTTAATCAAAATGTCATGTGGTACCAGATCAAATGCCTTATAGAAGTCTAAATATATTGCATCAACAGTGTTAATGCCTCTTTTGTGTTGCTGGTAGATGTGTGTGTACTTGTGTATTCTATGCTGCATGTACACATGAACCCTGGATTTTGAAACAAGCCCAAGAGTTGGTAAAATGCTTGATAGGTTTTGATTCATATATACAGCCTCCATTTTCTAATTTGGGTTCCTAAAGTTAAAAAGTGCAGTTTTAGATATCTAAATAAAAGCGGCTGGGTAAAATCCTGAACCCTCTAAAGTCAATGACAAACCTTCCATTGACTTCAATGGGGCCATCAGTAACTTCTCTGAAATAAGGATGTCAAACCCCTTATTTAGAAAGGTGCTGAGAACCTGCAGCTTCTCTTGAAGTTAATTGCCAACATCCATAAGTAATACACACAGAAACATGCATACACTCAAACAGAGTGCAAGCCACTAATTGCGTAATTGTTTGCAATAAATTTATCCACTGTGATTTCATGCTACACAATTTACAGAAGAGAAGATGTTACTTTTTAGTCTCCTCTATTGAGTATGCATGTGTTTGGTGGTGTTATGGTAAATTGCAGCCATGTAATAAATTGGACTGATCATCCACTTTTGGCTTCCTCACCTACACTGTAACCTCTAATTCATCTCTGCTGGGAATGCTTCTATAATTCCAAGACTCTGAACAGCTTTCAGTAGGTACTATTTAAGGCGCAAAACAAAAACAAAACAAAACACCACAACAAATTGCCACTGAAATATTTCCTCTGCTCCCCTCTCTATGTGAATTTCCTCCCTAATTATACTGATGTGACATACAGGATGGGCACTATTCATTTCTCAGCCAGTGGCAGACTTAAGGTTCAATATTATGTTATCAAGGCCAAAAATGAGAGCTTGACACCGTTAAAAATCCAGTTTCTGCATTTTGGCAGGATAAGACATTTTCTGTGGTCCTGGTAGATCATGAGGTATTGGGCCTTAGCTCCTACCAGAGTATTGTTGTAATATGTATCATATACAGAATATGCCTTTGATTCAGCAAAGCACTTAAGCATTTACTGAACTTTAAGCATATAATTAAGGGCTTTGTTTCATAGATGTGATTAATTATATGCTTAGGTCCCACTGACTGCAGTGGAAGTTAGGCATGTTTTTAAGTATGTGCTTTCACGTTGAATTGTGGCTGGTATGATTTCTGGGAAACAAGGCACCTTTCTCAAAGTAATGCCAATAATCTGTGATCCCACAAAAGCTCAACCTGTGATCCCACAAAAGGTGCACCTCTTACTCAATGGAGCATCATGAAAATCAATAGGGGCTATTGTCATTGTTGGCTATGCATGTGTTCTCCCAGTGTGTATGCTGTTCCAGCTCTGTGCAGATAGCCAATACAACAAACCATGACTGGATTACCCAATAAGACCAGAGATCCATTTCAGTAATGAAGGAACCAGGCCAGGTTTACTGCTGAAGAAGCATGATAAAAAGCACCCTATACATGCTACAAGTACACTTAATACATGACTGCCCGTGACAATGGACTGGCTTGAGTAAATGGTGGAACTTTTCGTTCTTCACTTGACCAGACAAAGACAGTCCCTTTGAGACTCTCTTTTATACACTGATACAAACAAGTTTTATATTGCCTCTCTGACGTGTGTAGTCACCACCCTCTGACGTGGCAAGATACCGCCTTTTACTTTGTACAGAATGGTTTGATTAAAATATCTTTATTATATTTTTATCTTGACTTTGGAGGGGGCAGTACATTTTTGTTTTTGTAGCATGCTTGGTATCATGATGTTCTGGAATGTGCTTGCCGTGTTCTGTGCCTAGCATTTCTTTAGGAATGTGTATTTCTGCAGTACCAGCTCTGTTCTTGCCAGTTTCTGTGATTTCTGATTTCTGCTAACTTTGCTTCATAATAACAGGGCTTACTTGCTGCTTTACCTCAGGCCCCGTCATACTAGGCCTTGTGGCTTAGGTTCTCACTTTCTGCTACGTGGGCTTGTCTACACTTGCAGCACTGGAATGAGAAGAGTAATCTATGTAGACGGGAGAGACTCCTCTCCCATTGACATAGCTTAGTGAAGACAGTGCAGATACTCGAGGCAAGGCATGTCAATGTAAATTATGTAACTTGCATATCTTTCATTGATGCGCCATCCAGTGTAGACAGGCCCTTAGACTCTGCATGTGTGCAAGGGTCAGCGCATGCAAAGCTTACTGACGGAATGAGGCCAACGTCTTTCTATGATATCCCAGAACCATACAATCTCTCATTGTAGCAATCTGGTTTATTTAGGCATTACCTCCAAGGTTCCCTTTCTTTTGTCCATTCGCTTTGGTGAATCTCATAATAAGGCATGATGGGCATTTGGGGTTTTTTTTCATTTAATTTTTTAAATATTGTTTTTCTCACTTATTCAACAGGTAGGTTTTCCCAGCTCTCTGTGCCACACTTAAAGTAATTGCCCTTCTCTGTTTAACTGGAATGACTAACAGTAGAATGTTAATTAACAAAAAAAGTTCACTGCAGGGCCAGTTAGAAGAACTGTAAAGAGGCCATGATTTACACTATTTGCATAACCTGCTTTTATAAAGCAATTGTTCTTCATTATAATAATGTCAAGAGAGCAAAGAGAAAAACAAGAACAAACTGTGTTGCATTAACAAAAAATTAATGGGCGTTTGTAGCTGAACAGAATCAATTTTTATGTGTTATTTCATACAACGTTTATGGGATTCATGATATCAGAAAATAAATAAATGTAATGATTTCAAAGTAATGAACTCCTACGGGGCATGAATACTTAACATAACTGTTAGTCGTATCTTGCCTGGTCCTAAAAACAGGTGCATTTTACTCCTTAATTTTTCTACTCTATCTTATATTACAAGATGAAAGCACTCCATTAGGTGAAAGATAACTGCTCCAGATATTTACGCTTACCATTAGAACCATCTTCTTTGTTGAAACGTTGCAAGACCTCACTTTTTATGTTAAAAAAGCACAGTTTAAAGCATTCCTCCAGACAGAGACCTATGGCTCTGTACTGAAATACATTACAGATAATGGCCCCTTATATTCTCACACAGATTAGTGTGTTTTATCACAGTCTGTAACTTTCTGAGAGGCATCCAATATTTCCTTGGGTATGGGATATAGGTGTTATAACAATCTGCAAAACAAGCCACACTTTTCCTTTGGCAATTTTCCACCAGATCCTTGCCATCAGACTCATTGACATTTGTTGTCTGATTGTTTCCTTATGCTCCTTGATTTGTCTATCTACATCCAGCATTCGTCTCATGTCATATGCTTAGGTTGTAAGTGTGTTGGGGCAGGGACTGTCTCTTTTTTTTGTGTTTGTACAGTGCCTCACCTAGTGGGGTACTGGGCCATAACTGGGGCTCCTAGGTGCTGCCACAATACAAATAAATTAATATTATTTATTATTATTATTATAACAATCAGGCTCCTACTGGCAAATGTCTGCCAATCCAGAAATGATTCCAATCATTCCAGTGCTGTTTTCCAGTACACATGACATACCCTGAGTGTTGCTAATTCAACCCTAAGAATGCCTAGGTTTTAATACCAAGCCAGACTGCTTCATGTGGTATCACAGAGCTCTAGAATTTGATCAGTTCTCTTTAAGTGTCCAGTGTGTTTGTTATAAAATGGAAGTGAATGTGGTGCAGCAGTTAGAGTTATGGAGTGAGATTCAGAACTCCTGGGTATCATATATGTCTCTGTCACTGGCTCACCATATTAACTTCTGTGCTTTGTTTCACTAATCTGTGAAATGGGTATAGTAATGTTTCCCAATCTTACAGGAGGATTATGAAGCTGGGATAATTTCTTGGATGAAAGGTGCTATATAAGTGCAAAATATATTATTATAAAGCATGCAAATGTATGTCATGGCGCATGTTGTTGATGGTGCTATTCTTGTGGCTTCCCATATATGATTTGCATCAGTAGACATATGCATGAGTTTACACTATGCAGTCTGTAGGTGTTGCTATCTCACAGGTGAAGGAAGGTCTCCTCTAATTTCTCTAAGGTTACGTCTACACTGCATACCAGTAGCAGGGGAGGTGTAGGGGATGTATAGCTACAGGCCACAGTGAAAAGTAGGCTGTGTCCACACTATGGTATGTAGCTACACATGTCAGTGATAAGCTAAAGCATGGGGGAAGCTGTGGGGAAAGGCTCTGGTAGTAGGGAGTTGGTAGAACCTTTTCCTAATGCCTCCACACTGCAAGAGATTTTCCCTGCGGTAGGGAAAGGCTCCAGCAGTGGAGAGGTGTTGGGACACTAAACTGCTAAAAATAGTAGTGTAGAGAGGGAGGCAATGCATGGGTAAGCAGAGAGCTGTGTAGGTTATATAGCCAGGTACATATGCACAGGCTTCAGGCACGTCTTTCTTCCACTTGCCTAAGCAGTGCTTCATTGTCCACGCTGCTATTTGTAACTGTGCTAGCGGGGGCTACCCTGTGTATATACTCTAGATCAGTGGTTCTCAAACTTTTTGTATTGGTGACCCCTTTCACACAGCAAGCCTCTGAGTGTGACCCCCTGGTCCCCATGAGTGACCCCCTTCACCTTTGGCCCCCGTTGGCTCCCCACTCCCCTTTTACCCCTAACTCCTGCACTCCCTTTCCTATGCCCACCTGGGGAAACTGACCTGCATGCAGGGAGTGGCTGGTATTCCTGCTCTCTCCCCCCTTGAATGCTGCTCCTCCATGCACCCTTAGGGGGCTCTGATGGGGGAGACCGAGGAGCAACATCAGGGCTCCCTGCATCCAGGTCACTTTCCCCAACTAGCCTGCATAAGGGAAGGGCAGAGAGCAGCAACTCCTGGTGCTCGCCTCACAGCACATCCCTGGTGGGGAAAGTGACCTGGATGCAGGGAGCCCTGGTGTTGCTCCTCACTCCCCCCTCTTATAGCCTGCTAGGGCTAGGTGAGCAGTATCTGTGTGTCACTGCTTGCCCCCCTCTACCCTTGTTCCTCTGCAAGAGGGAAGCAGGGAGACTCACAGCCCCGCGCCTGGCCAGGGCTCACAGCTCTGTGGTTGTGGACACTCCGAGCTCAGAGCCCCGTACCTACCTGGGATCGGAGATCACAGCTCCATGGTTGGCAGCACTCCGAGTTCACAGCCCCATGCCTGGCTCGGGTCAGGGCTCACAGCTCGTGACCCCCACATAACCACAGGTCCCCAGTTTGAGAAGCGGTGCTCTAAAAGAACTGTGCAGTGTAGACGTACTTAAGAGGCCAGTTTTTATGAATGAATCAGTCCAAGTAAGGAGCAGTGCTTTTCCTTTATTTGCAACTGATGTTAGGCCCCTGGATGGGAACAGCAAATATGCTATTTGAAATGAATCAGGAAAGTCAGCACGCAGAGAATGTAAGAGAATTATGCTGTATGGGAGAGCCATGGCAACAGTGCTGCCAGAACCCATCATTACGGAGGCTGTGTTTATGTGGGTGAGTGGTGGTTTAGATGCCCTTGCTCACTTAAATGAGTGCATTTTCATAATACAGTCCCTGTGGTACAAAAGTGATCACTGAAAACTAATAGCTGCCCCCAGTCTCTAGGATAACAGGTCTTGAAGTTTGTAATTTACAGGTAGAGCTGGGTGATTCTGATGACTTTATTCATTATTTAGAATTACTCAACTCATACTTTTTATGAATATATTTCAAGCTAAGGGTTACCCATGAACTATTTACTTAGAAAACGAGCTAGGTCCTCAGCCTCAGCAAGGCTGCTTTTGTGATGTCCCAGGTCTTGAACGCAGGTCTTTGAGTCCCCCAACAACCACCACATCCCAGTCTCCACCCAATGTCTGCTGAAGCCTTGGACTATAGCCTCAGCCAGTGCACCACCCACAGGACCTCTGACTGGGAGATGACTCAGTTCCAGTGATTGGTCTAACCATGCTACTTAAACCAGAAGGAGGTGCAGAAAGTTTGTCTGAGCAACAATGTGATTTCCAGTTGTGGCTGCATTGGACCTTGCTTGTGCCTGCCTCCTGCACCCAACCCTGTTCCTGATTCTTGCTCCGCTTCTGGCTCTTGCCTCACCCTTGTCTGCACTCCTATTCCCACCATCTTCCTGCTCTGTGCTTGATCCTTGCCTCTCCTTCAGTTCCTGCCCTTACATCTTGCCTCCAATTATCAGTTACCAGTCTTGGCTCTGACCCTGGCCTCCAATTTCTGACCCAGACTCTGGCTTGATGCTTGGCTCTGGCATTTGGTATCTGACTTTGTCCCTGACTCTCAGCTGCGATTTCTGGCTTGACCCCTGGCTCTGGTAATTTGCAGTAGACTCTGGTGCTGACCCTTGGCTTCATTCCCCAACCTGGATGCCTGCTCTCCCCTCCTAGACCTGACTCCTGCTCTGACTATGAGGCCAGACTGCTGCAGCATGATCTATAACAGCTTTATGGCACTCCAGTCATTCAAAGCAGTCTTAAAGCTGACCTAAGAGGCCATCTGAAGATTCTTCTGTCACAGGGAAGTCCCTTGGGTGGGGTAGATCTGCTGTTGTTGAATATCCTACTTCCTTCACAGCTGATGGGGCAGGAGGATGTGCTGTGGTGTGTCCAGGAGAACAGAGATAGCTAACAGCAGTTTTGGAGGGAGTAACTGTAGACACTGATTGGAGGTAGCAGGGTTTGGTGAGTGGTGTGTTTGATCCATAAGTGAGTTGTTTTGTTAACTATTTGTTTGTTGTCTGTGTATGGGCAATGTAGCTGGGCCATGGGCCGCTGAGACCCTGTCTACACTTACCTCTGAGATTCGGCGGCAGTCGACGGGAGTTATGCAAACTACGAAAAAAAATTGCGTGACTCCTGTCAGCTTCTCTGCTCCTCTTCTGCGCGCCGTCTTCACTGTACTGTGCCGATGGGAACCGTGTTCCAGTTGACGCAGCGCTATGCTACTTGTGAAGGTGGTCTTAGTACATCGATTTCTGGATCGACTGAGTGGGTCTTCACTGACCGCTCAGTTGATCCAGAGAAATCGATCTGACGGCGGCAACTTTGCCACTGTCAGTGTAGCCATAGCCTGAGTAAGCAGGGTGCCTTGTTAAAGGCCAAGAGTCTCTAATCCATAGAGATTTGATCAATACCTTGCTAAAGACTGCAAGGCTCCAATCCTTGAAACTTTGATCAGTCACACCCCAGATGTTTGAAGTCTGAGTGCTTAATCACTCCCTGATGGTCTGGGTGAAGCTGAGCTGTACTAACAGGGGAGTTAAGAGAGGGAGCATGAGAAGCTTTCCTTCCAGGTACAGCTCTATGTGATATCAAGATGACCAGCGATGGTGACCTGTAATGAATGTGCCACATTCTCTTATGTGCTTGAAGACAGACGTGATTCCATGTGCATGAAGTGTAAGCTGATGGCTCTGCTGGAAGAAAATAGCCTTGGATTGTAAGGGCAAGTAGAGATGCTAGTGAGAATCAATGAAATTGGGGAGTTTGTAGACAATCAGGTTTGGGAAACACCAATTCCTCATATTCAAGGAAGAGTGGAGCTGGGTACCAAGGAATCAGATAGAGAGGAGGCCTGACAGTTCATAACCACCAGAAGCAAGAGGTCACAGCAACAGTCAACATGACTGGAGACAGATGAAGATGGGCAGGCTGGCATCTTCAGAGAGAAGAGCACCAGGAGGAATTCCACACCACTAGAAGTTGCAAATTGATACCAGGTCTTCTACGTGGAAACTTTGAAAGATATGTCTCAAGATCCAATAAATCCAAGGGAACAAAGATGTAGGGAACATACACATGGATGGTAGCTCAGCCCAACCTGTAAGCTTGCCTGCAAAGAGTTCTCCAACCATTCCAGGAAGACAGACAGTCCTAGGAGATTCAATACTAAGAATAATTGAAAGAACATTCTGCAAGGGACAGACAAAAAACAGGACAGTTGGTCTACCTTTCAAGAGCTAAGACATGAGATAACACCTTAAGAATGGCCAGGCTTCTGAAGTCAACAGGCAAGGATCCATCAGAGATGGATGTACTGCATGTTGACATGAATGTCGACAATGTCATGTCGACACTGCACTGCAGGACATCTTGCAGATAGTAGATGACTTCTGGGAACTCAGAAGAGTAATGAAGAAGAAGGTGGTCCAGGTGATCTTCTCAGATACTTCCTGTCCCACGAGTGAAGGAGGAAAGAAGGCAGAAGATTCTGGAAATGAACTGATGGCTAGGTTTGTGATGGAGCTTCTTTGTTTGGTGGAAAATTGGTCCACCTTCTCTAAGAGGGCTGTAAAGTTTTAGATGGTCTGCACCACAGTAGAAAGGGGATCCATTTCCTCAGGGCCGGACTGACTAGAATAATCTAATAGCAAATAGACTAATAGCAAAAGGGGAAGATATAAAAGAGGAAAAATATGAGCACTCAACACAAAATCAAGATGTTGAGAACACAATTAATCAAGAAAACAAAGGACATGGATTAGAAATTCTCGAATTGCCTGTACACTGCTGCTAGGAGCCTGGGTACCACGCAAGAGGAACTGGGATTGCTCATTAATGAGCATCATTTTGATCTAGTTAGTATTACTGAGTGAGATGATTCTCATGACTGGAATCTTAAAATCAATGGTTATAACCTATTTGGGAAGGATTGAGTTGACAAAAGAGCAGAAATGGCACTTTATGTCAAAAATGGCAATACCTGTTTCTGAGTCACTGATAACTCAGAAGTAAATGATCTTGAATGCTTATGGATCAATATTCTAACTGATAAAGCACAAGATGGGGTATTACTTGGTGTCTGCTATAGACCACCAAATCACACTAGGAACAGCATGACTGCCTCCTTATACAGCTATCTATAATGTATAAGAAGAGAAAAACCTGTGTGATCATGGAAGATTTCAATCTATGTAGCGTATGCTAGAGGTCTCATGCCACTAGTACTAAAATATCCTTGGAATTTCTAAACATTATTGATTAGAATTTCAAATTCAAAAAAGTTGCAGCCAAGGCAGGGGGATTCTTTTTTAGACCCTGCCTTAATAGATAAACAGGAACTGAACACAGAATGAAAAATTAATGGTAGCTTAGGTACAAGTGATCATGACTTGATCACATGTATAATGTGCAAGCAGAATAAAGTCCAGACTGGTAATAATATATATTTGATGCTTTAATAGGGCCAATTTCACAAAGCTGAAAACAAATCTGAGCCAAATCAGTTGAAAAGTAGAATTCAATCAGAAAAATGTGAATGATAATTGGGAATCATTTAAGAACACCTTACTAGATATCTTTCCCCTTCCCTCCTTTCCAAAAAATCACAATATCACAATTAAGGAAGATGGTCATGCTGGTAAAAAAATAACCAATGTGGTTTAGAGAGGAAGTGAAGGCAGCTATTAAAACATGAAAAATATATAACAAATGGAGAAAGGTGAAGTTGATAGTAATGAATATAAATCAGAAGTTAGGAATTGTAGAAAATGAGAAGGGAAGCAAAGGGAAACAAGCAGACATCTATGGCCAGCAGAGTTAAAGACAATAAAAAAGTTTTTAAAATATATTAAGAACAAAAAGAATACAGACAATGGTACTGGTCTATTACGAGATGGAAATGGTAGAATTATCAATAATAATGCAGAACAGGCAGAAATGTTCAATAAATATTTCTGTTTTGTGTTTGAGGAAAAAACAGATGATATACTCGCAGCATATATTGATGATAACACTCTTTCCATT
Source organism: Emydura macquarii macquarii (assembly GCF_026122565.2). Taxonomy (NCBI): domain Eukaryota; kingdom Metazoa; phylum Chordata; order Testudines; family Chelidae; genus Emydura; species Emydura macquarii. Next base: position 2,955,143 of record NW_027131850.1, read on the forward strand.
CTACTATGAAACAGAAGCTACTAAAGTTAGATATTTTTAAATCAGCAGGTCCAGATAGCTTGCATCCAAGAGTTTTAAAAGAGATGGTTAAGGAGCCCACAGGACATTAATGTTGATTTTTCAATAAGTCCAGAACACTGGGGAAGTTCTCGAAGATTGGAAGGAATCTAATATTGCGCCAATTCTTAAAAAGGATAAATGAGATGACCCATGTCATTATAGGCCTGTCAGCCTGACTTTGATCCTGGGAAAAATAATGAAGCAGCTGATATGGTACTCTATTAATAAGGAATTAAAGGAGGGTAATGTAATTAATGCAAATCAATGAGAGTTTATGTAAAATAGATCCTATCAGGAGTAACTTGATTTTTTTATAAGATTACAAGTTTGGTTGATAAAGGTAATAGTGTTGATGTAAGCTGCTTAGAGTTCTGTAAGGTGTTTTGAGTTGGTATCTCACAACATTTTGATTAAAAAAACTGGCTAACTGATAGATCTCAAAATGTAATTGTAAAGAGGGAATTGTCACTGAGTGTGTATATTTCCAGTGGGGTCCCACAAAAATTGATTCTTGGCCCTAAGTTTTATTTAAAATTTTCATCAATGATGTGGAAGAAAACATAAAATCATCACTGAAGAAGTTTGCAGATGACAAAAAAATTAGGAGTGTAGGAAATAATGAAGAGTTCTAGATCTAGATCACTTGATAAGCTGAATGTATGTAAACAATATGTATTTTAATATAGCTAAATGTCAATATATGCATCTGGGAACAAAGAATGTAGGCCATGCCTACATGATGGAGAACTCTATTCTGGGAAACAGTGACTCTGAAAAAGATTTGGGGGTCATGGTGGATAACCAATTGAACATGAGCTTGCAGTACTATGCTGTGACCAAGAGGCGTTATGTGATCTTCAATGGATAAACATGGGAATCCAAAGTAGGGAGGTTATTTTATTTCTGTATTTGGCACTGGTGCAACTGCTGTTGGAATAGTATGTCCAGTTCTGGTGCCCACTATTCAAGAACGATGTTGATAAACTGGGGAGGGTTGAGAGAAGAGTCAGGAGAATGACTGAAGATTTAGAAAAAATGCCTTATAGTGATAGACACAAGGAGTTCAATCTATTTAGCTTAACAAAGAGAAGGTAAAGGGGTGACTTGATTACAGTCTATAACTATCTACATTTGGAACAAATATTTAACAATGGGTTCTTCAATCTAGCAGAAAAAGGTTTAAGACAATTAAATGGCTGGAAGTTGAAGCTAGACAAATTCAGAGTGGAAATAAAATACAATTTTTTGACAATGATAGTAATGAGCCATTGGAACAATTTACCAAGTTTCGTGGTCCATCACTGACCATTTTAAAATCAAGATTAGATGTTTTTCTAAATTTATGCTGTAAGAATTATTTGGGGGAAATTCTATGGCCCATGTTGTACAGGAGGTCAGACAAGATGATTATAGTGGTCCCTTCTGGCCTTGGAATCTATTAATCTAAGGGTGTGTACACTAGAAACGTAAATTGACCTATATTAGTTCATGGTTCATGTCCACATTACCCTTCTTGGGTCAGTGGTGTGCATCTTCAGCAGGACCGCTTCCACCGACCTAAGAGGGGCAGTGTGGGGAGCTGAGATCTCCGCTGGCCCACGGACACTTCATTGCCCTGTCTACTCTGACGCCTTACGCCTCTTGTGGAGGTGGAGTTATTATGTCAGTGTATTAAGGCACTTATATCGGTGGGAGGAAGGTTATAGTGTAGACACTGATATAATTAGGTTGACATAAGCTGCCATATGTTGACCTAACTGTAGTGTAGACCAGCCCTAAGTGGGGCCAGAATTTGCTGCATTCTGGCAATACACAGTTGTATATTGGCCCCTCACAGGTCACTGCAGGCATTAAGAATTAGAGCAGCCCTGAGGCTTCTGCTATGACTTTCACTAGGGGCTGGAGCACCCCTAAGAACTGAGGGATCGATTAAGCAGTCAGTGAAGCCCTGCTCAATCAATCCAGAAATCAATGCATTAAAACCATCCCCTCAAATGGCGTAGTGCTGCGTCGATGGGAACGCATTTTTGTTGACTGCTGACAACTTTCCAGGTAAGTGTAGACCTGGCCTGAGAAATTGTAAAGATAGCCTAAAACCACTATTAGCGGCTTTCTTGAGTTCAGAATCACAAGCAGCTTTGCTGAACCTGAGGACCAGGGCCTTCATCTTTAATTATTTGTTTTTCATTATATCTGGGGTGTGAGTGTTCATCTGAGTAACTTGGCATCCTTTCTACTCCTCCATTTTGATCACTGAATAACTGAAACCCTAGGAACAGGAGATCAGAATTGTTCACTCTTTTTACACTAGTGGCAGTGTTTTCTGCTGCCTTTCCAGAGGTGTATATGGCTGCACCAGGCAAGGAGTAATCAGGCATGCTATTTCCTGAGCAGTATTGACTGACTTTATTGTGGATTCTGCAATGCCACTGATAGAAATTATATTCAACAACTTATGATTCAAATCCTGAAATTCTAACTCAATTTTTGCTCACACCTTACTCAGGCAAATTCCCATTAAATATAATGGGAGTTTGCTTCAGTAAAACTGATTGTGATTCTATTTTAGGAACCAGGGGGTCTTTTGTAACAGCATAAAAATTTTGGAAGATTTCTGGGCCTAACATTGGGTGGGCAACCAGCCACAGTACTGGGTACATAAGAGCACTGGAAGGCATATTTTATAGCCTTTATATTTATACTGTATAATAACCCTTCCTGTGGCAGTTAAAAGCCCTACTTCATACTTAAGTCATTTTCAAGCTATCTTGGCAAAGGCAGGCTTTTGACATACTAATTTTATAACAATGAATAATTTTTAAATACTGTAAGATCAAGTTAAATAATTATAGGAGGAACTGTGATTAATTATAACCAAAGCATTCAGAAGCCCAGTAGCGGAAGAGGTAAACTATGTCTTTTAGTTATGAAGGGGCTTTATCTCCTGTTTAAGCTTAGATATTTTTATTATCTGTAGCATATTAGAGAGCATGCAACAGATACAAACAAATAAGTACATCGTTATATGTTCTATGATATTTAGCAGCTGCTTTATAAAAATTAAGGGACCATAATGTTGTGTCATATAGTAAAATCAAATAAAAGATTAAAAGTCTAAATTCATATCATCCATCCTTTAAAGTCAATGGAGTTACACCAGGAGTACTTTGAGGGTTAAATTCACCACTGACTATAAACAAGAGTAAAAATGATAAAGAATGTAAACGTAGTATAGTTTTCTATCAAGTTGTTCAAAGGTTACTAGATACTCAAAAAAAAAGGCCTGATCCTTAATTTCCCCTGCTAGTGTGAGCAGAGAAGACACCGAATGGATGTGTCAGGCCAGGCAGAGAGGAGGCTGATCTATCTTCTTATAAGGTGCCCAGCACCATATGATATTCTGCAGCATGCTTTTTTTCCCTGTGACCCTACAAAAGCCCTTCTGAGTATGCTCCAAAACTAAGGATGGGGCCGGATTAGGAGTGTGGTGCTTTCATGGCATTGCTTCTCTCACCCAACACCCTGGGGGGGATTCCTAGCATAAATAAATGCTGACTCCATTCAGTTTAATTTGGGCATGGCCACACTAGAGAGTTTACAGTGGCGCAGCTGCACCAGTGCCGCTGTAAGCTCTCTAATATAGCCAGTCTGAGAAGACAGGAGAGATCTTTCCCGTCGGCTTAACTACTCCAGCCCCTGCAAATGGCAGTAGCTATGTTGACAGGAGAGGCTGTCCTGCTGATATAGCGCTGTCCACACCAAAGCTTAGGTTGCTCAAGGAGGTGGTTTGTTCACATCCCTGAGCGATATAAATTATGCCAACATAAGCTGTAGTGTAGACATAGCTTTAGCTTGCTTACGGTGCCCAACAATGAACTGCTGCTTCCTGAGGGGATTTCAGTAATAAGGTCTGTGAGGTAGGTATCAGAAGCATGGCTGTTATAGGGCAAGAGGGGCAATAAGAAGCATTAGAGAGGCAGAAGAGTTTTATGAATGGCTCTGGCTTCAGGATATCTGTCATTTTCACGGTCTAAGCCCCTTTCCTGTTCCCAGTTCACCCTGCTCTTAATTTACCATCTCCCTAGCTAATCTATCTAGGTACTTAGAACCAGCCCTGATGCCGCACAGCTCTGTGGTTTGAAAGCTTTTTTGACCTTCAGTTGGTGAAATGCTACATAAAGTGTCAGGTAGGGTTAGATCACTAAAGAGCCAGGCAGAATATGGAGTTACTTTTGGTGTGAGCTTGCAGATTCCCTGATGTGAGGCTTCATGTTGAAATGAAACACAGAAAAAAAATCTCTCTCTTCAAAGTGGGGGAGGTGAGGGAGGGGAGACAGAGGTGATACATTTTCAATGAACAACCCACACAACTGAAAACTTTGATATTTTGTATTAATTCACAGATGCATGCACCTGAACCCCTTTGTTTTAAAGAGCAATATAGCAAAATATAATTTCTTGCAGTGTTTCCATTGGAGACTCTCCACTATCACTCATTTTCATATTTCTTCTGTTCTGAGGGAACTGATTTAAGATTCAGCATGTATTCTGGTTTTGTTATTTTCACTTCCTCTAAAGAGGTTGCATCTATCTGGTTAGAATTACCTTTACTCATACCATTCACTTACTCCTATGCTTAAATAAAATAACATGAAATAACATTATAGAACAGGCTGCTAGTGAACAGAGATTCTCAAATGGCCGGGAAGTTTGGATAAAGAATCTAAAAGTGCCTATGCATATTTTGTGGGCAAACCTTTCCCTATTCAGATGGGAAAAGCACCCAAAAGATCTGAGGCTAATTAAAGCCCAGACAAACTGTAATGGGGTGGACTCACCACTGGGGTGCCCCCTTGTAGCTGGACATCATGTAGAATCTCTTTCCTGTTTAACCCCCCATAGCTGACCCTTGCTCTGGTCCTTGTGGTAGTCTGCTTTGTCTCATGACTCAGCCCAGCAGCCAGCTCACATTTAATTCCAACCCTTTCAGAGTAACAGAAGTTTTTGGAGTAACAAAACAGCTGATGCTGAGCCTGAACTATCAGCCTGATGGTCCTTACACCCTTCTCTATGAATTTTAAGGTCATTCTTGTGACTTTTAATTGTGGGGCTTCACACCACCTTCCTTAGTGGCTGGGTGGCTATCTCAGGTCCTCCTACTACATTAGGTTCCAGTCCTATAACCAGCAGCCAAGGTCTATTCTATCTGCTATCTATCCAGTATGCTGCCTCCCTGGACTTTTTCCTACTATAGATGGTCAGCAGCCCTCTCCCAGAGCCTCTCTAAATTCACTCTTCATTAAAGTCCAGGATGGACAGAGCTATCCCCTGGAATTCCCAACACAACCCAAACTCAACATACAAATATAAATCCATTTCTGCCCTCCTTAGGGTTGACCTTTCATTCCTCTCCGTTTGCTACTCAGGAGAGGACCTCACCCATAGACTTCCTCCTTGACCCTCCTTGTCTCTCTAGTCCTAGAGAACAACTGCGTAATTTCTCCCTGTAGTCCAGACTTCCTTTCTTTATAGTCATCAGTCAGATTTTTCCTGAACTGGGCTTCATCTTTCATTAAGCCTAACACACCCTCCAGTCTCATAACATATTTGGCCTCTCAGGGCCACTTTGACCCTGTAATTGCCTGTGTGGAGTACATACCCCATCACATACTATTCCAGACCCTCATGGGCATGCTAAATTGGGTTAGAAAGTTTCATGAAAATAAGCTAATTTGGCACATCTGGACCTAACAGAGTCCTGAATGGAGGAGGGGGAGGACAGGAAACTAGCAGAAAAGAAAAATATCTGAGCTTTCTGCACCTCCAAACAAAGGCTCAGTTCGGAGAAAATTTGAATTAGGGTTAGAATTTGTTTTGGTCCTCCTATATTATCAGAACTGGTTGTCACATCATCTTTAGTTGGTGAATCAGATGAGTAAACTCAAAGGAACAAGCCTTTTCCCAAAATTTGCAGTACATCCTGGTTTTGGGTGGGTTGGAAATAATGACTTACAGTCAAATCTTGGTAGATGAGCCCTAACTAACTAAGTGTCAGCTAATCAGAGCTCACATATGAGTCCTCAGGTTTGATGAAACTCCACTCCTGAAATCACCTGGACTTCACCAGATGACCTTCCCAAGGGCATATGGCTGAATCACGGGGCCTGTGGGCCTGAAACCCTGTCAAGAGAACATCCCTTGGGGTGTGGAGGTGGAAGAGAGAGGGATGTGGGGGCTGAACTGTAGAGAAGCATGAAACCTAGAAACCTAGAAACTCACATGAAACCTAGAAATTCTTCAGAAACACAGGTTCAGTCCTAAAGAGTTTAGAACACTTCTGGACTGAAGTTGTGTTTCTGTGGCGCAACTAAGCTCCTCTAGAGCAACACTCGTTTGCAGACCTGTCCATAAAGTCCTCTTGCAGAGCTGCTGTTTTGCTGACTCTCTGTAACCCAAGGCAGCCTGCTTGGTCAGGGTTAGGAGATTCCACAGACAGTTTCCTTGATCATCTGAACTCCCGATTATTCAAAGGATTTGAATGTTAGATGGTATGACATATGGAATAAAACCAAAAGAAGATAAGTCAGCCAAATGTCTGTGAACAGCCAAACAGGGCCTGATTTTGGTTCTTCTTTCCAATTAGGACAGTTTGACTCTGTCAAAATAAAAAAAAAAAAAACCTTCATCAAGGCAAACCAGCCAACACTTTGTCTCAACAATATGCAGTGAAACGCTTAAATCTTGAGACAGTATCAGCTCAAACAGCACATGAACAAGGGAAGTGACAACCTATTGTGCTTCTTTAGTGGCTTCGTTTTTGTGTGTGTCACTTGTAGCATCATAATGCACATTGCATTATTGTTTACTGAGACAATGAATTGCTGATGTGTATAATGATGCACCTGTTAGTCAAGAAATCCCTCAGAAGCCAAACGGTGTTATAAAACTGACATACTCTCACACAGCCAGAACTGCCAGGATGTTTCCTCTGCATTATGCAATATTTTCTGCTTTATGGCCATTAAAGACAATAATAAAACAACTGTTGCTGAGTGGTATGTTGTCATATATCAGTGAAAAACATAAGAGATGATTGTAGCAGTGCTATCCACAGTGTTATAGTTAAAGGTGGGTCATAGTTTCCATTATAAATTCTTCTTTTTGTGGGAAAGTGTGGATATATACCTGCCTGAAGCAAAAATAATTATTATATACATTTTGCTCCGGGCAGAAACTTGTCACAAAGCCTGTGAACCCAGGATCAATGAGCAACTTCTGTGTTTGAAAATATAAGTTTCGTGTTGGCTTGACAGTGCCAGAAAGTGTAGTCTTCATCATAGCCAAAATATGGGCAGAGCACCAGCAGAACAACAGCCTTCCTACTGCTTTGCCTTATCTGTGACACGGACCATCCCTGGCAGAGGGCAGTTTAATCACTGTGAGCTTTCAGTCTTTTGCTTGAAACTACCAAGTGTCTATTTCTTCAGAGACCTATATAGCCCACATCATTGGCATCCTCTGAGCGACTCACAGACATGTATGAATTCATCCTGTGGAAGCACAAGATCAAGGCCTAGTAGGCCTTACACTGAAATTAATGATGAAAATGTAAGTTAGCATGACTATAGATGGAAAAACCCGCTGAAGACTGTTGATTGCGCTTTAAGCTGTTTTCAAAACTAGCTGCTTTTGTAATTGCTCCTAGATATTCTTGTAACAGATAAGGAGGTGGCTGTTAGACTTGTGTAATAGATAAGGAAGTAGCTGTTAGACTTGTTTTGTAATGGAAAACTCCACTATGTGATCAGTATGTGAAGAGCTATCCTATATAAGCCATCGGTATTCGAACCTGGATGGAGTCCCGTGACAGCAGCACAGGAACTCTGTGCTGTCCAGGGCTCCCCTATGGCCATAGCTCTCTGTGTGTGTCTGTCAGAATAAAGCTCTACTCGATTTGACCCTAAAGAGAAGCTGCGTATTCTTTTCAACGACAATCCTCACAACATCCTTGTGAGATAAGGAAGTATTATTTATTTATATTATTATTATTATTGTTAATAGTATTATTATTAATAGTATTTTTACAGGTAAGGAATAGCAACAGAGTGACTAAGTGACTTACCCAGGGACGTATCGGACGTCCATAGCAGAGCTAGAAATTGAACCCAAATCTCCTGAGTTTCAGTTTTGTGCCCAGTCACAGAACCATGTTTCCTTTGCTAGATCATCGTTTAACAAATAATACTAATTCTGAAGCTTTTAGTGCAGGCAGCAGGAAACAGACTGGGACTGGAGGAAAACCTCTGTCCTGCTTTGCATAGGTTGTCAGCTATCACAGGTTAACAACTATCTGACCTGAATCTGAATAAACTACTGGCCTTTGCTTGATTTAAACCAGTGAGCTGCTGTATATGAAAGGTTCTGTGTCATTCCCAGAGTTGAGATTCCTCCACTGAGAATGTCCTCTCTGTAGCCCTCAGACAAACAAATCTATGGGCCATCAACACAAGCATTCCTTCTAGCTGCAATTTAGAAAGAGAATACAAAATATACGAGAATCAGACAATAAGAGGATTGGTAGATTAAAACCAATACCTTGAAATACACCTGGAAATGGAAAGTAAACCAGACCAGTCTGTGGAATACAAACACAGTGTGGTCCTTGTATGCAAGTGCACCATGTAGAAGTAGCTGGAGTTTGCAGTATGGAGTTAATTTTGTGAACACACAATTCAGTTGCTGAATTCTTTACTTCTTCTACTTGGGCTAAACTGCAACTGCTTTTGAATGAATATGCATGGAGCCTTTCCTGCCTCTTAGTATACTTTGCACTTGTGTCTCTGAGCACAAGGCAATGGTAATAAGGGGCTAGTGGAGCCAGAAGCTCTCCACACCCCAAAGTGGGCTTGGAACACCATTTTAAAGTGTCTAGTAGATACTGTTTCTGAGTATGCCCTGCAGCATACCCACATGATAGGTTATACCCTGCCACAATCCCCCACAGCACCCCACTGGCTCTCAGATCTATAAAGCGGCCCATAGAGTTCCCTTTTGTTACTCCTTTTTCAATATTCTTCTTTGCCTTTTTTTTATTACTTTTTCTTTCCCATTTTTCTTTTTCCACCACCTACAGATAACATTGTTAAAGCCAATTCTATTTATGAAGCAAACTTCCTTAGTTAATTCTGTACCAAAGCTGTACATTTCTCTCTCGATGGGTTTCATAGTCATTGTAGTATGCAGGCTACTTAGTGAGGGTCTTTGTATTTCTGACAAACTTGGAAATAAAATAATACAACTAGAAAGACATCTGTTAGTCTGAAAAGCATGACTCACACATGGAAGCACTAAATGGAAACACATGGAAATGGAAGCACTAAATCTTGTCTTGGCTTTCTAAGACTGTGAATCTCTCCTAAATAATTTGAATCACTCAATTATTATTATATGAATTTCAAATATTTACATCATTATAGCATATGGGCACCCAATAAATTGATTAAAAGGAACAATTGCTTATTCTACAGAGAAAAATAAAAATCTCTGCCACATCTTCTCCCTCTGCTAAATTTAAAAGCTACTTAGGAGATGTTGCAACTGAAGGTATGTCTACACGGCTGGGGACGCAGGGATCAATGCAGCAGGATTGATAAAGCGGCCTGTGGAGACCCACTCAATCGATCCCAGAAATGCTGTCTGGTCTACGCCATTAATCCACCCCCCTGAAGGGAGTAATGCTGCGTCGACCAGAGGGCATCTCTCATCAACAAAGTGTAGTGCATATACTGTGGTACAGCAACGTAAATAGGTCGTTGGAAGATATCTCCTGTCGACTGCCAGCAGCAGTGTAGACCAGGACTGAAGCCCAATGTATGACTGATACCTCCAACTATTTGCCACCCCTCAAAAATAGGTATGACTTGGTGTCAGTCTGGTCCTGGACATACTTATTGTCCATATAAATAACTAATTTTTGGAACCTACTAATATTTTGGCCTCAGTTATATCTTGTGGTAATGAGTTCCAGAGGTTAACTAAGCATTGTGTATCAAATTATTTCCTTTGGTCATTTTTGTCCTTCAGTTTAATTGTTTGGCTCCTGTTCCTGTATTGTGAGAAAGGGTGAATGGTATTATCTTCTGTATACCACCCTTTATTTTAAATGATTTCATCATGTGTCTGTTATAGTGGCATATGTGGGTGGGATGTAGGGAGGGAATTGATAGCAAAATGTGTTGAAGCCTTGGTAAAACTGCTAAGGCTCTGAAGTGACTTAATTTCTGTTAAACCGGTTATGGCTGTTGATTCACTAACAAAGCACATCAATTTAAAAAGGAAGGCTTATTTCCCTCAGGAGGTGGGGCATTTGATCACCTTAAAAATAAATCTTGACAATATAATTTTAAAAAAAAAACAACAACCCAGAAATATGATGAGGCCCACAGGTGCTATTTTGGATGCTTTTGAGTATTTCATGACCTTCATTGGTTTTCACTGAAAGGCTTCTCCTGGAAACCTAGAAAACACAGCCAATTCATCTATGTGAACCTGACAGAAGTTAATCTAGGAAAGTGCATTTCACTCACAAAGGCTCAAATGACATTCCATGTTTACTAAAAGGGCAGTGTGAAATGATGCTATAAAAGCATAATGGCAGCTACAACACACTGCAGAAAACATGGTGTTAATGGGACGTGTGCTGTGTGTATGTGGCTTGCCAAGCATTTCTGAGATGATTTGTGAAGTTAGCTATGTTGTAAAGCCATTCTAGGAAGCCCTCCTAGTCCTGAACTGTGTGCCATCGCTCAAATATATATAACATGGTTCAAGATTAGATTAGAAGCTTCAGGGGCAAACACTGGATAAATGTTTTTCGTCAGTTGCTTAAGTAGTTTGTCAAAATAAGGATAGGTTCTAACCTTCAAGGAGAAGAATTAAAACATGCATCTAAAGAGTTTAATGTCAGCTATTCTATCCAGAATCAAGGGGCTGGTCCTACATAAAGCTGAGCAGCCATAGGTAGGTGCTTAACAAAACTTAACTCCTACCTCGCAGGAAGTGCACAATAACTCTCAGGACTGGACCACAAATAAATGTCTGCTCTGGGCCTTATCCTAAGTTAAAACCTTTCTCTAGTTCATTTGGTATAACAGTCTCTAGAGAGAAGGATCATCTCTGTCAGAGGTAGGGAAATTCCTCTCCATCTTCAGTTCAAACACTGGTTTGGGGATAAAATTGTAGAATGTACCTTCCTTATCAAACACCTTTCATTAGGTGTATATCCGGAATCTGACAGAGCATGCTTCCTTGGCTACAGGGCTTGTGCTTGTTCTCTTTGAAATAATTCCAGCAAAACACCTCCTTTTCAGTAGCTCTTATTCTTCCAACATACTCCAAAACATCATTTTTTTATATTCCCATCCTGGCCCCCCCTTTATATTCTCTTTAATCTTTTACTGAGATATTTGATACTGAATAAAATATGTTCTGAACTGACATTTCCTCACATTCTCACTTTTACATTCTCACTTGAAAACACAAATCCCTAGGACTTCCCCCCACAGTGCGAGCAAAACAGTGTAAAACAAATCAGACCACAGAAGAGGAAGGGTTAACAATCTTATGTGACTTGTTCATTGACCACTCAGTTGACTATTCAGGACCCACTGATGGCTGAAGTAGTCCCATTGATTACTACTGAAGTTAAAGTGGCTACTCACATGTGGGACGGTTGGGCCCTCATCGTCCTTCAAATCTTCTTTTTAAATATTTGCCAGGAACATACAGTATTTATTAGTATTGTAGAATCATCTTAGAGGTTAGAAATGAAAGAGACCTGTCCATCTTGTCTATCTCTTCTCTAATGCAGGTTTGTTCCCTAGGACGTATAAGGGAATAGTATCTAAAGAAGGAGAGGCAACAAGCCTGGAACCTTTACAGTGAAATGTGTCTATCTACAAAAGCTGTAATAGATAATGGCTCTATCTAGAATGTGATACCAAAGGAACAAAGTATAAAGCCACATGAAGGGCTTAAATATCTAGATAAAAGTTTCACTGAACCTAGCAAACGGTATCTCCTTTCAGTCCTATGAAATGGTGCACATGGAATATCCTTTACATCAAGAAACATGGCTCCAGCCTATGGAATTTGTTCGCATCTGCATCCCTTTTTAGCATCGGCAGCGGTAACGGGATTAGACACACTTTGGCAGGGTTTGGCCTGCACATTAATGCTAAAAGAGAAAGTTTACAAAACAAAAATATTCCATTAGTTAACCAGGAGTCAGGTCTTACTTTATCAGCTGAGATAGGCTGAATTAAATCCAAGCACCCATGTAACAAATGGGAACAGTCATGGCGTCAAAGAAGAAAGCAGAGAAACAAACGCTTCTCTGTATTCTGCCACTCAGTTTCTATCCCAGATGTGCATTCTGAAATAGACTTTCAAAGATTATAAAACATATACATTCTAACGGCTATTGAAATTAAGCTGAATCATGATAAAGGATATAGTGGAGGTGAAGGACAATTCTTTTAACATTGCAGAAGCATCCGACCACCAGGAGGAACAAATTTGATTCAAAAGTACCGAGCCTGCCAGTCTGTGCTGAGCAAAGAGTTGCATCATATGAAGCAAGATCAAGGAGAATCATGCCAAAATCCTGAAAGATGGAAAAGTGGACCCTTTTCCACTGTCTAGGTATCTTCCTTCATGACAGGCCTGAATGTGTGTTTATCAGTATCCCTGAATTGGAAGTAGAGGTGGTTCTGCTGCCTCAGTGACAGACTAGGGACTGAACTGAAACTGTTAATAGCCAGGCTTAATAAATGGCTGTGATTTGCAGGCATTAATTAAGCTTCACAAACACTCATCCCACATTTCAGAAATGGGGAAACTGAGTCTCAGTGGGGAAGCCATGGAAAATGGTAGTGATTTGTCCAGGGCCACACACTGGAACTCACTGGTACTGTTTTGACAAGAACACAAGGGCCCAAATCATCTCTCTTGTTACTCAGTGAGACAAACTATCATTATGAGAGATCCTCAGAGTCTATGTGAAATTACTGCATGTTGCAGCTGTTTGGAAAGTTTGGCACTTGAAGTGAAGTGAAGGTGAAATCTGAGGTGTTACGATATTTTCCTTGCATGAGAATATTATGATAATTTCATTAGCGCTCTAAGCATACTTGAAATCTGTTTTACAGTCACAAATAACATGTTCTGCTCTATAAGAAAAATCTAAAGCAAGTTGCAGTCATCGTAAACCTCATAGCCTTAAAACTCAAGAACATTCCAGTCAACCCTTCTCTTAGGAGTCCCATAATCCCTGAGGTGGCAGTCACATCACTGGGTCCTATTTCTGTGTAGGTGACTGATTCAGATTAATTATTTTATTAATATTATTAATATTATAGTTGCACCTAGAGCCTCGACTGAGATCAAGCTGTGCTAAGCTGTTTCCTGGCATATAGTGAGAGGCAGCCCTAAAGCTCTGACACTCTAAATAAACAAGAGAGAATAAGGAAGGAATGGGAAACAGAAGGAAAGACAGGGGAAGTAACTTGCCCAAGGTCACTCAGCAGGTCAGTGTCTGAACTGGGAACAGGAACCAGTTTCTCCTGGGTTTCTTGTCCTCTGGCCCGTGCTGATTAAATAACTGATTGGAACTTTCATCAACAATTCACATTGGACCAGAACCATTTTTTTGCTTGCATTTCCAAAGAAGTTTAATTGTTTTTGGTTTCCTTAGTATTTTCAGGTTTCACACACCTCTTGCATTACATAATTTCATTCAGAATCAGAAGTGGGAACTGGTGATCAGTTGCCCACTGACACAGTTGTATAAGGTGGTTCATTATAGTACATCAGCCACCAGCAGCTCAGCCTCAATAACAGTTATTTAAACAAAAGTGCTATGTTTTTTGTTTTCTTTTTTCCTTTATAGTAATCTCCTGCTGTGACGCTTGGGAATGATGTTAAAGCAAGGAAAGAGTTATGAAACCAGCCTATTGACCTAATGTGAGTAATGGCATCAGGATACACATCATAGCCCTTTGCCAGCAGGTCTCATGTTAGCATTAGAAGTTGTGCAGCCTTTTGAATGCTAGGTGTGGGAGGATCTGATGGGTTCATTTCCTAAGTGCTTTCATAGGTTAACTGACTCCCCCCTGCTGAGAGCTAAACCTGGAAGTCAAAGGAGGAACTTTTCCCTCTGTGGAAATCGTTCACTGAAAAGACCATGTAGAGTTCATATAAATTTTTAAAAAATGTTTACTCAATGGACAGTTCCAGAGTCTGTACAATAAGATAAATAGATAGTAACTGTATTTACTTTGACACAATGATCCCTGAAGAATTGATGCAATATCTTATCCCTGTTTAGCTCCCATGAAAAGTGTTGTGAAAAGAAAAACATGCTAGAGGAAATTTAACCAGGATACATGGGACTATGTAAAAAGAACAAAGAGTTGTTGATACTGAAGTACTTAGGATCAAATCTACTCCTCTTCTCCATGAAGAGATACCACAGAGGATCCCTAGGCAGTGAAAGAACTGTGGTTCCACTTCATGTGTGGGGCTGAATGCAGATGGTAGAAGATTTGTCAGAAGATACATAACCCCTGCATGGCACTGAGTCTAACTCTCTGTGAGCTCCCTGTGCAGGAGCATTTAACGGGGTCAGCTGGAAGGAGATGTCTGAAGATCTTCTTCTGTGGGTTCTTCCTGTCCTTCCATCCATGGGATGGGTGGATAAGTCCCATGAAGGCTACTTCAATCACTGGTCTGATGGTAGCTGGTCTGGACCAGTTCCATAGACACTGTTATCTAGAGAGACGGTTTTCTGTTAGACCTAGGCATCCAACTACTGGCTGGCCTGGCTGGGATGGGCATTGAGCTCAAAATTTGGTCTATAAATGTGGGTTATAAATATCTTTATTTATAGACCAATTGTGTTTGTTCTCCTTTATTAGAGCTTTTATTGCTAGTGATTGGACAAAAGGTTCAGAGCTCAGATTCCCTTCATATGAGGATCCAAAACATATCCCGACATGCCCAGTTTGCAAAATTAGTCTGGAAGTCACATAAGAAGAAGCTTTCTTGTAAGACTTCAGGTGCTTCCTGCTTCTTATTGCACCAGAGATAGCACAAGTACAATCTCATGACATTTCAGCAGTTCGGGAGGAGCTATGAATATTAAAAGTCATTTTTATAAAACAATTAACTATCCTTGACCACACTGTCATGGGCTCAGGGTGTGAGGGGAAGAGGAGGACTCTATTCATCACTGGAGTTTCATCTTTTGGTCACAGCTGGGTATTACTTCTCCAGTCTGACACCTCTTCCTGTGGGTACTCACACTATCTCTCTCTTGCTCTCTCAGAACTTGACAGTTTCCTCTTCATGGCTTGGACCTCCACCAGATCACTGTAGTTTTCCCATTTTGGGGGGCTTTGTGTACCAAAGTGTCTCTCTACCAGCCATCCCAGGCAGTTCTCTGCCTGCCAGAGGTATCACTTCCCCAGTGGCTGGTAGGGGAATCCGGGCCCACATTCTTTTCCAGGTTCCAGACGAGGGAACCTATAACCGGGTGGCTAAGGTCTGCACTGTCCTATACCTTGCTGCTGTTTGCCTGGACTGCTTCATACATTGTATCTATCAGGATCCTTCTCCAGGCACCTCCAGGTGTGCCCTTCCCTCTGAGCCAGACTCCCTTCTCTCCCTAGCATCAGAGAGAGTGACTGCAGACTTCCTTTCTGCAGCTCCTTTCTGCCCTCAGCTACCTGGTTTTTACAAGATCCATCTGTTCCTGTCCAGGTGAGATTAATCATTTAATTAATCCTCATTGCTCCTGGCTCCTCCTCCAGGTGCAGCCTAGGTGTTTAATTGACCTATCTACCCACCTTAACCCCTTCAGGGCTTGGTGTGGAGAGAACATTCCATCACACACATCTTGAAAAAAGTTCATTTCAGGTTGGATTTGAATTTTGGAGCCAAATTTGTCAGTTCTTATTTTACCCATACAGCTTCAAAGTTATTCCTAGTTATTGATTTGATAAGACACTGAAAAACAAATCAAATAAATAAAAAACAGCTGAGTTTTATATTTTAAAAGAAGAAATATGGCAACATATTGAACAAAATATAGAGAGCCATAACTCATAAATTAAAATTCTGAGACAAGGCACCTGTGTCTACTCGAGAATACCAGTCTGGATACTATACCAGAAAGACAAAATTGAGGTGAGATCACATCCTGTGTCACTATTACCAGCCAAGAAGTTTGCTGCCAAATTAATTTAGCACCTCATTGGTATGGGGTATTGTCAGACTATTTGCCAGATGGGAAGTTAAGGTATTAATCTGGGAATTCTTCATGTGAGTAATTTAAAACCCCCTTTCCTGCTTCACAATTAAGCCTGAGAACTCCAAGAAAAGGAAAATCTATTTAAAGCCTTTTCAGGACAGAGCTGAAGGTGAAGAATTTTATGGCTTCTATGAGGCAGAACTTTAACCCTTAGGTAACTGGAACTTTCCAGATTGCCAGCCAGATGAATTCTTGGAAACATATTATATAGAATCATAGAATTGTGGTGTTGGAAGGGACCTCAAGGGGCCATCTAGTCTTTCTGCCCACATTAAGGCAAGTATACTTAGACCATTTCTGACAGATACTTGTCAGGGATTTACAGGTATTTGTCTAACCTGTTCTTAAAAACCTCCGATGAAGGGGATTCCACAACCTCCCTAGGTAACTTGTTCCAGTGCTTAACTATTCTTATAGTTAGAAAGCTTTCCTAATATCTGACATGAATTTCTCCTACTGCACACTAAGCCAATTACTTCTCGTCTTACCCTCTGTGGACATGGAGAACAATTGATCACTGTCCTCTTTATAAAACTAATATGTAACCCAGTAACAAAAAACGGTAATTAATTTGTACAGGCAAAGGACATTTTCATGTGCAAAATGGGCCAGTGTGCACCTAAATGTTACTTTGTGAAAATGTGGGATTTGTGTATGCAGTGTATATGACCAGTTTGACAATTCCCTCATATCTACAGCCTCCAGTTAAGTTAGGAAATCCATTTGGGTTAGGAAATCATCATTCTGGTGAAACCGTACAATTACTATGCTTTATGGGCCACATCCTCAGCCAGTGTAAACTGGCATATGTTACAGCATTATAACTCCACTGACTTCTATGGAATTTTTCTTAATTACATCTAGTTCAAGTGGCAGCAAAGCAAGCCTCATATATATTTAGAATATTATGCCCTTGCTTGTGTTGCAAACAACACCCTAGATTATTAAAACTGGAAGAGAATTTAAAACTTTTATTTTCAGTGATGCCAGTTTTGGACATCGAAAATCAGGAGTCAGGTCCCCAAAAACCATAAGACTGTCTTAAAAATCATCAGCTTTAAAATATAATACATTTTAGTTTCTTTTTCTTTGACCTCTAGATTTTGATCCCTCAAGGTTGCCCACAGGTCATGTGTTCAAGGTTTTCTCACAGTTTTTCAGAGTTTTGTGATAGGTAAAAAATGTACTTTTTAAAATATGAAACCTGAGCTGCTCATGTAATTACTTGTCTCCAGGGGGCTTACGTTAAAACATGCTACGTGACAAGACTCAATAAAATGTTGAGAGTTGGCAATACCATTTGCCATTCATGAAGCTTGGTTACTGAAACTAGGCTGGTCACTTTCACATCTCTTTTTTGTTAGTTTCATTTTGTAGTTCACATGTGCCTCATAGACAACACAATTTTGTCATGTTTGGTTTCCAAACCTTGCAGAGACTCATCAAGGGATTATTTAAATAGATTTTTTTTTTTTTGCTTAATTTTAGGAAATCTTTTCTATTGATATTAGCATTTGTAGAAAGGATTGAATTAATTGGTGTTTGGGACCTTGGTAACATTCATAGATAGTAAGGAGGAAAATCAGCAAGTTCAAATCTTCCGTTGAAGAGCACTGTCAACTCTCATATCTGCTTTTACCTGATTTCAGTTTCTTCTACTGGTAACAGGATAGATCAGATTCACCTGTGTCAAGGAGCCAGCTAGAGAATGTATTTTTTTCACTTCAATGTAAACATTGTTCTTGTTTTGGCTGTTCAAGTGAACATTATTCTTTTTGCTCTAAGGCCACTAAAAATGTTCTCATAAGGTCAAATCCAGTGTAAATGAAAATCTCTATCCTAAAGCATAGAGAGAAGGTATTTCGTTTCTTTATGTTTTCAACCTCTTATTTATTTTCCCTCACAGCCCTCCATGCTCTTTATTAGAAGGCCTCATGCTATAGTGCTGATATTTCTGCTGGAGAATTTAGTTGCTGCGGGCTCCTTTCCTTCACAAGACTTGCTGTGTGCCTGTTTAGTAATAAATACAGATGTAAAGGAGTTTGGTAGCTGCCTTTTCCTTCAGCCAACTAAGTTTTCTATGCTGACAAGCATGCTGGTAGTTCCTTGACCTCCACTCTGACATACACTGTTGGGCATAGAAAGTTGGATTGTGGCTTGCATTTGTAATACAATGGTTGACTTTACCAATTTCTGAACCTTCAATTTTCTCTCTGATGCAAGGCCAAAAAAACCCTAACACAGAATCACAGAAATTACAGGCCAGATTATCAACTGGTGTAAAATGTTTTAGCTTCAAAGGCCAGAGGGGATGATTCTGATAATCTAATCTGATTTTCTGCATAGGCCATAGAATTTCACTCAGTAATTTCTGAAATTGAGGCCAGTGAAGCTAGTGCATCTCCTCATGCAATGCAGGATATTTTTCTTCAGCATGTGAAATTATCCTCTCACACAGTGCAACCCTAGTGACACCAATAAGGTTGCAGTGGTGTAGGTGAGAGGAAAAGTTAGCTCAAAATGTATTCCACTGTTTTTTCTAGTATGGTTTTAGATTACATAAGTAATGGGACAGTACAGTACTCTGGATTTTCCTTCCCCTCACCCCATACTTATGAAGCATAAGCTTGACTACAGGATTTCTTAAATTTTGTTGAGTGCTGGTCACTATAGGTATTCACTGTGGGTGTGCTCTGTGCAACCAGGACTGGAAATTCTTAAATACAGCCTATGTTGCTCCAGCCTGCACCCTGCACCTCCTCGTGCTTCCATCTGAGGGTGATGACTGACCATCCCCAGTTCCTCTTCTACTGCTTATGGACTGGGATGGAACACCCTGTGTCCATTTCTTCTCTTTGGTGTTCGACTTTGTTGAATCTTTAAATATTGTAAATAGCATGCTTAAATTAGTTAGCTTAGTTTTAGAGCCTGTTACTTGGGAATTGGAGGATCTTCCCCCACTAGTTCCCCCCTTTTCTTAGGACATCGATTGTGTCCAAGGAATCAGGCTTTAAACCTTGTCTAGCCTGCCCCTTGGTTTTCCTAGTGAGTGACCCTCACAAAATGTGCCTGTACTGCCTTGGAGAAATCTCTTGAAGTGTGGTATCTGTGTGGTATTTTTCTCCATATACCAGTAGAGCTAGTGATTTCATGTTCTTCAAATAATTTATGGAGCTTTCCGTGAGGCCCTGTCTGCAACTGGAGCCATACTGCTCCATTCCCACGCATCTGAAACTACCTGGCAATGAACCGCCTTCAAACACAAGCACTCTGTGAAGCATGAGACATACAAGGACAAACTTCCCCACAAGAAGGAGGACAAATCCCTGCATATGCCCTTAAAAAGTGGCCACCTTTTCCCCTTCCTCCTGCACCATCAGAGGCCTCTGCACCCTGGAATGGATGCCTCCACAGTCTGTTCAGAAAAAAAGGCATTGACAATACTGGGAGTTCACAGTGCCCTGAAATCATGCATGGATAGACAGTCAACAAAAGCTGTGCCTCATAAAGACAGGAGGGATCATTCTCCCCCTGCTCCAATTTTACTGTCCACTCGCAGACCTTTTGCTTCTAAGACGTGATTGACGGTCCTGACAAAGCTCAGGACTCTTGTTGCGGGAGGTCCCCACTTTACCAACCCAGCATTCGCTGGTTCCAGGGCCTACTTGGAAACTGGAGGCTCATTCTCAGGATCTTCCCCGGTCACCTGTTCCTGATTCTAACCTATTGGAACTGGATCTCATGTTACCCCCCACTCCAGTGATGGAATGTGCGGAGGCCTATTCATTAGATGAATATGATCAGGTACCCGAAAGAGAACTATCAGTGCAGACAGGACTTTCTGATCCAATCTACCTCTCAGTCCTTGTCAACATCAATTCTAGACCAGGGACCAATGGTACCCACTGTGGGGGCCACTTCCTTTCTCTTATGATCCCCAGCATCTACCATATACTTCCAGGCACCTGAGAATGGGGACCCTGAGTTCCACCCCCGGCAATGGTCACTCTGTGTGAAGAAGCACAGTCTTCATGGGAGTAGTTGATGGAGGAGGATCAATCAGCACCACCAGCATCGGTATTCTCCGCAGCGGTACTCTCCTTGTCTTCTCCAGATGAGGCAATATCACCAGCCTCCCCCTCACCTCCAGAGGATTTTAAGCGGTACCAGGACCTTCTCAGAAGAATTTCAGACACTATTCTGATTCCTCTGGTGGAGGACCAGGATTTGAACCATGAGCTTCTAACCAGTGTTTCTTAACCTGGGGTTTTAGAGGGGTCGCAAGTGCAGAGCTGGTATTGGGGGTGGCAAGAAAGGCAATTGCCTGGAGCCACAGGGGCGCCATGAAACTAAGTTACATGCCTCAGCCCCGTGGGGGTGGGACTCAGGCTTCAGGGGTACAGTAGTTTGGAAAGGTTAAGAACCACTGTTCTAGACATACTGCAAACGGCTCTAATGTGGTTTGGTGTGTATCGGCATCTTGTGCCCTGACCCCAAAGAGGGCTGAGAAAAGTTAGTTAGTTAGAGTTAATTAGAGAACAGAGTTGGTTACTCAAGCCCAAGTCCACCCCACTGGATAGAGACGCAAAGCAGCTAGACCTCTTTGGATGGAGGCTGTTTCCCTCACTTAGCTAAACATTTTGGATAGTGTCCAAATATGACTTTTTAAATTACAACAAGCCATCAGAATTCATGAATAAACTCCCTCAAAAACACAGACTTTAGTTCCAGACAATCCGGGATGATGGAAAGCTAGTTGAATGAACTTCCCTCCAGGCATCCCTTGATGCTGCTGACACAGTGGCATGCTCCATGCCTACCTTGATAGTCATTAGAAGGGCTTCATGGCTACAGACCTCCAATTTCCACAAAGAGATCCAAATCATCATTGAGGACCTCTCCTTTGAGGATACCAACTTAACTAGTGATAAGACTGATGAGTTGCTGCATACCCGCAAAGACTTTTGAGTTACCCTCTGCTCTTTGGGTATTTATACTCTGGCACCCAGGAGAAAGTATTCTAGCCTCCTTCATCTCATCCTCATGCACCACCTCCATCAATTTTCCAGCAGAGGACGTATGGAGAGGTAGAGGACTAAGCTGGGTAGATGCCCAGTACCACTGCCATACACTTCTCTGTCTCAACTGTCTCCCAGGAAGAGATTTTGATGCAATGATGAGGGTCCATAGCCAGTTTCTTTAACACCTACTACCGCCTCCTTGGGTGACTGTGGGGCCCATTTTTCCCCCAATGTGGTGCACCATAACAATGGATAAATGGGTCCTGGATATTATATCAAAATACTACACTCTAGAATTACTTTCCCAACCTCCAAGATGCCCCTCACCATCCCTTTTCAGGGACCCCTTCCATAAGAGGATTCTCAAACAAGAGGCAGACTCCCTTCTTCAACTGGGGGCAATAGATTCCATTCCACCCTCTCATGTAGGAAAGGGCTTTTACTCAAGTTACTTCCTCACTCCCAAAAAGAACAGGGGTTGAAGACCCTGGCTTTTATAACATCCTCCTTCCACTCAGTCAGTTGATTTCCAAACTCAATTTGAAGGATGCTTACTTTCATTTGGACAGTCACCCAACTCACAAAAGGTTCCTGCATTTCACAGTAGGCCAGGAGCACGTTCAGAACAAATTGCTCCATTTTAGCCTTTCCATGGCCCCAAGGGTATTTATGAAAGTGCTTGTGGTGGTGCCTGCATACCTTCACAGACAAGGGAGACTGATATTTCCTTACCTGGATGATTGGCTGCTTAAAGGTCATTCATACCAGGAGATACAAGCAGAAAGAGAAAGCTATCTCTTCCCAAAAAGTGTGAGTGGACATCCTCTTTCATCTCCCTGTGCTATGACATTATGAATATCCCCTTCTCAAACCGTCAGGGCTCATTTTCCAAGAGCTCAAGCAGCACATATAGCCTCCTTACATGGAATTCCCTGCTTGGAGATCTCAGAGGTATCAGCACTTGAAGCAGAAAGGAAGGTTACTTACATTATAGTGACGGGAGGCCTTTGAGATGTGAGGTCTCTATGGGTATTCATGACGTACCCTCCTTCCCCTCTGCTTGGGTCAACCTGATTTGCAGTAAGGTCAGAACTGGGGATGGTGGTTAGTCCACACCTCTCTTTAAGCCATTGGATGGAAGTACAGTGAGGTAAAGGGTGTGGGCACAGAGTAATGGACACTGCTATTGAATTTCTGACCTGGGGACATGGAGCATGCCAAAACCCATAGGGAATACCCAAGGGGGCCACACAACTCAACGAATTCCAGTTATGATAAGGTAACCTTCCTTCTTGATAGCTACATTGGCATAAAAAGTTCAGTTTGAGTGCAGATCATATTTTGGGTGAGGTTTCAGATTGGCACTTATTGATCCAAATGAGCTGCAACCACTCCAGATGAGAACATACATCATCTTTCCAGCTACCACTACAATATCCAAACCTTAAACTAGAGTTGGTCATAACATTTACACTGAACATATTTTCAGTGAAAAATACAGAAAAAATCAGTAAAAATTATTAATGTTTTTCAAGCAGTTCTATTTTTACCAGTGATATTTGAAATGTGCTAGCATCTGATTAGGTTTCTATATCCCAAGGCATCTGATTAGGTTTCTATATCCCAAGGTAAACTATTACATCTTTTGCTTCCTAGTCCTTCTTCCACCTAAACAATGACAGTAATTCCCCAGAGCCTCAAGTTGAATGCAAATTGCCACTAAAAGTTATTTTCAAAGGTGAACCTATTTTACTTCTTACTTCATTCAGTACAATGCCCACTAGAACAGGGGTAATGTGTGCTCCTGACATCCAAAGTGGGTTGAAGGATTTAATGGGAAGCTTGTACCCAATACCTGTTGCTGAATGTTTATCTCATGACAGAGAGATGAGCATTACAAAACCATAATAGTAGAAATAAAATCCAGCACTGGCATCTATGGAACTACTATGATGTTTATTTTTAAATTATGGACATAACAATGCAGACCTGTGAAGATCTTTAAATATTAGGTCATGCAAGGAGGTTACAGCTCTTGCCCAGGGAGTGAGATATCTCTGTACACTATGGGCCAATAATGCCTGATGGCAGTGCCTGAGTATAAGAACATCTGAAAAGATTGAATCTTGGGGCTGGTTCACACTGACTGCGTGATTCGGCGGCAGTCGACTGGAGTTACGCAAACTACACAGAGTACACAGAGTAGTTTGCGTAACTGATGTCGACTGCTCAGCTTCCCTTCTTCACGCTGTTCACACTGCGCTGAGCCGATGGGAACAGCGTTCCCGTTGACTCAATGCAACGCTACTTGAGGGAGGGGACTTACTCAGTCGACTTCCTGATTGATTGAGCGGGTCTCACTGACCACTCAATTGATCCTGAAAGATCAATCTGGCGGAGGCGATTTTGCCACCGTCAGTGTAAATGTAGCCTTGATAATCCTAGAGAGGACTTTTCTCCAAAACAAAGGATTTTTATCTATCCTATCCTATATTCTGGGAGTTTGTAAACCTGACCTAGAAATCTCTTTAGAACTGGCTTGTTCTGTGAGATTTCAGGATCATATTTCTGGTCAGAACAGAAACATCAGAAGAACAGACTTTTTTTCTTAGAATTTCAGGACTCCTGCATCTGGTCCAAACTGGAACCAGGAAATAAGGAGATGAGTGAAAACAAATCACAATAGTAAAAAATGTTAACTGAGCTTTTGGATCCTCAGACAAAGTTTGGCTTGTGTTTAGTTAATTCCTGGGAGAAGGCCTGTATATAATTCCATAACACTCAATTTCTTCCATTCTCCACAACCCAGAGCTGAAGTCCTTTCCTAATATCCTTGTTGTGTTTCATTTGCCAGTGGGAATACATATTTTACAGTAATTTGTGTGTATGTTTTGGTCCATATCATTGTCCTAGTTGTCTCATTCCCTCATTAAATATGGGTATCACAAAATAATGCGGTAGTAACAAGATTAATGGGTCAACTGCCCTTAAGTTGTTTTCTACCTGAAATAAAAGGAAATCAGTGTGTATATTTAGAACAGTGCATTGACTCCTCAAGAAGCACTGCACTGTGTATGTTTTTCATATGTTGGAAGGTAACATAGGTGGAGAACTATATCTGATTAGCACGGAGTCAGATGGCTATGGCAGCATCACAAACAACAGGAGTTATCTGCCTGACAACTGTACTGCCCTAATGTAAAAATAGCGCAGGAAAGGCATGAACATTTGAAACATACAGCAATCATAACAGTTATATAAAAATGTCTGCCACATGTAGACACTGTCATTTTTGCCCAAACATGTAACAGACAAGACATTTCACAGTACTGGTTTGCCTCCTACTGAAAGCAATGCTAAGATAAACAGATATGAATAAGCATCTAGAAAGACACTGCAGATGAGTGAGACCAGCAGATGTAAGGGCTGACAATCTTTGTTCAGTTACTCACGGGCTATGACAGCTTCCTGCAGCTCATATCTTTTTCTTCTTTGAACAATCCCTAATGTGATAGGTATGTACTCCCACTATGGAGTGGGGATGCTGAAACATGGAGAGATTAGGGGCCTGGTTTTCGAAAGAGCTCAGCATCCACAAGCAGGGCTCAATTTTCAGAGGACTGTAGCACCCAGTGCAGGCACCTCAATCAGTGGCCACATTTTCAAAGGAGCTCAGTATTTTGGGCACTGAAATCTTTTGGAATCTGACTGTAAGCATCACAATGGGAGTCGCTGGGTGCAATCTGATCCTTATTTGGGTATGAAAACCAGAGCTGAACTCTTTTAAAAATCTGGCTCCAATTATGAGTGCTACACACTTGAAAATCTGGCCCCATGTGACGTTGGGAAAGGTCATATAATGAGCCAATGGGAGAGACTGTGCCTGACTGCTAAACACCTAATTTTCAGTGTCATATTCTAATCACTAAATTATGCTTTCTCCTGTCTTTCTTATTCTTCTGTGTTTATTAATCCTTTTGAGACTAAACTTAATCACCATCATTATGAAAGATAACTTTATGTCTACATGGTCAGATTCTGATTTCAACCACACTGGTGTACATATGAGCAGAGTCACTGGATATACTGACACGGGTATGAGCCAGACCAAACTCTAGCTGACAGGATTTTTATGCTAAAGGTTTATCACATGGTAAGATGTTAAGGAATGTAGAAATTTTAAAGAAATCACCCCACCCAAGAAAATCATTTGCTTTACACAGGATCTGCTTTGCAGCATTAAATAATAAACCTTCTGATTAGAAAGAGGAAATTGTTCTAATCGAAAAAAGCTATAAAGCCAATCATGTCATTTTGGAAGATTGCAATCTAAAATAACAATGAAAAAATAACAGGCTGACCCACTGAAGGCTTAAAAAAGAGAGAAAACTCCAATAAGCTACAGCTAAATTCCTTTTGATGTTTCTAATGTTCTGCTCCAATTCCCTGTAATCACTAGGATTATTGGTGTATGATTTCTACAAGCCTTAACAGAATATGTCTGTTAAGGATTTACTCTCTCTTTCATGACATTTCTATAATCATATAAACTACTATGAAAAAAGATAGTTGACCACAATATATCAGGAAATAAAGAAGAACGCAGACAATCCTGCAGAGAAAAAGATAAAGGATAAAAACACCAAAACAACATACAATATTATAAATTCAGACTCAGGCATTCCTCACAGGCTGAATAAGGCTTGTTTCAAAGGGATCTCTCTTTAAAGATCTAAAGCTGTGATGATTTTTTCAAGGCCTTGGACTGGCATTTATGCTGTATAGATACCGCGATGACACAGTTTGAAAGAATGCCCTCCTACAAATATGAAACAGGACAAGAAAAAAAATGGAGAAAAATAATTCTGTTGAAAAGCAAATTGTATACTTTAGTTTATCAACATCATCATTAGTATTAATTATTTGTATTACAATGGGTGATGCTGATGCTCCAACAGAAATTGTTCTAGGCACTGTACAAACACACAGTAAGAAAGAGTCCCTGCCCTGAAGTGAAGTGAGGCAGAGGTGATGCAGGAAATCTATGGCAGAGCTGGGAATTGAATTCAGACATTCTGAATCCCAGAAGCTCATTTTTCCCTGCTTTAAAATGCAACATTTGCCTTTGGGGAATGTCTGCTCCTAAAACAGAAGTGGTGGTCTGGTTTTTAGAACCTGGATGGAAGCTGCTCAGGGTCTCTGAAAATTAGGTCCATTACTAGTCTACAAATAAATAATCATAAGGTGCTGAATCACCGTTTCCCAGAATAAAACCCCTGGGGGAAAGTAATGGGAGAGAAAATCCTGAGGAGGATTCTCAGTGAGAATGAGCTCCCAAACCTGGAGGAGCTCAGGGATCTACAGGAGGCACTGGCTGTCTGTGCAGAGGCCTGCACACTCAGTATAAATCCTCCCCTTCTGACTCTGTGATTGCAATGGAACCAGGCTACAAGGGATTCCCAGACTCTGTCCCCAACTCTTCTCCCTCTTGTGGATCTTGGAGGCATGACCTGGTTCTATAATATTTTCACTTCTATCAGGCTTTTCATCTGAGGATCTCAGAACATTCTACATTAGGGAATTTTAGCCTAATAAGATGCCTGGAGGTGGGTATTCTTTATTGTCCTCCTTTTAGATGGGGAAGCCAATGAGCAGGAAAGTTACATGACTTGCCAAAAGTCTCACAGCTTCTTCAGCTGCTATTTAAGACACCATCTTCCTCTATCTGTTAATGAATACATGTTTCTCAGATGTCTCGCACTTCCAGGGACATCGGTGATATTAGTACCAAGTTTCCTATGTAACACACCAATTTGGTTTCCTCTCACTTTTATTGCTGGAATTTTTTTACATTAGAAATAAAGAATCATGAAACTACGGTAACAAAATGAGGCCTTTTACACTAGTGGGATGAATCTTAAATCCTTTAAAATTTCTATCATGAATGTGTTGGTGTCCCTTGTTTTGGGCCTTTGTCCCATATTTGGCCCTTGGCAGGTATGAACAAAGTAAAGAGCAAAGCGAATGTTTTGGGACTTCTTTCTTTTTAATTTCGCACTGGATTTATTGATGCATCCCAAGCTTTTCCATCATGGATTCACACGGTAGGGTGAAACATAGTCCATATGGTACTTGAGCTAATTTTTCTTGTTAATAGTTGCAATTGCTTGTATACTTCAGTGATATTAATTTCAAGCAGCTTTTGTTGAAAACCTTATAATGAGTTTCTTTAGAGATGGATTACAGGATGCTGGCACTGCCGATGGGTTAACCCCTAAGCTTGGTTATATGTTTCTCTGAACCCATCCTTAACTGTGGGAGTTTCCTGACCTTTCAGAGCTCGATTTTTTGAACAAAAAATGTATATATATTCTAGAGTAAAGGACATTTCATTAAACATAAATGATATTATTATTTATAATTTACTATTTTACAGTTACAAATAGGATTCATTGTATTTTACTTTTTGATATTTAGTACACTGAAACTGAAACCCTGGGATTTGGTCAGATACTTTCTGCTTAAAATCTTGGCCTTGGTGTTTTTATATTAAATCCCATTACATCACCATTTCATTTTTTTGGCAAGGCAGCACATGTGCTGGGGGCTCAGAACATGGAATATTTGAACAGCTGCTCATCAGTTGTGAAATCACACCTCATTTATTGAGTGTACTTACTACATTATCTTTGAATCTATTTTGACAGGAGCACTTGTCATTAATTACACTGTGTTTGGACTTGATTTAAATCTTGTATAGATTAATTGAGCACCAGCAAAGGCTTTTGTAGTGTGGCTCTTACTAAGCTGGTGTTGCAAAGGTCACCATGCTATGAAATACAATTTCTTACCTTACCTCACAAAATTAGCTTTAAACATCAGGTGCACATAACATCATGGACCAAATTCATCCCAGGTGTGTAACTCCACCAACTACAATTCAGTTTTAAAGGACAACTTTATTTAATTTTTATTTAATTTAATTTAATTTAATTTAATTTAATATTTAATTTATTTTAAAGGACAACTCTTGATATACATTGTTCTCAGACACTACAGTGATGTGCAGCATTATAACACCCTAAGAAGATACAAGATAATAATCATGATAAAATAATTAGGGTTGGTTGAAAAAAGGGAAGTTCTTTCATGGACAATTTTGATTTTTCAGCAGAAAATAAAAAATTGAAATATTTCATCCCAAAATATATATATATATCTTAATTTAGAATTGCTGCCACAGCACTTTATGGAAATTGTAGTTTGGGTGCCTAATGCTTCCATTCTCCTCTAGCGGCCAGGCTCCCTGGTCAGATCCCATTGCCCATGGATGATGCACTGCAGTTTCCCTTTTGGTGAAGGGATATGGTGCAGTATGGGAGCTCCATAGCTGGGAGGAGGAGAGGAGTGGCATCATGAGAGATGAAGTCTGGCCAGGAAACCTGGCCAACAGAGGAGACTGGGTATATGAGACAGCTGAACTAACTCCCAAGAAGCACCACAGCAGCATTTAGGTTTACAGTCACATACTGAAAACATTTTGTTTTTTGCGTGTTCGTTTTTCAATGAAAATCCCAAATTTCCATGGAAACCAAATACTTTTTGAAAAAAAGTTTAGTGAAAAACATAATTTGATGTGGACATGGAAATAATGAGACACACATACCATAGTACAGGGGCGTCAAACTCATTGGCTATGGCGGGCCAGATTTGAATTAAATGCACTTCAAGTGGGCCATACATACCATAAATCAAAATACTAGTCACAACCATTTTTATGTAGTATCATATTTTATTTGCTAGATATAAAAACTGCAGTAAATTCACTTTTACAACTACTGCTATTTTATGATTAAAAGAATTGATCGGTGATTAAGAATTATAGTACTGCACGATGCCCCAAGACCACCCTGTCCCTCTCCTGCCTTTTGGAGTGCAGTGTCTCGTGCACTCAGCGCTCCACGCACTGTCGACGGAGTACACAGATCTCGTGCAACATGTGACGCCGCAACATCTCGTGGCTGCCACAAGATCTCGTGGTGTTGTACTCTCTGGCGACAGTGGGCAACATCTCGCAGCATTGTACTCTCTGGCGGCAGCATGGGCTGCCTCAACGTCTCGCAGAGTTGTACTCTCCGGCGGCAGCATGCGCTGCCGTGAGATCACGAGGCAGTGCGCAACACTGCCAGAGAGTACAATGCTGCGAGATGTCATGGCAGTGCGCGCTGCCGCCAGGGACTGGTCCAAAAAGGTTGGTGGGCCGTATCTGGTCCACGGGCTGGATGTTTGACACCTTTGCCATAGGACAATTAACTGCAGAGGTGGCACCTTTATTTACAACTATTGCGTAACCACCCCCAAACTACGCAGTAGAGTTGTTTCAGAGCAGACCCGCACTGGCACAAATGGCCCTGGGTCCTTCCTACTGAGGTTGAATATGAAGGCGAAACCCTCTCTATACCCTCTGGCTAGCACAGTTACTTGAGTGGGAATGGTAGAACCCCTCTCCACTTCCCTTCACTTCTCTTCCCTCTTGTCCCCACACAATAACCCCTACTCTTCTACGCAATGACCTTTATCAATCAACCTCATAATCTCAAGAAAGAATGAAATCACAGTGGTCACCAAGATCTATTCTCCATAAAACCATGTTGGCTTGCATTAATTATATTCCTGTATTTTAATTCTTTGTCAGTTCAATCCTGTATCAACTTTTCCATTACATTGCTTGGGACTGATATCAGGCTAACTGGCCTGTAATTACCTGGGTCATCCTACTTGCCCTTTTGACACAACATTAGCACTCTTCCAGTCTCTAGAATTTTCCTGGTATTCCAAGATTTATTAGAAATTAACATCAGCTGTCCAGATATCGCCTCAGTGCAGAGCTCTCCTCAGCCAAGTCTTTTGGGTGCAAGAATTGGGCTTGCTGATTTAAAAATATCTAGCCCTAGTAGTTGTCTAACATTCTCCTTGGTTACGAATGGACTGGAAAGTACTTTATCGTCTTTATATGATATTTGTACATACTCCTGCTTCCTTCCTAATACAGAACAGAAATATTTATTGAACACTTCTTCCTTTTCTGTATCATAACTAATATTTTTACCATCTCCATCTAGTAATGGACCTATACATTGCTAGGATTTCTTTTGCTCTTAATATACTGAAAAAAAAATCCTTAACCCTGGCAGCTATGGATTTTTTCCTGATATCTTTAATTTCCCTTACCAATTTTCTGCATCTCATAAATTCTGATTTATATTTCCTTTCTATCTAGTTATTCCTTTATCCATTTGTTCTACATTGCTTTTTAATTTCTAATTACTGCCTTCACTTCACCAGTAAACCAGGTTGGGCTTTTAGCCAAAATTGTCCTCTATCTTGATTGTGGAATTATGGGTTTTTGGCCATCTAATAAACCTTTCTTAAATAACTCCTGATTTTTAGTCACATTTTTTGGTCTAAATTTCTCCTCCCAATCAATTTTGCTCATAGTCTTCCTTAGCTTTGGGAAAGTGAAACAGTGTTCTTTGTATAAGAAATAACCTTCAGTTGTTCCTTCAAATCACTTCCCAAAAGACACCTTTTCTGCAAAGTCTTTAAAAGTTACCTTTTAACAGGTTCTTGCACTAGTTTTAACTCAGACAGAACACCATTTGTTATTTGAAGCTGATCTCTTTTCCCTTGGTTTAAATTAGACTATAAGGTAATTGAGTCAAGGAATGATTTTTGCTAATTAACAAACAATAATATGCATATTTAAAAGTTTCTGTACTTGGGCAGTAGAATGTTTGCAAATGCCAATAATTCTACCATTTTAGACTCGAAATACTGTGTAAAAGAGGAAATATTATCAGCCTACAAAATATCAAAATGAAGACATTTTGGATGTATGAAGTCAAAATCAAAAGGGTCAAAAATGTATACACTTTGTTCAGATCATCCAAACAAAATGTTATGAAAATGTTATCATAAATCATATAATCCATGTTCTCCTGCGCTGGTGCCTTCTAAAGAGTCACAGAACTGGGAAAGACCAATTACTGAAAATCACTGAAATCCAACTCTTTATCTATTCAGGATAGTCTCATCTCAAAGGTTTGGTCTAATCCAGCTTTAAATGTATAAGCAATAGGACTTCCATCACTTACCCATGGAAACTAACAGTGTACAGTATCAGGATAAATTTTTCCTGTAAGTCTACATTTGCTTTTTGATTGATTTCACCCTATTAATCCTACTTACTTCCCTTTGTATTAGTCTAAATAATTCCTCTCCATCCTTGATATGCTTAAGTACTTGAACGCAATGCTTCTGAATGAAGAGGACAAACATGTTTTCATAAACTCCTAAAAATGGGTATTTATCATGGAATTCCTCAGAGACCCCCTAAATACAGTTTAGCAAACATTGCCATAATTCACACCCAACTCTTTTTTTGTGTGTGAACTGCTCGTGTTTTTATTTTATTTTTTTGTTTGTCTTCCTTATATTTACATTAAGTCCTAATCTCAAACAAGCAGTACTGGACTCCCACATTATTTATTGTTTTGATACAGTGAGCAATTAAATATAATTAGCTGGATGATTATCATTTGCTGGTAGAATTTGTTAAGAATGCATATGTTCCTTTGGGGAGTTGCTTTCTATTTCCTGCACCAGTGAACTGATGCTGCTTAGAAAGCTCTGCTTTTTTTTTTTTTTTCTATTTACTGCTTCACTGATCTGGGGCAGTATGAAAGTAAGTGTATGAAAATAAGTATGCACTAGTCTGTGAATAGCTCTATCACAGAGAGCTAAAGGATGGCACTTCCAATTGGCTTTATTGCAATGCTGAGATGCACAAACACCAAAATATTCATAAGTGGGCCATGAAAGGGAGGTCACGCAGAGGCAAGGAAAATAATACAAACACTTTCAGTGTCTATGAGATACTGCAGAAATCATTCAACCTGAAAGATTGCAGGAGACATCTTACTTTGTTCTTGATTTTGTTTGCTAAATGTCTTCTTAGATGTATAAACGTCTGGCTGCAGGGCGATGGCTTTTTTATCACATGGAACTGATTATTTTCTTGCAATATGAATAAAAGTCTGCCCTGCTCAGAGGGCAAGCATGGAGGCTGTGCACCACTCAACACCTACTTAAGCCCTCAAAATCGAGTTTATCTGACACTTAAGTGATGCCCAAGTGCACAGATGGCACTCTGCACAGGGGTGAATTGCACCCTATGTGATCAGCCAATGAAATGAGCTGTGTCTTGTGAAAACATCATAGATAATTCCTAGAGAATAGTGGGATCCATGAAAAACCCAGCTTTCACCACTTTGGGTACCTGCAATATTTTCCTATACTTAGAAGAGGAGGCACTGTGGTACTGTAAACACTGCTGAGTGGCAAACATTGAAATTTTTCATGATACTTATTGAGATGATGCCTCCGGATCGACATCACTACATAAGTGTTTGGAAGCACATAGGGCCAGCAGAGTTTATTTTTTTCCCTTGGCACCAGAAAACTGGAGAGCTGAGTTTTTCCATTTCATCACTAATCTCAATGTGAAATCCCATCATTAAATTGTCACTTGGTCCTTCTGATTGGAAGTCAGGCCCATATTCTGTCTAATGCTTTATTCCTTAGTTGAATAACATAGTACAGTAAACATTTTACATGCTGCTGAGCTTTAGCCTGGAACAATGGAATAAAAATGGCTAGTGTGATCATTTCTGAAACAAAGTTAGAGTGTGGAGAATTCCAGTTCATTGTGTTCTAGAGAAGCCCTATGCAGTTCATGCTTGCTTCTTCTTAATTTAGTGCTTTCAAAAACCACTCATCCATCAGGCCTTCTGTTTAAATGACATTTCCATTAAGCAATTTATCCTTTTCCTCCTCTCTTTTTAGAAACCCACCTTGTTCTCTTTTGAATGCTCTACTTGTGCTTGTATGCCAGGGAGAGGGGGATGCTCAGGCAATATTCTGTGTAACTATATACTCCTCTCCTTCCTGCACTTTGGCATAACTCTTTGGTGAAGCACAGGCTAGAGTTCTGTCTTTTCAGAGCCTTTCAGATTGCATTTCACAGAGTTAAACATCAGGGATATAGTATGTAAAATTCTGAGAAACGGGTATTAATAATTCCCAGTCAATTTTCAAAGAGAGTGTGTACTATACACTTTCTTAGTAAAACAACATTTAGTGAATAGTATAAAACACTGTAAACAATATTTGAAATACTATATATAACTTTACTGACGCTCCTTTTACAGACTTTCCTCCTTCCTTTCCTCCCACAAACATTCAACTATAAGGTTTCAACATAACATTTTCAATATTTTAGCAAAAATCAGAACACATTCCCCCATCTGATCTTCTTTCACAGATTTCTAAGTCTTTAAAGAGTGAACATAGTATGTAGTGTGTGTCACCTGGATTCTTCAGAGCTTGAGAAATGGCAGCATCTCCATCCTTGCAAACATTTCAGTACACTATCAGCGAACAAAACAGGCTAGAGAAGAACTAGCAGAACTAGTTCTTCCCCACGACTAGCCGAAATCCAGCTCTCAGGTTAATAGCAGACTGGGCCTCTCAAATGTTGGTGAAACAGGACTCTGGAGCCTGTATCCAAAGTGGTATGGAGATTAGGATCAGCATAGAAAATACCCATTCTCTGTATCTATAAAATGCTGTCATGCTATAAGGCATGGGTATCTTCTCACCATAAGCCCAGCTAAGTCAGGCTAGAAGTCACAAACTCTCACCATACTAAGTGTTGCCTCATTTTCTCTTTAACCAAGACAGAATCTCGGTTTAGAGGACTTAGTTGATAGCTCAATGTAAGTTCCACAGTTTCTGTAGCCTCTAGGCTAACAGATGCTTCCATCTCAGCTTTCCATCTGGGGCTGTCCATAAACTATGTATTTATAATCTTTTGATGATTTTCAAGCTCCACCCACTCTCTTATAACACTTTAACACTGAAAACCACACACAAAACTAAGAACCCCTCACCCCCAATGTATGTAATTTATGGACAGCCCTTCTAGGTTCATAAAACACATCATAGTGGACCAAACATTATCCTAATTGAGTGCTTCCCTAACAAGTGAAGCTGAAATAGCACTCACCTCTATCCAAAGTGGTACAGAGACTGGGACTCAGCACTCACCGCTACACTTCTCTTGGTCCTGCATCAGTCAGCCACTGAGCCCACAGAGCTGTCTTTAACCACTGTATTTGTAACATCACCACCTCCTCTACACTCTGATTGGATCTGCTATCAGAGGGTAAGTAGGGTGTGAGCTGCTAGATGGGTTTTCCACAATGAAAACGTCATATACCACCTCCAGAGCATGTCTGGTGACTGCCACATGTTCTTCCTCCCATAGAGTTAATACATACATTTCAAAAAGACATTAATACACCTCAACACACTTAAAACCGCCTTCACCAAACAATGACAATCCACCAGCGAAGTAGATCACATCATGGAATAGACCATCCAAATATCCCAAAAGACCTTGCTTCAATACAGAAAAAAAAAAAAAACCTTCAACAGCACACCCTAGTTGTCATCTACCACACCATACTGGTACCCATATGGGGGCTATCATCAAACAACTACAACCCATGCTCAATGGGACCTTATCCTGAAAGAAATCTTTCCTGAACCCCCTCTTCTGGCCTTCAAACAACCCCCCAACCATGCCAATCTCATTATCAAAAGCAAGATCCTCACAGATCAGGACCCACCAACTCAAAGTGGTACCAGACACTGCCATAACAACAGATGAAAAACCTGCAGACATATCTCCACTGCTACAATGATCAATACTGCCCATAACACAAGATCCATGGGTCCTACAAATGCCTGTCATAACATGTGATGAACCTCATCCAATGCAATAAATGCCCCAGTAACCAAATATGTGGTTTATACCAGACAATCATACTCTGGAATGAACTCACCCAGAAAAGTGATAAAAGACAAAAACACCATATCACCTGCGGGCGGACACTTTTCACAAAATAATCACTCCATATCCGACCACTCAGCCCTTATCTTCAAAGGCAACCTTCACAACACCTTCAACAGATGAGCCTGGGAGCTTAAAGCCATAATTTTGCTAGAGACTAAAAATCACAGTTTCAACAAAGACACTGGATTTATGTCTTATTATAAAAATCTGTAACTCAGTACCCCCCCTTTTTGTCCTATGACTGCCACTTCACTTTGAATGGTCTCTTACCACATGTGTTTACTTATGCTAAACTATCTGTTCTACCTTGTATTTAGCTGTGACACTCTGAGTGCCTTTCACAGACCTGAAGAAGAGCTCTGTGCAATTCAAAAATGTATCTTTTTCATCAACAGAAGTTGATCCTGTAAAAGCTATTACCTCACCTACCTTGTCTCTCTAATATCCTGGGACCAATGCAGCTACAACAGTGCAAACACCCTGCTCTGGAAGTTTCTGGATCTTTTTTAAAGTGAGTTTCCCTTCTCTGCTCTCTGCATGTGTGCAGAGACACAGAGTATACTACTAAGATCCACGTCTCCTCTCCTGGAGAAACAAAATGAAATGCTGCCATATAAAGTGTATGGATTACACTTGCTTCGGGGATTTTTTCAGGTGCTGTTTCAATGATATGCTGAATACCCATAGTATAATACAGCTCTTTCTCTCTCTCATCCCAGAGCATCTATCCATACATTGGGAAGAGTATAGCATCCCCATTCATTCCATGTCCCTGGCTTGTTCCTCCATTAAGTCAAGTCTGGTCATGTTCCTGTGTCCGAAGTCCCACCACCTAGTCAGTGGTCAGCCTCTAGGTTGAGCTGACTTTGGTTGTGCTTGCATTATTTATTTTTGCATCCTATTATCTGCTGTGTTGGATGATCTAGAGTTAACATTCTTAATTTATGCAGATGACATTGTACTACTGGCAGACACATTTGAATTAATGATGATACTCTTTGCTACGTTAGAAAATTGGTGTAATTGAGTTGGACTTCTGATAAATGCCATTGTAATTACATCTTAGAAAAAGGACAATAGATAAAGTATTGAAATATAACAGCAGTGAAGTCAGAGAACAAGTAAAATCTTATGTGTACCGAGGAAGCTTGATCAGTACTGATGGTTCCATCAAGGATAAGGTTAAAAGGAGATGTGCTTTAGCTACAATAGCTGCACAGAAATTGATAAAATTATGGACTGATAAAAGCTTTACATTTGGTACCAAAATGAAAATGTATCTAATCAATGTTCTAACCTTATTACTCTATGGTCTGAAAACAGCTACATTAAATGAAACAGAAATCAGAAGGCTGAAGGCAGTAGACGTGGGAGTTCTTCAAAAGATACCAGATGTAAAATGGAATGATTTTAAGACAAATGAAGATGTTAAGAGAGTAGGATGTGAAATAAGGGTTTGGGATTGATTAGAATCGAACAGATTATGATGGTGGGGACACTGCAGAAGACAAGCAGCTGATAAGATGATAAAGCTTTGCCTATAGAATATTTTGTTGCCATCATTGTTCTAAAATTTAGCTGAATCTTTTCTGTTCTTAAGTATATTGGAATGAATTTAATAAATGTCCTTTTTTAATTGAAAACATATGTTTTAGGCTTATACTTAATGAAGAAAAAACTCTGGTGATCTCTCTCTCATAGACTCATAGACTAAAGGTCAGAAGGGATTATTATGATAAACTAATATGACCTCCTGCCCAACAGAGGCCACAGAACTTCACCCACCCACTCGTGTAAGAGATCCCTAATATAAGACTGAGTTATTGAAGTCCTCATATAATGATTTAAAGACTTCAAGGTGCAGAGAATCCACCAGCAAGTGACCCGTGCCCTATTCTGCAGAAGAAGGCAAAAAACCTTCAGGACCTATGCCAATTCCTTCCTGACCCCAAATATGGTGATCAGTTAAACCCTGAGCATGTGGGCAAGACTCACCAACCAGACACCCAGAAAGAATTTCTTGCAGTCTTTCAGTGCATTGTAAACCTGATATATTTCTGGTTCTTTTGTGTTCTGCTATATCCACTAAAACTCTCTGTCTCTAGATGTTTTCGGGCAAGCACAGTGTGTGATAATGCAGTTTTCTTCTTCAAAGGGCTTTACAAACATTAACTAATGATATATTGTGTCACCTTGAGAGGTAGGGAAATATTATCCACATTTGCATAGAAGGGGAAACTCAAGCAGAGAGATTTTAAAGAAACTTGCCCAAGGCCACAATGCATGCCTCAGTGGCAGAGCTGAGAATAAAACTGCGGAGTTCCTGGCTCCCTCACTGGTGCTCAGACTATTAAAATTCACCTCTTTTACTCTAGACTAAATAACTCTGTGTGAGGGTGTTTTACTGAAATGTTATGAGCTTGATGTGTGGTATTTCTAGCCAGCTCAATAACTACCCTGGAAACATAGATTCATACATTCTAAGGCCAGAAGTATAGGCAGCCTCTATTAGAGGGCCTCTGAAATTAATTGGGAGTGTTCCAGTAACGAGGGTCCTGAGTGTTGCAATCCAGTCTTGGATACTACAGCTCCTCTGATGCCTTGAGGCAGAGAGACTTCCACTTCCAGGGCATGCAGGGAGAGCATGCAATGGGCTCCATCTTGGGGGCAAGTTAAGATCCTGCCTCTCATGACTTGCTTTAGTAAAAAGGAAAGCATCATACAACATAATTAAATAAATTATATTCAGAACCCTGACTCATTTAGCAGCTCTAACAGATCACAGAGGCACCATGAAGTGAACTAAAAGTTGCACAATGGGAAGTTTACAGTAACAAATGCCAGTTCACACCTGTAAACTTACAGTGAGCAGACTTGTGTACACATTAAAAATGGACTGAGTGTGACAGTTAGCTATTGTTTATCGACACTGAAATGCATTGCATTGAAACTATTCTTTTTCAGTTGTTTCCTTCAAGCAGCAAGCTGATTAACACCTTTGTCTTCATTTGGAAAAAAGGTAATGTTTTAAAAACTCTCAGGTAGACATGTAGATGGGGAATTTGTATTTTAACATGTTAACTGGAGGGGGTCAACTCTATGCTCCCTCCCAAACTTGACCTTGATCAGCTAATACATTTTAGAACTACCACAGCCTTGTCTACACCAGGATTATGATATGTGTTAGTTAACAAACACTCACGAGAAAAACACCTTTCTTCCTAGTGTAGGCATGTCCTCTGTGGATTCTACTGTATCACTGGAGCCTTATACAGGAACTGAACAATTAATTTGATTGCTACTGCATCTTCTGTGTGTTCTGATGTGTTCTTCAGTCTCTGTAATGGCCAGTCCAAAGCATCCTCCAGCACATTCAAGAGTTCATAATCCAGATTTGAATTGTATGTCCCTTCTCTAACTTCACAACCCTGTCCAGTGTAATTCGTATCCTTATGGTACCTTGTCAACCTTTGTTAGGTACGGGCAAATGAGACTGTTGATTAAGGAAAATCTCCAGCTATAAAGTTAACTCATTTCTGTACCTTTATTTCTCTACTATGTTTCAATTATATACCATCTATCTCTGCTACCATTCCCATACCACCTTTTGCTAGACCCATACCAAATATTCCAACCCTTCCTTTCTTTCACCAATTTTTTGCTCTGAATATTCCCAAGATTCACCAGCAGCCAAGGTATCAAATAAACACTGAGACATCTGACAGGAAGATCATAAGCCCTCCCAACTGTCTGATTACTAACTTCAGGATCCTTTCATTTGTCTTTTTTCTCCTGGTATTATCTTGATATTTACCTTGGGAAGTATAATCATATCTTGCAAGGCACTTTCAGTCTCTGCGCATGAGAAATGCAGTTAGTTCTTACTATGTACTGGAATTAATTAAACCCGGGTGTGAGTTGTGTCCATCAGTGCTTTCATGTGGGATCTGTTGTTATAACAGGAAATATTCTGTCAGGTTTATAAATTTTAAATTTTGAGTTCAATTAGCTAAACAGTTTTAACGTACACCTGCAACTTTAAGAATAGTTTATTTCCATACCTTTAAAAAATGAAATGAAACGAATTAGAAATGTGACCAGGGATATAGCTAAACAGATAAGCCACATTTTAATGATTTGTTAAGATTTCACCCAATCTAATATTAATCTGATTTTTTCCCCATTATTTTCTGTACTGTGGCACTTTATTGAGGGGGATTCTAGGGGCAGCCTTGGTCAGGAATGTCAGCAGGCAGCATGGCTCCTATAAGAGTTATCAGGGAGGCAAACAGCCTAGGGGCAACAGGTACTGCTGTGGAAAGTGGCCTTCACAAAGTACTATATAAACCTGGGTGGGAAAAATGTATTGAGATTTTGGGGAAAAAAATGCATCTTGAACTGGGAGGAAAAGATGAAATCTCAAAAAAGTTTATGAACTGAAAGTTTGAAGAAAAAATATCAGGTCGAGTCAAATGAAACATTTCTTTTTGGTAATTTTGAAAATGTTTTGTTTTGATTTTGACCTTTTTACATGTTAATCAACTTTTTTTTTTACTGTAAATTAATTTTTTTTTAAAAAACAACAACTTGTTTTGATCTGAAAAATAGAAAATACTTTACTCCCTCATTAAAAGGCATTAATTTGTTGTGCCTCCATGATATAAGGCAGTTGTCGGCTCCAGTGAAATCTATTATTATTGTTTTTATGGCTTTATCATGGGGTCTATCTACCACAAGCTCGTTCGGTAACAAAGGGTTAATTGCAAAACTGCCTGGCCTACTCAGCCAAAGCTGATTGGCCGTCCCACAGCAGCTGTGAGATAAAAGGACTGTAAGGCAGTTGGGTGGGGTGACTGCTGGAGAGTTAGAGGGACTACAGAAAGAAGCTGCTTCCAACAAACTGATGAGAAACCACCACAGAAACCAACACCCTAGAGAGAGAGAAACATAAAAAGAACGTGGAAATCCCACAGAGGTAGGAAGCATCTCAGAGAACAAGAAGGGACTTGACAAGGGCTGATTCCGACTGCTCTGAACAAAGATCCTGATCTGGAACCCAGCAGAGTGGGCACACCTGGGTTCTCCTACCTCTTCCCGTGACTTAGAAGGGAGATGGTAAATAGTCAAGGACTATGAGTGTTAGTCTGAGATGGGAAGAGAGACTCAGATCTCTGGACTTTTGGGTTCCTTATTTTTGGGCATATCTGTTAATCATGAAGAGACTGAGCAGTGATTTAGCCAGAGAGTTAGGCAACATAAGACAACAGGCAGACTTGATACCAGAAGGGCTGGGAGCATTAGGCTGAAAGTACCCCTGCAACACCACTCCTGGACACAGGGAGGAGCTTTAGCAGTGAGGGCATGCTCCAATGTGTGGTACCAGAAGTGTTCCCAAGCCACTACGTTATAGAGAGGGGACTATTGTGATGGAATTTGCCAATGAGCAGATTTATAAACAAATACAAAAATACATCTTATGCAATCCACCTATTGATAAAACTCAGGTCTTCCACATCTTTCTAAACTAGGGCCAATTATTGCTTGTCAGATAGCCATTATATTTCATTATGGGTATCAGATCGTTGCAATTTTAAGATTTTGTAATGATATGAAATACACTGAATACTCTTTAGAACTTTCAGTGTCTCGCTCCACCTACTGCTATGCCATCATTGATAATGTGTTTTGATCTTGCAGCACACAATCAGCTGGAGAAGTATTTCAAACTGCCTTGAACATTTCGTTAACTTTTTTGGCACAGGACTTCAGGTTTAAAATATAATCCCATCAACTGGTTAATATAGGATCTAATTAGTTCACCTACTACAAGTGTAAAGTCAACTGTGCAGTGTTATCTGAGAATTCAGTCCTTTCCTATACTTAGGAAAAGACACGACTGCAAAATATCAGATGTGTGGTAACTGTTGACATTTTAATGGAGACCACTGTATGCTAGTAACATCAAAAATTCCACAAGACTTTGTATAGTCTTGAATGCTTACACAATGGCTTTGATCCTGGTTAGAGGACTAGGATGTGGTGGTGTTACTTACACAATCCAGTCCTGAATTCCTCTGAGGCAGTGAAGCTCTGAACATCCTGTACTCAAGTCACATGCTAGAAATGGCAAGATTTTACATGATCATAGCATGAATTTTCACTGGTATAATACTGATAGCTGTCTGCTCTTTGTAAATACTGAACTGAATTCTTCCTCAAATTCACCAGCAATCTCAATAGCTCCTTATGTCCAACATAATTGGACGGTGATCTAGTTCCAATGAACTTTCACCAATACTCTGATGGAACCAGATGTTTACTGATGTCTAAAAACTGTGCAGTTAATGCCTCCTTCTTCCCAGTAGTTTTCATGATATGTTGCTTGCACTTCCAGATTCCATTAGGGAGCAGAAGTACCAAAATAATGCAATAAAGCTTACTGCATTATTTCTAGACTGACTAGAAAGAAGTAATATTTATAGCTCAGGTTTGTGGTGCCA
Source organism: Emydura macquarii macquarii (assembly GCF_026122565.2). NCBI lineage: Eukaryota > Metazoa > Chordata > Testudines > Chelidae > Emydura > Emydura macquarii. The sequence continues at coordinate 2,997,071 of NW_027131850.1, forward strand.
AATATGCTTAAACATAAGACATGAAGTTGAGTCCTGCCAGAATGTGGCTCATTTAAGCAGTTGAACTTTGACTGGAATGTGTCAGAAAACTGGAAAAGGAATGGAGCAAATCCTCTGTTCCACAGCCCGGTCCAGATAATGTGGGTGGAACTGAGAAGAATTACTGCTGCACTGGGAAGTAATCCTATGCAGAATGGCAGTGGCGTGTCTTCACCAATGTTATCAAAGCCCCGAGGCTGCTGTAACCTGCCATACCCTTTATACTGCCTGCTCCCTCTTCTGCCTTCTCCCCTCTTCTCCCTCTGCACATGAGGGAACACATACTGCCCTGCCCTTCCCTTCCTTCCTGTGCAGTGAAATCTTACTGGTTCCTGTTTGTTTGGGACCCCTCTACACTCAGAGTTACTAGCAGGATTATAAATATGAATATACCGCAGCAACTCCAACTCAGAAAACAGAAACAAAAAGCAAACATAAACCACTTGCGGGAATTTATATATGCATGAGAATAGATCCCAGAGATTCATAACACATTCATGTGTAAAAATAGGGAATAGGCAATTTTAACATGCTGGAGAAAACTGCTGGAGGATTATTGCATTCCCAAGAAAAAATATTGTATTTGAGCAGCATGTGTTCAATATTTACAAACAGAATGAAAATGGAACATTTGACCAACTGCTAATGGACCTGCAGCACTCCCCCAAAATGGCAAGCAGGCTTCCTGAGGCCAGTGCATTTGTGGGAAACCTGTAGGAGGGACTGTGAGTAATGAGATGAGAAGAGGATGGTTATATAAAGACAAGCTGGACTCTGCCTACAGTGCATGTGTATATATAGTGGGCAGCGTGCAGCACGTAGGGAAAGTGCTGAGAACAAGGATCAAGGACTAGTAGGCAAACTCCAGCTGCAAAATGTACATCTGTGTATGATTAGGTAAGTAGGCTTGAGTCAGATTACACCATGAGTGGTCCTGAAACCTGTGTTTAGCGTGGAACACAAACACGAGGCAGAGAACATTACTGGAAATGATGGACATGCAGAAAGCATCACATGTGCACCAGTACAAAAGTATGTATGACCAGAGAAGTGCATGAGACAGACCTATTTATTGACAGAGAGAGAGGGAAATAAATAACTTGTACTGGGGTTCAACTGAATTAGCTTGATTTCTAATATATCACCCTAGCTGGTCAAGGGACAAACACTCATGACAGCAACAATAAAAATTACCTTCCGGAAGACCTAAATAATGCACTTCTTCTAAAAATGACACAATATTTAGCAACAGCAGTTTGGCAGCTATGGTAGTTAACATTGCACAATGTTTTCTGTCTTCACTATTATGTTGCCATATACACAGAATAAAATATGTACAGTCAGAAGGAAATGACTTATGGATTGACGAAAACAACAAGAAAAAACAAAAGGAAAATCTATGAGGCAGCACAGTGCGTGTCTTTTGCTAAAATGATGCAGATTGGGGAACAAAATGGCCTCTGCACACAGTGAAAGTTCTTAGAAATGTAAGGCTCTGATTCTTCTAGTGGCAGCTGCGCTCCTTGGCTGCTTGGCGCTGGTGGAAGTTAGAGCTGCAGGGAACCTACAGTGCTTACACCAAGGGGAGGGAAGGAGATCAGGCATAATGGAGCTTGGCTCCACTGAGCCCTCTCCTATCTCCCAGCCTGCCCCCTCCTCCTGTGTTTGATGGGATACGGGTCCTAAAGGCGCAGTATACCGAAACAAAGGAAAAAACAAAGCATCACACTTTCATATCTACATACATTTTACTAACACTGTCACTTAGCATTTTTACTTTGCAGGATAACATTTGCCAGACTTATTTTATTTATTTATTTGTCTGCATGTGAAAGTTGGAACAACCACCACTAAGTCAGTTATTTTTTAAAACAAGGAGAGTTACAGTATAAATTTGACATTAATAAAAATGGATGTGATTTTTTTTTGTGTGGAGTAGATTTAGTGACACTACAGTTAGGGATATGTTGTTGAAAAGTAGCAAATGAAAGCAATGTATTCTCTGATGTGTATTATTTTAGAAACAACATATAATAATAGAATTATAATGTACAAATGCAAAGGAGCAGAAGGTTGTATGTGGCCCCTTAATTTTATAATTACCTGACTTTTGATTGCTTAATCAGACAATCTTAATACTACATCCTGGCTATACACTATGCCCTGGAGCAACCCAGGAGATATTGTAACTAAGCTGTGCCAAGGAGGGAATAAACTATGTTAAGTCTACATTGCATCTGCATGACTCGCCAGCATCACAGCAGCACAGGTACGCTGCGGATGCAAAGCCAAGGCTTTGGCCACTCCTCTTGCCCTCCCATTCACTCCTGTTCTCTGCAGAGCCTGCTCCCACTTCCAGCTGCTTCCCAAAATGGCACAAGGGAGTGAGAGGGGGCCTCAAATTCCTTATGCTGTTGTGCAACAATTTGTCCCTTCATGTTTTCATAATGATGTCTATATGTTTCCCTTGCAGAAAGTAGATTCTGGATATAAAAAAAGGTCAATAAGAAATTCATGGTTAAGCCACAAGAAATAACCACAGGAGATTGATATCACCTGCTTTTTTTTCTAATAAGAATATTGATCACACTCTGCTATAATGAGAGGACTACATAAAAAACACCTATGCAGAAATTTAAAAGGCCAAGAAAATTGCACCCTATAAATCTGTCTATTATAAAATATACATGTACCTTATGTGAGTCCTTTGTGTGTCAGATTCCAAAATCCAAATGAAAGTATCATCCATTACAGGCGTTTATCTTGTTGTGAACCACAGATTTATTGGGTCTTCATAACAAGTCTTACACAATACAAGGCAACAGCAGCATTTAATATATGGCTTGAAAATTTATGATATAAAATGTTAATGAATAAATATGTCTAGTGAGAAAGTGAAAGTTTATAGTGGGGACACAGCATTAAGAAAACAATAGAGGCAAAAATGACCAAGTGAGGTTTCCAAAGTAAACAAGAGACAGGGACTGACTTTATGTCCTTATACTGTGAATAGGGAAAGAGTATGAGGATAAGGAGATTACTCAAAGCCTACAAGTATAATTCACTAGTGAGTATGTGTTACAGGTCCCCTCTGTGCTGAACCACAGAGGATGTGAGTTGATACAGCCCCAGTTACAGAATGACTCTTCAGTTCAAGCATAACTGCTCATTCTTTTATGAAGGTCCATAGTTTATCCCTCATATGTCAGCCAGGACAGCTGCAGTTACACAAGCTCAAAGCTAACTAAGAAACTCACATAAGTGGTAATGTGCAATTCTCAACAAGGTGGGACAAATCAAACCAAATGTTGTTCTTCTAAACATTGTGAAGTTTAGTACAAAAAATGTTTCATGAGGGTTTTCTGTAGTGCAGAGAGGAGGAGGAAACATTTTATTTGCTAGGGAAGTTCCTCGAAGGTATTAATTTTCTACAGAAGAGGACTATAGTTCCTATAAGGGAGCAAAACAAGTATGCCCATGCTAAAATTGTGCTGTGACCCCTTTACTGTGAGATCTGTTGGTCTATGTCACTTATATTGTGCTTCATATAATCGCAGAGGGCCTTGGCCATGCTACACTAATTCCCAAAGCCACCACCAAGCTATCCCATATGTACCAGTCTTTACTATGTGTGGAAGATATGGTCTTCCTTCTCTTTGCCAGTTATATAGCTGTCCATACTGCACACAGTGGAAATACAGTGGCAAGGCTGTATTTCTGTGGCCCCTGTACTTCTTGGTGAACAACACCTTCTCTGCCTCCATCACCTGGTTTTTTTCCCCACCTGTCTCTCCATTTTATATATTAAAGAATGTAAACAGTACTATATATATATATATATATACATACAAAGCTTCAATGATCCCATCTTCATCTTGATCAGTATCACCCACTTTATGCTTCCATCTGATCTCCTTCTTTGTCCCATTTGATGGCCAGAATGCCTCTCTCTCTCTCTCTCTCTCTCAGTCTGATTAGAACTTTCCCATGCCACTTTCTTTGTCTGTGGGTTTGCAAACAATCGCCTATGCTACTGCAAGATGCCCTTTCTATTCATGCTACTTACTGACTCATATATTCTGTCCCCTCCAGTTCAGCCTCATCAAATAACCTGCCTGCTCTTTGACCACATTGTTTAAAGTGAGCCATATCCTAATGAACCTACTCAAGGTGTTACTCAGCATAGGCTAGATTGTGCAGCCTTTACTCATATTTGTGAGCCCTTATCCACATGAATTCTAGCAAAATTATCTTTTTCTGCAGTGTCAACTTCATCATGCTAAAATTCACCCCTGGTGTAACCCTACTGGAAACAACGGAGGGTGAACTTAGCCCAGTATCTCTTATGCTTATCCTTTTTTGTCCACAATTTTCTCTCCCTCTTTTTTCTTTGCCACCAATTTTCACACCTGCCAAAATATGCCCCACTGATGTTAATGTCAACTTTAATTATATCAGCTGAAATTCAGTGAATGTTACCATTTACAGAGGGATCTGAAAATTTGTGATTTGGCATATTATTAAAAGTATGACTGTGTTCATAACAATTTCTTATAACCAAGAACCATTTATTTATTGTATCCTATTTACAGTAGATCATATAGGTCTGCTCTGGTCAGTGATTAGAATGTTGTTTTGAGCTTTCTAGTCAACAGGAAGCAGTATTCACAACTGACAGCTCACTTAGTTCATTTCTAAGGTGCAGTACTGATACCTAGCTTAATGGTTACCTCGACTCTAAGACCACATCATTCCCATTCTATACAGATTATGTAATTAAAGGGAAGATATTTGCTCAAGAATATGCAGTGAGCAAATGGCAGAGTTGGTGGTAGATTCCAGATCTCCTAACTCTCCTGGCTGATGTCTTTATTTGTCTTGAGGTTGCTGGAAAACAAAGGCTTACCTACGTTAAGGACCAAAGGTTTGTATACTGTATAAATCTGAAATCTTTATTAATGGATAAGAAATCAAGAGAAATACAGTTATTTAAAAATTAAATAATTAACACAAACCAATCTGCTGTTGATATCACCATTAATTACATTGTTCCCAGAAGGGTCAATGTGGAGGCTGGCATAATACCAGAAGCAAACAGGGTATGATGCTAGGGCCAATTTTAAACAACTCCATGGACTTGGACTTGGCCTGAGCTACATGTTATGAAATGCCTTCACTTTTCCAAACCTAATAGGCTCATCTTTAATTCACCAAAAGACCTGGATTTCAGTGATAGGAAATGGGTAAATCTTTTAAAAGAATTTTTCATCTACTAAAGGTGTATTACTTTAAAACACGACTGACATATGTGAGTGGCCAGCTGCATTAATATTTTTCTTCCAGTTTCCACTGGTGGTGGGTAAAGTCATAAAAAATACATAATTGTTAGATTTCACTGTAGGAAGCTTTCAGGAGAGCAGAGCACCACACATTTACGTACACACATCTGCCAGTTTATTTAAGTTCATGTTGCATAAATACCCCAGGGGCATAATGTGGGAAAGAGAATGGAAGCTCATGGATAAAGCCTACTCTTTCTAGTCTGCATTGCTCAGCTTGCGTCCTCTGGGCTGTATATTCCAATATTATACATGCATATTTTATAGATGTGTATAAAATGAGGACTTCAGAGTTGGATATAGTTTCTGAGTAAAGAGTCACTTTGGCACATTCAATCATTTTCTGCGTCTAAAATCTTACAGAATGTAACTACACTTATTTAGCTGTATTAAAAATTAAACGTATTAGCCTCAAGTTTCTTTCCCTATATATACTGTATATATAATTGAAAACTTCTGCTTTTATTTTCACTTATCAGGATATCTGGAGTTTGATTATTTGGGGAATGAAAACTTTTTAGGGTGTTAGCAGTGACTGATGAGCCTGATTGCAAATGCCAAGAGTATCAAGGGCAGATGTCTGAGAATCATTTACTTCTTGTGTGACTCATTAATGAAACTACAAGAGGATCCCCCTGTCAGTCATTGCATTCTGGTTTCATCCCAGTGAGTTCCAATTCAACCATGTCTGCGTTGAAAAACACAAAGATGCATAAATTAAACATCTATCTATTCAATAATGTTCCTTTCCCCCATAGACAACCCTTTATAATTTGCCTGACAAACAATATACTAAGTCATTATATTTAGTCTTGATACTAAGTAAAAAGAAACATATTTTAACAGTATATTGGGGAATGGATGCCTGATCTAATGTCCTAAAAGACCATATATTTATGAGACTGGAATTTTTAAATATGCAAACAGTAAAATAAACAAGTAGAGTTGGTCAGAATTTTTTCAGAAAAAAGTTCGACTTGATGGCCAAATATTGAAACCTGAAATATTCTGGCCAAAAAGGGAAATATTTTGTTATCAAAATGCCTCTGCAGTGCTTCATGGGAACTGTAGGTTGGGTGCTTCATTCTTCGCTATAGGCTGGGCTCTCTCATCCGACTGTGTTTCTTGTAATGAGTCACAGTCTTCTCTCTGGGTGAAGGGAGGTGGTATACAGCACGTGGGTCATTGGCTTCAGTGCATCTCTGGCCACAGAGGAGAACGAAGACCTGAGGCCACTGAACTACAGTTCCCTTGAGGGACCACAGTGGCATGTCTGAATTAAAAAAAATTGGCCAAAATATTTCATTTTTAGGTTTTCAGGAATTCAATTTTTCAATGACAAATCAAAGTTTTCTAAGGAAAGGAGACATTTAAAAAAAAAAATAGTCAAAAACCCAATTTTTTATAAAAAAAAAATTTTGACAAAATTTTTGACTACCACTATGAATGATGGTATGTACAAGACAAATTCTTCCTAGGAATATATATAGCATGTGTTACATTGCAAGAAAGGCATATTAAAACAAAGCAGCAATCTCAGGGGAGGAAGGAGGCTGTGTTCATCAAAAAATAAGGTTGGTATATGCTAAGCTATGAAACATCACAGATTTAGAGCCTCAGCAGCTACAGAGTCTAATTCTGATTCTGGAGAAAAACTCTCCTCTTGCACTAATGTTTGCGGCTATCATTGGAACCTAAGCTAGATCAATGGTCCCTCTAGTTCTAGTCTGATACACTGTTTCAAAACTCAGTGCTTCAGAGGAGTCAAAACACCCCCCACCCCCGCCAATGAATGCACCTAACTGTGCAATAACCTACAATAGAGAAAATTTCTTTCTGACCCAATGATATATGTTTTTGTTGCTTATAAAATGTTAAATAAATGAAACAAACATCAATCAACCCAAACTGTCACAACTCAGATATCAATTAAAACAATAATTCCAAGCTAAACACCAGAATCCACTGCCATAATGAGATAGATAACAATCTTTGTGAATCTTTTCCTGAATTTACACATACTATCAGAGACAGGATTTTTTTAGCAAGGTCTTATTATGTAAGGGGTGTGAATAAGTTAGAAAGGAAGTCTCAAGAAGCCTCTATCTGGAATGTTAGAGAATGGTCTGTGACAGCATCAATCTCTCATCTATTAGATTTGTAAAGTGTTTTAATATTTCCTAAGGTGCAGTGGTCTTTTATGGACTGCTCAGTGACTACCTAATGAAGCAAAAAAAAGTATTCATCCTCAAAGTAATAGGCATTGATGACATACTCTCTCCAATCATTAACTCAAGCCTCAATACCGCAAGACTCTTAGCATCTTTGTGCTCACTCTTTTTCCATGGACTTAATTGGCACAGACCCCTATGTTATCCAACAGATTCTCATAGAAAATATTCATTTTTATTGACAAAACTTTAAAGGAACCCCCCCCCCCCCCAGTACATCTCATTGGCTGAAGAATGGTGACCCTGCCACATTGCACTGGATTCATTCTCAAATTATTGGATGTTGGGAAGCATCCCAATGGGGAAAATATGTTACAATTTCCATTTCAAATGAAAGTTAACTTAGCAAAATCTGAAATGAACAAAAGATGACACCCTAAAGAGGTTATAAGTGGTAATAAGAGCTTTTCCATATTAGAACCTTAAATGAACTAAAATAACTAATTAAGGAGGCTGAGTACTATCAATATCAATCAGCATAAAAGGAAATCCATTTTATAATGCCAGTTTTGTATATTTTTAATATGGAACAACCATACTGGAAATTCATTAGTATGCAGAAAACCATAGGAACCATATGGAAATACATCTTACAAAGGATTACGATACAATAAATTTTGTAAAAAGGCTTAAAACAAATCTTTAAGATGAATGATCATTCTGAGAGTAATATGCACTAAAATTGTAGGAGTGGTATTCACTCATTAGCAGTATGAAGCCATTAACTGTGCAAAATAATTCTTTTTTGCATAACCATTTATCACATAAAATCATTAGCTCCCTCATAAAATTGTTAGAAATGTGAAATGATTTTTAAAAAAAATCATTAGTTACAGGGTATTACATTATAAAAAATCACAGACATATTATTTCATCATTTTCTGCATAAAAATGTATTGGTTATGCAAAAATCACTTAAGTTGATAAATAACTTTTTAAGTAGCTTTATTGTCCAATAGTCAGGCTGTTAGCTGTTCAGTTTCAATGATAATTTTAATGGGAATGACATTTATTAGTTATGAAAAATTCTGAAATGAACTAGAACAAACATTACTTTTCCATCCAGTTGAAAATGACAGTTTTAAAAAGCAGCCTCATTCCCTGTAAATGTGCTTCTCAGAGTTTGAATAGCAGCAGCTGTTCCTATTTATTTACTCTCATTTTGTCACTGCTTGAATTCTAGTCGTTAAAACTTTCTGATTCGTATTCTCACATCCTAAGCTTTATTCAGGTAACAGCAGGTTTTTTTAAATAATGTTTCCAGGAATATCAGAATTGTGTAATGATTTTTATATAGTTACACTAGAAAGAATGATTTATACATCAACACAGAACGCGTTGCCTCTCTTTCAGTAGTCAGCAAACTTTTAAGTACTCTGGGCTTGTTTCATTCCTGCAGGTGCAGGGGGAGAATTGACCAATCTGGGAGCAATTGATTTTTGAGAAGGGCAGGCATCAGTGCCAGGTACCATAGGAAAGGAACTTGAATTTACAGCCAAAGCTCCTGGGAACTGTGCTAGGGGAGAATGTAGACTCAAGACTACCTTACAGCAATCCCCCCAGTTAGCCTTGGCTACATAAACCAGCTTTTAGCCCCCAGCACAGCAGGGGTTGTAAGTACAATGACTGCCATCTTAGTTGACAGACCAAGGATTGAACAAGGGACCTCCAGAACTAAAGCCATGAGTAACTATGGCTTACGCTAAAAAGCGAGGTTCTCAAGAAGGGCTTTGAGAGACTTCTGTCCTGTGGACTGGGCACAGGTACACACCAATGACTGGATTACATAAGCAACTTGCACTGCTGCAATCCCCATCTGGATGAACTATCTATTTTTGCTGGAACCCACTGGAATTACGCATACCCCCTCACTGCAGCGATTTATCAGAATTGTACCAAAGGATAATACAGTAGTGGGGAAACCCAGGCATTTAACCTGACCCCCAGAGCTATGCACCGTATTGTATCTCAAGAAGACACAGTGGATCCCTCTCCCATAAAAAAACAAGATACACGCATGGCATTTTGGCAAATTTGTTAAGATGTGTGGTGTAGAGGTGCCTCATATCACGAAAAGCTGACACTACCTTTGGAGAAGGAAACATTGATTTCTGCTGAGGTTAAAATTTCCAAAATTCTTAAAACACACACAGAATTATTGGTTGGTCAGGTGGAGAGTGGATACCATCTGGGGATGGGATGGGTAGTCAGCTGAGTAATGGGCCACCTGTGCTTCCAAAAGAAGCAAAGGAATTCAAAGGAAGAGGTGGCAAGCTGCGAATGGGAGGCAAGGAAGATGATCTGAACACCTATGAAACTAAAGAATTTGTTTAAAATGGAAAAGCAAATAAATACAGTTCCAACTCCTCTATACTCTCTTTTGAACCTGTTCCTCTTTTTAGGTTCTTATGCTACATCCACCACTGTGAGATTTGGGCGTATCGGACTCTGGTAGATTGGGATCCAGGCATAACTCAGATGGGTTGGTACAAGAATAAAGGAGAACACTTTGGTGAGAATCACATGTTAAAATATTGGCAGCACATCAGTGGGCTGAAGTTTTCTGTTTATCAACAGACTAGGTAGCGCACAACCTGTCAACACTTCCAAGCAGTGTCCTCTCAAAGTGCCTCAGTTCACTTTTGGATGTCCTCCTGTTAGGTCGTCTGTCTAACTTTAGGCCCTAGTCCTAAGCCTTACCGTGCATGGGTAAACTGCTGTGTCTGTGCAGTCTGAAGTCAATGAGGTTCCATGCATGTTCGTCAGTCTGCCTGCCTGTTGTAAACTGTAGGATTTGGGTCCCAGTCTATGAACTCCTCAGAGCAAGGTCCCTGTATTTTTTCACTCTGTCAATAAACAAAAACTGAACATGAATGGTTGAAGAAGAAGGAAAGCAAACTTGACGCAGTACTTTCCTCTTTTTATGGCATCTAGTTAAATGGCAGTTTTGTCTTATTACATGTGTACCAAGGATTTTGGTAGCACATAGAAACGTTAAACTCTGCTTGAACAATTGGTCCACCAAGTAAAAAAAAAAAAAAAGCAGGCCTGCAATTCTTTACAATCCACTAGCAAGTCATCCTGAGCAGGTAAACAACTCCACTGTGAAGAGTAGCTGAGCTGCTGCTTTCCAGCAGCTCCCCTCTAAGCCGAAAGCAGAGAAATCAATATGTTTTAAGTATGTTATTAAAAAGTGCTGCAGTTGTGTAGTCATTATGTGGGAAATGAATACTGTATTTTTCAAAAAAAGGAATGTACTACAGAATAACATGCATCCTTATTTACAGTGACTAGAAACTCTCTCCCTCTTTTACTTACTATGATGAGCATGTGAGTGTACAGCTGCCGTCTGCTGAAATATAGATGAGAACTGCTCATGGAGGTCACGGTTCTTTCTAACTAGGCCTGCCTCTTTAGCATCCAGGGCAAAGGGCTTTGTATATGTAGTTTACAATCCTTATCTCTTATTTCACCCTCTGACCTGAGTGCCTACTCTTTAAACTGCAGTCTTCCATGTGGCACGTACACTCAGAATTGTTATCCTCCAGCCCCAGTTTTACACTAAATGTAATCTCTTCCCAATAAAATGAGATTATATCCTTAAAATCTCAAGCAGATTTTGTAATTTTCATCTAAATCCAGAACATTTGCTATCTTTCTGCATTTGATATAATCTGCTAATCTTATCTGGGTCTAATTTACCTCAATGATCAAAAGGCTTTTGGAGGGAAACACCAAAATAATAGCTAGGTTTAGGAAAACATCATTTATAAGGCAGTATCCCTTTGGCTGAGCAAAGGCAATTGTTCTACAGAAAGGCAAAGAGCTATTTCCTGAGTCTGACACATAAAATTAGGAATCCAGGATGTTGGGGCAGGGTCTGTCTGTTCTATGTTTGTGCAGTGCCTAGCACAATAGAGTCCTAGCCCAGGACTGGGTCTCCAGGGTGCCACCTGTTACCTGGCAGCTCTGTGTTCTTGGGGAACCAGGGCACAAAACCCTGACTCTTTCTGGCTCACCTGAATCCCACCCCCAGCCTCTGCTTGAATCAGAAACCAAAAGCAATGAAAAGGCAGTGGAAGACACATCTAAAACCCTCCAAACAAGGGTAACAATAGGATTAAGACAATTCCCCTATCCTCATCTACATCAAAGATGTAAAAAGGAGGCATCTCAATTAACATATTGAATGGAGAACAGAAGCCTCATGTACATCGAAGATGGAACAAGAATTAGCATAGTGAATGGAAAACCAAGCTCCAAAGCAGGGACCACACTGAACTCTGGGATTGGCAAAGCAGGGATGCACTGCATGATGGGAGATCTCTGCACCTGTTGTAAATGAACCTACACCTGCACACATCCAGCTCCACAGTTATCAGGCCATTCTAGTTATTGATATGCAAAACACTGAATCTGCCTGGTTGCATTGTGAGCTTCCTCAAGGAACACTGCCCATAGCCAGGAATGATCAGCTCCTATTGTCCAGCATAAAGAAAACCACTCTGGGATACTCCCTTGAGACATTGTTTACCCATAAACAAACCTGGGGTCTACAAAAACCCCTACCCAAGTTCAAACCCCTGTTCTGATGCCTGGATCCAAATTCTACATCAGTTCCACTGGAACTTCCCCTCTTCCCGACTGATCATGTTGGTGGCTCTGCCTGTCTCCAGTGCTCCAGACCCTAAGCTGAACAGCCTGTCTGCTGGGAACCTTTGAGCTGCACCGAGTGGTAAGACACCTCCCCTCCCCTTCTTCCCCCAACACTCTGTCTCTCTCTTTCCCTTTCCCTCTCTTAGTCCAGGTATAACTTCCTACTTTTGTAATCAAACCTGGGATAGCTTTCTCCAGTACCCCAACTGTAATTGTGTAGTGTTGTAAGTCTTTGATTGATTGTTTTTCTGTCCTTGTATGGTATTACTATTAGTATCATAAGTTTTATATACCTGGCAATAAAATAACTCTTATAATCAAGCTGATTGCCACTCTCTCTCTGTCTCTCTCTCTCTGCAAACTGCATTTACTCCTTTGTGTTCTTGGCTTCCCTATCTTGCTCTGCAGCAACGCTTCTTTTACCTAAGCCAAAGATCCCTGGAGTGCCCAAAAATCCTATGGGGTTTGCTCATCAAGGGGGTTACTGCTAGAATAATTGTAGAGTGAGGGGGGAGGCAGCTGAAAAGTGCTGCTCTGCCTAGCCTACGGAGTCCAGGGGCATATAAGGGTGGCCGCTGAAAGTGCTGTGTCACCCGGCCTGCTGAGTTTAGGGACATATAAGGGGTCATCTGAGAGTGCTGATAGCCCGGTCCGCTCAGCCACACTCAGTTAATCTGGAATGTGTGTGTGTGTATCTATGGGAGGTTTATTTGAATCTGGGGCTGGAGGAACCCAGCTCTGAAAACCTTAGGTCCTGCAGGATAGCTCCATTGGGAGGAGACTTGTAGCCATATGAACACACAAGTAACACAAGCAATACATTAATAGAATCACACACACACCCTTCTAGGAAGGTAGCCCTAATAAATAAGCATACCCCAAGGTGACGGGCAAGTCTGGTAACACACCACAATATAAATAATAAGTAATATTAATAAATGGTTTATACCCCAGTTTTGTGTGACCTAGAAGATATCTCCCATTGTGTTTCTCTCAAGCTGTCCCCTCAGCAATACCAAGCACAACTGGTTTACAATTCTCTGACTCTTCCCTTTTAATGACAGATTTTATATTTACTTTCCTCCACTCCTCCAGTATCCCACATAGAAACATAGAATTAGTACACAGGAAAGAACGGGGGCCTCTTATGTTCATCTAGTCACATTTTTACCATCCTTGAAATCAATGGAGATCATTCATGAAGGATATACCCACTTGATCTTCACAAATGATTATAGTTAATTTTGAAAAATGATCTCCAGGGAATGGAATATCACAATAATAATTCAGGTCAGGCTGCCACCTCCTGTACCACTGAGCGAGGAAGGATGGGAGGGAGTTAAGCTAAAAAATAATTATTTTATTTGTATTACATATATTACATGTACCAATTAAATTATCTTGAGCAGTTAAATTAGCCTAACTATTTGTAATAAAACAAATATAGGTTAAGGGCATATTTTGCAGATGTGCAGCTCCTGCTGACTTCAGCTAAAGTCACAGTGTAGGTGCTCAGAACCTATGAAAATCAGCCCAGAAAAGGAGTTAGGTACATTTGTCCCAGTCTCAGCACCACTGCGAAGAACAAAGCTCCTACTGAATGCTGTAGATGCCTAAACTCACTCAGTGCCTAGGTTTATGCAGTCAAAGCACCCTAAGGCCTATATTTCTGCCTCTAGGCATCTGGGCACCTAGCTTCAGAACTTCAGAACAATTCACAAGATAGGCATTTGGTGCCTAAATCACATGCAGGCCTTGATCCTGTAGGTACTCTCTGAGAATGTATACTGGATCGGTTCCTCAGGTCAGATCACACAAGACAGACTGAGGAGGGAGGAGAGGAAAGAGACCTCTCTCATAACTTTCAACTCTGGTTAGGGTATTCACCTGGGATGCCGGAGACACCCTGTTACAAGACCCCCCTCCCCCCCATCACTTCTCGAATGCTCTAAAAATTGGGCTATGGGATATTCTAATGTGGAGTTTCCTTAATCTCTGCTCTTACACTGGATAAATAATTGGAGTCATGGAGCAAGGGGACTGGATCCTGGGTCTCCCACATCCTGGGGAACTGCGCTAACCACCAGGGTGTAGACTCATTCACAGGGCAGTCTCTCTTGCTCACTCTCTCCCCCCCACCACCAAATGATTAATTATTTATTGACAGTGGAACAGCTTCATCAGGTGAGACTGAGGGAGCCCCATCACAATGCCTAACTCCTTTTGTGTATCTGGGCCTAAGTGATTCAGAGTACACAAGATTAATACAATAATCCATGTGAAACCATAAATAAATAAGATCACTCTGCTGTTCCAAAGATCTCCAGAAATAGGTTTCTAACCCTGCTTTGCAAGACTCATTTAAATCCAGTGGGTCATGAAGGTTTAAATGGTTGTGTCTCATGCACAAAATGTTCCTTTTCTCCTTAAAATCTCCTGAAATTACAAAGCAATACAAAACTGACCTATTTTCCATCAAGTTGGAAGTCTGCACCCCAGTGGCCATTATCTGAGGCGTTAGTGGAAGGTGAAAACCATATAGCCTAACAAATTGTTCAGTACTCCACATGGGGGAAATCATTTGCCTGCCTCTAACTAAAGATTGGTTTGAACCAAAACTCCAGATCCTAAAGCCCTCAGACTTTGGAAGTCTGAATTTAAATCCAGACCCAGATTATATGGAGTGAAGATAGGCATGCCCCTATTTCTAAAGCATAGGTATCCTAATTTTACCTTTGAAAGGTGAAATTCTTCAGTAATATTAACTACAAAGGGATTGATATTGACATAATCACAAATTATTAATGTTATTATTTGTGTTACTTTTCGCGCATCCTCTCTAACACATTTTGCTTTAGATCTACTCCCTGGGCAATAGTAAAATTAATTTGTCTTTAATATTATCATTCCATATTTATAATATAGTAATGTCCAGAAACCCCAATCACCATCAGCCTATGCAGGGTGAGAAGAATGGTGCAGAGACCACTGTACATATGGAAAAGCCCTTACCTCGAAAAGCAAGTCAAAGGAACTTCATCAGAATAAGTTGGGTTACTTTGAACTTAACCCAGGGTTAATGAAAGCAGAATGTTGCCTTCTGACTTCACTCTAGCCCTCATGTGTAATGATCTTCTTACAATGGGCACATCTCTAGTGATCATGTGTAAACTGTAATTTTTCAAAAGCTTGTAACTTGGTCAAATTTGGGCAGATTTTCACAAAAGCAGTAAAAGGCACATCTGAGACAGAGACCAAATTTCAAGTCCCTCCTTCAAAGCCTGGGTATGTTAGAGCTTCTCAAAGAGAAAGTCACTTAGACTTTTTTAACACAGGCATAATAATGTATTTTCCCCTAACTTTGTTCTCAGAAACAACATGGCAAATTTCAGCCAAAATGGTCAAAATTTGGCTAAGTTATAAACTGAAAAAATGGGTCTTATAGAAGGAAGTGTCAGACAATCTTAATTATTGGTAATGCATTATCCCCATCTATAATATATGGAACAATCTTAGTTTATAACGAATAATATTTTAATTGTTTTTTAAATCTTAATTTCAAGGCAATCTGACATGAGGTTTATCGGATGAGCTCTGTATAATTTGTAGAGGTTTAGGTTGAAATAAATGGTTGGCTAATGTTACTGTGGTTGAATGCCCCAGTGTCATATCTATGCATGCTGTGAAAGCAGTAATAAACAAGATATATTTTTATTACCCTGAATGTTCTACGTGTCAATAAGATATTTGTTAAGCTAGGAGAGGGCTCTGCAATGAGCCTATAGACCCTGAAGCAGAAAAGCTAGACTGGCCAGCCTTCCCATCCAGCCCAGTTGAAAGAAACATCAATCACATCTGATGGAATTAGGTCCATATAGCTTATGGCATGTGTGGTGTTACAGTGTTAATGGACTAAGAGTTATTCTAAAATGCAAAGCCAGAAATAGTTCAGTTGCTCGTGTTTTGGGAACTGGACCATGATTATAATCAGCCTAGTGAGCTAGATGACTTTCATTTGAAATTCCTGATGATCCCTCAGTCGGGATCTATCAGTGATCAGTTTATGTGCCATTCACATCACCCATAAAAAGCCACAATAATTAGGATTTGTCCAGGTGAACTGTGGGGTATCTGGAAAACCAAAATCCACCCAATCAGCTCAGGGTTAGAGTGTTGTTCTGTACCACACACAGTTGCTTTCCAACCTATGGACTGAAATAATGACCTCAACAATTACATGAGTTGTTAGGGCCTCTAAATCTGCATGATCTTGTACCTGGTGGCCCTTCCATAGTCTGTCCCTACCTTGCCTCCAGCCCTATCCTTCAAGTCAGTCTATGCAGGACAAGGAGATTAGTGCGGAGACCTCTTCAAGCCCTGGGGTATAGAAGCTGCTAGTGCCTCTGAACAAACCCCACTGCGGAGCTTATCTGATGCAAAGAGATTGAGTTGAGCGTCCACAACTAGGCATTGTAACAGGCATTTTAAAACACCAAACCATCAGCTCATGTAAAATGGCATAGCTCCATTGAAGTCAATGGAGCTCTGGTGCTATATGCTAGCTGAAATTCAGGTCCTCTTTTGCTCATGTGTGAAATACATGTATTTTCCCATCCTCCACCCACATGCAGAGCTAGGCCAGTATCTTCACTGCTGTAATCTAAAGTGAATATCAGGTAATCCGCTTAAAGGAAGAGTGACTTCAGCTTGCTTTTACCCTTTTCCTTCCTTCATGCTGAGGAAAATCACCTTTGAAACTGCAGTCAAAAGCTCCCTGCCTGAGAGGTTCAAGATCACAGGACTTCAAAATTGGGACTTCTAAGACTTCTCAAAGACTTCTAAATTGGGCCTGCCGAGGAATTAGCAGCTTCCTGAAGTTAGGGTGATAGAGGACTGCATTGCCTGGATAATCAACTAGAAAAATTTCTGACATGGCAAAATGCAGATGCTGATATTTGGCTTGGGCCCAGGAACATATATAACAGCCAGTAGCATGGTGTGTGTGTCAGCATGCAGCAAAACCAATATGCCATGCAGTTCAAGGATTGCCAAATGTCAATTACATGCTCATGTTAGCTAACTAACATGGGGATGTGGTGCCCTGATCTCTAACAGGTTATTTATTATTAGCAAGGAGACAATTCTTACTTCAAATTTAAAATGCCTGGGTCCAGGATTCTCAGGCAGTTGCCCATCCTATTTTTATGCTAGTATTGAGACCTGATTACTGGTTTTAACTTAACTCTACTGCACATCTAGGATCCTCCTTTAGTGGGGCCACTTTTCTAGTTGCTCACTGATGTGAGTTCCCAACCTCTCACCACTGAACCTCTATGAATCTCCTATGAATCCCCATCCCCTATGATCCTCTATGAAGATCTGTGGCCATGCGGAAGAGGGGCTATGTTGGGACTCCTTGATGCCTGCCCAAGAGACTTGCCCCAAGTCTCACCATTGTGAGTCCTGCTCAGTACTTCAACTCAGGAGGCAGGAAGGAACGGGGAGTTTATTGGAACTATAGGAGGCAGATGAAGAACAAAACAATTATGGAGGCCCTGTGTTCAGAGGCCAGGGAGGTAAAGCAAAGGAAGAGATGGAAGCCTGGCTCCTGATAAGAGGAGGGTCCCTGTTTCAATACCTAATGTCCTGTGAGAGGGTATATTTTAGAATCCAGGAGTGGAAGGAAAATGGTGGGGCTCGTGACAGGGGCCAGTGAGCAGAGGAGAGAGATGGGAGCAGAGTTAACTCGATTCTTGTTGCTGAATTCAGAGTTCTAAATACAGGCACACTTGTGCTTAGAGTTCTAAAGTTTATCACTGTAGGCGCTGCATACAGATTGAAGCAAGTGTTTGTTACATGCACCAGTATTTAGTCTGTGACAAATACATGTGTGATTACTGTACATAATTGCAGCAAGACCTGCCAAACATGTCAGAACAAGCTATAATTATTCTAAGCAATCATATCTCTTGCTGTGTGTTTCATTTGCAAATGCATGGAATCAGCAGTTAGTGGTTTATGGGCCTATTGTTTTGCCTTCACTATCGTGATTCTTAACACAAATAGTAAAAATCTTCTATGTAGCATTGAGCTCTAGGAGCTCCACTTGGAAGCAGAATGCTAGATAATGATATTGTTTCTAGTGTTTGTAAATGTTTTCTGAATCTGCTTGAGCAGTTTCCCTGGGACCACGAGTTAAATTTGTTTGTGCAATTTGCCAGAGCACGCTGTATATGCTAATGAGCTGCAAAAGCAGTTTGCACAATCACAAGCCGAGGATTTGCTTGGGCAACATGGTCAGGCTGCTGCTTTGCAAAATACAGATTCTGGATGAGGGCACAAACTCTTTGTGCATGTCAAGGAGTAAATAGCA
Organism: Emydura macquarii macquarii; assembly: GCF_026122565.2. NCBI lineage: Eukaryota > Metazoa > Chordata > Testudines > Chelidae > Emydura > Emydura macquarii. The sequence goes on from NW_027131850.1 coordinate 3,015,709, forward strand.
AATAGCAAAATTATTTTTATAGCCTTCTCCCTCTTAAGGCACAGCATCATTTTTTCTTTACATGGGAGTTTGCTCAAATAATTTTAAGAACACAAACAAACTTACATTTTAGTAAAGGGAAGCTCCAGAGGACCTGAATAAAAACAGAGGCAGCATCTGACATGAAACATCCTATCATCTGATGGGTGATGTTAAGGGGAGCATTTAATTTGATGGAACCAGCCCATGAGAAAGATGAGCCAACACCTAATGAGAAAGCATTGGAAGAATGGATAACTTGTAAGTGTCTTGTGCTATTTGATAGCTCCAGTTTGTAATGGAACACTGAGCCCTTTACTGATTCTAATGTGGTGCATATCTGTAATAACCAAACATCATTAATCATTAATAATCATTAATGGCAGCTGGAGACCTCAGCCTTATTCTGATTGAAGAGTTGGTCTGATCACAAATGCCAGTACCACAAATGGCACTGTTGGCAACAGTTTCAGCTAAAAATATCTGTGAGATGAACTGGAGGCTTGCTGCTGACACAATTGTCTGAAGAAGGTTACTCATAATTAAAAGATTTGTACCACAATCCCATTCCCTAGAATATAGGGCTTGCCCAGCAGTTTGAGAGAAATGGGATATTTGGAATTGCAATAAATATTGGTTCGAGGAGGTTTTCCTCAAAGAGGAACTTTTCAATCATTAAATCCAGCTACCCATTATTCACTAGTACATCTATTCACTGTTGACCCCTCTCTCAATTTTTCTCTCCATGTTAATGGTGTGATCCATATTTTACTTTAGATAATACTCAATTAGCTTACTATTTACACCATATAATCTTTGCTGTTCATAATCATAATCAAAGTGCCTTAATCCCCAGATTTGAATGTGATGGGTATTGAGAGAAAAATATGATGGTTTTTCTCATTTACTTAGATGTTACTGTTATGAAATAGAGCACAGGTATAGAGAAAAAGAATTACAATTCACATTCATCACTCCCAGTAGCTGCCTTATATTGACATTGAACACTGTGTCCACTTCTGGTTATTCTACCTGACAAAGGAAATAGCAGGCATCCACAGACTGGTGATGAAAATGATTAGTGGCATGGAAAGATTCTGTCTGAGGAAATTGACAAGATTGGGACTGCTTACGTTAGAAATGAAGTAAATAAGATAGAGGTCTGTAAAATAATGAATGCTACAAAGTAGGTAATTTGTTTGCTCCTATGTACTCTTTTTCACAACAGAAGTACTTCCTACCTCTCTAATCTCTCCACCAGCATGTCCCCTGAGGATCCTCCTCACCCCCCTCCAACTTTCTGTGGGGGTTCCACAGAGGTGTGTGCTTTGTCCTATTCTCTTCACTCTCTATGTCTTATCTCTGAGTACTCTTCTTTTCAAACACAAATTCAACTACCATCTCTATGCTGATGACTCACAGATCTACCTCTCTACTCCAGACCTGTCTCTCCTTCTGGACAGACTAAAATCTCACTCTCTCTCCCTGATACCTCATGGATGTCTAGCTGTCACTCCAAAATCAAGGTGGCTAAAAAACAGTTCTTAGCCTTCTCCAGCCCCCAGGCCTCCCAGCTACCTCCTTTCTTGATCACTGAGGACAACACATCCTCCTTCCTTTCATTCAGACCTGTAACCTGGGCATCATCTTTGACTCAGATCTCTCTCTAGATCCTCAAATCCAGGATATATCTTAATCTTTCATATTCTTTCTTTCTAACTATCCCTTAGATATGGCCTGTCCTATCCATCCATACAGCTAAAACTCTCACCCAGGCTCCCATCATCTGGCATCTCAGTTACCATAACATTCTTCTTTCTGGCTTTGACAAAGGCAATCTTGCCCTGGTCATATCCATTCAGAATTCAGTTGCAAAGATCATTTTCCTGGGCCTGACATTTTGACCATGTCATCCCTTTCTTTGCATTCCTCTACTGCAGGGGTGTCAAACATCCGGCCCGCGGGATGGATACGGCCCACCAACCTTTTTGTTCCTGCCCTTGGCGGCAGCACATGCTGCCGCAACATCTGGTGCCAGAGAGAACACGCCAGGAGATGTCAGAGGGTACAACACCGCGAGATCTCGTGACAGCGCACACCGCCGCCAGAGAGTACAACTCCGCGAGATGTCGCAGCAGCGCGTGCTGCCTCCAGAGAGTACAACGCCACGAGATGTCATGGTGTCATGCGCTGCCACGAGATCTGTGTACTCTGTCGGCAGCTTCTGGTAAATAGAAGCTAGGGACACTCAGAGCAGTGATGTTACATCCCTGACCATCCTGGCTAATAGCCATTGATGGACATATCTTCCATTGTAGCCTGATTTTATAGTTATTAATTTATTGAATAGGGTAATAGGTTTGCCAATTGCTCTAATTAAAGGATTATGAGGTTCGTGTCCTAAATCAGGCTTCAGGTGAATTTTATAAGGACACCGGGTACAACACAGGAAGAATTCCAGTGATAACCAGTATTTGTATAATTTTATAAATTTATTAAAATAA